>NC_083889.1:54372214-54989671 GCF_032452875.1 Bos javanicus
ATACAAAGAGACAATGCACAGGGTTTCGATGCTGTACTGTGTGTGGTGAGATTGTTGGAACTAGAGTTTAGGGCCAAGAAGAAACCGGGACCTAAATATTCATCAATAGTAAAAAATTGGTTAGTGTTTTTAAAGTTATTGACAGAGACCATAATAGTAACCATTTTTTCCCCTTGCTTAATGTTTGCCTTTCTTAACATTATGTTGTGTGTATTAAAAAGGGGGTTATGATACTTTAAAGGAGGGTCAGGTTAGAATGCGCTTCCATCATGAGTTCAAGAAAGAAAGGTCTGGAACACTGCTATAGGACAAGACTGAAGTATTTGTTTTTAGAAAGAGAGAGAAAGGAAGGGAGGAAGGCAGGCAGGAAGGAAGTGATAGGGACAGAGTAAGGATGAGGTCATTGTTTTGTCATCGTTCGTGCGCATGCTCAGTCGCGTCCGACACCTTGCAACCCCATGGACTGTAACCCGCCAGGCTTCTCTGTCTGTGGAGTTTCCCAGGCAAGAGTACAGGAGTGGGTTGCCTTTTCCTTCTCCAGGAGATGTTCCCGACCCAGGATCGAACACATGTATCTTACATCTCCTGCATTGGCAGGCGAGTTCTTTACCACTAGCACCACTTGGGAAGTCCAGGTAATTATTAATAAATAGTTGATTCCACTAGGGGATTCTAGTAAAGAAAAAAGTACGGGAGACCCCTGTAAGTTACTGATCACTGAAGAAAGCAGGCTTGTTCAGCAACAAAACTGTGCACCATCAGCATGAGACATGCCCGAAAACAATCAGACAACTGTGGCGTGAGACCCACATCCTGCCCCGTGAGCTCAGTAAATTAATGATTCCTCTGCGCACACTAAAAACAAACATATAAGGGAAAGGTGATATACTAAAACGTGAGACGATTTACCGTTTCAGTCATGTGCCGCTGCCTTTTCACTCATTTCCATTGCGCAGTGACAGTCCTGGCTTGACATGTAGGGACAAGGAAACTCCTCCTCTCACCCGCCTGTCTGTAAGCCTCACAAGCGTCCTATTGTAGTAAATCACTTCCTATCTATCGCTTTGCCTCTTGTAGACATGGATTTGATTCCTGGTCCGGGAAGATCCCACATGCCGCGCAGCAGCTAAGCCTGTGTGACATAGTTATTGAGCCTGTGCCCTAGAGCCTGGGAGCCGCAACTGAAGCCCACGCCCCAGAGCCCGTGCTCCACAAGAGAGACCACTGCGACGAGAAGCCCGAGCACCGCCTAGAGAGTAGCCCCTGCCTGCCGCAGTTAGGGAAAAGACCGAGCAGCAACGGAAACCCAGCACAGCCAAAAATAACTAAATAACAGTATTTAAAAAACAAACAAACAGAAAGCCAGGAGTCCGAGCAGATGGCAGACAAGGGTTGTAGAGAAGCATCTTACTGGGGTCTGCATTTGTTTATTTTTTTAATTTATTATAGAACAAAGAAAAAGCGGGCTGAGGAGCCGAAGTAAGAAGACCAGTGAAAGTGGTTGCAAAGATGCCCTGGTTTAGGCCTGACACCGGGAGGGAGTGTGTTAATTTCTTCTTGCTGTCAGCCATTCCCAGGTGAACTGAATAAAGGTATTGTAGTTTAATCTTCAGGCACATCGGGGGAAGGGTTCCCAGAGAGGAGCCGCTGGGAACTTATATATTTTAAGCTTATATATTTTAAGCTATAGGCAACATCCCTTTAATGATTAACTTGTCGCAAAAGCAATAGAGAACAAAGGCGAAAGTAAAAGAAACAGACCTATTACAGAGGCAGATTTATGGATTACCTAATCCAGCCTAATTCATTTCATGAACTTTTCCTTAGGTAAAGGTTATTCTGCTGGCCTGGATGTAAATAACCATCAGTTTGTCTTCAGAATCATGTCTGAATTACCACAATATATTGAGGCTTTTCTTGCTGTATCAGAGGAGCTAACGAAAGGCAGTTCTGATCAGGCCAAAGATAAAACTGGGAAACTCACTATCATATGGAAAATACGGGGGCACCATAACTGAACTTGGTTTCATGGATTTAAGAACAGCGAGCTGCAGGATATTCTGATAGAGAGGCATGTTGTAAGAGATGAAGGGAAATTCTGGCTCTGAGGAAGGAAGGGCCCTGTCCAGAGTCTGTCAGGATAGACTCAGCAGAGCTTGAACCAAAGTGATTGTAAGAGGGTCCTAGATCCGGTGTTTGTATGCTATTTATTTTTATTACTTCATGCTTCTATTCAGCTACTGTTTTTGAAGCCCTACTATGAGCCAGTTACCGTTCTAAGCGCTGTGCATATATCGCATTAAAAACAATCCCTGCTTTCTTCCCTTCTAAGGAGGGGAGACTGATATTAAGAAATAATTTACACGTGCAGAGCTGGGCTGATAGGTTGAGAGCAGCTGCGGTGTAGGTGGGACTCAGCGAAGGGTTGGCTCCGGAGCTCAAATCTGCAGGGGAAGGAGGGGTGAGGAGACCAGAGGAAAGAAGGCTCTAGACTCAAGAGTGAGCGAGTGTGAGTCTCCAAGGAGGGGCCACCTGATCTGTTTGAGGAACGCTGGGAGGTCAGTGTGGTCAGAGTCCAAGAAGCAACAGGGAGATTAGCAGGGCGGCGAGGAGGAGCCCAGACTTAGAGGGCCTTCGGCTGCTTGAATTGTGGACAAGGCCTGATGCCACGTGAAGACCTTGAATGGTGTATCTGAGAAGGCCCAGTCCGGCTCCTGTGTTCATGGTAGGCATCAGGGTATGAGGGTGGAAAGAAGGGGCTTGTTTGAGGTTCCTGTGGGAAGCAGGCAAGGGAGGCTGGGGGATTTGACCAGAGCATCGGTGAAGGGTCGCGTGAGGGGTACTCAGAGTTACTGACTGGATGCTTGCTGAGTTGGAGGAAAGGAAAGAGTTAAAGGCGTTTCCATAGCTTTTGTCTTGAGAACTAGAGGAATGAAGCTGGCGTTTCCTGAAATGTGTGTTGTGCTCAGTCACGGCTGACTCTTTCCGACCCCTTGGCCTGTAGCCCTTGGAGCTTCTCTGTCCATGGGATTTTCCAGGCAAGAGTACTGGAGTGGGTTGCCATCTCCTTCCAGGGGATCTTCCCGACCCAGGGGTCGACCCTGCGTCTCCTCCATTGGCAGGCAGGTTCTTTATCGCTATGCCACCTGGGAAGCCTTCCTGAAATAGGAAGACCCCATGAAAGGCAAGTTCAAGTCATCTCTTTTAATATAGAGTTCCGTGTGTGTGTGTGTCTTCCCTTTGTAATTTATTGCTTACCTGTTGAAAAACTAGATTGTATGATGTATATGGTTTTCCACAATGTGGATTTTGCGGATTATTTCCCTGTGGTGCCGTTTAACATGTTCCCCTTTCCTCTGTTTTCTAGAAGTTGCCAGGTGGGGACGCTTGATGAAGTTCATGTCTGGTTTGTGTCCGTTTCACCGTAGTGCTGTGTGTGGCCCTCCGCTCTCAGGCTTCTCAGTTCACGTGTGGCTCTGTTAGCAGCCGTGGATGTCCTCCCTGCTGTGTTCAGTCACTCAGTTGTGTCCGACTCTTCACAACCCTGTGGACTGTAGCCCTCTGTCTGTGGCATTCTCCAGGCAAGGATACTGGAGTGAGTTGCCATTTCCTTCTCCAGGATAATCCTCCTTCAGTTCAGTTCAGTTGCTCAATCATGTCCAACTCTTTGCGACCCCATGAATCGCAGCACGCCAGGCCTTCCTGTCCATCACCAACTCCCAGAGTTCACTCAGACTCACGTCCATCGAGTGAGTGATGCCATCCAGCCATCTCATTCTCTGTTGTCCCCTTCTCCTCCTGCCCCCAATCCCTCCCAGCATCAGAGTCTTTTCCAATGAGTCAACTCTTTGCATGAGGTGGCCAAAGTACTGGAGTTTCAGCTTTAGCATCATTCCCTCCAAAGAAATCCTAGGGCTGATCTCCTTTAGGATGGACTGGTTGGATCTCCTTGTAGTCCAAGGGACTCTTAAGAGTCTTCTCCAACACCACAGTTCAAAAGCATCAATTCTTCAGTGCTCAGCTTTCTTTATAGTCCAGCTCTCACATCCATATATGACTACTGGAAAAACCATAGCTTTGACTAGATGGATGTTTGTAAAGTAATGTCTCTGCTTCTTAGTATGCTCTCTAGGTTGGTCATAGCTTTTCTTCCAAGGAGCAAGAGTCTTTTAATTTCATGGCTGCTGTCACCATCTGCAGTGATTTTGGAGTCCCAAAAAATAAAGTCTCTCAGTGTTTTCATTGTTTCCCCATCTATTTGCCATGAAATGATGGGACCGAATGCCATGATCTTAGTTTTCTGAATGTTGAGATTTAAGCCAACTTTTCCACTCTCCTCTTTCGCTTTCACCAAGAGGCTCTTCAGTTCTTCTCTTTCTGCCATAAGGGTGGTGGTATCTGCATATCTGAAGTTATTGACATTTCTCCTGGCAATCTTGATTCCCGCTTGTGCTTCATCCAGCCTGGCATGTTGCATGATGTCCTCTGCATAGAAGTTAAATAAGCAGGGTGACAATATACAGCCTTGATGTTCCCCTTTCCCGATTTGGAACCGGCCTGTTGTTCCATGTCCAGTTTTAACTGTTGCTTCTTGACCTGCATTCAGATTTCTCAGGAGGCAGGTAAGGTGGTCTGATATTCCCATCTCTTGAAGAATTTTCCACAGTTTGTTGTGATCCACACAGTCAAAGGCTTTGGCATAGTCAATAAAGCAGAAGTAGATGTTTTTCTGAAACTCTCTTGCTTTTTCAATGATCCAGCAGATGTTGGCAATTTGATCTCTGGTTCCTCTGCCCTTTCTAAATCCAACTTGAACATCTGGAAGTTCATGGTTCATGTACTGTTGAAGTCTGGCTTGGAGAATTTTGAGCATTACTTTGCTAGCGTTTGAGTTGAGTGCAATTGTGCGGTAGTTTGAACATTCTTCGGCTTTGCCTTTCTTTGGAATTGAAATGAAAACTGACCTTTTCAGTTCTGTGGCCACTGCTGAGTTTTCCAAATGTGCTGGCATATTGAGTGCAGCACTTTAATAGCATCATCTTTTAGGCTTTGAAATAGCTCAACTGGAGTTCTGTCACCTCCACTAGCTTTGTTCATAGTGATGTCCTTTTCATCATAGGGGACTGGAATGCAAAAATATGAAGTCAAGATACCTGCAGTAACAGGAAAATTTGGCCTTGGAGTACAAAATGAAGCAGGGCAAAGGCTAACAGAGTTTTGCAAAGAGAACACACTGGTCATAGCAAACACCCTCTTCCAGCAACACAAGAGAAGACTCTACACGTGGACATCACCAGATGGTCAATACCAAAATGAGATTGATTATATTCTTTGCAGCCAAAGATGGAGAAGCTGTCTATAGTCAGCAAAAACGAGACTGGAAGCTGACTCAGATCATGAACTCCTTATTGCAAAATTCAGACTTAAATTGAAGAAAGTAGGGAAAATCACTAGACCAGGTATGACCTAAATCAAATCCCTTATGATTATACAGTGGAAGTGACAAATAGATTCAAGGCATTAGACCTGATAGAAGTGCCTGAAGAACTATGAGCGGAGGTTCATGACATTGTACAGGAGGCAGTGATCAAGACATCCCCAAGAAAAGAAATGCAAAAAGGCAAAATGGTTGTCTGAGAAGGTCTTACAAATAGCTTAGAAAAGAAGAGAAGCCAGAGGCAAAGGAGAAAAGGAAAGATACACCCATCTGAATGCAGAGTTCCAAAGAATAGCAAGAAGAGATAAGAAAGCCTTCCTCCGTGATCAATGCAAAGAAATAGAGGAAAACAATAGAATGGGAAAGACTAGAGATGTCTTCAAGAAAATGAGAGATACCAAGGGAACATTTCATGCAAAGATGGGCACAATAAAGGACAGCAATGGAATGGACCTAACAGAAGCAGAAGATATTAAGAAAAGGTGGCAAGAATACACAGGAAAAAAAAAAAAAAGTCCAGTGGTGTGGTTAATTACCCTAATAGTCCAGTCTGCAAAGTGCAGGCAGCTCTGAAAGTAAAATGCAACCACTTGGTTTTCTGGGAAAGGAAGCTAAGAATGCATGATTTTAAAAAATTCCACTGTTTCTATAGATTTGTTTTCAATTTTCTATGCGTGTGTGTGTGTGTGAGTGAGTGTGTGTGAGTGTGTGTGTGAGTGTGAGTGAGTGTGTGTGTGAGTGTGTGTGTGTGTGTGTGTGTGTGTGTCTATGCTTCTGGTAGTTGTTTTGGGCAAAAATTTACCAGAGTTCTTTGTGAACCTTCAAGTAATTCCCTTTGAGTTATTCATTTCTAATTCATGTCTTTGGCAGATGAAAGAATTCCAGAGCTGTCTGCAGGTAAACAAATAGCACACAGAATAGAGAGTTTAGAGCTCTTTGTTTGTTTGTTTAAGTGTTTATTTGTCTGCATCGAGCCTGTGCCATCTCCCTTGTGTCATGTGGGATCTTTGGGCTCCGCAGTTGAGGCTCTCGGGCTTAGCTGCTCTGTGGCGTGTGAGATCTGAGTTCCTGACCAGGGGTCGAACTCAAGTCCCCTGCATTGAAAGGAGGATTCTTAACCACTGGATAAGCAGAGAATTCCCCGGGCAGTTGATTTTAAGCAAGTGTGAATGTCAGAATTTGCATGTTGCTTGTCACAGTGCTCATTGCTGTGATTCTGACTTGGTAGAACCTGGTTGAGGCACAGGAATGTTTGCTTTTAACAAATGTCCAGGGATCATTCTGTGACCCATACACTGAAAAATGCCATCTTGGGTTCACGGCGTGAGGTCTCTCATGTTGGATTTTAAGGTGGCAGTCTTGCATGTAGGACAAGGTTAAAGGGAACAGTAGAACTTGTCTGACCAATTGAAATAAAATGGCATATGTAACTACCTGTCCCTTCAGCTAAAATATAGTGGCGTAGCGGTATTTTTAAAATCCTTTTCAGAAACTAACTATTGTGCAGTGAATTTCAGCCTCCCCTTCTGAGTCATTTTTCACATCCCAATTCTTCTTTCCAGGCTAATTAATCAGTAGAAACCAGCTGAGACCACAAGGCGTGGTTGATACATCAAGTTTTCCTGTATTATTGTATTCTATATGTGTCATGGGGCTTTCCTGGTGGCTTAGATGGTAAAGAATCTGCCAGCAATGCAGGAGACCTGGGTTTGATCCCTGTATCTAAGTGGGACGGAACATGATTTAATATAAATCTTTAATTTGCTGTTTTAAGGAGCTAATGTTTGCTGTGATTGCTTTTCTCCCCCTCTTTCCTGGTAACATGCAATTTTAAACATCCATTTACTTATTCTTGAAACTGCTATGGTAGTACTTGTGACATGTGTTTGAATACAAAGTATATTTATCAGCATTGTGGCAATTAAAGTGAATATCAAATGGGTTTGTAATAGCACTTAAAATGTTATTGTTTTAAGAGTGTTACCATCAGGACTTCATTTGGGGTCTATAGTTTCTCTTGATGCTAATGATAAAGACTAGATTTTGTATGTATATGGACTTCATTTTTATTTTGATAAGTGTGTGGTTGTATCATACCATTAGCTAACAAATGTAGATTTACTCATTCATAGTTTCTCACAGCTTTTACAAGGATGGTAATACATGCCCTACAATGTATTTCTTCTTCTTGTTCAGTCGCTAAGTCATGTCCAGCTCTTTGTAACCCTGTGGGCTACAGCACGCCGGGCTCCCCTGTCCACCACTGTCTCTTTTTATTACTACAAAATTTTTAAAAAGAATCAATCTTACACTAATGATTTTGTCATTCTTAATGGTCATATCTAGTCTTGCAATGTAACTGTGCATTCCATTGTCCTTAATCAACTTTATAAAAGACGTAGAAACAAGACAAAGTTATTTGATTTCATATTAGTTTGAAAATAAATCGGTTCTTCTTAAACAAACAGAAAAACATTAATAGCTGCCCCAAACCATAGGATATCAACATGTTTTATGTTTCTATCCCTAGGACTGCAGATATACTGATACGTAAACTTAATAAGGAAATGGCAACCCACTCCAGTGTTCTTGCCTGGAGAATCCCAGGGCCCGGGGAGCCTGGTGGGCTGCCGTCTATGGGGTCGCACAGAGTCGGACACGACTAAAGCGACTTAGCAGCAGCAGCAGCAGACTTAATGAAAGGCAGAAACAATGAAATTCTCTAAATAATTCTTTATAGAATGAGATCTACTTCTGAAATAAATACCTTAATGACTTGAATTTGATAAAGTAGACACCAGGAGAAAGTTTCCTGTAGGTCCTACCTGAGTCAAATCTTAGTCAATCACCCTCATGCTTTTAGATGGCAAAATTATTTCTGTGTGTTTGGACAAGACCTCTCAGCCTGATTTAAAATGCTTATCTGTGTATCTTAGATGCACTGTTGCTGTGTATTTGTTCTATGAAACATTATTCTTTTTAATTAACAGTTTTCTGCTGAAGTATTTATTCCCTACATATATAAATATTTATTTAATTGCAGAGGTATAAAGTTGATATGTTTTCTATTTTTCTGACTATACTTAGTGTTGTTTTCATTGGTTCCCAGTGTTTTATGTCTTTTAATTTCTCCCTGTACTCTTGTTCTCGTAAGTCATAGTTTTATTACTACATCTGTTAAAAGAAGCAATATAAATTTTCCACCCCTTTGGGTAGTTTACTATTAGATTTTGTGTCTATTGAAAAGGAGTTATGTTCACAGTTTTTGCCTGTAAAGTAAGCTGCATAAAATTCAATATACATTAATAATACCAAACTGTGATTTATTGTCATCCAGAAGAGATGAAAACATGACTGTGACATTGTATATTTTTTTTGTCATTCTACTTCCTGGCTTTGTAGTTTTAGCAAAAAATTTTAGCAAAAAATTCTAAACTTTGGTGAAGCGATCAAGAAAGTGAATGTTCTGTTTTTCATATGCATTTTAAGAAACTATGATGTTTACCTCTTGAAAGAACATAGATAAAACATTGATCAACTGCACCTAAAGACTGGCATTTTCTGTGAGATCTATTATGACTAAATAGTATGTTAATCAAAAGATTATTTATCTAATTATTTGTTAAATCATTGTACTGAGATTGGAGGGTACAAAGAAATGGGACAAGCCAACAGGAGAGTAATAACTACAAGATAATATTAGAGAATAAAATCTAGTAATATTCCACACCCAGGCAACTAGCATCTTCGTAGAGGATACCGCAGTTAAAAGAGACAGCACAGAGGAGAATAGAGGCTGTTTCACCAACGTGGATAGAAGTTGATGAATGTCTCAGCTGGAATAATGGATGAATCAGTCCACAAATATTTTTTGTTTCTTGTGTATCAGGAATTGTGATGTCCCTGGAGAGAAAAGAGAGTATGAGGTTTGCAAAGAATGAACACCTGCTTGGAGAAAGGAGAAAAAGGAAAGGGTGTAGATTTTCATTAAATTCTATTGATCAATGCCATCCTTCACATTTTATCTCATTTAACTCTAAAAGTTATGCAAGTGGATTTTCTTATCTCCATTTCGCAAAATGCCTTCCTTGTTGGCTCAGACGGTAAAGAATCTGCCTCAGTGCAGGAGACTCGGGTTTGAGCCTTGGTTTGGGAAGATCCCCTGGAGAAGGGAATGGCTACCTGCTCCAGTATTCTTCTTTCTTGGAGAATTCCATGGACAGAGGAGATGTTGCAGAGTCCAGCATGACTGAGTGACTAGTGCTTCTGCAAAAACAGTGCTTGAGGGGAGAATAAACTCACGGAAAGTCACTAGGTCTTAAAGAGGGAAAGCTGCGATTCCAATGTAAATTGATCTTATTATAAATATTTCTTTCTGGAACGTTAGGAAAGTATGAACACAGGTCCGTGTCCCGCCATCAAAGTGAGAGTTGAGCTAATCGCTGAAGTAATTGTACTCACCCCATCTCTTCAGCAGTCCCTGGTTTGGGAAGATCCCTGGAGGAGGGCGTGGTGACCCACTCCAGTATTCTTGCCTGGAGAATCCCCATATACCGAGGAGCCTGGCGGGCTACGGCCATGGGGTCAGACACGACTGAGCAACTAACAGCACAGCACATCTCTTCAACCACCATAAAAGTACATTTTCTCTCGTGTCACTTAGTTTTTCTGCCTGTGATTAGAAATAGTCTATTTCAAGTGACCTTTGGTCTAGTCCAGTGTTTCTGAATAAAAAAGTAAATCTTAAGGTAAGATTGTGATAGACTGTGCAGTTGCCAGGGGAAAGGGATGGAGGCAGGCCGAAGGGCTGAGGGTTGTTGTTACAGCGGGTGTCCACCGGAGGGCGCCAGAGCACTGGCGAACTCAACCTGCGGGTCCAGGGCGAGACCTCAGGGCTAGGTGATGAGCTTGAAGGAACCCAAGGATGCGCCCCGAGGAGACAGGTTGTTTAGGGCGCACTTCTAAATCCCTGGCCCAAAGTGCCTGCCCTCCACAAGGGAGCAGGGATGGGCCTTCCTCACGCACAGGGGGCCCTTCCAGTCTGGTTGGGTGGCCTCACGGTCTGACTATGGATTGTTTCTCCAGACGCAGGAAAAAACCTGCCTTAGACTTTCCTGGTGGCACAGTGGATGCGAACCCGCCTGTTACTGCAGGGGATGTGGGTTCAATCCCTGGTCCGGGGAGATTCCACATACCTCAGTGCAACTCAGCCCAGGTGCCACAGCTGCTGAGCCCACGCTCTAGAGCCTGCAGCCTGCAAGTACTGAGCCTGTGTCCCACGACTACTGAAGCCCGTGGGCCCTCGAGTCTGTGCGCCACAAGAAGGGAAGCCACCTCTGTGAGGGGCCCGTGCCCCACAGCTGGGGAAAGCCCACAGGTCCTCGAGTGTGTCCACAAGAAGGGAGGCCACCTCCGTGAGGGACCCACGCCCCACAGAGAAGAGTAGCCCCGCACACCACAGCTGTGGAAAGCCCATGCAACAACGAAGGGCCTGCAGAGCCAAACATAATTTTAAAAAAGACATACCTGCCTTGACTTCTTGTGAACGCTCAGTAGAGGCTCAGTAGCCATAGGGTTAATGACTATGTGCATCATTTTCCAAATAGAGACTCAAATGTTACAGTCTTTGTTCCATAAACCTTACGGTGCTAGCCAGACATGGGATCCTTCAGGACAGGATGGTGGTCTTTAATGGAACCAACAGTAGGTGTCGTGCGATTAGGTGTTTGGTGGAAGGAGCGGAGGTGTGGCATGTCTGCTTTCTCTAGTGCTATTAAAAGTGGTCCTAGGGGAGCAGCATCTGCACAAGGAAGAAGCTTGTTAAAGATGCCGGTTCACGGGCCCCACACCAAAGCTGCAGACTCATAGCTTCTTCCTTGTGTGCTAGAATGCTTTGTATGCATGTTAAAGTTTGAGGGGCAAGATTTAAAGACGTGCTTTTCACTCTAGGCTTGCCACAGAGATGACACAGTGAGTTTTAAATACTATCACCTGTGACCTCCTTCACACATTCTGTGTATCAGTCCGGATATGTAGTTGAAAATGGATAACCAACAAAGACCTGTTGTATAGCACGTGGAACTCTACTTACTGTTATGTGCCAGCCCAGGTGGGATGGACGTCTGGGAGAGAATGGATCCGTGTATATGTGTGGCTGAGTCCCTTGGCTGTTCACCTGGAACTATTGCAACATTGTTAATTGGCTATATCCCAATACTACATAACGGAGAAGGCAATGGCTCCCCACTCCAGTACTCTGCCTGGAAAGTCCCATGGACAGAGGAGTCTGGTGGGTTGCAGTCCATGGGGTCGCTAAGAGTCAGACACAACTGAGCAACTTCACTTTCAGTTTTCCCTTTCGTGCATTGGACAAGGAAATGGCAACCCACTCCAGTGTTCTTGCCTGCAGAATCCCAGGGATGAGGGAGCCTAGTGGGCTGCCGTCTGTGGGGTCACACAGAGTCGGACACGACTGAAGCGACTCAGCAGCAGCAGCAGCAATACAAAATAAAAAATTTAAAGTCTGAAAAAAAACCATAGTTGACACACAATGTTGTATTTGAGATGTATAACCTAATTTCCTGTGAGCGACATAGTTTATAGAGAATGAAAATAAATATGTTTTCATCACGTTTTCCAGGCAATTCCAGGGTGAAACCAGGGTTATGCAAGAGGGCTTTCAGATGTTTTTGTGGTGTGAGACTTGAGTCCAGCCTTTGGTTCAAGGAAAGGTAAGAGTCTGCGTGGGTGGGTCAGTTCCGTGCAAAGCACACGGCCCAGTGCTGCAGCCTTAGTGGCTGACTGTGAGAGGGAAGGGCATATGAAAACAGGGAAGCAGAATATCATGTTTTGGTCTCCATGCAGGAGCTCATTTCTTCATGCCTCTGTCATGTGACAAAGGATAGGGTGCTCCACTCACGTCCATTGAGTTGGTGATGCCATCCAACCATCTCATCCTCTGTCATCCCCTTCTCCTGCCCCCAGTCTTTCCCAGCATCAGGGTCTTTTCCAGTGAGGTCTTCGCATCAGGTGGCCAAAGTATTGGAGCTTCAATTTCAGCATCAGTCCTTCCAATGAATATTCAGGGTTGATTTCTAAAGGATTGACTGGTTTGATCTCCTTGCAGTCCAAGGGACTCTCAAGAGCCTTCTCTGACACCACAGTTGAAAAGCATCAATTTTTTGGCGCTTAGCCTTCTTTATGGTCCAACTCTCACATCCGTGCGTGACTACTGGAAAAACCACAGCTTTGACTAGACAGACTTTTGTTGGCAAAGTGATGTCTCTGCTTTTTAATACACTGTCTAGGTTGGTCATAGCTTTTCTTCCAAGGAGCAAGCATCTTTTAATTTCATGGCTGCAGTCACCATCTGCAGTGATTTTGGAGCCCAAGAAAATGAAGCCTGTCGCTGTTTTCATTTTTTTACCCATCTATTTGCCATGAAGTGATGATGGCATGATCTTTGTTTTTTGAATGTTGAGTTTTAAGTCAGCTTTTTCACTCTCCTCTTTCACCTTCATCAAGAGGCTCTTTAGTTCCTCTTCACTTCCTGCCATTAGGGTGGTATCATCTGCATATCTGAGGTTGTTGATATTTCTCCCAGTAATCCTGAATAAAGCATAACTCTCAAATTTTAGGTTGCCTGCATTTTTTTTAGTTTACAAGGTGAAAGTGCTGTGCTGATGCCTTCAAAGATGTACCGGTGTGGGACTTCCCTGGTGGCCCAGGGGCTAAGACCCCACACTTTGAATGCGGTGGGCACAGGTTCAATCCCTGGTCAGAGAACTGGATCATACATACCGCAACTAAAAGTGTGAATGCCAGAACTAAAAACAGAAGATCTCCCGTGCCAAAACTAAGACTGGGCACAGCCATATACATAAAAAAAAATTGTTTTTAGTATTAAGTTTAAAAAAAAAGATGTACAGGTGTGATAATATCACCTAAGAAAGAGACCTAGGAATGGAGGAGGGAGAGGAAGAAACAGTAGGTTCTCATGTAACATTTGCGATTCAGATCAGCAGCTCCGTCCCCATTTCTTCGTGAAATCCCATGCATTTAGAACTGGTATAAACATTTACTTTTCTACCTCTGGTGGTCCTGCCTAACAAATTCTTTCTTTTTTAAAATATAATCTCTTTATTATCGTGCATTTATTTATTTAAAATAGTGGTGCAGTGAAATCTTGGGGTGCCTGTGTTTTTTTCAAAATAGGGTTTCCTCCAGATATGTACCCTGGAGTGGGACTGCTAGATCATAGGGTAGCCCTATTTTTAGAGTAAAAATTTTTGCAGATTGTTCTCCATGGTGGCTGTTACCAGTTTCCATTCCCACCAACAGTGCAGGGCAGTTTCCTCTTCTCCTGCCCCCCTTACCAGGATTTATTTTTCGTAGGTGTGGACCTACTTGCTCCCTGACTTTCTAGATGCTGGTCTCTTCAAAAGGGCTTTGCATCGCAAGCTCCATGGCAGACCGTCATAGCCCCAGAAGCTCTCTGACACCCCAAAGCAGCTCTGGGCAAACTGAAGCGCTTGGTAGCTGTGGAAGCAGTGTGGGCCTGAACTTGTCCCAAGTGCTTTGGCAACTCTGAAACCTTCTTCAGTGGAAAAAAGGGGGAAAGGTGAGTGAAGCCAGCCTCTGACCTACTGGCCTGCCCTTCCCCAGGGAGTCCCAGGATGGCCGGAGGCTGAGGAAGGACAGTCAGGAGGGGTGATGCTGGACTCCCGGCCCTTCCGTACCTTGCAGGTGGTCAGCGCAGCACAGGGTCAGGTACCCCTGCAGCAGCGTCCAGGGCGGAGTTCCCCCGGCGCAGCTGGCTCTGGGAGCGCAGTGATGTCTACCCCGCCCCCCAGCCAGCTCCCCGCGCTGTGTCGGGTTCAGGTCGCATCAGCAGCCCCAGGCTCCTGGAAACCCAGAATGAGGACCTGTGTCCTGGGGCTCCCGCTGCAGTCGTTCCTCGTCCTCCCATTCCTCTAGCCTGGGTGTGGGTGGGCCCCCCGGGGGCTCCCCCTCCAAAGGAGGCCTGGTTCAGAGTTCCCGGGGGGTTTCTTTCCTCAAGGGGATCCCCTCTGCGCCCTGCCAGACCTATAGAAGAAACGGTGTCTTTCGGGGAGGACGCCTGCAGCCTTAAGAGGCACTCAGTCTGCTTTGCGGACTGCGAAGCCCTTTCCCCTTGGCTTGAGAGGTTGGATGTGGGTATTTTGGTGAGAGGATAGTTTAAAAAAAGATCTCAAGATCTCTGGGGGCTTCCCAGATGTCTTCATTCAAACTGGAAGATGCTAGGGGATGACCTGAAGTTCCAGACAGGGGCAGTGTTCCAACTGGGCAGCGCTTTGAGGTACTTTAAGATCCTTGCGCTGACATTCCGCTCAGCGCAGGTGACATGGGATGTCGGCGGGGCTTCGACGTCTTTAAATAATCCCCAGGTGCTTGCGATCAGCAGTCAGGCTGCAGACTCCTTGCCAGAGAAGGTGGATGGCGTGCCCCAGAAACAAAACCATATGTATTTTATTGTAAATTTAAGGAATTGGGGCTTGAACGTTGAAGCACAGAACCAGAAAAAAGAATTTGGTTACTGGTGTGACTTTTCACCAGGGTTACGGCTGCCAGGGCGTTGGGGTCTTGTGCAGTGGGTTTGTTTTGGAGGGTCCCGTTTAGTTCCCCAGGGGGAACACAGAGGAGGTCTTCATGTTTACTGGGAACAGACTGAAGGGTGCTTCGTGGAGAAGGTGCATTTCATCCATTTGGTTTACTTTAACTTTAAAAAGGGGGTTAATTAAAATTTCTCAGTGCGGGAGAGAGAGTGTGTGTGTGTGTGTGTGTGTGTGTGTGTGTGAAAGATGATCATGAGTTTGGTGAGTCTCCTGCACTCAGTTAACACTTTGCTGGTTCCAGGCAGGAGAAGAGCCCTAGCTTACGTTGCCAGTTACTGTGTGAGCGTCATCCGCCTGTTTAGTCAGGTTTTGGAGAAATAGTTACGGAAGTCCTAGTCTGTGCCACGCAGAGTTTCTGGTGGTTTGGGATTTGCTCTTTAGGTTTTGGAGGTCTGGGCTTTAGAGGTGAGGAGGTCTGTATGTCGGGGAGGGGAGGCGGAGTCTTATTTGGGTGGGACCGGTGGCCCCTGATAAAGTCATCAGAAATAAAAGCAGCAGGAAGGAAAGTGGTCTGTCCTTAAGCCTCTGCTCAGCGGTGTCTCACCTCCTCACCAAGGAGTGCGGCTGAGTTTGGCTCTGTATCTTGGCTGGCAGGCTGTTTCCTTAGGGGAAGCGTTCCAGGTTTTCCAGTGTGGACTTCACCGTCAGAACCTTTGAGTGGGCACGCTGACGTACCAAAGAAGTAATGGTGAGCTGAAAACCTTTGAAAAAGAATAATGAGTATGACTGAAATATAAATCAGGCAGCCAGAGGCTGCTTTGATGTTGCCATCTGTCCTCGCTGCAGTTTCAGTGGTCTCGGGTGCCCACGGGTAGAAGGATCAGTTGGTTAAACTTCAGTAAGAGGGTCCAGAGATGTGGAGGGGTCTTACTTAGCCTTTCAGGTGTGCTGCTGTTGCGGAAAGGTTGGGGGTCCTGCTGCTCAAAACCAATAAACAGGCCAGGGTGGTGGAAAGGAAAGTTTGCTTTATTTCGGATGCTGGCAACGGGTGGGGGGCAGTGACGGGGGACGTCAGCTCCCCACAAAGGACAAGCAGTGGGGTAAGAGATTTTTTAGGCTGAGAGAGGCGCGCCATGCAGAAATGGCACGGTCAGCTCTGTAGGTCGTCTTCAATTGGTCATCTTGTTTTAGGTACAGTTAATCTTCAGTTCCCGGAGAAGGCAATGGCACCCCACTCCAGTACTCTTGCCTGGAAAGTCCCATGGACAGAGGAGTCTGGTGGGTTGCAGTCCATGGGGTCGCTAAGAGTCGGACACGACTGAGCAACTTCACTTTCAGTTTTCCCTTTCGTGCATTGGACAAGGAAATGGCAACCCACTCCAGTGTTCTTGCCTGCAGAATCCCAGGGATGGGGAGCCTAGTGGGCTGCCGTCTGTGGGGTCGCACAGAGTCGGACACGACTGAAGCAACTCAGCAGCAGCAGCAGCAGCAATCTTCAGTTCCAGAGTTAGTTTGTTTCTATCTCTTGAAGCCAGTTGTCAGAATGGTGGCTGCATATGTCATGGGTACCGTCTGGTCATCACCTAGTTAATTTCTTCCACCTGGTGGGAGTTTCCGTATCTACAAGACAGCTCACAGGGCATGGCTCAGAATATTGTCTGTTAGCCATTGAGAAGAACTAAAGGAGCTTGACTATGCGCTTAATGAGTACGTTATTACTGTTTGGTCTCCTTTGACTGTTCTCCTTTGTTTTTGCATGTTCTCAACTTCTCTGATAAACATATTCTTTGCCTAAAGTTTTTCATAGACAAACGTCAGGCAGAGCACATGTGGGCGAGGGCCCTAGGGTCCTGCTGTTTCGCTGTGTCCTCGGCTCGAGGTGTCAGGTGTGGCTGAATAGAGAGGTGAGGCTGTGGCCTCTGTTCGGGGTCTGATCCAATGGCAGAGACCCTTGTCTGTATCTCAGGCCTAAAGGTTCTTGTTTCTCACAGTTGGCTTACTGGCAGCCACAGAGAGATGAGGAGCCTGGTCCCGTCTCGGGAGTCCTAGGGTTCTGCCCCCTCTTGCTCTGCATCCTAAGCACGTGCGTGAGGACTGTGTGCTGAGCACTGCGTCTGAGGTGGCGCCGTGAGATGGCTTCTGAGGAGCATCCAGTCTGGAGGGAGGGCTGAGAGGTCACAGGACTGACTCAGGATGTGGTTTGGTGGAGCGGAGTCCAGAATGGAGCTGAGGAGCCTGGTCAGACCCGTGGGTTCTTACAGAATGTTGAGTGTAGTGTCCCCCGCTGCACAGGAGGGCCTTGTTGATTAGCTGTTCTATAGATGTGAGTGTGTCTGTGTCAGTCCCAACGTCCTCATGTATTGCCACCCCTTCCCTTTCCCCTTTGGTGACCTTGGGTTTGTTTCCCAGGCCTGTGAGTGTGTTTCTGTTTTGCACATTGGTTTGTTTCGGCCATGCCGCATGGCGTGTGGGATCTTAGTTCCCTGACCCAGGATGGAGCCCATGCATCCTGCAGTAGAAGCACGGATTCTTAACCACTGGACCGCCAGGGAAGTCCCTGGTTCATTTCCTCCATGTGTGTTGCACCTGTAAGTGGTACCTGTGATGTTTGTCTTTCTGAGTCTGACACTGTCATCTCTACGTCCATGCTTGTTGCTGCCAGTGGCATCGTTTCATTCTTTTCTGTGGCTGAGTAATTTTCCATTGTATATGTGTACCACAGCATCTTCTTTCTGCATTTCTCTGTGCCTGTGTATCTTCATCGGTTCCATGTCTTGGCTCTTGGAAATAGTGCGGCATGACCACTAGGGTACATGTGTCTTTTCAAATTCTGCTTTTCTATGGCCAGACTGCCTGGGAGTGGGATTTCCAGACCCTATGGTAGCTCTAGTCTCCAGGACGTAGTGCTGTGCAAGCGAAAGCACTGGGCAATTGTGGAAGCAGGTTGTGGACTTGGAAGCTCAGTGGAACAAAGGCTTTGTTCAATCTTGGGATCTTCTGGACTTGTCCCATGTGCTTTGGGAATCCAGACATTTGGGTCGCTTTGGCATCTCTGAAACCATGAGACATGTGATGGGTAATGGAAAGGAGGGGGGAGGTGAGTGAAGCCAGCCTCTGGCCTGCCCTCCTCCAGGGAGCCCCAGGATGACTGGAGGTGGACGAAGGGCAGCAGGCAGGGGCAGCGGTGAACTGCTGGCCCCTTCTTTACCCTGCAGGTGCTCGAGGCAGCCAAGGTCAGGTCCTCTGGGAGCAGCGCATGAGGTGGCCAAAGTACTGGAGTTTCAGCTTCAGCATCATTCCTTCCAAAGAAATCCCAGGGCTGATCTCCTTCAGAATGGACTGGTTGGATCTCCTTGCAGTCCAAGGGACTCTCAAGAGTCTTCTCCAACACCACAGTTCAAAAGCATCAATTCTTCGGTGCTCAGCCTTCTTCACAGTCCGACTCTCCCATCCATACATGACCACTGGAAAAACCATAGCCTTGACTAGACGGACCTTTGTTGGCAAAGTAATGTCTCTGCTTTTGAATATGCTGTCTAGGTTGGTCATAACTTTCCTTCCAAGGAGTAAGTGTCTTTTAATTTCATGGCTGCAGTCACCATCTGCAGTGATTTTGGAGCCCCCCAAAATAAAGTCTGACACTGTTTCCACTGTTTCCCCATCTATTTCCCATGAAGTGGTGGGACCGGATGCCATGATCTTCATTTTCTGAATGTTGAGCTTTAAGCCAACTTTTTCACTCTCCACTTTCACTTTCATCAAGAGGCTTTTGAGTTCCTCTTCACTTTCTGCCATAAGGGTGGTGTCATCTGCATATCTGAGGTTATTGACATTTCTCCCGGCAATCTTGATTCCAGTTTGTGTTTCTTCCAGTCCAGCGTTTCTCATGATGTACTCTGCATATAAGTTAAATAAGCAGGGTGACAATGTACAGCCTTGACGTACTCCTTTTCCTATTTGGAACCAGTCTGTTGTTCCATGTCCAGTTCTAACTGTTGCTTCCTGACCTGCATACAGATTTCTCAAGAGGCAGATCAGGTGTTCTGGTATTCCCATCCCTTTCAGAATTTTCCACAGTTTATTGTGATCCACACAGTCAAAGGCTTTGGCATAGTCAATAAAGCAGAAATAGATGTTTTTCTGGAACTCTCTTGCTTTTCCCATGATCCAGCGGATGTTGGCAATTTGATCTCTGGTTCCTCTGCCTTTTCTAAAACCAGCTTGAACATTAGGAAGTTCACGGTTCACATATTGCTGAAGCCTGGCTTGGAGAATTTTAAGCATTACTTTGCTAGCATGTGAGATGAGTGCAATTGTGCGGTAGTTTGAGCATTCTTTGGCATTGCCTTTCTTTGGGATTGGAATGAAAACTGACCTTTTCCAGTCCTGTGGCCACTGCTGAGTTTCCCAAATTTGCTGGCATATTGAGTGTAGCACTATCACAGCATCATCTTTCAGGATTTGGAATAGTTCAACTTGGAATTCTATCACCTCCACTAGCTTTGTTCGTAGTGATGCTTTCTAAGGCCCACTTGACTTCCCATTCCAGGATGTCTGGCTCTAGGTCAGTGATCACACCATCGTGATTATCTGGGTCGTGAAGATCTTTTTTGTACAGTTCTTCTGTGTATTCTTGCCACCTCTTCTGAATATCTTCTGCTTCTGTTAGGTCCATACCATTTCTGTCCTTTATCAAGCCCATCTTTGCATGAAATGTTCCTTTGGTATCTCTGATTTTCTTGAAGAGATCTGTAGTCTTTCCCATTCTGTTGTTTTCCTCTATTTCTTTGCAATGATTGCTGAAAAAGGCTTTCTTATCTCTTCTTGCTATTCTTCGGAACTCTGCATTCAGATGTTTATATCTTTCCTTTTCTCCTTTGCTTTTCGCGTCTCTTCTTTTCACAGCTATTTGTAAGACCTCCCCAGACAGCCATTTTGCTTTTTTGCATTTCTTTTCCATGGGGATGGTCTTGATCCCTGTCTCCTGTACAATGTCACAAACCTCATTCCATAGCTCATCAGGCACTCTATCTATCAGATCTAGGCCCTTAAATCTATTTCTCACTTCCACTGTATAATCATAAGGGATTTGATTTAGGTCATACCTGAATGGTCTAGTGGTTTTCCCTACTTTCTTCAATTTAAGTCTGAATTTGGCAATAAGGAGTTCATGGTCTGAGCCACAGTCAGCTCCTGGTCTTGTTTTTGCTGACTGTATAGAGCTTCTCCATCTTTGGCTGCAAAGAATATAATCAGTCTGATTTCGGTATTGACCATCTGGTGATGTCCATGTTTAGAGTCTTCTCTTGTGTTGTTATAGTTTATATTTTATAACATATATAATTATTTATAACTTATATAAAATATATTTTATAACTTAGTGTGCCCGTTGCAAAATATTTGAAAAGTAGACAAATGTGTACAGATCGTTTCCTGTTCCATCAGGATGGTGACCATGACCATCAGGAGACCTTTTCCTCCCAGTAAGCTTCATTTACTCCTGTGCTTTTTCAGCTGGCTTCCTGGGGAGGACAAATTCTCCAGCCCAGCCACAGTTTCTGTCCCCTAAAAATTCTTCCTTCTCAACAGTTTTGAAATTCAGATGTGTTTTGAAATTCATATTTTTAATGTTGCTGTGCCTTGGAAAAAGGGACAGTTGGAGGCATGTCTTTCAAACACCTGCCATAGAATCAGGAACATGTGGGCTGTCTCTACATGGTTTTTAGAAAACTAGGAAAATTAAAATGAAAAAGTAGTAGTCACAAACCTTTTTTCTACTGTGAAAGTGTTCCTGCTTCATTAAATATGCTTTGAAAAATAGGCTTTTTTACAGCTATGTAATATTCCACCTCAAGGCTGTACTAGTTTGATTATTTAAGGAAAGATTTTTTAGACGTAAAAATTAAATGTAGGAATTAGAATCCTTTGCTACCTCCTGCCTCTGGAGGGGCCCAGGGAGGGTGGCTGTGTTGGTGGGGGGGTTCCCATCAGCTCTAGATACTGGATCTAGCTTGTCTAGACTTGGCGAGCAGTCTGTGCTCTTGGTTCCCTTAGTTGGAATCACAGATTCAGCATGAGTTACATCGGAATTGGTATTGGCTCACTGCCACCGCTCTGAGGGGAGGGAGTGTAAGTGTTGGATCTGAAGGTCTTGTCAGGTGAGCACCCCGGACTCAAAGTACCCAAAGCATCTTTTTATTTGATGTAGTGATTCAAACACGAATTATATTCCACAATTGAAAAAAAATCCATGGAAACATTAAGTTGAAGATGACATAATTTGTTTATAAATGAATTAGTGTTTTTGTTCTTTTTTTCCCTAAACTGATCTTGTTAAAGGAAAGAATAAGTTCTAGCCCTATTTTTTCATTAAAATTATTAGCAACTTGTATATTTTACTACTGACGATTTTTAAAGTAACTAGAACTTTTAAAAATGTAATACATCTGTAGGTGTCCACCTGGAAGAAGACCTGATTTTGGTTAGGAAAGCAACTTGGAGGAAATGTGTGTAGTATTCTTTCCACACACACACGCACACCTTCCCAGAGTCGGGCGTTGTGCAGATGTGTGTATGGATGGCAGCGTGTGTATAGGAAAAGCTGTGCAGGGTGATGGATTACCTCTTGGGAGTGGGGGTAGAGGAGGGGGCAGTGAAAGGGAGGACACTCAGCTGGTAGTGGTGGGCGCCGCCCTGCCCCTGGAGCCCCAGATGCTGTGAGCACAGCCTGGGTTCAGGTTTCAATCGTGGTGCTGGAGCTCACCAGCTGCAAGTTACATGACCTCGTTTGGAGCCTCGGTTTCTTTGCAGGATGGGCTAAGAGCAGGATCGCTCCTAAGGCGCTCGTGAGCATTGCACGTTATAATACATCTAAATACTGCTACCACCTAGGAGGGCTGTCCCTGGTGGCTCAGCTGGTAAAGAATCCGCCTGCAATGTGGGAGACCTGGGTTCGATCCCTGGGTTGGGAAGATCCCCTGGAGAAGGAAATGGCAACCCACTCCAGTATTCTTGCCTGAGAATCCCATGGACAGAGGAGCCTGGCAGGCTACAGTCCATGGGGTCGCAAGAGTGGGACATGACTTAGTGACTAAAGCACCACCATCACCACCACCTAGGAAGCGCACAGCGTTAGCTATTACTATTCTGCCTGCAATGCTCGAGACCTGGGTGTGATCCCAGGGCTGGAAAGATCCCCTGGAGAAGGGAAAGGCTACCCACTCTGGTATTCTGGGCTGGAGAATTCCATGGACTGTATAGGCCATGGGATCGCAAGGAGTCAGACACGACTGAGAGACTTTCATTTTCATGCATTATAAAGTTTAAGAACAAAGAATCGGATGCAGTGGGGGTTGCCCACTGCACTGGCTGCTCTGGGGGTAACCAGAGTGACCCTGACCCACAGGCATTGTCCCCGTCTCCTCCCAGGTTTTCGAGAGGCCGCTGCAGCTGGCCGTGTCTCTAAGGAAGCCCTTGGTGATCCACTGCTGAGATGCGGAGGACAATCTGCTGAAAATCATGAAAAAATGGGTTCCTCCAGAGGACAAGATTCACAGGTGAGAGCCTAGAACTTCAGCAGGCAAGTGAAGTGAACAGGCTCCTCGGGCTAAGATGTTACTGGGAAGAAGAAGCTGAGCAAGGAGAGCATTGATAATGTCACATCTTTATATAGAATCTTTTCCCAAGATTAACTATCAGCTTGATCCATGCGAAATTTATGGTATTTGATTTTTTTTTTAATCTAAAAAAATGGCAACTTCATTTGGTTTGAGCTGATACCCTAAATCATTGTGATCCCCATCCCATGAAAGTGTGAAAAAGGGAAAGTGTTAGTTGCTCAGTCGTGTCTGACGCTTTGTGACCCCGTGGACTTGTAGCCATGCCGTGAAGCAGGCTGAAATGGGGGCTCGGTTCCCAGAGATGAGAACTGTTGCTCTTGGGAGAGACTGGCTTCAGGGCACCTGAAAAGAAATTTTGTCTCCTCCTTTGAATTGAAAAATTTCATCCTTCCCTCTTTCCCCCCTTGAAGTCCAGGATGTCTCTTCTCTAAATGGTATTTCAGTTCAGTTCAGTTGCTCAGTTGTGTCCGACTCTTTTCGACCCCATGCACCGCAGTGCACCAGGGCTCCCTGTCCATCACCAACTCCCGGAGTTTACCCAAACTCATGTCCATTGAGTTGGTGATGCCATCCAACCATCTCATCCTCTGTCGTCCCCCTCTCCTCCCACCCTCAATCTTTCCCAGCATCAGGGTCTTCTCAAATGAGTCAGCTCTTCGCATGAGGTGGCCAAAGTATTGGAGTTTCAGCTTCAGCATCATTTCTTCCAGTGAACACCCAGGACTGATTTCCTTTAGGATAGACTGGTTGGATCTCCTTGCAGTCCAAGGGACTCTCAAGAGTTCTCCAACACCACAGTTCAAAAGCATCAATTCTTCCACACTCAGCTTTCTTTATGGTCCAACTCTTACATCCATACATGACCACTGGAAAAACCATAGCCTTGACTAGATGGACCTTTGTTGACAAAGTAATGTCTCTGCTTTTTAATTTACTATCTAGGTTGGTCATAATTTTCCTTCCAAGGAGCAAGCATCTTTTAATTTCATGGCTGCAGTCACCATCTGCAGTGATTTTGGAGCCCCCCAAAATAACATCAGCCACTGTTTCCACATCTATTTGCCATGAAGTGATGGGACCAGGTGCCATGATCTTCGTTTTCTGAATGTTGAGCTTTAAGCCAACTTTTTCACTCTCCTCTCTCACTTTCATCAAGAGGCTTTTGAGTTCCTCTTCACTTTCTGCCGTAAGGGTGGTGTCATCTGTATATCTGAGGTTATTGACACCTCTCCCAGCAATCTTGATTCCAGCTTGTGCTTCATCCAGCCCAGCATTCACATGGTGTGCTCACATATGAGTTAAATAAGCAGGGTGACAATGTACAAAATGGTGCTTAGGGGTCTTTAGTTTGGTAAAGTCACCGACCCCCTCATTGTGTGCCTGTTTTAGGTGTGGGCTGGGCTTGGGGAGGAGGGGCCCCGGAGGAGCTGTGAGAGACGGTCAGCTGGTCCCTGTCCCAAGGACTTGGGGCTGAGGTGGACACTGGGTGCCCTGGGAGCCAGAGGAGGGGCCCTTAGCTGTGGCTGGCTACAGTAAGGTCAGGAGTGATGCCCAATTGGTGCTTTCAAGAGGGGTGAGAATGGGTTAACTGAGGAAACAGGGAGTCTGGATCTCAGGCCGGGTCATGACAGGTGGCCGAAGCGGGTGGGGCTGTCCGGTCACTAGACGCCTGCCTCCAGGGTCCCTGGGCTGGGAGAGTGTCGCCTCTGACTGGAGCCTCCATCAGAGACACGAGGCGTGGGCACTCAGCCCTTGTGGGCTGACGTGTGTTGTACTAAGAGTGCAGACGGGTCAGTTCAGAGAAGAAAATTCACCTGTAGGCCAGCCCCCTGTGTTCAACTTTATTTCCTTCTCGTTCACTTGACCACGTGGACATAGTGTTTCCCTGCTGTCGTGATCCCGAGGGACTCGGGTTGTCCACTCTGCCCCTGACTGCGTGGACTAAGAGTCCGTCCCTGGGATGCGGTCTTTCTGTGTCTGACAGTTTACCCACCGGCAGTCCCATAAGCGAGGTGACGGGTCTGGAGGAAGTCGGGGCTCTGCAGAGCGGGTTAGGAGGGAGCCCCAATCTGGAAGTGTCCTTCTGCAGGCACTGCTTCGCCAGCAGCTACCGGGTCATCAAGCCGCTCCTGGAGCTCTTTCCCAACATGTCTGTGGGCTTCACGGCCATCCTGACCTGCTCCTCTGCCAGCGAGAGCCGGCAGGCTGTGAGAGAGGTCCCGCTGGAGAGGATCGTCATGGAAAGCAATGCCCCCCATTTCCTGCCATGATAGGTAGGGCCGTCTTCAGGCTGAGCTGAGGCTCTGAGGGGAGAGGGTGGGAGGCGGGCGGTCACCACGCGGGGCCGGCAGGACCCGGGCCACTGTACCTTTCCAGGTGCCCCGCCCCCACAACTTGGCTGTGTAGACGCCGCCTCTGTGTTGCTTTTCAGAATCAGAGTCTGGGGGACCGAGAAACTGAAGCATAGCTACTCTGTTCCAGGCGGTGCAGAGCCCCACCCTATAGAGGGTCGACCAGGGAAGCGTGGGACCTGCTCACTGGTGCTCCCATGACTGGACTCTCTGCACCTGCAGACAGGGGCGTCTACACAGTGTCAGAGGGGCCCTGCTGGGGGAGGACTGGGGAAGGGGTCGGACGTGATGGTCATGCCCGGAAGGTGGAGCGGTGTCCTGAAGGCTTGGTGTCTTCCAGGTTCTCAGGAGCGTCTGCCAGTGCACCCACCCCGGCCTGGCCTTGGCCACGGTTCGAAAGATCACCAGGGTCAAGGTCCTGTCACTCAGCCACACCCTGGCCACCCTCCGCGAGAACGCCTGCTGCCTCTACAGCCTCTAAGCCCAGACGTGCCATCCGGAGTCTCCCAGAAAAGGTGACGAAGGTCACGTTGCTAGGTTTTAAAATCCAAGACAAAGTGGCTGGGGCTCGACGTTTGAAACGGAGAGCGTGTAAACAGAGGTTGAGCAGCGAGCCCGGGGTGTCTTGAGTGACCTCGAGGCTGACCCTTGTCCCCATCTCTTCCCCGACCAGCGGCCTGACGAGAGGAAGGCCGTGTGAGCTAGGCCTGCATGTCCCCCTCGAGGGTGTGTGAGAGCTCCCCGGACGGGGTGCTTCCTGAGACCTCGGTGGGCGCTCCCCTTCAGGCTGGCGGGGTTTGGGGGCGGGCGAGGGGTGATTGCGGGGCTCCAGGGCCCTGGAAGAAGAGGGGAGGATGTGAGGATGTGGCGAGCTCGCCCGTCAGCGGTGTCTCTGCAGCTGGTGGTGTGAGTGGTCTGTGGATAAAGTCACAGCCCTTCTCAGCTAAGCGTGTGGGGGCGCGTAGCGTGGTTCCTGGTTTCTCCACTCTAAACACACCTCCCCGGTGGAACTCTCCTCTGGGGGACATTTGCCGGAGACCACTCAGGCGGAGAAGGAGCCCCTCATTGCCCTGGATGACCCTTCAGTCCGATCCTCAGTGTTACCATGTCAGCTCCCAGTCAGCACTGGCAAAAGGACCTCAGCCACTGGCCTCACTGGTTCCACTGCTGTCGATTCAGTGGGGCCAACGGGTGCTCATCATCCAGGGCACGTCCTGGCCGAGGGAGCTCCCGACAGATTGGGGGACCTGAGGAAAGCCTGCTTGAGCAAGAGGACCTCAGGGAAGGTGCTCCCGCTCACAGATCCCCGAGGACTGCAGCCTACCAGGGAAAACCAACCGGGCCTGCGTGCCAGGATGAAGAGTGAGGCTCCAGTGGAGGTCTCTGCGCCCCTGCAGGCTTCCCGCAGAGTAACGCTCACGAGGCTGCACAGTTGTGTCTCCGGGTTTAGGCTCCTCGTTCCTGTTACACAGTGCACATGACCTGTGAGTGTGAAAGCTGGTTGGTGTTGGTTCTGATCTAGTTTTTGTGTGGCTGACTGGGTTGTTTTTGCTGTGCTGCCGGAATGCCTCTGTGTCTCTGCCCCCTCGCCCCCTTTGACCACCACTTTCTGAAGATAAAGTGATGGACCTCCCATGGCCTCCACGTTTGTGCATCTTACTCAGGGTGTTACCAGTGGTTTGGTCATCGACTAGCTCAAGAATCCAAAGGTCTGGAGGCATTCTTGAATATGTATGTGCCTTAGCACAGTAAACAAGCATTCCTGGTCCCTTCTTCAAAGTTCTGCTGCTGGACTTACCTAGTGGTCCAGTGGCTAAGACTCCATGTTCCTGTTGCAGGAGGCCCGGGTTCGATCCTTGGTCGGGGATCTAAGGTCCCACATGCTGCAAAGCAGCTAAGCCCACGGGCCGCGACTCCTGAGCCCATGTGCTGGAGCTACTGAAGCCCGCGTGCTTTGGAACGTGCTCGCCATGTCTGAGGAGAGTCTGTGCAGTGCAGCGAAAGATCCTGCTTGACGTGATGAAGATACCATGCGTTGCAACAAGACCCAGAGCAGCCAAATAAATAAATTTTATTTTAAAAAGAAAGTTCTGCTGCCTTTGAGCATTAACTCTCAATTTACTGCCTGGGAACACCCAGATATACTTGTGCTTCTTGGCCGTGAGAAATAGATACTTTCTTTGTTCCAGAACGGCGCAATAGGAGGAAAAACAATTGAGGGCCCAAGGGTGTCGTCGATGACTCAGTTGTTCTGTGGGCTTTGGACTGTGAGCTCTGATGCTTCTGGGCAAACTCACTGCAAGCCCTGAAACAGAACTTCCTCCCGTCTGCCAGTGCTGCCCTGAGGTATCCTTGGACACAAGCGCTCAGGCCAGAAGTGAACGCGCCAGAGGGAGGCTCTGTTCCAGGAACAGCGAACACATTTGAAATCTGTGGCGGCCTCCTCTCGGACGCACAGCCGTTGGTTTCTGTATTTCCAGGACGTTCTTCACTCAGTCGCAGCCAGACACACGGCAGCTGCATCCACCTGACGCAGCGCCAGCCTCTGTGTCTCAGGAAATCTGCTCTCGGCCTTTCTGAGGTTTCACATCCTTCTCTCTGTGTTAAGTTTGGGACCAACAGTAATCACGCTCTACTGCAAGCTCTTAGTAATGCAAGCATTTTGGTCTTTGTTTTGTTTTCAGTTAATTTATTTTTTTATTGAAGGATAATTGCTTTACAGAATTTTGTTGTTTTGTGTCAAACCTCAACATGAATCAGCCATAAGTATACATATATCCCCTCCCTTTTGAACCTCCCATCTCCCTCCCCATCCCACCCCTCTAGGTTGATCAGATCAGATCAGATCAGTCGCTCAGTCATGTCCGACTCTTTGCAACCCCATGAATCGCAGCACGCCAGGCCTCCCTGTCCATCACCAACTCCCGGAGTTCACTCAGACTCACGTCCATCGAGTCAGTGATGCCATCCAGCCATCTCATCCTCTGTCGTCCCCTTCTCCTCCTGCCCCCAATCCCTCCCAGCATCAGAGTCTTTTCCAATGAGTCAACTCTTTGCATGAGGTGGCCAAAGTACTGGAGTTTCAGCTTTAGCATCATTCCTTCCAAAGAAATCCCAGGGCTGATCTCCTTCAGAATGGACTGGTTGGATCTCCTTGCAGTCCAAGGGACTCTCAAGAGTCTTCTCCAACACCACAGTTCAAAAGCATCAATTCTTCGGCGCTCAGCCTTCTTCACAGTCCAACTCTCACATCCATACATGACCACAGGAAAAACCATAGCCTTGACTAGACGAACCTTTGTTGGCAAAGTAATGTCTCTGCTTTTCAATATGCTATCTAGGTTGGTCATAACTTTCCTTCCAAGGAGTAAGCGTCTTTTAATTTCATGGCTGCAGTCACCATCTGTAGTGATTTTGGAGCCCAGAAAAATAAAGTCTGACACTGTTTCCACTGTTTCCCCATCTATTTCCCATGAAGTGGTGGGACCGGATGCCATGATCTTCGTTTTCTGAATGTTGAGCTTTAAGCCAACTTTTTCTCTCTCCACTTTCACTTTCATCAAGAGGCTTTTGAGTTCCTCTTCACTTTCTGCCATAAGGGTGGTGTCATCTGCATATCTGAGGTTACTGATATTTCTCTCGGCAATCTTGATTCCAGCTTGTGTTTCTTCCAGTCCAGCGTTTCTCATGATGTACTCTGCATATAAGTTAAATAAACAGGGTGACAATATACAGCCTTGATGAACTCCTTTTCCTATTTGGAACCAGTCTGTTGTTCCATGTCCAGTTCTAACTGTTGCTTCCTGACCTGCATACAAATTTCTCAAGAGGCAGGTCAGGTGGTCTGGTATTCCCATCTCTTTCAGAATTTTCCACAGTTTATTGTGATCCACACAGTCAAAGGCTTTGGCATAGTCAATAAAGCAGAAGTAGATGTTTTTCTGGAACTCTCTTGCTTTTTCTATGATCCAGCGGATGTTGGCAATTTGATATCTGGTTCCTCTGCCTTGAGCTCCTATTTGAGTTTCCAGAGCCATACAGCAAATTCCCGTTGGCAATCTATTTTACATATGGTGATGTAAGTTTCCATGTTACTCTTTCCATACATCTCACCCTCTCCTCCCCTCTCCCCATGCCCATAAGTCTATTTTCTATGTCTGTTTCTCCATTGCTGCCCTGGAAATAAATTCTTCAGTACCATTTTTCTAGATTCTGAATATAGGCGTTAGAATACAATATTTATCTTTTTCTCTCTGACTTACTTCACTCTGTATAATAGGTTCTGGGTTCATCCACCTCATTAGAATGTGTTTCTTTTTATGGCTGGGTAATACTGTATTTGTGTATATATATCACAACTTCTTTATCCATTCATCTGTCAGTGGACATCTGGGTTGCTTCCATGTTCTAGCTGTTGTAAGTAGTGCTGCAGTGAGCAGTGGGATACATGTGTCTTTTTCAGTTTTGGTTTCCTCAGGGTATGTGCCTAGGAGTGGGATTGCTGGGTCATATGGTGGTTTTATTCCTAGTGTTTTAAGGAATATCTATACTGTCTTCCATAGTGGCTGTATCAATTTACATTCCCACCAACAGTGCAAGAGCGTTCCCTTTTCTCCACACCCTCTCCAGCATTTATTGTTTGTAGACTTCTTGATCATGGCCATTTGGACCGGTGTGAGGTGATATCTCATTGTGGTTTTGATTTGCGTTTCTCATAATGAGTAATGTTGAGCATCTTTTCAGGTGTTTGTTAGCCGTATGTATATCTTCTTTGGAGAAATGTCTGTTTAGGTCTTTTCCCCACTTTTTGATTGGGTTGTTTGTTTTTCTGGTATTGAGTTGTATGAGCTGCTTGTATATTTCAGAAAGTAATCCTTTGTCAGTTGTTTCATTTGCTATTATTTTCTCCAGACAACATTCTGAGGGTTGTCTTTTCAGCTTGCTTAGTGTTTCCTTTGCTGAGCAAAAGCTTTTAAGTTTAGTCAGGTCCCACTTGATTACTTTTGTTTTTATTTCCATTTCTCTAGGAGGATCTTGCTTTGATTTATGTCGTCGAGTGTTCTGCCTATGTTTTCCTCTAAGAGTTTTATAGTTTCTGGTCTTACATTTAGGTGTTTAGTCCATTTTGAATTTATCTTTGTATATGGTGTTACGAAGTGTCCAGATTTCATTCATTTACATGTAGCTGTCCAGTTTTCCCAGCACCATTTATCAAAGAGGCTGTCTTTGCCCCATTGTATATTCTTGCCTCTTTTGTCAAAAATAAGGTACCCATAGGTTCATGGGTTTATTTCTGGGCTTTCTATCTTGTTCCATTGGTCTATATTTCTGTTTTTGTGCCAGTACCATACTGTCTTGATGACTGTAGCTTTGTAGTATAATCTGAAGTCAGGAAGGTTGATTCCTCCAGCTCCATTCTTCTTTCTCAAGACTACTTTGGCTATTCGGGGTCTTCTGTGTTTCCATATGAATTGTGAAATTTTCTGTTCAAATTCTGTGAAAAATGCCTTTGGTAATTTGATAGGGATTGCATTGGATCTGTATATTGCATTTGGTAGTATAGTCATTTTCACAATATTGATTCTTCCTGCCCAGGAACATGCAATGTCTCTCCATCTGTTTATGTTGTCTTTGATTTCTTTCATTAGTGTTTTATAATTTTCTGTGTACAGTTCTTTCATCTCCTTATGTAAGTTTATTCCTAGATATTTAATTCTTTTTTTGTTGCAATGGTGAATGGGATTGACTCCTTAATTTCTTTCTGATTTTTCATTGTTAGTATATAGAAATGCAAGTGATTTCTGTGTTTTGATTTTGTATCGTGCAACTTTGCTAAATTCACTGATTAGCTCTAGTAATTTTCTGATACTATCTTTAGGGTTTTCTATGTACAGTTTCATGTCATCTGCAAACAGTGAGAGCTTTCCTTCTTTTCCGATCTGGATTCCTTTTATTTCTTTTTCTTCTCTGATTGCTGTAGCTAGGACTTCCAGAACTATGTTGAATAATAGTGGTGAAAGTGGACACCCTTGTCTTGTTCCTGATCTTAGGGGGGATGCTTTCAGTTTTTCACCATTGAGAATAATGTTTGCTGTAGGCTTATCATATATGGCCTTTACTATTTGAGGTAGGTTCCTTCTATGCCCATTTTTTGAAGACTTTTAATCATAAATGGGTGCTGAATTTTGTCAAAGGCTTTTTCTACATCTATTGAGATTATCATATGGTTTTTATGTTTCAATTTGTTAATATGGTTTATCACATTGATTTATTTGTGTATATTGAAGAATCCTTGCTTCCCTGAAATAAACCCCGCTTGATCATGGTGTATTGAGCTTTTTTGTGTGTTGCTGAATCCTGTTTGCTAGAATTTTGTTGAGGATTTTTGCATCTATGTTCATCAGTGACATTGGCTTGTAGTTTTCTTTTTGTGTGTTGTCTCTGTCTGGTTTTGGTATCAGGATGACGGTGGCCTCATAGAATGAGCTTGGAAGTGTTCCTTCCTCTGCAGTTTTTTGAAAGAGTTTTAGAAGGATAGTCATTAGCTCTTCTCTAAATGTTTGATAGAATTCTCCTGTGAAGCCATCTGGTCCTGGGCTTTTGCTTTTTGGGAGATTTTTGATCATAGCTTCAATTTCAGTGCTTGTAATTGGGTTGTTCATAATTTCTATTTCTCCTTGGTTCAGTCTTGGAAGAGTGAACTTTTCAAAGAATCTGTTCATTTCCTCCAGATTATCCATTTTATTGCCATATAGTTGTTTATAATAGTCTCATAATCCTTTGTATTTCTGCATTGTCTGTCGTAACCTCTCCTTTTTCATTTCTAATTTTGCTGATTTGATTCTTCTCTTTTTTTTTTTTTTGTGATGAGTCTGGCTAAAGGTTTGTCAATTTTGTTTATCTCCTCAAAGAACCAGCTTTTAGTTTTATTAATCTTTATCATTGTTTCTTTCATTTCTTTTTCAATTATTTCTGCTCTGAACTTTATGATTTCTTTCCTTCTACCAATTTTGGGGTTCTTTTTGTTATTCTTTTTCCAGTTGTTTTAGGTGTAAAGTTAGGTTGTCTGCTCAATGTTTTTCTTGTTTCTTGAGGTAGGATTGTATTGCTATAAACTTCCCTCTTAGACCTGCTTTTGCTGCATTTCATAGGTTTTGAGTTGTCATGTTTTCATTGTCATTTGTTTCTAGAAATTTTTTGATTTCCCTTTTGATTTCTTCAGGAACCTGTTGGTTATTTAGAAACGTGTTGTTTAATCTCCATGTGTTTGTGTTTTTTTTCAGTTTTTTTCTTGTAATTGATATCTAGTCTCATAGCTTTGTGGTCAGAGAAGATGCTTGATACGATTTCAGTTTTCTTAAATTTACTGATGTTTGATTTGTGACCCAAGATGTGGTCTGTCCTGGAGAATGTTCCATGTGTACTTAAGAAGAAGGTGTATTCTTCTGCATTTGGATGGAATGTCCTGAAGATGTCAAGCGTTTTCATTTTTGCATCAGTGATTTCTGTTAGATCTGGGCCAGTGTCCACTGAAGTGTGCGATGCTTGAGTGAAGTCTCCAAGACGGCAGGAGAGCCGTTGGTCTGTGGCCAGGCAGGCCCCTTGCTTGCTGTCCATGCTCATCTGTCAACGCTGTGTGGATGTGGATTCAGACCAGAGGGCGGTAACTAAGCGTGCGTCTCTCCTGTTGTGTCTGTTCACCATCGTGAGAGAATTTCTGACACCCCGTCAGCGTGTAAGAGGTTAAGTTTATGTGCTATTATGCTAATGTACCTGGTGTATTAGTTATAAAACAAAAAAGTTTGGGTTTTTTAAAGTCTTTTTTTAAAGGAGGTTGTTTTCTCCTATGTGGCAAATACCTTGCTCAGCCTGGGGATAAGTTCACCAGCTTCAGAGCACCTGAGTTGGTGTCGAGGAGGGACGTGTGCAGGAGCAGGTGTGAGCAGGCTGACGTGGGACCAGGCTAGAAATGCTGTGTATTCTCAAGTGTGTTCCCTGTGATCAGTTTTTCTGCCAGTTATTGACTTGAAATTGTCCTCAGCCCACCCCAAGCTGACCCCATGTATTGTGAAGAAAAATGAGAAATAGAAACAAAAGGAACCCCTGGGACCTCAGGCAGCAGGGTCAGGCGGTGATGTTGGTCACCGAGTGTGCAGCTGAGTGTGCCAGAGTGTGGCCTGAGCCTGTAGCTCTGGGTGAGTCAGAAACTTGTTTGCTCTGTGGCCTTGGGAAGTCGCTTAATGCCTCTAGACTTCAGTTTTCTCCCTCATAAGTGGTTTTTTTGTGTGAAAATAACAAAGTACACTAAATTCATGTAAGCAGTAAGTGAAAGTGTTGGTCGTTCAGTCGTGTCTGACTCTGCAAGTGAGTCATGTCTGACTCTTTGTGACCCGAGACTGTAGCTGCCAGGCTCCTTTATCTACGGGATTCTCCAGGCAAGAATACCGGAGTGGGCAACCATTCCCTTCTCTAGGGGATCTTCTCCAACCCAGGGGTCGAACCTGGGTCTCCTGCATTGCAGGCAGATTCTTTACCGTCCAAGCGCCAGGGCTGCCCAGGAAGAATGCAGCAAACGCGGCCGTTAAGACAGTTAGTGTGCGGGTGTCCCAGCGGGAGATGCTTGGATCATTCTTGACAGTGGCCAGTGGGGGTGGCGTTGCACGTGGGGAGAGCCTGCACAGGTCAGCGTCGTGGGTGGATCCGGCAGCTGGTGTTCACGTTCAAGCCTGAAGCCTGTAGCTTTCCAGCCCACCACGCTGCCTGGGCCGGTGAGAGCGCCCAGGGCAGAGTAGGTGCTTATCATCTGTGTGTGGGGTGAATGACCTGGGCGAGTGGGAGAGAAGGCTGGTGTGGCCCTTGAGGAAGGAGTAAGGCCTTGTCTCTGAGGAGGGGGCAGCCGGTGACCAGCGTTCCCTGGGGCCTGACACCCGTCCTCCCCTGAGCCCCATCTGGCTGCTTGTCCATCAGGTCAGGAGCGGGTTTCTTGGGCCCTTTGAACACGTTCAGGACTTGGGTCCTCCTCTGGGTGTTGAGAAGAGGGCGGTGGGCTAGGGTGGCACCCCTGCTCAACTTTGGAGCTGGGATGTGACTCAGCTCCAGGCCCGCATGTTGGTCTCTGCATCAGAGCGAGGGGCTGGAGGCTCCAGCTTCCTCCCTGCCTCCCCCAACCCAAGCCGTTCACCTGCTTTCCAGTACCTTAGATTCCTCCTGTGGGAACAAAGCTTTTCAAACTGTGATCACCACTTGGAAGCAGATGCTTTCATAAGCAAGGGCTCGTTGAGCTGTTACTGGGCGGTCAGATCATCAGTGTGGGGTGCTCTGAGAGATGGAGAAGTATGTGTGTTGCCCGCCCGATGGACAGGCCTGGCGTTGACATCAGAGCTGAGGCTTAGAGGGCTGGGGGGCGGGGGGAGGTGAATGAGAGAGGAGGCAGGACAGCTGTTTCCCGTGCGCTCAGTTTTGTTACGGTCCACTGGCCAGGCCTGCATTTTCTTGTCACAGAAGAGTCGACACTTGCTCCAAGCCAGGTGGGGGACTGGGCTCTGCTCGTGAATAGGACCCTGTGGCCTCTAAACCACTTTATATGCACCTGGGGGTCTTGTTAGAAAGCAGATCCTTACCTGTCCTGGGGTGAGGGCGGGGCCCCAGGCTTTCTAAGAGGCTTTCTGACACAGTGATGTTCCTCAGACCACAAGTGGCTCTTCGCTGAGGGATGATGGGATGGGTTCTGGGTGCCCACCAAGTGTGATCAGTGGTTAGTGCTTTGTCTTGAGTGCCTGGGGGGTTCCCTGGTGGTGCTAGTGGTAAAGAACTCACCTGCCAATGCAGAAGATGTAAGAGAGGCGGGTTCAATCCCTGGGTCGGGAAGATCCCGTGGAGTCAGGCATGGCAACCTACTCTAGTATTCTTGCCTGGAGTAAGTACAGTCCATAGGGTTGCAGTGAGTCAGACAAGACTGAAGTGACTTAGCATGCACACATGCTTGATTGCCGGGTGGGCAGAGCTTCACTGGAGAAGGTACTTGGCTCCTAGAGGGAGTTCTCTGTGACCAAGGTTTTTCCCAAGTGTGGCTGTGGCCCTGGCTCCACAGAGGGGTGTCCTGCATGTTGGTGATGGGTGTGCATGTCAGGTGGGTGGCTGGGTGGTGCTCCTCCCCCGTGATTGCCCACCCATCGCCACCGGCTCTTGAGTCAGCTCACATGTTTGCACCAAAGTGCAAGTGAGTGCTAAGTGACATCCCTTCCATGAAGACTGGGTCTTCGCAGGAATTAAGTTGTGTGCTTAACGATCAAGGCTCATTCAGCCCTGAGCTGGGGTCACAAGTGTGTTTGGACATCAACCTCATGTCCCAGATCAACAAAGGGACCAAGGCAGTGGTCAGTCTCAGCCACAGGAGGTGGCATCCGCTGCGCATTGGGTGAGGAGGAGGGAGGGGTTAGGTCAGCCGGGTCTAGCAATGGCCGTCACCATTGTTAGTGCCCCACTTAGGTCCACCCTCAAAGTCAGGCTTTCCCTTTCCCAGCGTCCTGTCCGCGTGAATGTCAGTTCAGGGACACTGGCTCCGATGGCGTCACCAGAAGTTTCCCTGTGCACACGGCCCTTGCTGGTTGTTAAGAAGCCCCCGTTGCAGCTTTGCCCCTGGGAAGCTCTGCTATTTAAAGGAACTTTGTCTTTTTCTTTTTCTCCATCTTGCCCCTCCTTTCCCCTTCCTGTTCCGCTGTCTCCTCCACTTCCGCTCCTACAATCCCCCAGCAGCCGTATCTGCTTGTAGGAGTGGATCTGGTTTGGTTTTCTCAGCATTCACACCTCCTTGCTTTATGTTCTTCCTTGGCCTTCTCCTCTCTATTGACCACAGACCAGGAATTGTGGGGGCACGTTGGTTTTCATTGAAATGTGAAATTTCCATCTTTGGTGAAATAAACATTTTGAACCTTTGCATCCATCTGAGCATTTATTCACTGCCTAGGCTAGTACCCCTCAGAGCCCCACGTGGTCTCGGAAGTGTCCCGGAAGCCAGGTGAGAGCTTCTGAGGGTGGGAGAACGGACAGGTGGTTGGTCCCAGGGCCACTCACTCGTCAGCCAGGGTTTCTGAAATGCAAGAGGTCAAGTCAAAGAGCTGTGTCCGGGACTTCCCTGGCGGTCCACTGGTTAAGACTCCATGCTTCCACTACAGGGGCACGGGTTTGATCCCTGGTTGGGGAACTTAAGATCCCCATGCCTTACAATGTAGCCAAAAAAAGAAAAACCACCAAAAAAACCTCTACTTTGTCCGCTGTCCTCCTGTTGCCCTCCGGTTTGCCTTCCCTTCCACAGGGGGTGGAGGAGATGTGCTGTAATAGCGAGAGGAGCGGCCCAGAGTTGGACTGTGCCACTTCGGCCTGTCCCCTAAAAGCTGGGGCCCTGGACCCAATCCCCCACGGGTACTGAGTGACAACTCTTTGGGAAAGAGGAATTAGAAGCTCTTTTGAGAGGCAGGGTGGGGAATGAAACCTCTGTTTTGTTACTCATGGGCAGGCTCCCACTGGGACTCAGGCGAAGCTTGGAATTGAGCTGAGCTGGGCAAGGACTTACCTTCAGCTTCTTCCCAAAGGATGTCCTGAAGAAACTTCCCCAACCTCTGGCCATGCTGGAGGGACTGAGCCCCTGATAGCTTGATCCCAATGTTAAAGGGGGCGTTGAACTAGGAGGAGGACCACCCAGGAATTGTCAGAGGTCACCTGCACCCTCCCACCCCTGCCCCCTGCATCCCCACCCCAGAAGAGGCCCTGTGCTCTCAGGAGGGGAAGAAGGAAAGGCCTGGGGTCTGACAGGCCCCCCGAGGGGTGGCTTAGCCAGTTTGCCGTCCGTCCCGGGCCTGATCTTACCACTCCACGATCCTTAGGAGGCTCACCTTGTACCCTCTTTACCTGGCTCTGAAGAGGTTACTGATAAAAGCTGTGGGGTCCCCTAGATCAGAAGACGTCAGACGGAATGGCCAGTGATGGAGATACAGCTGGGAGCACGATGTGGGGTCAGGGCTCTCCCCGGTGGATGCAGCTCCGGCCCGGGGGACGGTCTCTGCACCGCTCCCCTCCCTTCCCGGAGCTCTTCCTCTCGACTGCACCGGCCCTTCCTCGTTCTGTGTTGGACCAGATAGGATGTTGACCTCTTCCTCCATCGATGCTCTGAGCCAAGGCTGTACTTTCTGTGCCTCTGTCTCTTCCCTGCTACAGGGGGATCACCCCACGTCTCCTAGTTTCTCGGCAGCCTATGAGACGACTTGTTGAAGCTCAAAGATTTGGGTGACCAGGAAGGAACTCTGTTTGCAGCCACATGGTTGTTTCTCTCCAGAGGAGTGGAGACCGTGCTCGCCTCCGCTCATCCAGTTCCTGGCCGTGTTGGTGACAGAGCTCCTGGGTGAGTCCACGAAGGGATCTTGGGGCCGAAAGGGAGCCCTCGGTCCTCCTGCCCCCAGCAGGGGTGCAGCCCTTGCCCTGCTCAGGCCCGGGCTGAGTGCCTTTCTCTCTGCCTCCCGTTTCACAGGTGAGCAGGGGTGCTCCGAGGTGTTGTTACAACAACGATAAAATGTGGGTTCCCTTTTAAAATCTGCCTCCCCCTCTTGCCTCCACCGTGAAGATGGAGCTGTGGAGATGACGTAATTAATTCGGGGGGAACTGAGGCCCCTCTGTTCTCTCCCTTCAGTAAATATTCATTTCCTCTCCAGCCCTGTGGCCTATGAGAGTGGTCAGGTGACCCTAGCAGACTTTGGGGTTCCGTGGACACTGAGCTGGGGACCTGCTGGGCTGGTCTTCACCCTGGAGCCGGGCGAGGGGCAGCTGACAGGAGGTGAGGCAGCTGTCGGATGGGAGAGAGCGCGGCTTCGAGGGGCTGGAAACGGGCCCCTTGGCCCCAGTGTCTAACTAGTCCATGGGTGACCGGTGGGGTGGGACAGGACTTGGTCTATAAGGCGTTCTGCTCTGAGATTCCGTTTTAGGAAAACGTTTGGAGCGAGTGGAGGGGCCTGCGGTGCCTGAGGTGGGACCCTGAGACTGGAGGCTTTGGGGCGCGCAGCCCACACTGTGTGGCCTGTGTCTCAGGCTTCCCCCACATCTGGTGGGACCCCCCACCTCTGGACATCACGCACTCCTGGTTCCGGCTGAGGCAGGGCCTGCTGTTGCCTCTGTGGAAACTGGACAGTCCCAGCCAAGACTTCTGCCCCATCTGAGCGGTCCCAGGGCTTCCCTTGCCCCGCTGGGCCTGGCAGTCTCAACAGGAAAGTTCCCTGGTTTTAATCTAAGAATCTGCAGGCCGTTGTCAAGTAGGAACATGACGGGTGGGGTCTCACACGTGGTGGAGGCGGCGCCTGGGGAGAGTCAGGGGCTGGGGACTGGCGATTTGACCTCTGACCGGAGCAGAGGTGGGCAGAGGAGACTTCCCGGCACTTGCTCTCTCTGCCAGACCGGCGGTGGAGACCGAGGGCTTGGGAACCCGAGCCCCCCAGGCCGTGGGTCCCACCTTGGCGCCTGCAGGCGGTGACCCCTTGGGCCAGTGGGTTCCCCTGGCTGAACCTCTGTTCCTCAACTCTACACGAGGCCGCAGAGACCAGCGTACTGACCCCACCAGTGGCTGTAGAGATTCAGTGCCAAGCAGGGTAGAAGGGCTTCCCAGGTGGTGCCAGTGGTAGAGAACCCACCTGGCAATGCAGGTGATGTAAGAGACATGGGTGCAATCCCTGGGTCGGGAAGATCCCCTGGAGGAGGGCATGGCAACCCACTCCAGTGTTCTTGCCTGGAGAATCCCATGGGCAGCGGAGCCTGGTGGGCTACAGTCCATGGGGTCGCAAGGAGTCGGAACAACTGAAGCGACTGAGTACGCTCACGTGCAGGAGGGCGGAGCCATGGAAAGTGAGGCCGAGAGGGTGCGGCAGCTCGGTGGTGACTGGGCACCTTGGGGGACACTGGTCGCCCTGCACGGAGATGCCCATCTCCACCTAAACCCTTGTCAGTCCTTTCCCAGGACCACGGCCAGGCCCCCCGGCAGGAAGGTCACATGGCGGGGGGCCCATAAAACGCCTTCATGCCCTGTCTCTCCTGGCCCTCCCGTTCTCTCCCAATGGCGCCCTTGCCCCGTGCAGGATTCCTGAGCCCAAGCAAGCCTGCAGGGCTCCATCCTGGCCTGCAGGTGGGGTTTCCCCACCCAGGGTGCCACCCTGCCAAGATAGGGTAAGGTCAGGTCCGAGAGGGCCCTGAGCCCATCGGAAGGTTTTCTGCGGGGAGACGCCTGCAGCCTGTGAGCAGCTCCTCCTTCCTGAGTGTCTGTGAATACTCGCTGGCACGCCCCCTCCCCTCTGCTGGGGCTCATCCTTGTGCAGCAGATTTCCTTAGACATTTGCCTGTTGATGGCAGAGACCTAGCGGAACCAGGGGTGTGGAGCCTGCTGTTGTCCTGCTGTTTGATGTCCCTTGAGTAGCTGCTAAGTGGGTGTCTGTGGGTAGCCGCCCTCCCCACCCCACCTCTTACTGCAGAGGAACCCACCCGGATTTCCAGCTCGTCCTCTGCACCTTCCGCCTGACTTCCCACCTCCGGGTCAAACTGGCCTTCCAGGGCCCGGGGCTTCAGTCTGCCTGATGGCTTCTTAGGTTCCTTTCTCTGCAGGAAAGAGGAGGTGCTCCCCTTAGGCCCTGAATCTCCCCTCTCCTCCGAGAAGCAGGTTGAGGTGTGGACCCACAGTCAGACCCAGAGCCCTCCTTCGGGCTCGGGGAGAAAGCTGAAGCTCAGACAGGGCGAGCCACTGCCCAGCTCACATGGCTCAGGGCATTCAGGACACGGGGCTCCTGGGGTGGCGTCTCACCTGCAGTTTCTGGTGTTCGGGGCTCAGAAAGCTGGAGCCCGCCATGGCCAAGTCCATGCAGAGCACGCTGAGCAGCAGCAGGCTGCAGATGGTCCACGGGGCGGGCATTGCTTCCCTGGCTGGAGGCAGATGGACCTGGAGGAGAGAGGGTCTTTGGGCTGGGCAGAGAGATGGCGGCTTGTGGACCCAGGGTGACTGCTGTCTGGAGCAGCTCTCCCCCAGAAGTGCCATCTGCCCACCTCCCCAGGTAGGAGCATGAGGGCTCCTTCCCAAGACTTTTCTCTCGGGGGCGGATGCTTGGCAGTGGGACTGTCCACATCCTTCGTCCCCAGCCCTGAGAACCTTGGGCCAAGTTTCTGGAGGAGGGCTGAGGAAGGCAAACTGGCCAGGTCCCAGGAGACACGGGGGCACCGGGGCCGCTCCCAAGTCCAGCTGGGAGCAGCCGGGCAGCGCGGGGCCCTGCGACCTCCCCGTGTTCAGAAGGGCCTGCGGGTGTTGCCGTGAGTTAGACCCGTAAACAGACCCCCCGCATGCAAGCGTCCCCAGAGTGCCTACCTGGGGTTCCGGGCGGAGGTGGCGCCTGGCGGCCGTCTGGTTCTTATATAGGGCAGTCTGTGTTTGTCTGAAACCAGCAGCCGTCTCTCAGGGCAGCTTGGCATCTGGGGGCTGAGTGCCATTCCTTGGGAACTAAAAATGCTCGCATCACCCACCAGGGAGACGTCACCAGCAGAGGTCAAATGCCCTGAGAGATGGCTGAGTTGGCTGGGGCGGCCCCGTGGGGCCACCTGCCCCTCCTGTGCTCAGGAGTGCCCGCCTCGGCTTGGGCGGGAGGAAGGAGAGTGTGCCCTGGGGCCAGCCCAGCGTTGCTGCTCGGCAGCTGTGACCTGCTGGCCTTTCTGCTCCCCTCCTCCTCCTGGGATAGAACCAGGTCGGTTGCTGTTGTTCAGTTGCCAAGTCGTGTCCGACTCTGCGACCCCATAGACTGCAGACCTCCAGGCGTCCTCATCCTTCATCCTCTCCCCGAGTTTGCCCAAGTTCATGTCCACGGAATCGGTGATGAACCAGGCACCTTCGCTTGATCTTGGGGGCTTGTGCTGCCTCGGCCTCGTGAGGGACGCTGCTTTGGCTCCCACGGCCTCGAGCACGTGAGAGCCTGCCTCCTGGCATTCTCAGGCCGCCCGGAGGGAAGCCCCGTCTTTCAGATGAGAAAACTGGAGGAGCGGGGCAGGGACTGTCTCCAGCAGGGGCTGAAGGCCCGTCCTCGCCTCTGGGAGGAAGGGGGTGATGGCTCCGCTCTGCATGGTCTTTCTTAACACGTGGGCTTGTCTCTCCTCCCCCGGCCAGGCCCTGAGAGGCAGCAGAGTGGCCCCAGGGGTGGGAAAGCCGGGACCCAGTGCTGCCAAGGGTGACCACATGCACGCTGGCCTCAGCAAGGTCACTGAGCATCCCCTGCACATGGCTGCTTCTCAGAGCGCCTTTGAGGATGGACCGAGGTGACGGATGTCACATCCTTTGTAAGCTGTCAAGTATCAGACAGTAGCTGTTCTTCGTACCTTGGCCAGCCTCGGCCACATCACATGTTCCCCAATGACGAGCTGCTCAGCCACACGGGGGCTTCCTAACCTGCCCGGAGCCCTTCGTCCCACTGGATGCCCAGGCGGTGACTCCTGAGGGCTCGGTGTGTGGTCTGCGTAGACGTTCTAGTGTCAGTCAGAGCAGGAACTTGCTTCTGGCCGCGCTTGAGCTGGGAGGGTGGGAAGGCCGCCCCCGTCGGGGCTGCAGCAGCGGGGCCAGGCTGTGAAGGGAGGCCCGCTGCGGGCAGAGGACCGGAGCGGAGGTGAGCGGCAGGCGCGGCTGTGGACCGTGTGCAGCCGCTGGCCAGGAGCTGGGGTGCTTGGAGGACGGCGGCGGGGTGGGGAGGAGTGGGTTGTGAGGAAAGGCCTGGAGGGAAGGGCGGGGTGAGGACGAGCACCCTTGGGAAGCTCCTGGCACCAGGCATCTGGGCTTTGATCTGGAGGAGGGAAGACGTTGAAGGCTCGTGGGCAGTGGAGTGAGCGGTTGACCTTGAAGACTTGGGAGGCTGCACCTCTTGTTTCACGGGGACAACTGACTGTTTAAAGGGGCCACCCTTGCCCCAAAGCCACGCCGCCCTCAGTGGCTGTGTGGGCTGCCAGCGGGCTCCCGATCAGGAAGGGGCTGGGGCCGCCAGCAGACCTTTGGCAGTCAGATGCTGACCGGATGTAGATGGACCTCAGGGAGATGGACCTTGTGCAGACTCTAGGGACGGGGGACCTGGGAGGGGCTGGACTGAGCCCCACAGTGCAGTGTGGGGACCAAGTACCTTCTGCTGGAAAACTTCTTTCTACCAGGAGGCTCCATCAGTCCCAGGAGAGCGTAAGCGTGTCCCCTGGAGACCTTCCCCTTGTGAGCCCCCTGAGCATAGGGCTCCTGACCTTGGGAGCCCAGAAGGGCTGAAGGTGGAGTGAGGTGGGGAGATGTTCGAGACAGCCAGCAGCTTTTCCAGAGCCTCTCCTTGCCAACCCCAGCAAAAAAAAGAAAAACAAAACCCAAAGCGTCTATGGTGACCAGGCCCCTGCTGCGACACGAGGCCTCCCTCCACCGTGGAGACGGGAGCTGCGGGTGTTGATCTTAGATAACAGCGCCCTCGAGCAAACAGAACACCCTTGCTCCCTGGTCCCCTCGCCCTCTGATCCTGGGAACAGGAAAGTGCAGAAAGGAGGCCTGCGGGTGCAGAGCCCAGGCGAGCTGGGGAAGGAAGGGAAGGCGGAGGGGCCGGGGAGGCTGCGCCCGGGAAGTACCCCGCCGCCCACCCCCTGCTGTGGAAGGGGGCGCGGACTGGGCAGGGCACATGCAGACCCGGCCCCAGAGTTCTCCAGAGGAGGACTGTGTCTCCAGGGAAGGACTGGCCTTCCCAGCTCATGATTCCCGTCGGAGTGCACATGACACTGAGGCCAGCCTGCACCTGTCTGTCTGCCCCACAGAGCGGTCCCTGCCCGCTGGGTGGTGCTTCCCTTCCTGCCGCACGGCCTTGAGGGCCCGGCCTTGTGAACGGACAGGGACGCGGCATCACCCAAGTACCTGCCGTGTGTAAATGGCATCTGAGAACAAAGTGTGTACACGGTCCACGGTCTTTTGTTTGTACCAATGGTTAGTTGGCTTATCAGGCACTTTTTGCATCAGTGTAGCCCAACCTTGGTGTGACCGAGGCAGAGTTTGGGGTCTAGAAACAGGTTTATTTTGTGAGATAGGGCTCTTTGGGCCAGCTTCTTCTTTCTCTCCTTCTGGCTTCCGAAATAGAAGTATCATGCCAGCCATGAGATGGAAAATTCCTTCGAAGTCACATTAAAGAATGCAGAAAGAAAGAGGTAAAATCAATTTTAATAATACACTTTAATGTACCCCAAACACTGTCAATTTGGCATGCAGTCAACATGAAAATGATTTACATGGTTGGTACTGCTTTTCTTTTTACTAAATCCTCAGAGTCTGGTGGGTATTATATTTCTGCAGCATTTTTCAGTTCAGACTTGCTGCATTTCTGGTGCTTAGTAGGGACCCATGGCTCCCAGCTACTGTACAGGGTGAGTATTAGGTCAACATGGGTGTCGCTTTTTTTTTTCATTTTTTATTTCTATTTCTTTATTTACAGTCCATAGTAAAGTCACAGCTGTAAAATAAATGCATTAAAAAAAAAAAAAAACAGAAGATACATCTGGATGACAAAAAATAGACGAAGATTGAAAATCTATGGGATTCCCCAATAGCTCGGTTGGTAAAAAATCAGCCTGCAATGCAGGAGACCCTGGTTTGATTCCTGGGCCAGGAAGATCCACTGAAGAAGGGATAGGCTACCCTCTCCAGCATTCTTGGACTTCCCTGTGGCTCAGCTGGTAAAGAATCCACCTTCAATGCGGGAGACCAGGGATCAGTCCCTGGGGTGGGAACATCCCCTGCAGAAGGGAAAGGCTGCCCGGTCCAGTATTCTGGCCTGGAGAATTCCATGGACTACATAGTCCATGGGGTTGCACAGAGTCGGACATGACTGAGTGGCTTTTACTTTTCATGAAAATCTACGATATACTTTGCCAAGGGCAGCAGAATGCAACATGATAGGAAAAACTCAATATTCAAGTATATCCTTAACAAAAACTTCCCTCATGAATAGTAAAATCATCTAAGAAAATGGTATGTTTACATAAGTGGACACTTTTTTAAAAAGTGGGGTACGGGGTGCTCGATAAAAATATGTGGGCACCAGGAACTCAAGATTAATCTTCTAAAATGAAGGTTTATTTAAGAATAAAATGACTGTTTCTAACATGATAATCATATGAAACCCTTTTTTTTTTCCTTTATAGAAGTGAGATGGGCACTTAACAGGAAGAGCTTGGTAGTCATGAAGAAGAATGGAGACACCACAGGTGTTGCTCTTAACACATCACCTTAGCCAAGCGCTCTCGCCGCTCCTTTCCCACTGGGGCGTCCCTGCTCTCCTGCCATCATGGGGCTGGAGACCCAGATGCTAGTCTTCTGTCTCCAGTCTTTCTGTCCAGCAGGTTCCACCCTCAGCCTTCAAACACGCCCAGGTCTCTCACCCTGGGAAGGTCTGTCAATGCCCCCTTGCCCTCACGCTGCCGTGTCCAGGCAGAATTTCCTTTCCCTGTATCCTGTTCCTCACTGGATAGGCCAAACTGTCTAGCTCACACCTGCTCACCACTGTGCTGAAACGGCTCTCGGAGCTGCAGGTGGCGCAGCCTTAGTCGAGGGGTCACTAAGAGCCGTGGGACCTCGGTGAGGCCCGTGGGATCACCTGATCGCAACTGCTGGGTGCAGACTTGCGCTGCGCTGCAGTGGGTTCACAGGGAGAAAGAAAGCCGACTTCCTTACGCTTCATCTTCCGACTCTGATCGAGTAAGTCTGCCGTGGGGCCGAGAATCTGTATTTTCACGAGGGTCTCAGGTACTTCCTTTCTGATTACAAAGTCATGTTTCCAACGGAAAACTTGGCCAAAAGTTTTCCAACAGAAACCTGTGTAAGCTAAACTCTCTCTCCAGATATATTTGAACTTATTCTTCTAGAAAATTTCAAACATACAAAGAAAGCAGAGAGAGTAATCCCACGAGTCTCCAAGCACCTGTCATCAGTTTCAACATATATTTGCATCTTCTTTCATGCACTCATCTCTCATGTTGGTTTTCACTGGAGGGGAATGAAGAGCAAATCTCAGCAATCACGTGACCTCAGTCTTAAAAGCTTCAGTTTGTATTGTTCACAGATGAAACACGCTTTCTTGGTCAACCACAGCCCCCTTTCGTTGTCCTTGTTTAGTTGCTAAGTCGTGTCCAGGCTTCCCCGTCCTTCACTGTCTCCTGGAGTTTGCTCAGATTCATGTCCATTGAGTCACTGATGCCGTCTGACCATCTCATCCTCTGCCGCTCCTTCTCTCTTTGCTTTCGGGCTCTACCAGCATCAGGGTCTTTTCCAACGAGTCAGCTCTTTCCATCAGGTGGCAAAAGAATTATGACTTCGGCTTCAACAATTTTGTTTCATGGCAAATAGAAGGGAAAAGTGGAAGCAATGAAAGATTTTATTTTCTTGGGCTCCAAAAATCACTTCTGATGGTGACTTCAGCCATGAAATGAAAAAACGCTTGCTCCTTGGAAGGAAAGCTAGACAGCAGGACAGCTGTTTGGGGTCCAGACATCAGCCCATTTTGGTGAGTGTTTTAGACGCACTTGATGCGCTTTAAGTGTTGTTGGGAAGAATGTTCTGTGAATGCCAGTCAGGTCCAGCTGACTGACAGTATCCATCATTTGGCTGTTTCTCAGGGCTCTGCGTGTTCTACTGCTAAAGGACGGGCGCTGAGATCACCAGCCAGAACTGGAAAAGACTTCTCTTCACTTCTGTGAGTTTTTGTTTCACATATTTTCAAGTTTTTCCTCACCATAAACACGTCCAGATATATATGAACCCAAATAAACGACTATGCTAAGGGGTTGTTCTTAACAAAGAGGATGACTCTAAGCTTAGAGAATGTAGGTAGGAAGCTGAACACCAGAGAATGCAGAGGCCATTTCACTTTGAAACTATTTCTGGTGGATGGTCACTTATCTTTGGGGTTCTTGAGGCTGGGATTAGATTTAAGAGAGTGGGCATGTGGGACTAAAATAAAAGACCGAAGCAGAAGTGGGAGGCCCTAGGATACAAGCGGGGATCATTTCTGCCAAAACCTCTACAGCATGCTTGGATCCAGGATAGTCTAGGCTAGGGAACCAAGCCTGCTTAGGCCTGGGACACCAAGCCAGGGGGCCCAGGCTGCGGGGAATATAATAGACACTTTTAAAAATACTTCAGTACTCAAGTGTATAAAGACAGACTTGATCTCCACGTGCATGCTGTAGATGGGCAGCACCACTGTTCAGGGGTACACGTCTGCACAGCTCTCCGTGCGTGGACTCTTCTCCCGGGGAGGATTTTAGAGTGCTGGGTGGACTGCATGTGCCGTGTAGTGATGGAGGGTCGATGTTTTATGTAGCAGTGTGAACTGCTCGTACCTTTTGTCCCTGCTGCACGCACATTTTGTTTCCAGGACTCTAAGACTGTTTGTTTTCTCAGAGGGTCTATTTCTCTCCAGTTAGAGACGACACCACTACACCATCCTTTGGCTGCAGCCCTTACGTAAGTTCCCGAGTCCAGAGATCTCTAGGTCCGTCCTTGTTGCCAGGCATGGTTTTCTTCTTCACTTCACAGCTGAGTCAGTTCCTGCGGCATACGTGTCCCAGGTCGGTTTTTCGGTGTGCAGGTGGTCCTGGCCGTTGGCTTCAGTTCCGTATTGAGTACTGTCCATACTCCCGCAGCGTGCGTCTTGACGCCCGTGTGACTTCAGCCCCTAGTTTCTCATTTATGTCCGGGAGCATGTACTGGGCTCACATGGAGCTGTGATGTCCCTTTCAGAAGCCTGAGTGTTCTTTTCCAGAGTGGCCTGTGCCTGTGTGCAGTGCCAGCATCAGCATGGAGGTTCCCTCTGTCCTCGATCTGCAGCAGTTACTGTTTGCAGACCTTTGTGCTGGACATTCTGACTCACGGCAGATGGCAAAGGGTGTAGTTTTGACGGTCTGAGTGTGAGGGATCTGCACATTTAATGTGCCTTGTTTATGTCTTGTAAATATCTGAGGAAACTTTCCTTTTGAATAGGGCTTGTTCAAAGTCCCCCTGTTTATGGGTTTTGAAGTTTTTACTCACTGACCTGTGCCGGGGTGTTTCTAGCTAAGTGTTCCTCATTTAAGGCCCCGCAGCCCTTTGATTGTGCAGTGCCTTGAAGCACGTCTGCATGTTGTAATAACAGGAAATGGCCACAAGGTGGCACTACTTTTCCATGCCCAACCCAGGTCAGCGGGGAGGCCAGAGCTTTAGGAGCGCGGGCTTTGGGTGGTCCATGTCCTTGGAGCACGCCCCACAGACCACAAAGGCTTGTGTCTCATTCCTCCTCCTGTTTCACCCTTGACCCGCAGGTACTCAGAAAGCCCTGGGAAACTGCTATGCTGCATTCCTGTCCTTTGGAAGTTAGGGGGCTTGAAGCTAAGGGGCTGCAGGTGAGCCTGTGCAGGCCGTATGAAAGTCTGAAGTGCTTTTCTCCCCGATCGTGCGGTGTCTCAGGTCCTTTTGGCTGAGATTAGCATTCAGGGTAGGCTGCCTGGGTCTCAGATTGAGCCCCAGTCGGGACGTGAGGGGGTACTAGGACTCCAAGGGAGGAACATTTATGCCAAAACCTCCACAGCAGCCTGAGCTCAGGTGGGTCTGGCCTTGGGGACCAAGGCTGCTTAAGCATGGCACACCTGCCAGGGGCCCCAGGCTGTGGGGAATGTAACAGTCTGAAACATACTTCAAGCGTTCAGGTGTACGAGGGCATAACTGATCTCCTTGTCGTGCATGCTGTAGGTGGGCAGCACCATTATTCAGGTGTACACGTCTGCACAGCCCTCCTTTTGTGGACTCTCCCCATGGAGGCTCTTACACAGCGCTGGGCAGAGTGCATGTGCTGTTTAGTGATGGAGGGTCGATTTTCATGCAGCAGTGTGAACTGCTCGTTCCCATGTTCCTTCATAGCCTCTCCCCAGCCTTTGCCACTGACAGACACACATTTTGTTTCCAGGACTCTCTCTGTTTTCTTACAGGGTTCATTTCTGTCCGGTTTGAGATGACACCAGTACAGCAGATCCTGCATCTGCTGCCTTTACCTAAGTTCCCTGAGTCCAGAGATCTCTGGGTCCATCCTTCTTGCGGAGCAGGGACTGCTTTCTTCTTTACGTCACGGCTGTTTCAGTAGTCTAGCACGTGCACGTCCCAGCTGGATGTTTTCGGCAAGCACGCGTCCCGTCATGTGGTTTGACTCCCAGTCTTGACTGCTGTGCACACTGCTGCAGCATGCATTTCGATGCCCATGGCGTTCAACTGCTGTTTCTTTTTATGTCCAGGGGAGTGTGCTGGGCTCGTATGGAGCTGTGATTTCCCTTTCAGAGGCCCGAGTACTGTTTTGCAGAGTGGCTGGTACCTATCTGCATGGGCAGCACTGGCATGGAGCTTTCCCTTTTCTCCTGGGTCTGCACATATACAGTTTTAGATGTTTGATGCTGGACATTCTGACTCATGGCAGGTGGTGCATGCTGTAGTTTTGATGGGTGGTCCAGTCTCGAGTTTGAGGGTTCTGGTGCAGCATTTCATGTGCCTTGTTTGTTTCTTGTAAATACTTTGAGGAAGATTTCCTTTTGAATAGGGCTTCTTGAAAGTCATCTTATTTATGGGGTTTGAAGTTTTTCTCACTGACCTGCGCCAGGGTATTTCTAGGGTAGTGGAAGTGAAAATTACTCCGTCGTATCTGACTTTTTGCAACGTCCGTGGCATTCTCTAGGCTGGGATACTGGAATGAATAGCCTTTCCCTTTTCCAAGGGATCTTCCCAACCCAGGGATTAAACCCAGGTCTCCCAGGTTGCAGGCGGATTCATTACCACTTGAGCCACAAGGGAAGCCCATTTCTAGGGTAAGTGTTTGTTATTCTCCCACAGGAGAAGGCAGTGGCACCCCACTCCAGTACTCTTGCCTGGAAAATCCATGGACAGAGGAGCCTGGTAGGCTGCAGTCCATGGAGTCACTAAAAGTTGGACACGACTGAGCGACTTCACTTTCACTTTTCACTTTCATGCACTGGAGAAGGAAATGGCAACCCACTCCAGTGTTCTTGCCTGGAGAATCCCAGGGACGGGGAAGCCTGGTGGGCTGCCTTTTATGGGGTCGCACAGAGTCGGACACGACGGCAGCGACTTAGCAGCAGCAGCCCTTTGATTGTGCAGTGCCTTGAAGCACCAGTTTGTACGTTGTAATAACAGGAAATGGCCACAAGGCGGCACTACTTTTCCATGCCCAACCCAGGTCAGTGGGGAGACCGGGGACTTTGGGTGCCAACGTCTCTGGAACATGGAAACACAAACCCCAAAGGCCTGTGTCCTGTTCCTCCTCCTGCTTCACTGCTGACCTGCAGATATTCGGACACCCCTGCCAAACTGCCATGCTGCAGTCTTGTCCTTTGGAAGTTAGGGGGCTTGAAGCTAAGGGGCTGCAGGGAGCCTGTGGAGGCTTTTCTCCCGTTAATGCAGTATCTCTTGGGTCCTTTGGCTGAGATTAGCATTCAGGGCAGGTCTCCTGGGTAAAACTGAGGCCCAGTCTGGAGGTGAGGAGGCACCAGAATTCCACTCCAGGGGAGGAACGCTTATGCCAAAGCCTTACAGCAGCCTTGGACCAGGTGGGTCGGCCTGGGGCCAAGCCCGCTCAGGCATGGGGACAGCGACCCTCTTCACGCTGTTGTTTCTTGCCCTGGATTTTAGTAGTTACGGGCTGCACACGGCACAAGGCAGTTTCTCCCCTTCCTGCGGATTCCCTCCGTGGTAATTCCGGATTTTCTGCCTCCAGAGGCGTGACATGCAGCCTGCAGAGATCTCAGTCATCGCAGTGAGGGGTGTGAATGCTCATTCCAGTCGTGGTCACAGGCACTTTGAGGTGCTCCTCCGTGAGGGTGAGTAAGGCCCTCTGCCCACAAATGGGTGTAACTGGAGAGGGCAGGCTTTATCAGCCCGTCCAGAGCGCAGGGTATATACGCAGGGGACACAGCCCAGCCCTGAAGGTCCAGGCCTGGCGCTCTGAATTGCAGAGCTCTGCAGGTGCCTGACAGCTGCGTGCGGCTCGGCAGGCCCCCGGCCACCTGGCCTGCATCTGTGCTCTTCCAGGACAACTATCGTGAAAAGCTCGGTTTTAGGTGGGTTAGGAAAATGCAGGGAGAGTTATAAGCAATACGTGTTTATTTAATTACTCTGCAAACAAACCCCACAAATGACGCCTGAACATAAAAGGTACGTAAAAATGACCAAAATATCTTAAAACCACCACCTTCGGATCTTTTCGTAGTTTTTCCCTCAGAACAAGTGTGTGTTCAGCTGGACGGTAAGTCACAAACCATATCAGCTCACGTCGAGGCAGATGATGACCGTGTTGTGTCTGGGGCCCCAAGGGGGCGCGGGGCCTCTTCCTCGCCGTCCGGGCTGCTGGCCCAGGGTCTGCGCGGGCGGAGAAGCGGGCCCGTGTGCTCACTGGTCGTTCTGCTGGCCCTCCGTGACAGACGTGGACACGGGTCCCTGGCCCTTGTTGACGTCGCTGATGCACACCCACTGCCCGTCGACCGACTCCTTCCACAGGGTCACCTGCAAGCAGAGGGCGGCACCCACTGGAGGCGGCACCCCGCCCTCCTCGCCCGCGTCTCCAAGAGGGGCGCACACCCACCTCCTCAGAGAGCACTGCTCCCCATCAAGGGCTAAACCGAGCACTTACGTCCTGGTGATTTCAGTGGAGGAACCAAGGTAAGTAAAGGAATACACACACACAGAGGAAGACAGGGGTGGGGAGAGTGATGTCAAGAAGAGGATGACTCCAGCTGCTCCTGGCTTCATCTCCCTCAGATGAAGAACTGAGAACTTTTCATGGACATGATGTGCCTGAACAAATCCTACACCACAGCACTGAGGCTGAAGTGCCCCTCCAGCAAAGACAGCCTGACTCCATGACACGTAAGAGGTGTGGCCGATGTTTAGCCCAGGGCCCCTTTCCAGGGCTGGCAGAGCACCACGCAGAGAGGCTTCTCCTGAGGCTCTGCATTGGAGTGAGAAGAGAGCCCTCTGCTTGCAAAGAAGTTATCACTTTGCAGATCGGCTACTCTGGTTTGGCTCCACAGAGATGAGGCTCTGCTGCTGAGACACTAGCTGTGCAGGGTAAGGCCCACCACAGCCAGCACCGGATCTTGGGGCAGGAGTCTGTTCCTACAGGGAACGTGGACACACTGAAGGCTAGAGATGAGGTCACAAATAAGTCATTAGTAACCTACAGCACTACTTGCCTGATGGCTCAGTGAGTAAAGAATCTGCCTGCAATGCAGGAGATGCAACTTCGATCCCTGGGTGAGGAAAATCCCCTGGAGAAGGAAATGGCAACCCACTCCAGTATTCTTGCCTGGAAAATGCCATGGTCAGAGGAGCGTGGCAGGATATAGTCCATGGGTTCGCAAAGAGCTGGACATGACTTAGTAGGTAAGAAACCTTGGAGCTGCTTCCCAGGCCAGGGACCACTTCCGACCACCCAAACTACACTGGCACTGTGTAGAAAAAAGCGAGTAGCCTCACGTACCAAGAAGTGCACACTCTTGCTCGGAAGCTCACCAAAGGGAGAGCCAAGCATCCTTTGGACCCTGTCCTGCTGCAATGCCAGGACAGGGACGTTGCAGGGTGAGCTGGGGGAAGGAGCAGGTAGGCAGTGCTATCCACATGCTCTAAGACTGTGCCACAAGGAAGTGCTTCAACAGAAAAAAGGTTTAAATAGAAAGTACTATGTTGAGAGGCTCCCAGGTACAGAATCTGAAGTAATGAGTGCTAGAATTGAACCCAAATGTTACCAGATATAGCACAGAAATACATGGTCTAATACATAGTTAAAGGAGAAAAGAAACAGGAAATTCAGGAAGAATCCCTCGCAATTAATAAAAAGGGCAATAGTAACCTAATGTAAAAAAAACAATCTCAAGAGTATCCTAGGCGGGTAAATCAGGAGGTTGGGATTCACACAAACTTCTATTAATAAAACAGATCATCAAAAAGACCCTATCGTAGCTCAGCAGATCTCTACTGAACACTGCCCCTCAGCTAACCAGGTAAAGAGCTGGAGAAGGAACAGGTGTGTGCATGGACAGGTGCCCAGCACAGTGTTCTGAAACTGACACGACACTGTAAATCGACAACACTCCCCGATAAAATGAAGAGGAAAAAAGGAAAACCTGAGAGACTGCTGTCTACTGTGCTGCAATGAGGGCTCTGGAACCGGGGCTAACGTCCATCCCTGGAGCCTGAGCTGGCCAGGAAACAAGGCTGGAGAGTGCAGGGGTGGAGAAGCTGGCAGGGAGGGACCCGCGACGATGCCCTCCTGGACCTGGAGTCCCTGGCGCCTCTGGAAGGCACCACAGTCACAGGCTTGGTGGGTGATGAGGAGGATACACACGCCCTGTGCACCCGAGAGGGAGAGGTTTGAAAAGCCCACGAATCCACAGGCCTGGCTTCTGTGGAGGGCTCCCCCACCTACACGGGCAGCACCTGTGCACTGCGGCTTCCGGGTTTGAGTCTATTCGTGTGAAGGGTAAGGAAGGAGACAGGAAGCCTGGGGTGTTGGTTCTGCACCCTCCAGTCTCAGTGAGAACCCAGGAACCCGCTGTTCCCTGCGGTGTGGAGGCCGCATTAACCAGTCAGGCAGAAGAAACGCTGCCGCCCTGTGGCCATTGCCCAAAACAGCACTAAAACCGCCGCTTCAGGGCTCTCAGACTCGCCAGGCCTGTTGGGTTGTAAAAGGCACCCGCCTTTAAGAAACATGCTCTGGCATCTCATGGATAAGAATCTGAAACAGAGGCCGCTTTCCCAAAGCAAGTTGCAGAGATACATTTTCCTCACACGGCTTTCAACAGTAGTAGCTAAACACATACTCTAAATCCCCAATTAGTAGAAAGAATCAACAGAAAACTGAAAGACTCAGTCCCAGCAGGAGCCTGGAAAGAAGGAACCTCCTAGTCTGTTGGTGGAAGTGTAACCTGGTAGACCTACTACGCAGAACATGATGGAGGTTGGTGAAAAACTGAGAAGGTAGCACAGTCAAGTGAGAAAGAGCCCTTCGCATACAGGGCCTGCAGACAACCGAACTCAAAAGATAACTGTATCCCCAACTCCGCATCATTTATAAACAGGAAAATGATAAATACCAAAGACAGATGAACTGGTAAAAATCGTGGTACAGATATAATGAAATTACTTCCTCATCCATGGAAACAAAGGAAAAATGTTCATTGCAGCTATGTGGATGGACCCAGAGGATCCCACGAACCATCTAATACAGATACAGACAGACAAATATTTCGTGATTTTCATAACATGTGTGATCTAAATAGTGTGAAATGTGAACTTCAAAGAGAAACAGGCTCAGTGAGAGAGAAAGAAAACGAAAGGAAGTATAGTACAGTACAGTGGGCGGGTACATGAGAAGGTTGGGATTCACATACATAAACTATTAGTAAAAGAGAGAATCAACAAGAACCCACCGTAGGCAGCGAGAGAACGCCAGTGAACACGGTGCCCCAAGCTATCCCGCTGAACACCCTGAGAAACCGCAGGTTGTGCGTGTGTACAGGTGACGAGCACCCAGTATTCTGAAGCTGACACGACACCGTACACCAAGGATACTTCCAGATAAAGAGGGAAAAAGGGAAACCTAAAAGAGTATTACCTAGTGTGTTTCGATGAGGCTTCTGAAACAGGGGCTAATGTCCATTCCTAAAGCCCGAGCTGGCTGGGAAACAAGGCTGGAGTGTCCAGGGGCTGAAGGAGCTGGGGGGAGGGACCAGCAATGGCCCACTCCTGGACCTGCGTGCCTGCTCCCTGGAAGGCCGCACAATCATCAGACACGGGTGGGTCACGCAGAGGCTAAAGCACACCCAGCTCACCCAAGAGCTGAGTCCTCTGGGCCCGACAGGTATGGAAAGAGCCCGAGTCTCCACAGACGGCTTCCGTGGAGGGCTCCCCTCCTCTAGCCTCGGTCCAGGGGCCCAACCCCACGTATGTCGGGCACCAGGGCTGAGGTTTCCCGGGTCGGCACCTCTTGGAGTGAGGGGTAAGGGGGAGGAAGGGAGGAGACAGGAACCCTGGGGTGTCTGTGCCGCACCCTTCAGTCTCCTGACAGCCCAGGAACATGTCGTCCCCCAGGGTTCTGGAGGCTGGAGTGACTACAGCCAGGCAAAGAAACCTGCCACCTTGTGGCCACGTCCCCAAAGAATTCATTAAAACCGTGGTTTCAGGGCAGTTCAAATTGACCAGGCCCTTGGAGCTGTTAAAGACAGTTACCTTCAAGAAATATTGCCCTAGTATCTCATGGATAAAGAATTCCTAACGACCCATTTTCCAGAAGTGGGTTGCAGAGAAAGATTTTCCTCCACTGCTGTCAACCTTAGTACAGAAAGACATGGTCTGCATTCCCAACTGGCAGAAAGAAGTCACCCCAAACACCAACCTGGAATCCCATCACACCCACAGAAGGACAATCCTTACAGTGTGAAAGGCAACCCCAGAGAGCACCTGGGAGGAAGGGAACCTGCCTACTCTGTCCGGGGGAACGGAACTGGTAGACCTACTCGGCAGAGCACTATGGAGGCTGGTCAAAAATTCAGAAAGAGATCTACTACAGTCAACTCCGAAAAAGACCTGCTGTCACAGGGCCTGTAGACACCAAATACGAAAAGATTTCCTGCACTCCAGTGTTCACTGCACCATTATTTACAAACAGAAAAGCGACAAATACTGATGACAGACGAACCAGTAAAAAATAAACGTAGTGCAGGCGTACACTGGAGTACCGACTCATCTGTAGGAACAAAGGAGTAATGCCAGTTGCAACAGTGTGGATAAACCCAGAGACGATCCCACGAACGATCTAATCCAGACAGAGACACACAGATATCTTACGATTTCAGTAATAGGTGGACTCTGAACGCTGTTACAGGTGAACTTGAAAGAGCGTGTCAGTGAAGAAGAAAGAAGAACAAGGAGGTGTTAGTGCAGGGTATGGTGGGCAGATAAATGAGAGGGCTGGGATTCACATATATAAACTCCCATCACTGAGAGAGATGATCAGCAAGACTCTACTGCAGCGCAGAGAGAACCCCAGTGAACCTGTGTCCTAAGCTATCCAGGTAAAGAATTCAAGAGGAGGGATGTGCATAAGCATAGGTGACCAGCACCCAGCATTCTGCAACTGACACGACACTGTAAATCAACAAAACGTCCAGATAAAATAGAGGAGAAAAGAAAAACCTCAGAGAGTATTATCTACTGTGTCGCGATGAGGCCTCTGAAGCCCGGGGTAAAGTCCATCCCTGGAGCCCGAGCTGGCTGGGAACCAAGGCTGGGGTGGCGGGGGGCCAAGGGAGCTGGGAGGGAGGGGCCAGCAACGATGCCCTTTTGGACCTGAATGTCTGGTCCCTCTGGAAGGCACGGCATCACCAGATGTGCGTGGGACATGCAGAGCATTAAGCGCACTGAGTGTGCCGAGAAGAGGTGAGTCCTCGGGGCGGGAAGAGGTCTTGGTGGAGGGCTTCCCATCTCTAGTGTCTGTCCAGAGACTCAACCCCACCCACGTCAGTCAGCCACCTGCGTGCTGGGGATCGGCAGGGGTTGGTATTTTGGGTGCTGAAGGGTGAGGAGGAGGAAGAAAGGAGGAGGAAGCCCTTCAGTGTGTGTGCTGGCGCATACTGTCCCCTTGACAGCCCGGGAATACGGCTTTTCCTGAGCTTCTGGAAGCTGCAGTAACCGCAGTTGGTCAGGAAGGGAGGCTGCTTCCTTGTTATCGTTTTCTATAACAAGAACTTTAAATCCACTGCTTAAGGAAGGGTCATATTCCAAAGACATGTTTGCTTCTAAATGATACCTGCTGTCAATTAATGACTTTGGGTAGGTAATGTAATAACCATGAAAACAGGGCCCACTTTTAATAAGGAAATTTCAAAAGGTACATTTTACTCACACTGTGAAAAAAAAAAAAAGATATTCAACCTAATATCAGACATTTAAATCAAGGTGTGGAAATAACAAATACAGGAAGAGTGTTCACAGAAAATGGGACCCTTGTAAGATGCTGACAGCAGTGCAATTGGTAACAGCCTCTACAGAGAACAGAACGTGGTTCCTCAGAGTCAAGACAGACCCACTGCTGGGCCGTTTCAGGCTCTGGCGAATAGGCACGTGCATGACTACTGCCTCATCTGTGCAACGGCCTCCCAGAGACAGAGAATACGCTCCTGGTTGCCAAGATGGATGGGGTCTACAGGAGCGATGGATGGGGATTTAGCATTAGCAGATGGAAGCTATTATACACAGAATGGATTAACAACAAGGTCCTACCACAGAACCAAGGGAACTACATTCAGTATTTTGTAACAAACCACCATGGAAAGGAACATGAAAGAAACATGTGTAACTGAATGACTCTGCTGTGCAGCAGAGATTAATACAACATTGCAAATCAGCTATATGCCTCAATTCACAACAGCAACAACACAGACACCACGCTAAGTGAAACAAGCCACTCACAACATCAAATCCTTTATAACTCTACTTCTAGGAGGGGCCTAAATGCTCCATTCATAGAGACAGACAGCAAAATGAGGGCTGCTAGGTGCTGGTGCAGAGGTGGGGGGTCTGAATACCACAGAGGATGAGACGGTTGGAAGGTATCACCGACTCGATGGGCATGAGTTTGAGTGCGCTCCGGCAGTCGGTGATGGACAGGGAGGCCTGGCATGCTGCAGTCCACGGGGTCACAAGGAGTTGGACACGACTGAGCGACTGAACTGACCTTATTGTCTCCACCAGAGACCGCCAGGATGTTGGCTGTGATGGACCAGCTGACATGCCACACAACGTCGTTGAACTTGTGCAGCAGTTTGGGAGACCACGTGCTGCCCGAGGCATCGTCACAGGTCCAGACGAACACCCGACCGTCCTGGGAAGAGAAGGCTCGAGTCAGGAGGTGGGGGCGGCAGGCCTCCCCGGTGACGTCTTCTCCATCTGCATCTGTGCTGGGCCTTTTCAAAAACAGGGCGAGGGAACCAGGGCAAAGCACAGCCAAAGACCTCCTGGCTGCTTCCAGCTTTGACGACCGATTTCCAGCCCGGCACCCCTGCCTGTATCCCTTCAGCCCAGAACACGCCTCAGGCTGGGCAGGAGTCTCCCAGGTCCCTTTCCTCATACCGGTTCCAGGGATGGACTTTGTCAACACTGCTGTTTCTCAAATGTTCCCTGGGACTTTCCCACATGTGCCAAGTCACCTCCTGGTTTTGGTTTCCAGTAGCCCTGTACTTTCTCAACGGAATGGGTATAGGTGTTTAAAAAGCCAAGCTCAGAGAATGAGAAGCGACCAAAAAACCACACAAAAATACACACACACAACAAACCAAAACAAAACCATCTTTTACATCATTTGAACCTCTCATACCTGGTCCTCTCAAATTTAGGACCAAGTAGAATAGGCTCGGAGGAGGGCACGGCAAACCCACTGCAGCCTTCTTGCCCGGAGAATTCCATGGACAGAGGAGCCTGGCACATTGCAGTCCACAGGTCACACCAGAGGACACAAGTGAAGCAACTTAGAACACGTGCACGCACAAGAACAGGCTCCAGTGATGTAAAAGGCCTGGCTTAACTCGCATCTTTGGTCAAAGTGTTAGTCACTTCAGTCCTGACTCTGTGACTCCATGGACTGCAACCTGCCAGGCTCCTCTGTCCATGGGATTCTCCAGGTAAAAAGACTGGAGTGGGTTGCCATGCCCTTTTCCAAGGCATCTTCCTGACCCAGGGATCAAACTCAGGATCTCTCGTATTACAGGCTGATTCTTTACCATCTGAGCCACCAGGGAAGCCCCCTCATCTTGGATGAGTGAAGTGAAAGTTGCTCAGTTGTGTTTAACTTTTTTGTGACCCCATGGACTCTACAGTCCATGGAATTCTCCAGGCCAGAATACTGGAGTGGGTAGTCTTTCCCTTCTCCAGGGAATCTTCCCAACCCAGGGATCAAACCCAGGTCTCCCACATTGCAGGTGGATTCTTTACCAGCTGAGCTTTCAAGGAAGCCTCATCCTGGGTGGTTGCATGTAATTAAAGGCTTGTCCTGGGTCTTTTCTGTCTGGGAAGCGTGACCAGGGAGATGAGCCCAAGGTCTTAGGATTTCCCACTGATCCTAGTCCTTGCTTGGGAACACTCTTGATGCCCAGGTAGCTCCAATCCCTTTCCATAAAAGGGTCAGGAGGGGAACTAGTCCTGAGTCTGGTCTTGCTCTTGGCTGAGTGGAAGAAAGCCACTGTGGCTTCTGGTCAAGACCTCACTGGGAGGCGAGCGGGCTCCAGAAGCGCTTACCTGCAGTGGTCCACAGGGGCCAGCCTCCTGCCCCTCCAAGCACTTTCCCCAGGGGACTGTGAGGGCCGACGGGACTGCCCGAGATTAACTAACGTGGGCCACCTGCATGGCTCTGAGCTGACCTGAGAGCAGCTGGCGATGGTGCTGGTAGGCAGGCCGATGGAGGGGGCCCAGGCCACATCTCGAACCCAGTCACTGTGGGCTTCCAGCTTCTGCTCTTCCTTCCACTGGCCGTCCTCCTCCTCCCTAGCAGGGGAGACGGGAGGGAGAATCCAGCAGGCAGAGTCCAGGCACCATTCCCTCACCTCCCTTCCTCCCCTGCCCCAAAGGCTCCACAGGGGTGGAGAAGCTACTCCATCTTTCTGATAGCATTTGTTGAGCCAAATAACAGCAGTTAGGAAGAGTCAAAGCGCCCGAGGAAAGGGCAAGATTTGGACTTTTTTTTAAAATAAAGGATGTCCTCTGACAGACTGAAGATAGTATTCAATGGGCAGAAGGGGAAAAGGTGATTCTGTTTCTGGTGAACTGAGGCTGAGTCACGGTGGACAGCAGACAGGGTAGAAGACTCCCCTTAGAAAGGTCACCAGCCCCACTCACTTCCACAGTTTGATGAGGTTGTCACAGCCGCCTGACGCAAACTTCTTGATGTAGTTGGGCTTCTGCCCGGATGGCTGGTCTATGAGGCTTCCGGGTACGACAGCAGGGGCCCAGCTGACAGCATTGCAGCCGATCTGCAGGGAGAGGGACTCGTGCTGACTCTGCCCCTTGGCCCAGCGACAGGACACTGCTTCTGCAGACCCAAGGCTGGTGATCATCTCCTCTCCAATTCTCAGGACTGGATTATGCAGGACAGCTCTTTTAATGAACTAAGGATTAGCCACCCAGAACTCTGCTTCAAGGATTCCTTACAGTGCACGTCTTTCTCAGCAACGTGCATTTAAAGTAGGAAGCAGGGACTCTCAGGAATTTAAAAGACAGAACATATTCCAAATATACGAAGGGAGGGCACAGATTTCAGAAAACCACACAAAGTAAATACATGGATTCATCAATCACTCTGAAGTACTCCTGCAGTCACTCCCAGGTCAAAAAATAAAATGACCATTTGCCCAAGAAGCCCTGTCGTTCGTGTCCTACTTGAATCACAGCTCCTCTTCCCCATAAGTAAACATTATTCTGATTTCTATTTATTTTAGCACATTCATCACCCAAACGCGCATTCCGAGGCACCAGTGTAGTTGTGCCATTAAAATATATATTTGAATTGCAGTATCTCTTTTTTATTGAAATGTAGTTGATTTGCAAGACTTGTGTTAGTTTCAGGTGTAGCAAAGGGATAGTTACATATGTTTTTTCAGATTTTTGTCCATTTTAAGTTATTAATATTACAAGATACTGAATAGAGTTCCCTGTGCTATACAGTAATTCCTTGTTGGCTATTATTTTTATATAGCAGTGGGTACGTTAATCACAAATTCCTAATCTATCCTCGCCCTTTTTCCCTTTGGTAACCATAAGTTTGTTTTCCTTTTTTGGGTCACGCTGTGCCGCATACGGGATCTTAGTTCCCCAACCAGGGATCACACCCACGCCCCCCGCACTGGGAGCACAGTCTTAACCAACGGGCCACCAGGGAAGTCCCGTAAGTCTGCTTTCTATGTCTGTGAGGCTGTGTTTTACACCAATCTTTAAGATTCCACATATAAGAGATATCATATGGTGTTTGTCTTTCTCTGACTTTATTTTTATAATAATCTCTAGGTCCATCCACGTTGCCGCAGATGGCATCATTTTGTTCTCCGTATGGTTGAGTAACATCCCACTGTATGTGTGTGTGTATGTGCGTGCCGCATCATCTTCATCCGTTCCTCTCTTTACGGACGTTGATGCTGTTTCCACGTCTCAGCTAATACAGTGCTGCTATGAGCAATGAGGTGCGTGTATCTTTTCAGAGGAGAGTTCTCACTTTTTCTGGATACATGCCCAGGAATGGGACATATATCCCCCACACGGTAGCTCTAGTCTTAGTTTTAAAGGAGTCTCCACACTGTTTTCCATACTGGCTGCATCAATTTGTATTCCCATCAACAGTGCAGGATGCTTCTCTCCTTTTCTCCACATCCTCCCTAGCATTTATTTTTTTTGTAGACTTTTTGATGATGTTTATTCTGACCAGTGTGAGTAAAAACATTTTTTTGATGTTTCTTGCATCTCTCATTTATGGATTCTCTCTATGATCTTACTGATCAGATTCAGGTTTGTTTCCTTTTGCCAGGACTACAGAGTATGGTGTACTCCTTCAGCAGGAGGCACACGACCTCAGACTCTCTCTCTCTGTGTTATTACCACGTCAATAATTTATGCCTCTTTTAACTCACTGGGCATTCCAAAATGGCGATACTGTCATTCTATCCTTTGTCATTTATTATATGGAATACTCCACACAGGGGCTATTTCATTCACTAATATTTGCTTCCCCCCAGGGGTACAGATCAGGTAGGAAAGGCAGCATAAACACTTAATCCCTTCTGAACCAGTTTCTTGTTATTCTTCAAAGATGACTGATTCTTTTTTATTAAATAACTATCAGGATGAAGGCATGGATTTAAGCATATTTAATGGCTTTTGGTTCACTGCAATCATTCTCACTTTTTACACTCAAACTGCCCATCTTCGGCACTTTGAGCCTGTTCAAGGTGGCTCCTTTGACATAACCTTAGTATGTCTAAGTATGTCACTGATTTCTTTTCTATCTGGCATAACAAGATGTTTGTTCCTTTCCTGCCTCAAAACCTGGGATTGGCCATTTCCAGAAGAGCTCTGGATTCTTTCAGTGAGAAACTAATTCAAGTGTACTTCTGGTGCTAAGGATGTTCACTGACAGATGATTATTCATTTTATTTCATTTGACACACAGCAGGATGGTCTCAGAATAATAATGCCATCAACATGATACCTAGTAGTATTTGTATCAGTCCATGGGGTCGCCAAGAGTCAGACACGACTCAGCAACGTAAGAACTCCATTCTCCCACTGTTTTGTTTTTTGGTGAGGGGGTGTTTTTGTGTGGATGGTACCAACATGAAGAAGTCTAGATCTCCAGTTGCTTGTGCTGCACACCATTTTTAAATAGTTATACTCTATCTATCTTAGCCGAGCACATGACCAGGACTCATTCAGTTTAATACTGAATGGTCTTCACAACTAACTGTATATTTATATGGATGTCTTTCTAGCCATTTTTGTTGCCTAAAACTTATTCTCTCTAGTAGATACCTCAGAATGGCTTATGAAAACAACAGTCCCTGAGTTTTTGCATACTGATAACACTTTGCATTCCTTACACTCCAACCTGTAAAGACAGCTTTGAGATCTAACTGCTGTTAACAGCACATAAACTGCACAAGCTGATTAACTTTGACATCAGCATATCCTGTAAAGCCATCACTACAATCAAGATATCAAATGAATTCAAAGTGCTGAAAGAAAAAACCCTTCCAACCAAGAATACTCTACCTTGCAAAGTTACTGTTCAGAAGTAAAGGAAAGACGGTTTTCCACACAAGCAAAAGTGAAAGGATTTCATCACCACTAAAGCGGCCTTACAAGAAATGTTAAAGGGACTTTTTTAAGCTGAAAAGAAAGGGTGCAAATTAGTAACAAGAAAACATATAAAAGTATAAGTCTTCCATGTTTTATGCTCATAATATAAAAATATATTAAAGGTAGTGGGTTAATTGCTTATGACGCTATTATGAAGGTTAAAAAAGTAATAAAAATCTGTGACTACAGTAATTAAAAGGATACACAAAATAAAAAGATGTAAAATGTGACATCAAACAAAAAGTGGGTGGGGGAGGATAAAAATATAGAGCTTTAGAATGGGAACAAATTTAAGTTATCAACTTAAAATAGGCTGTTATTAATATGAGCTGTTCTATGTAAACTCCACAGTAATGACAAAGCAAAAATCTATACAGCAGATACACAAGAGATAATGACAAAGGAACCTGAACGTGAGAGTGACGGCGTTAGTCACTCAGTCGTGTCCAACTCCTTGTGACCCCGTGGACTGCAGCCCACCAGGCTGCTCTGTTCACGGAATTCTCCAGGCCAGAAAACTGGAGTGGGTGGCCATTCCCTTCTCCAGGGGATCTTCCTGACCCGATCAAACCTGCGTCTCCTGCACTGCAGGGGGATTCTGTACTGTCCGAGTCAGCATGGAAGCCCAAGGATAAAGGTCATCAAACTACAAAGTAAGAGAGCTAAAGAAGTAGAAAAGCCACAAAAAACAGTAACACAGCATGAAGTACATACCTATCAATAATTACTTTAAATGTAAGTGGACTGAATTCTCCAACTAGACATGGAAGGATGGCTGACAGGAGAAAAAAACAAGATCATCTGTATGCTGCCTGTAAGAGGCTCACTCCAGACTGAAGGACACACACAGCCTGAAAAAGAAGGGATGGAAAAAGATGTTCCATGCGAATGGAAACCAAGAGAGCTGACTTTAAAACAGAGCCCGCACTAAAAGACAAAGAAGGGCATTAGATAATGACAAAGGAGACAATCCAAAAAGAGGATGTAACATTTGTAAACATTTACGCACTCAACATAGGAGAACCAAAATACATAAAGCAAATATTAACAGACTTGAAGGGAGATATAGGCAGTATTACAGTAACAGTAGGGTTATGTCAATGGCAGATCATCCAGAAAATGGCCTTATGGGACACATTAGACCAGAGGAACTTTACAGAGATATAGAGAATGTTCCACCCAAAGCAGCAGAATACAGGCATGTCTCACTTTACTGTATCCTTGTTTCAAGTTGAGTTCTTCACAAACTGAAGGCTGTGGCAACCCTAAGTCAAGCAATTCAACTGGCACCATTTTCCCAATAGCATTTACTCACTTCCCATCTATGTGTCACACTTTGGTAACTTTGCAGTATTTCAAACTTTTTCATTATTACACTGGTCTTGGTGATCTGTGCTGAGTGATCTTTGATGTTACTAACGCTAATGTTATTTATGACTTGCTAAAGGCTCATATGATGGTTAGTTTTTTTAGCAGTAAAGTGTTTTTTAAAGTATGTACATTGTTTTAGACATAATGCTATTATTGCATACTTCAGAGAAGGCGATGGCACCCCACTCCAGTACTCTTGCCTGGAAAATCCCATGGATGGAGGAGCCTGATGGGCTGCAGTCCAGGGGGTCGCTAAGAGTCGGACATGACTGAGCGACTTCTCTTTCACTTTTCCCTTTCATGCATTGGAGAAGGAAATGGCAACCCACTCCAGTGTTCTTGCCTGGAGAATCCCAGGGATGGGGGAGCCTGGTGGGCTGCCGTCTATGGGGTCGCACAGAGTTGGACACGACTGAAGTGACTTAGCAGTAGCAGCAGACTAGTATAGTTTACATATAACTTTTATGTGCACTGGGAATCCAAAAATTCAGGCGACTCCTTTTATTGTGTTATTTGCTTTATTGTGGTGGTCTGGGACCAAACCCACACTATCTCTGTGGGACAGTCTTCTCAAGTGCACATGAAACATTATCCAGGACAGATCTTATGTTAGGCCACAAAAAAGTCTTCATAAATTTAAGATGACTGAGTTACTGGTTCCAAATAGGAAAAGGAGTATGTCAAGGCTGTATATTGTCACCCTGTTTATTTAACTTATATGCAGAGTACATCATGAGAAACACTGGGCTGGAAGAAACACAAGCTGGAATCAAGATTGCTGGGAGAAATATCAATAACCTCAGATATGCAGATGACACCACCCTTATGGCAGAAAGTGAAGAGGAACTCAAAAGCCTCTTGATGAAGGTGAAAGTGGAGAGTGAAAAAGTTGGCTTAAAGCTCAACATTCAGAAAATGAAGATCATGGCATCCAGTCCCAACACTTCATGGGAAATACATGGGGAACAGCGGAAACAGTGTCAGACTTTATTTTTGGGGGCTCCAAAATCACTGCAGATGGTGACTGCAGCCATGAAATTAAAAGACGCTTACTTCTTGGAAGGAAAGTTATGACCAACCTAGATAGCATATTCAAAAGCAGAGACATTACTTTGCCAACAAAGGTCCGTCTAAGTCAAGGCTATGGTTTTTCCTGTGGTCACGTATGGATGTGAGAGTTGGACTGTGAAGAAGGCTGAGCGCCGAAGAGTTGATGCTTTTGAACTGTGGTGTTGGAGAAGACTCTTGAGAGTCCCTTGGACTGCAAGGAGATCCAACCAGTCCATTCTGAAGGAGATCAGCCCTGGGATTTCTTTGGAAGGAATGATGTTAAAGCTGAAACTCCAGTACTTTGGCCACCTCATGCGAAGAGTTGACTCATTGGAAAAGACTCTGATGCTGGGAGGGATTGGGGGCAGGAGAAGGGGACGACAGAGCATGAGATGGCTGGATGGCATCACTGACTCGATGGATGTGAGTCTGAGTGAACTCCGGGAGTTGGTGATGGTCAGGCAGGCCTGGGTGCTGCGATTCATGGGGTCGCAAAGAGTCAGACACGACTGAGCGACTGATCTGATCTGAAGTCCAGGAGTCTCTGGTGGAGGCGTCGGTTGACAGTGGCCTGCCGCGGGGCCAGGGGCACTGAATACAACTGTGAGGGCATAAGTCCTTTTGAAGGAGGTTGCCATTATCACCACTGTTTGCCACCATAGTTTGGCCTCAGTCCAAACAACAGGGAGGGAACACAGCCCCGCCCATCAACAGAAAACAGGATTAAAGATCTACTGACACAGGAGGGCCAACAGGAGCTACTCCACGTTCTTCCACGTTCAAGGTCAGGAGGAGCGGCCATGAGGAGATACTCCTCGTCCAAGGTAAGGAGCAGTGCCTGTGCTTTGCTGGAGCAGCCGTGAAGAGATACCCCACGTCCAGGGTAAGAGAAACCCAAGTAAGACGGTAGGTGTTGCGAGAGGGCATAAGAGCACAGACACACTGAAACCATAATCACAGAAAACTAGCCAATCTGATCACACGGACCACAGCCTTGTTTAACTCAATGAAACTAAGCCATGCCCATGGGGCCACCGAAGACGGGAGGGTCATGGTGGAGAGGTCTGACAGAATGTGGTCCACTGGAGAAGGGAATTGAAAACTACTTCAGTATTCTTGCCTTGAGAACCCCATGAATAGTATGAAAAGGCAAAATGATAGGATACTGAAAGAGGACCTCCCCAGGTCAGTAGGTGCCCAATATGCTACTGGAGGTCAGTGGAGAAATAACTCCAGAAAGAATGAAGCAATGGAGCCAAAGCAAAAACAATACCTAGTTGTGGATGTGACTGGTGATAGAAGCAAGGTCCGATGCTGTAAAGAGCAATACTGTATAGGAACCAGGAACGAATCAAGGCAAATTGGAAGTGGTCAAACAGGAGATGGCAAGAGTGAATGTCGACATTCTAGGAATCAGTGAACTAAAATGGACTGGAATGGGTTAATTTAACTCAGATGACCATTATATCTACTACTGCGGGCAGGAATCCCTTAGAAGAAATGGAGTAGTCATCATGGTCAACAAGAGAGTCTGAAATGCAGTACTTGGATGCAATCTCAAAAACGACAGAATGATCTCTGTTTGTTTCCAAGGCAAAACCATTTAATATCACAGTAATCCAAGCCTATGTCCCAACCAGTAACGCTGAAGAAGCTGAAGTTGAACAGTTCTATGAAGACCTACAAGACCTTTTAGAATGAACACCCAAAAAAGATGTCCTTTTCATTATAGGGGACTGGAATGCAAAAGTAGGAAGTCAAGAAACACCTGGGGTAACAGGCAAATTTGGCCTTGGAGTACGGAATGAAGCAGGGCAAAGGCTAATAGAGTTTTGCCAAGAGAACACACTGGTCATAGCAAACACCCTCTTCCAACAACATAAGAGAAGACTCTACACATGGACATCACCAGATGGTCAACACTGAAATCAGATTGATTATATTCTTTGCAGCCAAAGATGGAGAAGCTCTATACAATCAGCAAAAACAAGACCGGGAACTGACTGTGGCTCAGATCATGAACACCTTATTGCCAAATTTAGACTTAAATTGAAGAAAGTAGGGAAAACGAATAGACCATTCAGGTATGACCTAAATCAAATCCCTTGTGATTATACAGTGGAAGTGAGAAATAGATTTAAGGGACTAGATTTGATAGACAGAGTGCCTGATGAACTATGGATGGAGGTTCATGACATTGTACAGGAGACAAGGATCAAGACCATCCCCAAGAAAAAGAAATGCAAAAAAGCAAAATGGCTGTCTGAGGAGGCCTTGCAAATAGCTGTGAAAAGAAGAGAAGCGAAAAGCAAAGGAGAAAAGGAAAGATATAAGCATCTGAATGCAGAGTTCCAAAGAATAGCAAGAAGAGATAAGAAAGCCTTCCTCAGCGATCAATGCAAAGAAATAGAGGAAAACAACAGAATGGGAAAGACTAGAAATCTCTTCAAGAAAATTAGAGATACCAAGGGAACATTTCATGCAAAGATGGGCTCGATAAAGGACAGAAATGGTATGGATCTAACAGAAGCAGAAGATATTAAGAAGAGGTGGCAAGAATACACAGAAGAACTTGTACAAAAAAGATCTTCACGATCCAGATAATCACGATGGTGTGATCACTGACCTAGAGCCAGACATCCTGGAATGGGAAGTCAAGTGGGCCTTAGAAAGCATCACTACGAACAAAGCTAGTGGAGGTGATGGAATTCCAGTTGAGCTATTCCAAATCCTGAAAGATGATGCTGTGAAAATGCTGCACTCAATATGCCAGCACATTTGGACAACTCAGCAGTGGCCACAGGACTGGAAAAGGTCAGTTTTCATTCCAATCCCAAAGAAAGGCAATGCCAAAGAATGCTCAAACTACCGCACAATTGCACTCATCTCACACACTAGTAAAGTAATGCTCAAAATTCTCCAAGCCAGGCTTCAACAGTACATGAAATGAGAACTTCCAGATGTCCAAGCTGGATTTACAAAAGGCAGAGGAACCAGAGATCAAGTTGCCAACATCTGCTGGATCACAGAAAAAGCAAGAGAATTCCAGAAAAACCTCTGCTTTATTGACTACGCCAAAGCCTTTGACTGTGTGGATCACAACAAACTGGTAAATTCTTCAAGAGATGGGAATACCAGACCACCTTACCTGCCTCCTGAGAAATCTGTATGCAGGTCAAGAAGCAACAGTTAGAACCGGACATGGAACAATGGACTGTTCCAAATTGGGAAAGGAATACGTCAAGACTGTATATTGTCACCCTGCTTATTTAACTTATATGCAGAGTACATCATGCAAAATGCTGGGCTTGATGAAGTATAAGCTGGAATCAAGTTTGCCAGGAGAAATATCAATCACCTCAGATATGGAGATGACACCACCTTTATGGCAGAAAGCGAAGAGGAACTAAAGAGCCTCTTGATAAAAGTGTAAGAGGAGAGTGAAAAAACTGGCTTAAAACTCAAAATTCAAAAAATGAAGATCATGGCATCCTGTTCCATCACTTCACGGCAAACTGATGGGGAAACAATGGGAACAGTGACAGACTGTCTTTTCTTGGGCTCCAAAATCACTGCAGATAGTAACTGCAAGCATGAGATTAAAAGACATTTGCTCCTTGGAAGAAAAGCTAGGACAAATCCAGACAGCATATTATTAATAGAAGCAGAGACATTACTTTGCTGACAAAGGTCCGTCTAGTCAAAGCTATGGTTTTTCCAACAGTCATGTATGGATGTGAGAGTTGGACCATAAAGAAAACTGAGCACTGAAAAGTTTATGCTTTTGAACTGTGGTGTTGGAGAAGACTCTTGAGAGTCCCTTGGACTGCAAGGAGATCAAATCAGTCAATCCTAAAGGAGATCAGTCCTGACTATTCATTGGAAGAACTGATGCTGGGAGTTCCAATGCTTTGGCCACCTGATGCGAAGAACTGACTCACTGGAAAGGACCCTGATGCTGGGAAAGATTGAAGGCGGGAGGAGAAGGGGACAAAAGAGGATGATATGGTTGGATGGCATCACCGACTCGATGGACATGAGTTTGAGCAACTTCCCGGAGCTGGTGAAGGGCAGGGAAGCCTGGCATGCTGCAGTCCATGGGGTCACAAAGAGCCAGACATTACTGAGCGACTGAACTGAAGTCCTATTAAGCATCTTTTCTGACTACAATGATATGAAACTAGAAATAACAAGGAGAAAACTGGAAAATCCACAAATACGTGAAGAATAAACAACATGCTACTGAACAGCCAGTGGATGAACAAAAATATTAAAAGAGTAGTAACAAAAACACCATCAGACAAATGGAAGCAGAAATACAACACACCAAACTTTGTGGAATGCAGTAAAAGCGGTTTTAAGAGGGATGGTCACAGCAATAAATACCTAAAGGAAAAAAAAGTCTCAAAAAACCCCAAACTTTATACCTCAAGATACCGGTAAAAGAACAACAAATGAAGACCAAAGTTAGTGGAAGGAAGGAAGGAACAAGAATCAGAGTAGATATAAATGAAGTAGAGACTAAAAAGACAACAAAAAGATAAATGAAACCAAGAAGTGGTTCTTTGAAACTATAAATAAAACAGACAAACGTTTAGCTATACTCACCAAGAAAAAAAAGAGGGCTCAAATTTCATTTGATAAATGAAAGAGGGGTAACTGACACCACAGAAGTACAAAAGCTCATCAGAGTAACTAAGAAAAATAATAATGCAAACAAACGGCAGCAGAAGTAATGGATACATTCCTAGAAACACACTGTAAGACTGATTCACGAAGAAACAGAAAATAAAATTAGACCATTAACTATGAACACAGATGATAAAATCCTCAACAAAATAATCAGCAAACCAAGTTCAACAACATAATAAAGGATCACACACAGGATGAAGTGAGATTTATTCCAGGGATTCAAGGCTGGTTTAACAGCCAATCAGTCCAGGTGTTTACACGAGGTTAACAAAATGAAGGAAGAAAAAAAAAAAATCACATAATCATCTCAATAGATGCAAAAGCAGCATCTGATAAAATTCAATACCCATTTATGACAAAACTCTCAACAAAATGGGTATGGAAGGCATGTCCCTCAACATAATAAAGGCCATACAGGACAAGCCTATAGCTAACATTATTCTCAATGGTGAAAAGCTGAAAGCTTTTCCTTTAAGATCAGGAAGAAGACAAAGATGCCCATGCTTGCCACTTTCATGCATCAAAGTATCAGAAGTCCCAGCGAGAGCAATCAGACAAGAAAAAGAAATAAAAGGCATCCAAATTGGAAAGGAAACAGTGGAACTGTCAGTATTTGGAAATGATATATTATATACAGAAAATCCTCAAGATCCACCAAAAAATTATTAGCAACAATAAAAGAATTTAGTAAAACTGAAGGATACAAAATCAATATACAAAAATCTCTTTACATTTCCATATACCAATAATGAACTATCAGAAAAGAAATTATGAAAACAATCCATTCACAGGTGCATCAAAAAGAATAAAATACCTAGGCACAAATTTAACCACTGAGGTGAAAGACTGGTACACTGAGAATAACGATGAGAGAAACACAGACGAAAGGTATCTGTGCAGATGGACTGAAGAACACTGCTGGAGCGTCAATTCTACTCAGCAATCTATGGATCTGATGCGATTCCTAGCAAAATTCCAATGCCATTTTTCACAGAAACAGAACAAACATCCTAAAATCTGTATGGAATCACAAAAGACCCCGCAATTCAAAAATGCAGTGATCAAAACAGTGTGCTCCGTCACTTCAGTCATGTCCAACTTCTTGTGACCCCACGGACTGTAGCCCAGCAGACTCCTCTGTCCATGGGATTCTCCAGGCAAGAACGCTGGAGTGGGCTGCCATTTCCCTCTCCAAAACAGTATGGTTCAGTTCAGTTCAGTTCAGTCGCTCAGTCGTGTCCGACTCTTTGTGACCCCATGAATTGCAGCACGCCAGGCCTCCCTGTCCATCACCAACTCCCGGAGTTCACCCAGACTCATGTCCATCGAGTCAGTGATGCCATCCAGCCATCTCATCCTCTGTTGTCCCCTTCTCCTCTTGCCCCCAATCCCTCCCAGCATCAGAGTCTTTTCCAGTGAGTCAACTCTTCCCATGAGGTGGCCAAAGTACTGAAGTTTCAGCTGCAGCATCATTCCTTCCAAAAATATCCCAGGGCTGATCTCCTTCAGAATGGACTGGTTGGATCTCCTTGCAGTCCAAGGGACTCTCAAGAGTCTTCTCCAACACCACAGTTCAAAAGCATCAATTCTTTGGCGCTCAGCCTTCTTCACAGTCCAACTCTCACATCCATACATGACCACTGGAAAAACCATAGCCTTGACTAAACGGACCTTTGTTGGCAAAGTAATGTCTCTGCTTTTGAATATGCTATCTAGGTTGGTCATAACTTTCCTTCCAAGGAGTAAGCATCTTTTAATTTCATGGCTGCAGTCACTATCTGCAATGATTTTGGAGCCCCAAAAAATAGTCTGACACTGTTTCCACTGTTTCCCCATCTATTTCCCATGAAGTGATGGTACTGGCATTAAAAACAGACAGACAGTACTTATAACACTGCTACTGTCTACATTTACTTATGTACCTGATACTTTCTACCCTTACTAAAATGTAAACTCCAAATAAATAAAACCCAACCAGACACATAGATCAATGGAGCAGAACAGAGAACCCAGAAATAAACCCATGCCTACGTGGGCAATTAATTTATGACAAAGAAGCCAGGACTATACAATGGGAAAAGGACAGTCTCTCCAATAGACAGTGTTGGGAAAACTTGGCGGCCACGTCAGGATGGGACTGAACCACCACCTTACACCATACATAAAAATTACTTCAGAATGGATTAAAGAAGGTGAGCCCTGAAGCTATAAAACGCGTAGAGAAAAGCTCAGGCGCTAAGCTCCTTGACGCTGATGTCGGTGTTGTTTTCTGCACCTGATTCCAAAAGCGAAGGCAACATAGGAAGACGGAAACAAGAGGGAGCGCGTCAAACAGAAGCACAGCGAGAGCCATCAGCGACAAAGTGAGAAGGCGCTGTACAGAACGGGAAAAATATCTGCAAATCGTGTACCTAGTAAGCAGGCAGTATCCAAAATGGAAAAGAACTCACAGAACTCAACAGTAAAAAGCAAATGATTGAACTCAAAAATGGCAGAGGATGTGAATATACGGTTTTCCAAAGAAGATACACAGACGCTCAGGTACCTGAAGACGCTCAACATCACTAGTCATGAGGGAAATGCAAGTCAAAACCACAGTGGAGAGCACCGCACAGCTGGCAGAAGAGACACTATCGAACAGACAAGTGCTGGTGAGCACGCAGAGGGAAGGGCACCCCTCGTGCCCGGCCGGTGACGACGTAAGCTGGTGCAGCCACTGTGGAACACAGCAGGGAGGAGCCTCAAAAAATTAGAAGTAAAACTACCTAGATACAGCAGTTCCACTTCTGGCTATTTACACCAAAAAACAAACAAACAACAAGGAAACCCTCCATTAATTTGAAATATATCTGCACCCCCCATGCTCACTGTAACATTTATAAGAGCCAAGAATGTAAGCAAGCAAAATGTCCATCAACAGATGAATGGATAAACAGGTGGGGTATGTATACACACACAGAATATTATTCAGCCAAAAACAAGAATGAAATCCTTCCATCTTCAGCAGGATGGACCTTGAGGCTATCATGCTAAGTGAAGAAAGAAAGAAAGAGAAAGACAAATAGTGTATGATCTCACTTCAACACGACACTAATAAAAAAAAAACCCCAAGCTCACAGATACAAAGAACACATTGGTGGTTTCCAGAGGTGCTGATGAGGGATTAGCAAAATGGGTGAAAAGAGGTCAAAAGGTACAAACTTTCACTTATAACAGCCTGCAGGCTCCAATGCTGGGACATCTGAGGCCAACCAACCAGCAGGGCAGGAATACAGCCCCACTTATCAGCAGACAGGCTGCCTCAAGCCTTCCTGAGCCCACAGCTGACCCTGCCCACCAGGGGGACAAGACCCAGCTCCATCCACCAGTGAGTAGGAGCCAGTCCCTCCCACCAAGAGGTCTGCAGAAGTCTGTGAGACCAGCCTCCTCCACCAGGGGCAGACAGAAGAAGAACCTGCACCCTGCAGCACAGAAACCAGTCACAGAGAGCTGGGCAGAATGAGACAGCAGGGCATGTTCCAGACGGAGAAACACGACACAGCCCCACAGCCACAGCTAAGCGAAGTAGAGACAGGCAATCCACTCCAAAAAGAACTCAGGGTAATGACAGTAAAAATGTTTTAAGGTCTTGGAAAAAGAATGGAGGCACAGACTAAGACGACACAAGAAATGTTTAATAAAAAGCTAGAGAATCTAAAGAACAAAGAGAGATGAAAAACACAATAAGTGAAGGGAAAAACACACTAGCAGGACTCAGCAGCAGAATCAGGAACGCAGAAGACTGGACAAGTGAGCTGCGAGACGGAACGGGGGGAGTCACGGCCGTGAAAAAGAATGAAAAGAAAGGAAGACCTTCATCATAACATTAAACACACAACAGTCACATTATAGGGGTCCCAGAAGCAAAGAGAAAGGACCTGAGAAAATATTTGAAAAGATAATCGTTGAAACTTCCCTAATATGGGAAAGGAAATAGTTAACTGAAGTGCAGGAAGCAGAATCCCAGGCAGGATAACCCAAGGGGGAAAAGGCTGAGACACGTAGGAATCAAACTGACAAAGAGTAAACACAGAGAAAATATTAAAAGCAGCAAGGGAAAAGCAACAAGTAGCGTACTGGAATTTCCATAAGGTTAGCAGCTGGTTTCTCAGCAGAAACTCTACAGGCCAGAAGGGGGCGGCACAATATATTTCAAGTGATGGAAGGGAAGAACCTGCAACCAATAATAACCAGCAAGGCTCCATTTAGAGGCTCGAAGGAGAAATCAAAAGCTTTACAGACAAGCAAAAGCTGAGAGAATTCAGCACCATGAGACCAGCTTTGCAACAAATGTTAAAGGACTTTTTCCAGGCAGGGCGAAAAAAGGTCCCATCTAGAAACAAGAAAACTATGAATGGAAAAACTCACTGGTAAAGGGAAACATAAAGGTAGGAAATCATCCACAGAAATATAGTATCAAAATCAACAATCGTGAGGAGAGTACAAATGCAAAATATTGGAAATGCATTTAAAATGAAAAGACCAGCAATTTAAAACAATCTTGTTTCTATATAGACGACTATATCAAAACCTCATCGTAACCACAAACTGAAAATCCACAGTAGACGCACAATATAAATAAGAAAAAGGAATCCAAACACAGCACTAGTTAGTCATCAAATCCCAAGAGATCGAAAGAGGAAAGCCCTACAAAAACAAGCCCACAACAATGAGCAAAATGGCAGTAACAACATTCATATCAATAATTACTGTAGACGTACACAGAGTAAACGCTCCAACCAAGACAGACTGGCCGAATGGACACAAATCTTCAGGTGTAAAATAAGCATCTGACGGGGACGTGATGCACAGCGTGGTGACTAGTTAATACCTCCACTAAAAAGAAAAAGTGATTAAAAAACAGTAAATTATCGGTAAAAAGAGAAAGAACGCATCTGCCATCTCCAAGCTTACAGTCCGCCTCTGCCCCCCCCAAGCTCAGCAACCACCAGCCTGCCGTCACTGGAGTTTGCTTTTGCGTACTATGGAATCAGAGTATGTACCTTTTGACTAAGTTTTTTCCACTCAGCACAGTTATTTTAAAATTCATTTATCTTGTATCAGTAGTCATTTCTTTTAATTGCTAGGTAACATTTCTACTGCCTCACAGTTTGTTGGCCCACTCACCTGCCGATTCACATTTGGGTTATTTCCTAAATATCTGGCGAGTAAAGCTGCTGAGTCTGTGTGAACTTGAAAATCAGTTTCGCTAAGTTAAATCCTTGGCTCGCACACTCTTTCGAGTGTTGTAAATGCGTTCTCCATTTTCTCTTGCATGATCATTGCTGTTGAGAAGTCTGATGATGCTCTGTTTCCCCTGTAAATCACATGGTCCTTTTGCCTAGATGCCTGAAGGATTTGTTTTAAAAGCCAGTAATTTCACTATTCTTAGGTCTTTGGCTTGTGATTCTGGGTTGATATTCTTAAATATAAGGTATACTCTCTCAAGATGTAGTTTCAAAGAGAGTTTTTGAATTTTAAGGTAGTTTTTCTTTAATCAATTTTAGTATTTGTTCTGACTTCTTCTGGACTCCTAATATTCACATTTGATCTTGGCCTGTCTTCACTTTTTGTTAAAATCTATTTATAGCTTCATCTTGGGGGGATTTCCCCTTCTTTTCACACTGTTTTATCTTAAGGCATTATCTGTTGTTTATTTGTTCTTACACTCTTAAATTTAGTCTTTATTTATAATTTTAAATTTCTTGAGTCCTGTCACTTCATTTTTTCTGAATTTTTCTAATTTTCATTTATGCTATTTTTTCTTTTGTCATTTTAAAAGAAGTCTTTTCAGCTTGATTTGAAATAGATGACAACTGGTTCAATTTTTGTGGGCGTGTCTTTCTCTCACTGTCTGTAAGGGTCTATTCCACATATTCTTTGTTTCTTAAAGGAAAATTTTGTATGTGATTCACTTAAATACTTTTCTGGTATTTTTATGTGAAATTAGTTTTCCTGATGGTGAGGTTCAGGAAAGCCTCCCTAAGTTCAGAAGTCTCTTTCTGTGTCGTGTTAACAAACGTGACACTTGCTTTGGGGATTTCAAGGCTGTGTTCCTCTCGCCCACTCTGGTCTACGTGCTTCATTCTGTGTCTCTCTCTGGCTCTGCGTCTCTCTGCTCAAGAGGGGCACTGCCGTGGAAACAAGCCCAGCGGGTCGCAAGGGCCGGATTTCCCCAAGCCCCTTTTTAGTCTTTCTTCTTGTGGGTTCCCTGCACTCACATAGTATGAGACAGTGCAAGCCCACTCCCCCGGTCAGTTCTCCAAAGAAGATACACAAATGGCCAGTAACATGTGAAAAGGTGCCTAACGTCATTAGTCATTGGGGAAATGCAAATGAAAACCGCAAGGAGGAACTACTTTACAGCCACTGGGATGGCTATCATCAAAAAGAAAAGGAATGTTGGCAAGGATGTAGAGAAACTGAAGCCCTCATACGCTGCTAGCAGGAATGTAAAATGGTGCAGTTAATTTGGATAACAGTTTAGCAGTACTTCAAAAAATTAAACAGAGCTTCCCTTACTTGGCAGTTTCACACCCAGGTAGTTACCCAAAAAAATTAAAACCACAAACTTATACACAAATGTTTGTAAGTGTTATTCATAATGACCGCTAAATGATGAATAAAAATGAAAGAAATGCAAAATAAAATGTGTGTGTGTGTGTGTATATATATATATATATTCACACAATAGAATATCATTCAGTCATAAAAAAGGAACGAAGCACTGATATATGCTATGATGTGGATGAAACTTGGATAAACCTTGAAAACAAGCTAAGTGAGAGAAGTCAGTCTTCTGTGGACTATACTGCATAATTCCATTTACAGGCAATGTCCATAGGCAATATGCAATATCCATTGGCAATGTCCAGTGGGCAAATTCACAGTCAGAAGGTAGACTAGGGTTGCTTAGGGCTGGGGGTAGGGTGGGGTGCAGAGTGACTGCTAATGGGGTTTCTTATTGGGGTGATGAGAATGGTCTGGGTATTAGTGGTGAGAGTTGTACAACTTTGTGAGTATAGTAAAAACTATCGAACTCTATTTTTTAAAAGGGTGAATCTTCTTGAGTTTAAAATGTTACGAACAGTGAGCACCTCCTGCTCTTTGTGGGTACTCCGCAGGTGCCACTGGAAGGCGCTGCTCACCACTTACCTCCTCTCTTGCTCGCATGCCAATACCACGCAGTCTTGGTGCTGTATTTATTTGGTCCATCCCTCTTCACTTGTATTTTTGAGTTCATGGAAATACCTTTTTATCAGTTCTGCTGTTAACTACTGCTCAGAAAATTTTGGTTTTGCTACCTAAGTTGCTCTGTTGGTTTCTATGCAGAGATGTGGAAGAGACTCAAGCACTATGATGTCATTCCCTGCCATCTTTCCAGAAGCCTCTAGGCCTATTCAATTTTATGTTAGTCAGCAGATGTGGGTCACAGGGTCCCAAGTAACAAGAGCCACAGACAGGCTCTTGGGGCCCTGAAGGCTGGGCAGGCTGTGGATTCCCAGGATCTGAGAACTGCGAAAGTACAGGGTTAGACTTGGGGCTGCTGGCTTCCGTCTGGATAGCTTTCAGAAGCGCTAGGGCCATCAAGGCTGGAAGGCTGTGTAGACAAGAGGTACACGGATTCCAGTGGTCTAACCCCAGCACAGTACGTCCTCTAAGTCAGTTATCTGAGCCTCACGTATCTATTCACAAAATGAGAACAGGACTGGTGACCTCAGGCATCTGTACATTTGTTAGTTTTTTGATTCATAAACATCTGTGAGGATTACATGACATACACTAGAGGCTCAAGAAATGTGAGCCCTCCCACCCCTGAAACAGTCAGTGCTTCCGTGACTGTTTCAACCTTACACAGGAAGCAGAGAACTACTTCCTATGATGCTTTTTGTAACACCAATCAGTTCCAGGGCTCCCAATGGTCACTGCAGGCCATGTCAACTTGCGGTGTGCACAGCAAGGGTGGCAGGTGGGCAGGCTACTGCTGCCACCCTGCCAGTGCCCTGGCCCTCCCTGACTTGAAGGAACCAGTGCCAGCACTGCCCTGGGCTGAATGAGGCAGGTGCAGCCTGGCCTCCCTGGATGTAGCCTCTGTCTGGCTTTGGCACAAAGAGGCTCAGACCTGCTCTCCCAACAATGTCTGCTCAGCAGCCCTCCTGTGGCCCACCGCACAGCAGGGACACCGCTCCTGCCCTTCTCTAAGGAGTGAATAGCAGACACGTGGTGAGGCCGCAGAGCGGCCCCTACCCGCAGGCAGGGTGTGGACTTACGGTGTGAGCATTGTTGATCTTCTTTACTTCCCACTGGCCCAGCCCGGTGTAGGTCAGCAGGGAGATGGCCCCGTCCGAGCTGCCGCAGGCCAGGATGAGGCCGTAGTCGTGGGGAGCCCAGCATACGGAGTTTACTGCAGGGAGGAAGGAGGCACAGTGAGCAGACTTACATGTCTGAGACTTACTGTTTAACTAAATTTCTTAAAAAAAAAAAAAAAAAGGAAAATCGTAGGGATCACCACGGGGAAAGTTGAAAAACCCATCACCTACTAATATAATCGTCATCATAAACTAAAGCCTATCTTATAGTCTCAGAACAAAGACCAGCACTTAAAACGAATAAACCTTAAAGAAAAAACCAACCCACCAAGCTTACTACCTTGTCTTTGCTGTCCTTGTTGCGCTCTGTGCTGGCTTTAGCCTTAGGACCTTGCCTGCGCTGTGGACAGACCCTCCCGCCGCGGCCCCTGCCCCACCCGCCCGCACTGTACCTGACGAGTCGTGTCCTGTGTGCTCGTGGGTCTTCTCCCAGGTGCCATTCTCCTCTTTCCAGATGATGACTTTCCGGTCGTAGGAGCAGGACGCGAGTATATTGCCATACATGGGGTGGGCCCAGGCCACCTGCCACACGGGACCCTCATGGCTGCAGGCGAGAGGGCCAGAGGCTGTTCAGATGGGCAAAGGAAGGCAGGGCACTCTGCCGGCTGTTCAGATGGGTAAAGGAAGGCAGGGCACTCTGCCGGCTGTTCAGATGGGCAAAAGGAAGGCAGGGCGCTCTGCCGGCTGGTCAGATGGGCAAAAGGAAGGCAGGGCGCTCTGCTGGCCACTACTTTGGACAGAAGTGAATGGCTTCTCAGGAGAGAACTGCTGAAGAATTTCAAAAGGGATAGAGCTGAATAATGTCACTCCAAAAGGGACTTTCACTGGACAGTGAGGACCCTGAGGCTGAAAGCAAGTCAGCCCCTCTGTCCTGAGCCAGCAGAGCCCTTGAGGAGGCTGTGCTCTTGAGCAGGCAGTAAATGTTTCATCTTAGTACTTTCAACTACTCTCTAACTTTTTCAAAAGGCAGGTCTCTCTCTTCCCTTCCCATCTCTGTGCGTTCACCTGGTCACTACTGTTTGAGCATGTGCCCTGTGCCAGGCTCTGTACTGGGTCTGTTGCTCAGAAGAGAGGGCACCCAGCACACAAGAGGTGGGCAGCACAAAGCAGATGGGACGGGCTCTTTCACACCCATTCTCTACTCACTAGCTGCCTGACTTCAGGTCAGGGCCGTTATCCTCTCTTTGGCTTGGTCTCTTGAGAGAGATGTCAGCGGGACTTCTTTCACATGGTGGTCATGAGGGAAATGTCTGTGATAACTCATTTAAGAGTCTGCAACAGTGCTTGGTACAAAAAAAGGAAAAAACACAGGTTCGACGCCTGTGGGCTGCTCCCTGCTCATCCATTCACCCGGGGCTGCGGACACTCAAGAGTCCACCTCCCTTAGCTGGGATGATGGTCCAGGCGCAGTCTCCACAAAGGAGCTGCTAACGCAACTCCTGGAGACTCATCGTCCTACAACTAGCATAGTGTTCACTGAGGGAGCAAAGAATGGGGGCACGAATTTACCCTCCAGTCTTTTACGTACTTTGAGCAGAAAGGACCAAGTGACAGTGGACAGTGTGTCCAAGACAGTACTGGCGGCCAGGCCTCGCCCTGTGAGCTCTCAGCCAGCGGCCGTGGGGCGGGGAAGGCGGCACTGGGCTCCTCAGGCACGCGACTCCTGACACCCACGAGGAGGGCAATTTCTAGACCTGTCTTCCTAAACGGCTACTGACTTGGCTGTGTTTTCTTTAATCCATTCACAGACATGCAGTGAGTACCCACTTGTCAGGGATTCTTAACCTCTCCTGTGTAGTCTGGTGAAGGCTAAGGTCCCTTCTCAGGATAATGAATAAAATACATAGAGTGAGGATTATACATGAAATCCATTTATACTGAAATCGTCATCAAAAGGTTAAAGAACAATTTATGTTATTAGTGATATATGTGCTTCTTTGTTAATACATTAAGTAACAAACTCCAGTGGCAAGTCTAATACCCATTCTAATTTCACAGGAGCGATGAGCACAAGTGCTTGAGAAAGCTACAACTGTAATGTGATATAAAAAATATCTGTGACTTCTTCTGGTAACAAAGTGACAGGTACTGGGGACTCTCCTGGTGGTCTAGTGGCCAAGACTCCGAGCTCCCACTGCAGGGGGCCTGGGTTCAATCCCTTGTCAGGCAACTAGATCCCACATGCCACAACTAAAGACCTGCATGTCTAAACAAAACAGAAGATCTCAAGTGGCACAACTAAGACCCAGTGAAGACAAATAAATATTTAAAAAAAAAAAAAGTGACAGATACCATGCATACTACTGGGATTCCTGGCCTATAGCCATAATTGAAGCAAATGCTGCACATCAGAGTCACTGAAAATAAAGATGTGATTTTCCCCTTCCCGAGTTCACCATCCCCTGAATTCTACCCACAGAACCCTTGGAGATTCATGGAACCTGGATTAAGAACACTATCCATCTGAGGTAGTGAACTGAGAGGGAAAAACAGAGCGTGGCCACAAAAAAGAAAACCAGGATCTCAAGAATCTCCACAGGGAGAAGGGTAAACCAAACATCTGTAAATACTCACTGAGTACCTGTCGGGGCAAACAGGCCAAACAGTGGGATCCACATAATTACGATTATACTGAGTCACTTTAGATCATGTGTGCTGAACGTGTTTAAAAAGGAAAAGAAAAGGTCGTTTCCCACTTTTGAACACAGCCGTAGCCACTAAAGACCTGTGAGCGGACACTGCCCAGGCCTGGGTCCGGGGTGAGCAGGTGAAGATGGAGGGGCAACCTGACTCTCACCCCAGGGCTGTCTGTGGGCATCTGGGCGGCAGAGGTGGGATTGGCTCCTGGCCCATTAGCCCAGGACGCCTGCTGAGGCAGTCAGGTGGCCGGGACCAGGAATCCTCTCCGCCAGCCACCCCAGGGGCTGTGCTGATCTGGGCTCTCAGCCCTTCCTGCCACGTCTGCGGCTTTGTCCAGGGTCGGGGGCGCTTACCCCCTGAGGTCGGCGACGAGGATCTGCCCCCCGTTGCGCACATCGAATATCTTGACGGACCTGTCTGACGAGCAGGTTGCCAGGCGGGTGCCGTAGTAGTCCATCTGGGCGTCATGCTGCAGAGGGAGGACAGGACCTGAGATTAACTGAACCTCAGAGAATCATCACTATCCGGCAGGAACCTAGCTTGGTGACATTCTCACTTCTCTCACAGGCAACTTCCTTCTGAAAGGGACAAGAGAAACCACACCCAGCTGCTTTCAGACCCTTCACAGCACGGGGAAAGTCCTCCCAATCCCCATCGGCAGGGGGGTGTGGGAGGAAAGCTCGCGCAGCTTCTCTCTCCTTCCTCCCGCCCCACTGTGTTGAGGCTTCCTGTGCTACCAGGGAGGTTCGGCTCAGTGCCAGAACCCGGGGCTAACGCTGACTCAGAGAAGCAGGCCTCTGACCACCAGCGGGCCCCAGTGAGGTCCTCCACAAGGCACGTCTAGCTGGGACACAGGGTTCCATTCGGCCATTTAGGCCCCTTCCTCCACCCATGGCCCTGGATCCTCTGTGGACCTTTGTTCCTGGGTTTTTAGCTGACCTTTTCCCCAGCAGTGTGCCCAGGACCCCGAACTCTCCACCCAGCACTTCAGCGTTGCTGGTCCCGCCACTGATGAACTGACTTCACGGAGGCTGCCCTCCAGGGCCAGGCCCCGCCCACAGCTCCTTGTCCATCTGGGCGATGGCTCCTCTGAGTCCACCTGCCTGCTGCCTCGCTGAACTTACTGGCCCTCCCGTTTGCTGGCCCTGCTATTCCAACGGATAACATGTCTTCTTCATTGTACCTTTGGGGTTTCAACTATCAGCTGTCATGCTGTGCTCATCAGGAGCAATTACATCCTTTCAAAGGGAAGCAATTATTCTGTCTGCTTAGACATTCCTTCCTCATCTCTCTACCCAAGGATGACATCCTGATTCCTCTTGGGAAGTCAAGAGTCCCCGCCACTCCAGGTCTTGGCTCCTCAGAAGGCAGGCAGGGCAGTGCTGAGACAGAGCTTCTCGGTAAGTGTGCTTCTGAAGCACTGCTCCTGCAGGCTGCCACACACTTTGGGAGGAAACAGGGCACAGCACCGAGACTCCAATCCTATCTCAAGTTCTCTGCCGTGCAACCTCGGGAAAATGTCCTAATGCCCTGGAACCTTAGTTTCCTTTAAACGGAGCTGATAATGGCCTCAACTTCATGAAGGTTAAACGAGACACTGAAGAAGCAGTATTCAGCCAGGGGTGGAATGTGCCATGAGCACGCAGATGGTCCCCATTACTACCTTGTCTCATCCGTTCCCCAAGATGAACCCGCCCAGAGAGGGGGCACACCCATGGCATTTCCCATCTCAGCTACGAGAAAATCAAGGCTGGCTCAGAAAAGTTAACAGGTTGACGAGGGACCTCACATTGGATCATCTTAAAGTTAACAGATTGACTGGGGACCTCAGATTTGACGGTTTTACCCAGGTGCCACGCTGTCTCCAAGGATGACCACATCCAAGCAACCACTCGGAAGCCCAAAGGCAACAGCTGGAGGGAGGTGGTGAGCGCAGGACGCCTGGGACGCAGTGCTGTGGGCTGACTGACCTGGGTCTTGCTCAGGCTTCCTGCACTCCCTGCCCTGCATGAAGCAGAGTCTGCATCCTTTGCTGGAGACTGTAACCTCTGGACCTTCTCCCACAGCCCCGTCCTCGTACACTAAGCAGGTGTTCACCTCTCAGGACACACCCTGAGTTAATGCTTCTGGTTCAAAGGGCACCGTCTGGCCCGCCGTCTGTGGTGATCCTACCTGGCTCTGCCTTTTTATTGAGTCATCTTCCTATTTCTTTCCTTCTTTTTTTTTTTTTTTTTGGTCACATCACACAGCAGGCAGAACCTTTCCAACTAGGGATCAAACCTGTGTTCCCTGCATTGGAAGCATAGTCTTATGCTTCCAATGCAGGGAAGACTATGCTTCCAATAAGCCTAAGTCTGGACCACGAGAGAAGTCCTTATTTTTTCTTCTTTAATCCCCTTTTCAATGGGGCTAAGAAGTGACAGCAGGAGGAAGATAGGTGGGAAGACTATTTCAAACCTCTGCACCCACTTCCATCCCATTCCAGAGCCAGTTACTTTTTTGGCCAGGAGACTAAGTACCTTGAGCTGCAAACTGTTTCTGGGTTTCTCCTGACTTCGAGTGATCAGACTGTCACAGCCCTGTCAATTCAGAGGGCCTGCTTGGAGACTGACCATACCCCTGAGGTTACAGCCTGACTGGCAAAGGCTGCAGGGCCACACTGGATTAATAAATCATCAACAGAGATGCCCACGTCCTCAGCATGTGAGGAAGGGCTAAAGGAATACTTACAATCATGTCCTCATGGGAAGTGTCCACAGTGTTAATCACTGACACCTAAAACCAAAGATATTGTTGGTAAATGAACTGATGGTAGTTAGAATGCAATCATCGCATTAAATCCACCACTTTTAAAGTTCTTGATAGCATCTGATCATTCATTCATTCAGTAAAGATTCACTCCAAGTGCCTTCGTTGTGCCAAGCACTGTGCCAGGGACTGGAGATGTAGACCTAGAAAAGAGGTACTTCTTGCCCAGAGAAGTCTGTATGGAAGTAACTCCAACAAGGCAGGATGAATATTTTAATGGGGTTAGTACGGGCTATAGCAGTCTGAGGGGCTGGTGGTGGTGGACAAAAACGGGCTCAGATGAGGAGGAATTCGGCAGGTGGCTTCCCTGGTAGCTCAGACGGTAAAGAATCTGCCTGCAATGCGGGAGACCCGGGTTCGATCCCTGGACCAGGGAAGATACTCTGGAGAAGGGCATGGCAACCCACTCCAGTATTCTAGCCTGGACAATTCCATGGACAGAGGAGCTGCGGCCTATAGTCCATAGGGTTGCAAAGAGTTGGACAAGACTCGAGTGACCAACACATGGGAAAAAAAGTACAGTCCAAGCAGAGGGAATAACATGAGCAAAGATGGGGGTAGTGGCACGGGACGTCCTGGCTACGTGTGCGGGTGAAGAGGGACTCCGAGGAGCTACAGCTGGACTATGGAGCAGCCTTCCTCAAGGACAGAGCCTCTGATGTTCCAGGCAGTTTTTTGCATAACAGGATTTTCACCTGAAGACTTTGATTAACTGATTCAATTGATTCTCTTGAGGCTGCTCCCTGGTTCACCACCTGTGACAGAGTCCAGTTCGCAGGGCTGGCTGGAGTACAGTTACCACACCTTCATATCCATTCTCTGAGGCTCAGCTCAAATTATGACCACACCCCGCCCCCAACACCAGGGCTTGAAGATTCCCAGATGTCCTGACTGGCCAGACTCCTCTGAATATCAACGCTGAATGTCTACACTTCAGACGCTTCCTTCTCCCAACTAGAAGGCGAGCTCCCCAGAGCCAGGGCTGGTGTCATCGACAGTTCTGCATCCTCTCACATCACCCAGCAGTGTTTTGCAACCAGAAGGAACTCAGTGACTATCTGCTGAATGAATAAGTCAATGAACAAAAATGGACAATTTGACTATGTTCCACCACTAGTCTCTCAAAACTCTTGGGATAGAAGAGAGACTGAAAAGGAGGTTTCAGACTGGAAACGATACTCTTCTTACCGTCTCCCCCATTTCTTTTCCCAGCACAAGTCCTGCAGGTTTAAAACCTGACCCGACTTTTCAGAAAGGAGAATGCCGGGAGAGGATGGTTGCAAAGCAGTGCAAAAGGGGCGCATCAAGCAAACGCAATTTCTCTCATCAAAGCCTAGACGCCCGGCAAAGCAGGCCCCCACGATCCGCAAAGGCAAGAAAGGAAGAGAAAGAGAAGCATACCTGCAGCAAGCTGCCTGGGCTATAAAGTGCTTTCATGTGTGCACTAGGAAAGCCAAAGGGCAGAGTTCACAGGAGCTGACTGAGGATATGAAGCCCAGAGAAGGGAAAACACCTGCTCCAGGGCTAGTCAAAAGTGGCGCTGGGAGAAGAGCCCCCACCTGCTATTAGTAATGCCTACCCCACAAAGCTTTCCACCCCACTAGGGTGCCTATCCAGGTGTCACATCCAGTTGCCTAAGTTAATGGCCCAATGCTGAGTACACAAGAAGAAAACTTCCTGGTAGTTTCATACTAGTTCATCAGAGGACCCTGCAGATTACCAGCCTTTATTTTGAACCCACTTTCTGTCACCAACCAGGACTGATGAATAAGTGCGTGGTGTTTTTTTTTTTTTTTTTTTTTTTTAAGCTACTTAAAAAAAAAAAAAGTTCATCCTTCCGAGCACCTCAAGTTGTCTGGTCTTCACTGGGTAGTAAAAGACAGCCCTCAAAATAATTCACCTCTTCAGAACTGCTGAGTTAAAAACTCAGTTTTAAAAAAAGCTGAATGTCACGGCATAAGGACCCCAACTCTACTCAGTACCTACTCAGTAAGAGGCCAAGAAAAAACCCCAAGAAACTTAAAACCCAGTCTCCTGCAGAGCAAGGACCAACCCAGCGTCCTGACTTGTGGGCTCACCCAGCTTTCCTCAAAAACCTAGGCACAGACATTTCCCCGAGAACACTGGCTTAACTGAATCGACTGCACGGGGCTGTGGGCAGGCTGAGATTAGGAACAATGCTTGGAACCCGCTAAGGGCTCAGAATACAGCGGCTCCTACGGTGTTTAGGATTTTGTTTTCAATTGTTGCGGGAGGAGAAGGAAAGGAAGGAGCAGGAGACGCGGCAGCTAGGCTGTCCGTAGAGTTCTGAGAGGTTCGCGGCCTCCCTCTGACCACCCCCCAGAGCCACCCCACTTCAAATCCGAAGCGGTGCGGGAGAACTGTACGGCCCCAGAATGGGGCTTGAACTTCAGCGCGGCGAGGACCCGGGAGGGCCGCGACCCAGACCCCAACACTTACCATGGTTGTAGCAGCAGCAGCGACTTCAGGACTCAGACGTGGCAAGACCCGGCGTCGCTTCGGAACAGCTCACTTCCGGCGTCGGGCTGGAAGCCCGTCGCGTCCCGACGCGGAGCCTCCGGGCAGCAGCAAGCTCCACTCGCACAAACGTTCCGTCCTCTTCTGAGCACCACGGCTCCTCCCCTTCTCCGTGCGTAGCGCGCGAGACCAGAGCGGGGTGGGACTCTTGTTTCCATGGTGACCCAGACCCGGGACTTGTAATCTGAAGCTTTAGCCCGTCTTCCCTCGCGACCCAACCCTTCCCTTTTCCTGAGATCCCACACAGGAAAAAAAGGGACTCCTAAGGAACGTTTCTGGAGAAGGCAATGGCACCCGACTCCAGTACTCTTGTCTGGAAAATCCAGGGACAGAGGCGCCTGGTAGGCTGCAGTCCATGGGGTCGCTAAGAGTCGGAAACGACTGAGCGACTTCACTTTCACTTTTCACTTTTATGCATTGGAAAAGGAAATGGCAACCCACTCCAGTGTTCTTGGCTGGAGAATCCCAGGGACGGGGGAGCCTGGTGGGCTGCCGTCTATGGGGTCGCACAGAGTCGGACACGACTGAAGCGACTTAGCAGTAAGGAACGTTTCTGCGGTTCTGGGTGCGACGGGCCTTACAATGAACATTTTAGGATGATTAATTTGGGGGTAGTGGCCAGAATGGTCCTTGTTCTTCCTTGTTAGTGTCTCCTCAGGACCCAAGCTGGGACCAGGGGCAAAGAAGCCTAGCAAATAAGCCCCTCGCCAGGAGCTGAGCCTATCTCTCTTCCTGCCCTCTCCAAGCCGGAGGATCCATGCCTCCGAAACTGCCTTTTCCATCACGGCTCTGGGACCCTGTGAATCTGGCCCACCGGCTAGATGCCCCAGGCAAGGAGGGATCTCAGCTCGACTCCTACAGCTAGAGCCCAGGACCCAATCGCCAGTTTCCCCAACCCTTAGGTCCCTGGCTTCTCACCTGCACAGCGAGAATGCTGTAGCTGGACAGAGCCCCTGGTGGGGGTTGCCCTCAGCCTCACATGGTCTGGCAACCCTGAGCTTCTCATGGCTTTTTAGAACTTCAGTGACCCAGGATGGAACCTAGACTCCCCTTGGATGAGTCAGAATCCCTGTTTCCTCTCTTGAAACTGGAGGGAAGTGTCCTAGCAGAAGATGGTTCCTGCTGGAGGGATAATGTTAAGACCCAGAGAGTGTGACAGGCCATCAAGGAGCTGGGAGAGGGGGCCGGAGAGTGGGGTCTTACAGAACTCAGGGCTGGACCTGCAGATTGCAACTCACACTCCACTCCCACCCCAGCTTTCAAGACCTCCAATTTCCCTCTAATGGGAAAATATTCCAGAGGTTTGAGGACTGGTGTTTATGATGGAAAAAAATGTTGCAGGGAGCAAAGGGGGAGGGGCTCTTGGGTCTCCTGTTGTTCCAGGGACAGGCCCTGATCTCAGATCTGTAGATGATTCTCTGAGCGATAAAATCATGTCGCTTCTTTCTGAGCCCGACTTTCCTTGAGTATAAGATGAGGACAATGACACACCAGCTATAAACACAATGCATGGGGCATAAGGAACTCCCTAGTGTTGGCACTGCAGTTGGAGAGACTGAGGATTTGGGAGAAACGGTGCAACTGTATCCTATTCATTAAGGCATTTGCTGGTGGAACTGAAGTTTTGAGTGCCGAGCCTGGCATCAAGATTGCCAGGTATCAATACTGTATCTCCTGCTTACTAGGTGGGCACACCCTTCACCTCTCTGAACTGCTGTCTCTTCTTCTGTTAGGTGGAAACTGTAATAAAACCTCTACAAGGTTGATGCTGGGAGTAAATGGACTTTGGATGCGAAACTGGGTTTGGGTTTGGAAGCTGACTGGGCCTGTGGTGCTTGTTCTGGGAGTCCCCTGAGAAGAGCTGGGATTGTGTGTGCGTGTGTGTGCACGTGGGACCCTCAGCTTTTGAACCAACACTGGACTGTCTCTTGACCTGGGCACGTTCCTGTTCTTTGCTAATGTTCACCAGAGGTGTGCAAAGCTCAGACTCTTAGTGAGCCAGGCTCCCTTCTGCATCCCCCTGTCCCCAGGAGGGGATGATACCTACATCCTTTGTCCATATCTCCCATCACCTCCCTCTGGTTAATCCCAGACCCCAAGTCAGGCCACTGTTAGCTTTCCTTCCTTGGTGCCCCTAGAACCTGAATCTCTACCTCTTTGTCCTCCCGAGGTCTCTTCCCCCAAAAGTCTGGCCGTCTGGGCTTGTCAGCTATTCCTCATGGAGGTTTAATGACTCACGGAACACTGAACTTGCCTCCCTCAAATGGTACAGGAAGGTGTGACTCAGTGGAAGGAGAGAGACTGCCCCGGCCCTGTGCACCCTCAGGCAAACTGCCTTTCCCTTCCAGGCACTCAGTTTCCCTCTGAGTTCAAGTCCACGGAGGGCGGGGACCCAGCCATCCCGCGGAAAAAGGCCTTGTGATGTGTACTGTGTCTACATTTCCACGTGTGCATTTATTGTTATTGCTCAGTATAGTGTTGAAAAGGCAGACAAATCCCATTAGTTACAAAGAGCACAAGCCAGAGATACAGAGAAATCAAGAGTGTACAATAAGAGCACAGTCACTTCCCAGCCCCGATTGTCCCAGAGCCCCCCAGAGCCCGGGCAGCTCAGGAAGCTGGAGGCGGCACCATTTCCTTGCTTACTCTGGTATAAAATATGTGCACACAAGAGTTAGCAAAGTGTGGCGACCGACCCTCCCGAGAGGAAAGGTCGGGAGGGAGAGCACCACAGGCGTTACAAGACTTGGGGGAGCCGAGATGGGCGGTCCCAAAGCAGCCTCAAATATCTTGTTTTCGTTGGAGGGGGTGATGGCTGATGCCCAGGGCTTGGGATTCCCCCTCCCCTACTTGGGCGGACAGGATCTTTATGTCAAAATCAGGAGAGCTCGCTTTGGGACTTGAGAAAGACCTGGGGATTTTCCGCTATTGTTTGATTTTGGCCTTGGCTCTGGAGGACCCAAAAACCTTCAGAGAAATGCAGCCCGTCCCATCCCCTCCCCACACCTAATGGTGGGATCTTGGGGCCCCTTGGAGAGAGTCTGGGGCTGGGAGGCATGTCACAGTGTACTTATTTGACAGCCTCCTGCAAGTAGAGCAAGAACCACTAGGGGGAGTCAGGGTGGTGAGACGGTCCAGGCAAGAAACGGCTACATCCCGGAGGACCTATCACGGACCTGCTGAAAACTGTCAATAAAGAGCAAGGGGTGACCCCCTCCCCACAAAAACAGCTCAGGAAAAGGAGCCAGGAATAAACATTTCTCCATGAGGAGAATTGGCAAGTGGGGTACACGTTCTGGTAGCCCTGAGTCTGGGAGAGAACCTTCTATCTCGCCTGGACTGGGGCGGATGGAGGGTCCACCCCATCACAGGCAAGGTGGGTGATTTGGGGGCCCACACTGATATTGGGTGGGGGCTCAGTGGCCTCTCCTGACAACACCCTGGCTCAGGGGACAGGTGAGATGATGGGAGGAGTATCAGGCTTCCCTCAAGAGCTAGGATGCCCTTCTTATTTCTCCTTAAAGGGCTATTTAGTGAGCCGGAGTGGACAGTGCTTACAATGGCGGCATGACGTTTGCACCTGTGATGAAAGGGCCCAATATTTGGGGTGAGAGGAGGGCAGAAGGATGCAGGACTTGGCAACATTTTAAATTTACTTGGAAGAATAGACGTGAGAGAATAACCAGGAAATTTTGCTTAAGAAAAAAAAAAGCACGAAGGGTATTTGTCCCACCACATAATAAAAACATCATATAAAGTGACAATAATCAAAACTAGGTGGCTGGTCAGATGAGACACCCTGATGAGGAAACAGAGGGGAAATTCTAGAAATAGATGCAGGTCTCTCTAAGCTGCCAGCGTGTGGGAAAGGGGCAATTTCAACGTGGTAGAAGGGTGGCTGTTCAGTCACTGGGCTGCCTGGGCTGAGACACGCCCAGGATCCTCGCCCCACCGTAGTCACCGCCGTTGGTCTGTGCTCAGAAGCAGGGATCCCTCTTTCTTGTCCGCTCTCTGCTCTGGTTGGGACATGGGCACAAGGGGCCATGGGACGGGGGGTGGGGGCTGGTGGGAGCAACCCAGGCTGCTGCTGAGTTAGGAAGGAAAGTCTTCAGTTTCCTCCCTGCCCACCTCCAAAGGTGGGTGGCTCACTGAATGGGCCCCCTGCTCGTCCCTCACCTGTGGAGGGGTAGACAAATTGGTGAGCTTAGACCTCAGAACCGAGTCTGCTACCTCCTTCTGGAACCTGTCCAGAGAGCAGACAGGAATCTAAGAGGATGGTGCAGTCCCTGACCAGTTAAAAAAAAGTATATATTACAGAGTGTATAGTCACTGTGTTCTGTTTGATGTTGTTTTTTGCCTTTTTTTTTTTTTTTTAAGACCACAGACATTTCAGAACCACACTGCAGGAGTAGGAAGAGTCAGCAATCGAAAGCATCACCATTGCATAGTATTAAATGAACAGAGATGGTGAGTTCTTTATTTACAATTATTGTCTAGATTAAAAAAATTCATAAAAACAGATGAATGGTCATAAATTATTTACCCCCTAATGGGGTGAACTGCCAAACGTACCCCATGCTGCTAGATATAGGACGCCGAGTGCAAGCTTTATGTACTACAGTGAGTTCTGACAAACCAGTCATTTCCTCTGTGTGTGGGTGCAAGTGTGAGGGTGAGGGTATGAGTGTGTATGTGTGTGTGGGCATCCATCATTCCTGACAAGAAAAGACCAGCACCGACATGGGGGCAGTCTAACTTCCATGGCTCCCTATTCTCCCTGGAGCTGAGCCCCGCTCTGGGAGACCCCTCCTGCTTCCCTTGCGTCCTGGCTGAAAATGAGCAGGAGGCCTCATGTGCAAGCCGGGCTTTCCTGGCGTCATGGAATGAGGTCATGGACACACAGTGGGAACACAGCGGGAGATGGAGAACCTCGAAAAAGGAAACTACAAAAAACAACAGAGATGAAAAAACACACCACGTTCCAAAGCTGCCCCAGGTTCTACAGGAGCAGGTCTTTCTCGAAGGAGAGCAGTGGGCGGTGTGGGCGGTGTTGGTCTTGGAATCCAATAAACACGTCTGAGGGCTGGTCACCCCTTCAGGGGACGCAGTTCCCTCTGCTGGCTACATTCAGAGATGCTGCTTCTCGACATTCAGGAGATGCTCTTGCTCAAAAAAGGTCCTCCTTCCAGGAAGGTCTTGCTAGGTGGGATGGGCTGTCTCGGGATCCCAAACCCTCGGGTTTCTCCACAGCCGTCCAGACACATGCCCTCCCAGCTGACTATGGCTCTTTTCCCGAGTGGCTCTCAATCTTGTTTGTGGAAGAATTCTCTGGGCCTGGAGAAGGGAAGGGCCCGGGCTGACACAGAGCAACCGTGGGAAGGGTCAGTATGAAGAATGCATTTTGCAAGCGAGGCGGGAAGCGTTTTGGTTTTCCTTGAAGCATGGGACATCATCGGTCATGGTATTCAAAATGTCTTTTGCACTGTACAAGTTTATGGAAAAAGATCGTATGCTGAAAAGTCTCAAAGCAAACTTTGTATTCAATACAAAAGTTCTTTTATGAAAAAAGCTGATACCCACAAAGTGCTTAGCAGTTAAGAGGCTGACATACAATTAAATAAGCTCTTATTAAGTGGGATTACTAGTGCTGTTATTGTCTCAGGGGCGGGGGAGAAATAACCACCTTTTCTCACCTGTGATACTGCAGGGTTTCAGAATGGCTTTCTGTCTGGGAAAGCAAGACTTGCTGTTCAAAGGCTACAGTATATATTGTGACTACAGGAAGACGATTTGGTTTAAAAAAAATCACACTGAATACATCTCAATATACACATCATAAGGTTCTTTCGGATCTAAGTAGTGCAGAGCAAAAGGCTATTCTTCTTCAAAAATAAAAATAAAAGCAGCAAGCCTTAAGATCCTCATCCAATCGGCCATCAGCACATTTGCTGCAATCTATGAGGAAATAAGCCTCTAAATTACTAACTGAAAAGAAAATCAACACAACAGCATTTATAATATTGCCGCACTACCTCAGTCTCTGCACAGACAGCGCCAGAGAGAACCTCTGTCGGAAGTGCTCTCAGTAAACTCAAGTGAGTTTCATTGAGAGAAAGTCTTCACTCAGTGCTTGCGGACCCCGCGGCCCTGCGGCCGGCCGGCCATCAGTGCGTGGAGCCCACGAGGACTTCTCTCTGCCTCCCCCTGTGTCTACCGAGCGCGCTGATGGACCCCTCGGGATGGATACCCGCTCACACTTGACTCCTGCCTCCCATGGTAGTGACATTATCGAACGGAAATAGCAGGCAAAAGAAAATCAGAGCATGGCTATCGTAAAACATCGAGGGGTGCAATCCAGGGAGGTGTCTGCCAGGCTGAGCTGTTTTTACAGCATCTCAGCCCCCAGTGTTCTTAAACCATACAAATAGCCGAAGACGTTATCTACAGGTTTGTAAACAAATTACATTCTTCTTTTAGGACATAAATAAGTTAAAATAGAGCAATTTAAGCGGAAACAAGGCAACATGCCGGCAAAAAAATTTTATATATCCATGTATATATATTTATATATATATATATCTACCTATCTATATGGACGCATACAGTCTCAGAGAAGTATACGTTGATATAGATACAAAGAAATGGATATAACCTTGTGAGTGTCTGAAGTTCTTCGGTTCCATTGGTGCAAATTTACCAGGCGAGTTAAGCTCTGCAATTTCAAAAAGTTGTGAAATTAACCTGTACAACTGAGACCATGCTATGCAAGCATCTCAAAAACTTCACAGACCAGTGGATTGGATAAATAGTCTCAGAAAAGAGTCTGTTTTGCAGTTCCCGCCTAAGAAAAGAAACAAAACAAAACAAAACAAAACCCCTCCCCAACCCCCCAAAAACCAAACCAGGGGAGGACCGGAAGTATGCAGTACATTCATGCAGGGATGTGGCTGGCGCTGGGCAGGGGGCATGGTTGGTCCATGTCAGGCGGGAGCCAGGAAGGGCTAGTTCTGGGAAAACCCCCGCTCACTCCCTTAAGCCCCGCTCCCCACGAGATCCCGCCCTCGCCTCAAGGTGAAAAAGAGTTCAAACAGCATCGCAGCCAGAAAAAAAACAAGGGTCTGCTGGGTGGAATCGGTGTTCTCGCCAGTATTTTTTTGTTGGTTTTTGTTTTTTTTTTTTTTTCCTGCTGTTGCTCGCTGCTGCTTGGGTCAGTCAGGTGCCTGGATGGGTGGCTGCCCGGGTAGGGGGTGGGTGTGGTGTGGCGGCGGGGTTGGGGGGGGGGTTCCTCAGCTAAAGCGACGTCTCCAGGCTGTGGATGGGGCTCCCTGGACTTGAAGAGGTAGCTGATTTGCTTGTGTCGGTCGTCAGGTTGATCCCGCTGTCGATGGCGCTGTTGTTCTTGTTGAGCGACGAGGGCGGGCTCGAGTTCTGCTTGAGCGCGGCATCTTCTTCCAGGTCGGTGTCGTCGATGAGGGGGATGTGGGGCTGCGAATCTTCGATCCGGAACTCAGGATGAGCCATGAAGTTATGGATGGAGGTTCGAGACTCAGGCTTTTCTAGACCTTCATAGAGAGAGCTACGAAACGCCTTCACGACGCGGATCTGCAAGGGAAGGGCGGGGGTGAGGCGCACCACCGGGGGAGCGGGGGGCGGTGGTCAAGCTCTGGGGGTCGGGGGTGGGCTCAGGGGAGGGGGGTGGGGAGGCAGAGGGGGCGGGGCACAGCGGGCGGCTGGAATCCACGGGACGGAGCCGGAAGAATGGAGGAGGGAGGGGGCTCAGGTTATGTGCATCCGAGAGGTCTTTTTTGTTTGTTTGATTTTAATTGATCGGTTTGGGGACAGACTACAGTATTAGCACAGAAGGAAGGAAGCCCCGCCGTAGAGACGACGGGGAACAGTGGTTAGAGGAAGCTTAGTCCACTCCAGTGGGCACCCAGACCTAGTGAGAGACTGAGCCTTGTTAACTGGAAAGCAGAGCTTCGACCATGCAGAAGGGTAGCGGGGCCAGGTGGGAATCAAGGAGGAAGAAGGAGAGGCTATTTGTTAAAAAAAAAAAAAAAAAGAAGAATTCATCTTAGAAAAACCACACACCGTTAAGGAACCACACGACATGGAACAGATAACGCGTCACACACACAAAAGGAACAGAGAGGAGAGATGGCTGGGTGAGCCGGGATGAGAGGGGGGACACATGAGGGCCAAACAGAGAAGGGGACATCGAACCAAAGCAGCAAAGCAAACCGAAGCCAACTCAGGGCTTTCTGGGGTGCAGCAGAGGCAGCCAGAAAGCGCGGAGGAGCCGGCGGCCGATGACATTCGGGGCTCAGGAGCATGCTGCGGTGGGGGGACGGGAACCACACGGCACACACAGACGGACACACGGCTACACTTGGAAGCCTGCACAATGTGAACGGAGGTCGTTTGTACCCAACGCTTCTTTCCTTCATGCATTTGGGAGGTAAACACTCGAGTATAGACTCAAAGCTCTGGCCAGTCATTGGAGTTGGCTTTGGGGTCCCTGATTTCCTGGTTTGTTTTTTTTTTTTTCCCTCTTTCTTTATTTGTGCTTTGAAAACACAAAACCCAAAAATGAGGCCAGAATCAGAGGGGCCGACTCAGCCCCTGGGTAGGATGCTAAGAGGGTTCGGAACTAAGCCACAGAACAGCCAAGATCTTTTATTGTCTGGGTCTCAGTTGGAAGCTGGGTTCCCTGCTGAACGGAAGGAGGCCGGACACGGAGGCGTCCGGACCAGCGGACAGAACAGTGGACACGGAGTCAGGAAGGCCCGAGTCTGCGTCTCGGCTCCCCCACTTCTGGCGCCTTGACTGCAGGCGAGCCACGCCACCAGGCTGGCCGCCCCGTCCCGCCTCACAGAGGGCACAGGAACGGAACCCTCGCTTTGAAGAGAGGGTCCCGTCCCTGAACTCCTGGGAGGGGAGCCCTGCCTGCCATAGTGAGGGGCCAAGGGACAAAAGCGCCTCCTCCTCTCTTCCCAGCCCCCACTCAGAGCAGAGCCAGCAGGCGGAGGGAAAAACAGGCATCGATGATGCCTCGGGGGAGCAGACCCTCAGCAGAGGAGGTAGGGGTGCTGACCCGGAGAGCTCGGCCTTCCTGCCCCACATCACAGGCCTGGGGGTGGGGGGCAGAGGACCGGACAGGGTGGGTGTGGGAAGGCCCTCGCAATCCCGGGATTTGTGGCACTAAACCCAGGTTGGTGGGGTGCGTGGCGGGAAAGCCCTGTCCATGGAAGTGATTTTTCATGATGACTGTGGCTGATGGTTTTAAGTGTCACAGCTCAGGGTTTACTCGACTATTGCAGAGAGGAGTCTTTGCAAAGCACGTCATAAGCTCCTCTGCCTTCTAATTTAGAGAACACAGAGAATTTAAGTTTGTCAGTGAGCCCTCTTGGTATTACGTAAGACTCCAAAGTTTTGATTTTTTTTTTTTAATTTTTCTCCTCTGCTGCCAGCCATCACTTACTAGTTCTGACTCTTCCTCATCTTCTCAAAACCACCTCTGTCTCTGGTCCTTCTTATGTGCTGTTGGGCTGGGGATTCTGGGGAAATCTGCCTGGTGGGATCCTGCTTTCAATAAGGCGTTGGGTGCTAAGCAAGAGCCAGACACCATGTGCTAGCATTGGCCCTCCGTGATGGCCATGTGGCTGTTCAGAGACGTCCTTCTCCCTGGACACCCTATCTGTGGCCTGTAGAGATTATGCAGTATTCTGACCTCCTGATAACTGGGCCATTACTCCCTTGGTTAAGTGAAAACAACAAAAAAGATGTTGTAGGCCTCAGTCTTCCTAACTGTAAAAGGGGGACACTAATGACCACTGTAGCTGCTCAGCCCCGTGCCCAGAGTGTTCGGAGGCTGAGCTGCAATGAGACGGCAGCCGGGGAGCGCCTGGTGGAGGAGGGGGGATGGTGGCAGGACCCTGTCGTGTGACTGACAACGCGGAGGGGACGACACACAATGAGATGCAGGCCCCTCGCCCTCCCCCTGGAATGGAGACGACAGAAAGAATGGACTGCTCTGGACAAAGACTGTGGGGACAAGACTTTCCGGGACACCCCGCCACGGCCGTTTCAAGTCTCCACTGCGGATCTCTCGCGGCTGAAATGGAAAACAGTATGGGAAGAAAAAAAGCTCTTCCGTCTCCCCTTCCCTGCCTGCCCTGGGGATGGGCCTGTGCTGGCGTGAGCCGCCCTGGGACGTGGGGTGAGGGGGGAAGAGAGGAAGGGTCTGGGGTCTTCAGGTGTTTTGGTTTCATCAGCACACGGGGCGGGGAGGCGGGGTGCTCTAAGGGGGATGCACAGGTCCCGGTCTGGGATGGGTTGGACATACTCGAATGTTTACCCGGCTTCAAGGAAGCCAAGAGTCTGGGGTTGATTCACATTCATTTCAGGCTCAAGGTTAAAGACTCACAACCTCTTTTAATTTCACTCTCTCTTGCTGAACTCTGTGTCCAGGGTTCTCTAGCCCTCTAGGGAAACAAACACATGGAATATTCAGACAGCGGAGAGGTCTGGGCTCCCCCCCACCACCAACCAGAAGCAAGCCATTTCCTCGCCAACCCAAGTTGCACTAAATTAGTTACCAGGATACTAATGAGAGCTCTGGCTTCCTTTCCTTCCCTTCTCCATACCCCGCCTAAGAGACACAGACTCCTCATCCTAGTGGTCCTCTGAACCTGGAATCTGCAGGGGGCTGGGAGGGGGCATGCCCTCTCTAGACTGGGAAGGCATGGGGAAAGTGGCCCATCTGGGGTTAGGAGTCTGATGCTCTGGGCCTGGTTGGTTTGAAGGAACAGGAACTTCACTCATGAACATGGAGCATGCTACGAACTTGCTGAATATGAAGACGGCCTGAGATGGGTTAGGAATTTGTGGGAGTAAGAGAGAGAGGAGCCGTGGAGGTTGGCCTCAGATCCTAGAGCTGAACGCTAACTCTGTTCCTGATCGCTGATGGGAGGACACCCCCACCCCAGTCGCTGCCAGGCTGATGGAAATCTCAAGAGGACGAATGGCTTCCCTGGCCCCCTGGCCCCCAGAGCACTGGCTGCTTTTCACTGGATGTGGCTCTGGGCGTGGGCACTGGTTCCACGGTGGAAACTCAACCTCTGTGGGCTTGTCTGGCAAGTGGTGTGGGTGGTGGGTAAAACGCGGGACTCTGGAGTCAGATCTCTTGTCACTTACGTGCTGTGTCATCTTGGCCAAGTCAGGCCACTTCTCTGAGCCTCAGAGACTTGCTCACTTAAATGGAGGTATTGGCAGATCCTCCGTCTTTGCATTTCAGTTGTGAGGTACATGTGGAGTGGAGGATGTGGGCAAGTGCTTTGGAAAATGGTGGGTTAGGCTCAAGTATCAGGGGCGTGCCATTAAGTTTCTAGGTGAAAAACTCGCTTTTGAGTGATTCGGAAGAGGAAAGCGAGGTCGTGGGCCAGAGTCTCCTTCTGATCATTTGAATGTCAGTCTGACCACACTCCGGTCACCGCAGGGCATCTGTCTGCTGGGGCCCCTCTGTCTCACAGTGGTGCTGGGGGAGGGACATGGGACTTGCTGGGGGTGTTCCAGAAGTCAGCTTCACAGACACAGCCCTTCCCTAGGTCTCTGTGGTCACTTCTGATAGCCCAGGGGACCGTGGTTGGACTCCTTCCAAGATTGGATGGTGTCACCGACTCAATGGACATGAGTCTGAGCAAAATCTGGGAGGTGGTGAAGGACAGGAAAGCCTGGGGTGCTGCAGTCCGTGGGGTCGCAAAGAGTCGGACACGACTGAGCGACTGAACAGCAACAAAGGTACAGAAAGCCCAGGTGTTCTTTGCCTCAGCAGGCAGCCCTCCTTTACCCAGAGTCCTGGGAGGGAGATCCTGCTCGGCAGAGGCAGGGGCAGCCCATGTCTCCATCCACCCCATGTGGGGCCCTGCTTCCTGGCCACCTGCTTCACAACCTGTGCCAAGAAAGCCTCTGGGCTTCTGGAGGGAACTGCCTGGTACCCAGAGGGCTCCTGGAGTCCCTGGAGACCAGAGGCGGCGACATGGCTATAGAAACTATTCAAGCGAAAGAGAAACTAAGGGGTATATGTTTAGAGTTCACGTCATGACTATGTTGACCCAAATCTGTGTGTTGAGACCACAAAGGCTTTGATCCCTTTTGGAACAAGTACCCTCGTGCAGGGGGATGCTCAGGCTCTTTTTGGAGACCTGATGCCCAAGAAAAGGTCCTAGTAGGACCCAGAGTCACAGGCTGGATTCTGCAATCACAGGTAGGAATGCAAGATCCCTAAGGAGGCGTGATGCCTGGAGAGATGCAGGATGGTGCTTGGGCAAGGGAGTCATGCTTAAGAAGCCCCTTTAGGGTCCTCTGAGAAAATGACGGGTCATGGGCAAGACCTGTAGGCTCCTTCTCAAATGCTGTTCCAAAGCTGGGTCACCTCATGGGATAAAGGGATCAACTTGGCCTGAAAGGAAGCTGCCTTAGAGAAAGGGAGCGAAAGGCAGGTGGAGATGGGCATTTCTCTGAAGGAAGAGTGTTGAGAACCAATTGGCCCAGGACTAGCCTTACTGAGTGGTTTTATAAAGAACAGAAGAAAGGACTCGAGACGACTGCGCTCTTTCCTCGAGACCATGAGAGCTAAGATGTGAGGTCGAACAAGGGAGAGGCTGCGGGGTGGCCAGGAGCGCAGTGAGCTCTGTGCTGGCCAGGACGAGTGGGGCCCCACGCTTCAAGAAAGAGACCGAGCCAGGGAGGACAAAGGACTGGACCTGGAGATGACCTCCTGGGAGTCAGACCAGCTGGAGGGATGCAGGAGGGATGTGGGAACGGAGAGAAAGGGACTCTTCCCCACTGGCTGTCCAGCCCCGAGCACTTCTGGTCTCCATGCTTGGAGGTAGGAGGCACCACTGAGCAAGGCCACGGCTTAGCTGATGTGGGAGTAAGGCCGATGGGTGCGGGCCTCCTGCTGAGGAGGGGCCTCTCTGGTGTGAAGGGAGAAGAGGGTGGGATCAAAGTGCCTCCTGCCCAGAGAGAGCCTGGCACTGACTTCCGGTGACAAGGCCTCCTGGAAACGAGGCTCAGGCACCATCTGCTCAAACGGCCCCACTTCACCTTGGCTCCTCTGGTTTCCCCATCGCTGTGTTTTCATGCTGATGAACCAGTACAGGGTTTTGCCACATTTCTGCATGCCTCCTGTCATCTCACGTACCTGGTGGGACTGTACCCACGGAAGGGTTCATGGGACGCACCACCAACAGCGCCCTGTGACTTGTGCCTCCTGCCTGAGGGCTCGGGCAGCATCGTGCCCACCCAGCACATGGTCCTTTCTTGCCTGGTGGCAGAGGATGTGTGTTTGGGTCTTCTGTGCTTAGAAGAGGACAGAGGTCCCTTATAAACTACAAGAGATGAGGCCTGGAGTCTCATGAAAGAAGCCCGAGGGCTGGGAGTGAGCACACAGCTGGGAGAGAGGGGACCAGACTACAGCTCCCCCATTGTTTGGGAGGGGCTGACTAGAGACCAGGGAAGGGAGGCAGGTGGTAAACAGAATCTTCTCATGCCCTCTGGGGCCCGAGGCCATTAGGGGGTTCAGAAAGATCTAGACAAGGCCAGAGATGAGTGACCTTGGGCGGAAGCCACGGTATAAGGAGATGAGCTCGTGGGAGGAGTTCAGAGTCCTAGGCTGCCCCTTTGATGAGGAAGGAGGAAGCTGAGGCTTGGACCAGGTCCACAAGCCTGCCGGCAGCCAGCCCGGATAAGACCCCGCCGGGTCAAGGGGAATGGGGTCAGGAGCCTTGACCCTTCCAGGGAGGGCTCAGGCCTTCACTGTGCTCCAAGCCCTGCTGCAGGGAGAAGAGTATACGAGGCAGCCGGGGCTGTCAGAGGCACAGGGCAGAGGATGGAGGGTCTGCACGACGGGGCACAGGGCCTCGGGCTGCGATCCCCGTGGGGGCCTGGGTACCCTGACCGACTGTGATCCCTAACCTCCAGTGCGCCCTCTGGGTGGGGCTCGCTGTGGCCGACCGTGACCCCGAGAGCCTTTTCTCCCTTGACCCACAGTGACCCTCGGCCTGACTTTGACTGCAAGATTATGATCTGCTGGCCAACTCTGACCCTCGTAAGCCAGGCTTTTCCTGACCCTACACTGATTGGGATACCTCATACCCCTTAGCTGACTGCATCCCCACTTGGCCTCCGTGACCCTGTGGGGGACTGTGACCATTCGATCACTGAAACCTCCCTGAGTGACGGTGCTCCTTTGACTGACCCAGACTTTCTGACCACTCATGACCCTCCCGACCCCACAACGGCCTGGTCCATAACCCCTAACTCTGACTCCAGACGCCTCTGACCCACCAAGGGACTGCCACCCCGTGCCTGGCTGTGGTCGGCTGATCATCTGGGACCCTCCTCCTCAATGGCCGGGGCCCCTCAGCTCCCTGGGCCTAACCATGAGCGGCTGGCTGCCCCCCAGCCCCTGCCCGCCTGCCCCCCGCGGCGCTGGCAGTGGCGGCTCCCGAGGCGGTAAGGGGGTCACACTCACGCCCAGCTGCAGCAGGAGGAAGGCTGGTCGGAGAGGAAAGAGCATTGGACAACGACACGCGACTAGGGCTAGAGAGATTGGCTACGTCCTGGCTCTGGCTGGTGACGGAGGATTGTCTCCGCAGGGCCCCCTGAAAGGAGGCTCCGCTCTTGAAAGTATTGACTACTTCAATCTGCAACGGAGGAGAGAATGAGACAAGTTGCAAAGAGAACGGACACGACAGCTTCACGACTGACAGGCGCCACGCCACGAGGACAGCCGCAGCCACGGCAAGACGACACGCCACTTACACCAAGACGACAATACCAGACACGTCCAAGGCTCTGAGAGACGTCTGCTCAGTCGGGCACCTGGGCTTCCGGGGCCCGGGGACAGCGGGGAGACCCAGGGCCCGGCAGCAGCACCGATCTAGAGGCCTGGGGGCCGGTGGGCTGGGGGGGATGTTAAACGTGGGGTTTGCAGGCAGAGGGGGTGCTCAGCCCCTGGGACCAGGCGTGGAGCCGGAGTGGTGAGGAGGGGACTCCGGGGAGGACTGACATTGGCCCAGATACCTGCTCTGTCATGTACGAGCTAGGTGCCCTTGGACAGGTCACTGCCCGGAGGCAGTTTCTTGTCCTTCAGAAGGGGCAGTGCCACCAACCTACCTGGCAGGGCTAAGCTGTGAGGGACAAAGCACTGACCCACTTAGTGGTCCGAAAGAGTCAGGCTGGACGGGACTCGTGCCTGCTCAAGAAACTACAGTCCTTGGAATCCTCCTGAAGGGCTTGGCGGCCGGGCTGGGTGTCAGCAGGTGGGTGTCTCAGGGCTCTGTGTGGCAGCTGCCAGCCCTCGAGGGCAGTGGGGGGTGGGGAGGTGGCCAGGGGCCACCGGGAGGGCTAGTTCCAGCGCCCACAATGCTGGCCGTCAGGAGGCTCTGGGTCTGCAAGCTGCTCCCTGCACCCAGTGCTCACAAAGGGCTGTCTCCCAAGCGTCAGTTAGCCTTAAAGCTAGGTGGGGGGCTGGAAAGGCCCAGGAGATGTTTGGGACAGCGCCCTGTGCAGGGTGAGGCAGCCCAGGTGATCTGTTTGTGTTGCGAATGGGTGGAAATGCAGTGGTCTGCCACGCGGGGCTGCGCGCCCAAGGTTGGGGGCCCCTGACGTGCTTCCCAGAGGGTGTGGGGTGGGATGGGGCGCCATGACCTTCCCAGGCCGGCTGGGCAGGAGACTGCCCCACTCTTGGTCTCTGGGTCTTTTTGTTCTTCACCACACAGGGCTGTGAAAGCACCCTGGGAACTGTAACGCTGACCCAGGGAGAGGGATGCTGTGAGTGTGGGGGCCCCACCTTCTTGGTGTGTGTTGCCTGGTGGCAGGCTCTGTTCTGTGGGGAAGAAATCTGCTCTTGGCTGAACACACATCCTGCACCAGTGCTCTGTGTCTGTGTCCTTGCAGTGTGTGTTTTAAAACCGAACTTTGTTCCCCAAAACTGACTCAACGCCCCAGTGGGGGCTGGGGGAGTGCCTGAAGCACCCGCCCCCCCCCCCCACACCCAGGAGGAAGCTGTGTGCAGAAGAGCCGGGCCTCAGGGCTGACCCCCTAGCCGGGAGAATCTGGGGCCCACTCTGGCCTCAAGCCGCCGTCGTGGCCTCCTGGTAGCCACCCGGCAGCCCTGATCCACCGCCCCCCAACAGCCCTGAAGGGAGCCCCCCCCCCCAATCTCGGCCCTCAGAGCCACCCCTCCCCACAAAGTCCACTGTGGGCGTGACCCTGGTGTGACCCCCCTCGCCCAGTGGACGGGGAGGTGGGACATTCCCTCGCACAGCCAGGGAGAGCGCACGCGGGGAGCGTCGGTGCGCCCGAGGCTGATCAGAGGGTGGGGTCTAGGCCCGCCCCTCATCTCCGTCACCGCCCACCCGGCCCCCGGGAGCTGCCAGTACCTGCGTCTGGATCCGGTTCAGACCTCGGAACCACAGGATCTGGCCCCGCCGCAGCTCGCGCTCGGCGTGGTCTATCTCCTCCACGTCCTCGTTGAGCTCCTCCTCGGGGATCTCCTCCTTCTGCGTGAGCCTGCCCGCCTCCTTGAGGAACTTGAGCCTGCTGGTCGGGATGGTGGCGATGACCTGCGGAGGGGCCCAGCCATTAGCGTCAGCATCCGTGGAGGGGTCGGCTCCTGTCACTCACTCACCTAGTTACCGTCAACTCACCTCCCCTCTTCCCCAACCCAATCTTTAGATTTCTTTCTAATTCCCTCGCTTATCCAGAGTCAGCAGGACATGGTGGGAAATCTTGGGAGTTGGACATACACGTGACTTTGACTACCCCAGACTTCACTGGTCACGTGACCTTGGGCAAGTCATGTAACCTCTCTGAGCTCTAGCTTTCCCTTCTGGAAAGCTTGGGGGCCAGTTCTCAGAGTTGGACATGGTGTGTCTAAGTCACTGGCTTAATTCTTCCTGAGGTCCCTGGGGTGCCCAACCCTGGGCAACAGGGGCTCGGAGCTTAGGTGCCTGGGGGCAGTCAATGCTGGGAGACTCTTGGAATGTCTGCCCTCCTGGAAGGGAAGGCAATAGGGGAAGGGGCTATGTCTTCCTTCTTACTCTTCCTCCAAACGGCTTGTCCGTAGGGCTGACGCCTGAGTGCAGGCCCCATGGGGTAACTGAGGTGGCTGGGGTCAGAGGCCGCTTACATCTTCTCTAGGGACAGATAGGGGCTGGCCTGGACACTCTCAGGGGTTCCCTGGGAGTCTGAGGTGGCATCGTCCTTAGGGGTCAGGAACCATCTTGTCCAGATGCCAAGGGCTCCCTGAGGGAGCAGGCCCCCATGAGACAAAGATGTCCAGGCTCAAGGGTGCCCGGGGAATGGGCTTGCTAAGTCAAATCTAGTTTATCAACTCTCCAAAGACACTCTAAAGTTTAAAGAAGGTTATTTTGAGTGAAACTAAAGTTCCTTCTTGACCTTCTAGTTAATTTCTGTCACTGGAGTTTCCCACTTTAGCCTGGAAACAGCTTGAAGGCAAGACCAATGTCTTAGGTCTGCCGAGGCCCTCTGCCTAGATCCAGCTCCAGACACCATGTCCTCTGAGCTGCGAGCTGTGAGCTCGAGATGGTGCATGTGTGTGTGTGCGTGTGGCTTGGTGGGGGGACGTTCTGGAGAGGAGCCAGCCCAGGGTTCCCCAGAGCCTCGGAGGGTCACGGATGGCTGCAGACAGCACCACAATGCAGCGGAGGTCACCCCTCTTACATTCCCTCGGAGCTCTCTGCAGGACCTTCTGCTGGGTGCCACAACCCCTGTGACACCCTTTACAGCTGGCCGCCTCGGGCTCTGAGCCTTGGCTGGTCATGACATCTAGTTAGAGTTTAATAACATTGATCATGTTACTTTTTTTTTTTATCAGTTTCTGTTTATGGCAAATAATACTTATTTTCCTATCAGTAATGTAAGTTGCCTTTTGAAATAAATTTCAGTTAAAAAACCAGACAGGATTAAAAGAAAATATCAAACAACAGGATCAGTGGTGTATGTGTGCACGCGTGTGTGCTCAGCCGCTTCAGTCGTGTGTGACTCTTTGAGACCCCATGGACTGTATGTGGCCCACTGGCCTGGTTTCTCTGTCCATGGGATTCTCCAGGCAAGAATACTAGAATGGGCTGCCATGCCCTTCTCCAAGAGACCTTCCCGACCCAGGGACTGCACCCTCGACTCTGGCATCTATCTGCGTCAGCAGGTGTGTTCTTTGCCACCAGCGCCACCTGGGAAGCCCCTTGGCAGCGTATAGCTGGAAGCAAAAGTCATAGTGGCGATACCCACGTGACCATCATGTGAGACCAGGGTCAACCCCTGTTGCTCCAGCCCCCAGAAATGGGGGCCAGACAGCTAGTCCTTGCAGGAGCCAGGACCTATGGGTGAGGATCCTGGACTCCCCCAGCCAGTGCTCTCTCCAGGGCGTCCCTGCTGAGGGGCCCCTCGCGCTGCCCACCTGCAGTACTCACCTGGCCCCAGACAAGCTCTCCTAACCCGATGAATATGCACCACATCCACTGGTCCAGCTGCAGCGGGGAGCAGCTGAAGGGCTTCCCCCCAAACTGCACGATCACTATCTGGAGAGAAAGGGGGCAGAGAGAGACAGAAAGGCCATCAGGGGCCAGCTCAGAGGTCTGGGCTCCCAGGGCATTGCTGAGGGGCTCCGGCTGCCTGATGCTGCCCCCGCCAGCCAGGCCAGCATGGGGGCCTGGTACCTGGATGGCAAAGGTGCTCAGCCCCCCACCAGCCAGGCCAGCATGGGGGCCTGGTACCTGGATGGCAAAGGTGCCCAGCCCCCCACCAGCCAGGCCAGCATGGGGGCCTGGTACCTGGATGGCAAAGGTGCCCAGTACGATGGTGCAGAAGATGGGGTTCCGGAAGATGCCGTCGAAAACATTGCGCTCGCCGTGGATCTTGCGGGCATTGATTTCGTTGAAGAGCTGCATCATGACGAAGGTGTTGAAGATGATGGTATAGTGCTCGGAGGGCGGCGAGTGCAGGGGTGCGTTCCTCCCGCTGTCGATCTGGAACATCTTCTCGCCTGCCAAGTCGAGAGGGCGGGAGCTGGGCTGAGGGTCGGGACTGGGAGGGACGCCTGGCCCTGTGTGGAGGCCTCTTCTGAGCAGCCAGGAGGGTCACCCAGATGCGGGAGGCACCCTCTGGACACTGGGGGGCTAGGTGGGCCTGCGCCATGGGGTGTAAGTGAAGGGGTAACAGCACCCTTTCTTTAGGGACCAAGTGCCTTGGGTGAACTTTCTTCCAGTGTTTTGAGGAAATCTAATAAAGGCGGGAGGCCAGCTGTGCTTCCAGGCAACAGGGCTTATAAAAAGCGGCCCCTGGTTGGCAAACTCTTCTGGACTGGGAGGACAGGGCGTGGCCTTGGAACGTTTGGCGGGAGGCCTTGGCTTTCTGCACTTGTGTTGTTTCTCAGTTACTCAGTTGTCTGACGCTCTGAGACCCCATGGACTATAGCCCTCCAGGCTCCTCTGTCCTTGGAATTCTCCAGGCAAGAATACTGGAGAGGGTAGCCATTCCCTTCTCTAGGCGACCTCCTTTACCCAGGGATTGAACCCAAGATCTCCTGCATTGCAGGCAGATTCTTTATTGTCTGAGCCACCACGGAAGCTGTAGCTTTGGGTTCCCCCAAAAGTGTGGCTGCCTGTAACTGAGCATGTCCTTGCGGAGACCTCTGGGAGCTCAAGGGGCTGTTACAAGACAGACCAGTTCCTATATGGATGGTGAGCCTTCCAGGCCAGGCTGGCTCCAGACCCACCCAGGTGGCCTCCCTCATTCTTTGAGAGGGCTCAAAGAATGACACCACGGGGGCTGTCACGTGGTGGGGCAACACAGCTCCCGGCTGCTCTGCAGACACCGCCCATGGCATGCCTGATGCCATCCCATGTCCTTTTGCAGCGCCGCACAAGCTGGTGCTGGGAGGGCTTGTGGGGTTTTCTGACGGTGAGAGTCTAGCTGAATCCAGAAGCACCCAGAGCAGATGCTCAAGTGGGGAAGCCAGTGAGTCAACCAGGGGCCTCCTCCTCCTTTCTTCCCCAACTGACAGCTTTCTCTGTGAGTCTCTGCTGCTCTGCATTCCCGAACATCCTCTAAGGCTTCTCACGATCATCCTTACAACTATCCTGCCGGCACAACGAACAAGAACTGCCCTTTGAGAAATGGGTTCCTGCCCCAACCCCATCCAGGCTTGCTGGCGTCGAAAGCCCAGCTCAGGGATCTGAGGGAATCCCACTGGCCCCAGTTTGTTGTGTGACCCTGGGCCACCATCTGCCTGCCTCTGGGCACCTCCAGGTGCCAGGGGTCGGATTACCTTGGAAGCACCCTGGAAGCCAGGCCAGTCTGAGTTCCAGCCAGGTCTCTTCTCAGCCCAGGTGCCCCCTCAGGCTGGCTGCATGTCCTTGGGCAAGTCACCTCCCCTCTCTGTCCCTGGTGCCTCATTGTCATGGGGGTGGTGGCACAGGTGCCCAAGAAAAGTGTGGAAACAGCTGGCTTGTAGGCAGGTGTGTGGCTCTTTTCCAGGAGGCCTTGGTGAGGAGCCTTCTACCGGGCAAGGGTCACGTGTGGGAGTGCTGAGAACAGGGGCCGGTCACTCCCCCTAGTGTCTCGGGCTCCTGGGGGGGCTGGCATGACGCCCTGCCTTGCACAATGTGTACGCAGTGTCCAGAGTTGTCATCAGTGGGAAAAGCCCAGTCTTTGGGGTTGCCAGACCTGGGCCAGGGCCTGGCTCTACCCAAGATTTGCTGTGTGACCCCAAGCCACTAACTTCACCTCTCTGGGCCTCCATTACTTCCTCAGCAAACAGGCGGGTGACTGGGAGTCCAGAGCGGCCGGGTCTGGGCCATGGAGTCCTGGGTGGGCAAGGCAGGGGACTCACCGACGAAAAGCAGGGTGAAGATGAGGGTGAGCTGGTAGACGGCATGGCCCAGGATATTCTTCATCATGGTCCGAGAGATGAGGGGCTTGTTGCGGCCATACGGCTTCCTCAGGAGCAGGGTCTCGGTGGGCGGCTCAGTGGCCAGCGCCAAGGAGGCGAACGTGTCCATGATGAGGTTCACCCAGAGCATCTGCACGGCCTTCAGGGGGGAGTCCTGGGGACCGTGGGTGAGACGGTAGTGATGAATACCTCCTAGATATTTATCACGGGAGGTTGGCCATCCACTGCCCTGATGTGCCTGGCGTGGGGCTCATCGCCAGAGTGTAAGCTGCTCCCCTTGAGGCCAGCTCTGCCAGTGTGTCTCCCTTGGCTGGCCAGCCCAGCCCAGGGTTCCAGAGTGGGTGCTGAGAAGGTTTGTCAGGCCTTCCGTGGAGAACTACCCAGCCCTATTCACCTCAGCGCTGTCTTTTCCCCCAGGGAGAAAATCAAGCCCCAGGCATCACGGCCACCACTTCCACACCCTGTGCTTTGTAAATATAGCCACACCCCCGCCATCTTCACTCCTCCCCTCCAGCCCCCATTGGCCATGTCTCGTCCAGGCTCAGGTCAAGTGCCCCCACAAGCATCTTCCACACAGACCCCAGCTCCCCTGCTTCCTGCTGCCTCTTTCCCCTTGACCATCAGTGAATCAATGACTCGGGCTTCTCCTTCTCACAAACAACGCCTGGCACCCTGTCCCCTTTTCACTACCATCCAATTTCTCCTTCAGTTCAGTTCAGTTCAGTCGCTCAGTCGTGTCTGACTCTTTCTGACCCCATGAATTGCAGCACACCAGGCTTCCCTGTCCATCACCAACTCCCACAGTTCACCCAAACTCATGTCCATCAAGTCGGTGATGCCATCCAGCCATCTCATCCTCTGTCGTCCCCTTCTCCTCCTGCCCCCAATCCCTCCCAGCATCAGAGTCTCTTCCAATGAGTCAACTCTTCGCATGAGGTGGCCAAAGTATTTCATTCCTTCCAAAGAACACCCAGGACTGATCTTTAGAATGGACTGGTTGGATCTCCTTGCAGTCCAAGGGACTCTCAAGAGTCTTCTCCAACACCACAGTTTAAAAGCATCAATTCTTCGGTGCTCAGCTTTCTTCACAGTCCAACTCTCACATCCACACATGACCACTGGAAAAACCATAGCCTTGACTAGACGGACCTTTGTTGGCAAAGTAATGTCTCTGCTTTTGAATATGCTATCTAGGTTGGTCATAACTTTCCTTCCAAGGAGTAAACGTCTTTTAATTTCATGGCTGCAATCACCATTTTGGATTTTTTTTTGATTTTTGATTTTGGAGCCCCCCAAAATAAAGTCTGACACTGTTTCCACTATTTCCCCATCTATTTTCCATGAAGTGATGCGACCAGATGCCATGATCTTCTTTTTCTGAATGTTGAGCTTTAAGCCAACTTTTTCACTCTCCTCTTTCACTTTCATCAGGAGGCTTTTTAGTTCCTCTTCACTTTCTGCTATAAGGGTGGTGTTATCTGCATATCTGAGGTTATTGATATTTCTGCCGGCAATCTTGATTCCAGCTTGTGCTTCTTCCAGTCCAGTGTTTCTCATGATGTACTCTGCATATAAGTTAAATAAGCAGGGTGACAATATACAGCCTTGACGAACTCCTTTTCCTATTTGGAACCAGTCTGTTGTTCCATGTCCAGTTCTAACTGTTGCTTCCTGACCTGCATACAAATTTCTCAAGAGGCAGGTCAGGTGGTCTGGTATTCCCATCTCTTTCAGAATTTTCCACAGTTTATTGTGATCCACACAGTCAAAGGCTTTGGTATGGTCAATAAAGCAGAAATAGATGTTTTTCTGGAACTCTCTTGCTTTTTCCATGATCCAGCGGATGTTGGCAATTTGATCTCTTGTTCCTCTGCCTTTTCTAAAACCAGCTTGAACATCAGGAAGTTCACGGTTCACATATTGCTGAAGCCTGGCTTGGAGAATTTTGAGCATTACCATACTAGCGTGTGAGATGAGTGTAATTGTGTGGTAGTTTGAGCATTCTTTGGCATTGCTTTTGTTTGGGATTGGAATGAACACTGACCTTTTCCAGTTCTGTGGCCACTGCTGAGTTTTCCAACTTTGCTGGCATATTGAGTGCAGCACTTTCACAGCATCATCTTCCAGGATTTGAAATAGCTCAACTGGAATTCCATCACCTCCACTAGCTTTGTTCATAGTGATGCTTTCTAAGGCCCACTTGACTTCCCATTCCAGGATGTCTGGCTCTAGGTCAGTGATCACACCATCATGATTATCTGGGTCGTGAAGATCTTTTTTGTACAGTTCTTCTGTGTATTCTTGCCACCTCTTCTTAATATCTTCTGCTTCTGTTAGGTCCACACCATTTCTCTTTACCACCACCCGATTTCTCTTCACCTTTTTTGTTTACATGAAGCAAGTACTGTGTGTCTCAATAAGTCTACTGCTGCTGCCAAGTCGCTTCAGTCGTGTCCGACTCTGTGCGACCACATAGACGGCAGCCCACCAGGCTCCCCCATCCCTGGGATTCTCCAGGCAAGATCACTGGAGTGGGTTGCCATTTCCTCCTCCAATGCATGAAAGTGAAAAGTGAAAGTGAAGTCGCTCAGTCGTGTCCGACTCTTAGCGACCCCATGGACTGCAGCCCACCAGGCTCCTCCGTCCATGGGATTTTCTAGGCAAGAGTACTGGAGTGGGTTGCCATTGCCTTCTCCTAACTCCACACACACACACAAAAATGTTGTCCTGGTAGAAACTTTGGGCAAGTAAGGGACAGAGGAAGCCAAACCTCATCAAGGATCTCCCCACTTATGGGTTTCCTGCCCTCCACATTCTGGGGTGGGTCCTTCCCCATGTCTCCCTGGCTGAGACCGGGATCACGTATTCCTACACGTCTGTGCACAGTCGTCTCCTGTGGTCTGTGCTGCCTGAAGGTGTGTAGACCCCATCCTTTGTCCCCCATCCTATCCTCACACCTCCACACCCCCCAAAATGCCTTTCCCCAAGGGCAGCACCACCTTTCTTGTCACAGACTGAGGCATACTTTTCCAGGCCTGTCTCACTGAACCTCGAGGAACCTGACTGCACCCTGACCCCTCTCTGGGCGCCCTTCTCTCTGACTCCTTCTCCAGCTCCTTCTTCCCTTACCTTTTGAATTTGTGTTCCCTGTGACCCATTCCTCGGCCCTACCCCCGGATGCAGTTGCTTACCTCTCCCCACATCACCCTCCCTCCAGCCCAGACCTGGCCCTGTGGCCGCAGCCTCGCCCACAGGTGGACACCGCCTCCAGGAAGGTCACAGGCCCTGTACACCTAACAGCCTGGGTGGGCTGTTCCTTGCCCCCTGGTCCTCTCAGTGTGGCTCCTGAGGCCCCACCGCCTACACCTCACACCCTCATTCACCTCCTAGATGTTTATCACCTCCCCTCCCCCAGGCCACCCCTCCCACCTCCACCCCAGCTCAGTCACACTCCCCACTCCCCGCAGCTTCTTCCTGTCCATCAGCCTCCTCTGATTACATGCACCTTGGGGTCAGGGCCCCTCTATCCTCACCAAGGCCTTCACAGCCCTCAACTCAATCCAAGACCTCAGGCAAACCATCCCTTCGGCACCTCAGTTTCCCCGTGTGGCTCCAGCTGGTCTCCAAGAAACTTGGCGTGAGTTTCCCTAAACCATCACTAGAGGGAGCCTCTTGTCCACAGAGCAGGAGAGAAGGGCCTGGTGAGCAGAAGGGTCACCACCTCCCCACCTCCGCTCCAGCCCAGGGCTCTCACTCTCAGGGCTGGGGTGTTGGGAGCTGCCATATGCGTCCTCAAGAGCCCAGAATACAACAGAGGGAACAGTATTCCCTGGGCTACACAGCTCTTCAGGACAGAGGTACCGGTACCAACAAAGGTCCGTCTAGTCAAAGCTATGGGGTTTCCAGTGTTCCAGTGATCATGTATGGATGTGAGAGCTGGACAATAAAGAAAGCTGAGCACCGAAGAACTGATGCTTTTGAACTGTGGTGTTGGAGAAGACTCTTGAGAGTCCCTTGGACTGCAAGGAGATCCAACCAGTCCATCCTAAAGGAAATCCTGAATATTCTTTGGAAGGACTGATGCTGAAGCTGAAACTCCAATTCTTTGGCCACCTGATGCAAAGAACTGACTCATTAGAAAAGACCCTGATGCTGGGAAAGATTGAAAGCAGGAGAAGGGGACGACAGAGGATGAAATGGTTGGATGGCATCACCAACTCGATGGACATGAGTTTGAGTAAACTCTGGGAGTTGGCGATGGACAGGGAGGCCTGGCGTTCTGAAGTCCATGGGGTCGCAAAGAATCAGACACAACTGAGCGACTGAACTGAACTGGGCAGGTACCCCGCGGGCCCCTCCGTCCTCCAGAGCCTCTGGGCTTCTGGGGGCTCCTGTGGGCAGGAGCTTGTCTGCCAACATGGTTGCTGGGAGAGGCCTTCCCTCTCGTCCCCAAGCGAGGCTGGTCAGCCCTTGGCCACAGGCAGGCAGGAGGCTGCGGGAGGAATGGCAGGCACCTGGCTGGTCCATCCTCTGAGGCTCAGTTTCTGCCTCTGTGAAATGGGGATCAACACAGTTCCCATCGCACGAGGGGGGTGAGGAGGCAGTGAGGCTGCAGGGGCTGGGCCTGCCTGTCAGCTCCACAGGGCCCAGGACACGGGGCTGCTACAGACCTGGCTGTAAAGGTGGGGCCGACTCCTGCTCTCCCAGTGACCAAGTCCACCCAGCCCAGGAACCCAGGCACTCAGGCCTTCCCTGATGCACTCCACGCCACAGCTGGGGCTCCCAGGGCCGCACCAGCTCCGTGATGCCAGCTGGCTGCCTGTCTGGTGCTGGCCTCTCTCTGCCCCTTTACGTGGCCAGGGGCCCTGCCTTCCTGGAGGGGGTCCCTCTCCTGCCTCCTGGAACAAGGGCCGGTATCTCCACTGGCTGGCTGACCTTGGGGTAGTCCTGCCACCTCTGAGCCTCCTTTCCTGCACTCTGTGCGGCTGGTGCCTACGTGGGTGGCTCTGTGATGCGGTTCCTGGCCCTTGGCATGGAGCTGTGACAGCCTGGGACAGCCCCTGTGCGTGGTGCCCGTCCTCCCCCGGGCTTCAGCTGCCCCACCCCGCCCACCCCTGGAGGACCCACCTGCGTGATGCAGGCGCCCGTGAAGGCCACGATCACGGCCACCACGTTGACGGTCAGCTGGAACTGCAGGAACTTGGAGATGCTGTCGTAGACGTTGCGGCCCCACATCACCGCCTTGACGATGCTGCTGAAGTTATCGTCCGTCAGGATGATGTCCGAGGCCTCCTTGGCCACGTCCGTGCCTGCGATGCCCTGTGAGGATGGGGACAGGAGCCTGGCTGGGGCGACCGAAGAGGCGAGCAGCTCTAGCAGCATCATCCTCACCCCCCGACCACCGCCCACATACACACACGAATCCCCAGCACTGCAGACCACACGGGAGCGTGTCTGCCCACGTGGTTGCTGGGAGAGGCCAGGCCTCAGAACATGTGCCCTCTCCTCCCCAAGTGAGGCTGGTCAGCCCTTGGCTGTGGGGAGACAGGAGGCTGCCTGTCCCAGTGGCAGAGTCCAGCTGGCCCAGGAACCCAGGCACCACACCAAACACACACATGTACGTGCATGTGCGTGCACACACACACACACACACACACACACACACCCCACCCCTACTCTTCAAGACCCAGCCTTGAGGCCAACCTCTGCCTTCAGAAAGGGGGTCCTTCCACTCTGTCCCTTCCCTTTCCTAGACCCATCACTGCAGGAAGCTCTCTCCTCCCTTCTTGAGGCCAAGCTGAGCGTCAAGACCTCTGGGAGCATCAGGTGGACAGAGGGTGGGCGGCGTGAGCACCGGGGTTCCTGCATCCCCCCGCTGGAGGCTGGTGGTCCGTGCGTCCCTCTTAGCCCCTGCCTGCGGGCTCCTGCCAGCTGCCGCCCCAGCCCCCGTGCGCTCCTACCATGGCGAAGCCCACGTCGGCCTTCTTGAGCGCAGGCCCGTCGTTGGTGCCGTCCCCCGTCACGGCCACCACCTGCCGCTGCTCCGTGTGCGTGCTGTCGATGATGCCTGTGGGCGGGGCGGGCGTGTGCTCAGGGCCCTGGGACTCCCCCGGGGCTGGGGGCCCAGGCTGGCACAGCCTCCTCTCTGGCCCCTGCCCCGCCAACCCCCTGACTCCGTCAAGCTTCATCCTAGCTCCCAGCACCTGCAGGGGACATGGGGCCCCTTAGCCCAGTGCTGGCTGCAACTAACACCCTCTCGTCGGGGCCTGCTGCCTCTCCAGCGTCCTCTTTGCTCTCTGCAGCCCATGGCCACTGCAGTGACCACCCTGGCCGAACTCACCTTCCTTGTCCGAACTCAAATCCCCTGTCCGAACCACAGGGGCCTCTCTGTTCTCCAGGGGAGCCAGGTTTGGCTGGGGGGCCACCCATCTGCTCCGCCAGCATCTTGTGCTTGGGGAGCCAGTCACACCTGAGGAGGCCTGGGCTCTGCCATCTGCTAATGACCACTCTCTAGATACTCATCCTTGATAAAACCTTCAGCAAGTAGCAGTGACAGACGACATGTGGCTCGCATCACTGAGTGAGTGAGGGCCAGAGGAGCAGGACGAGTGAAAGAAGTCACCTCTGCCGACCGCTCAGGTGGGAGTTACTGGGGTTCGGCAGCTCCTCTAGTTCCACCCCCATGGGGCATACAGACACTGCCTTTGCCTTCAGCGGGGCCGGGCCTCTCTCCTGAGCCCTGACTCCATGGACACCTCCCCTGGGATGTCAGAGGGCCTCCAGCCCAGCCTCCTAAACCACGTGCATCCATTTCCCCTCAAATCTGTCCCTTCTTGTGTGACTCCAGACACCCAGCTGCCCCCTGTAAACTTCGCAGCAGGCTCTCAGGCAGGAACACACTGAGCAGTCCTGGACTCCCATCTCCCCTCTTCCTCCACCCCATCCAGGCCAGGCCTGTCCCCCCACAGAGAGCTCTCAGACCTGCCCACTCCCAGCGCACCTGCTCTGTCCCCAGCCCGCCCCCAGCATCCCCTCTCACAGCTGGACCATCCCAGCGGTCCCTCCATTTCCAGGCCGCTCTCCACTCAGCAGCAGGGAAGGAGATTTCTAAAACACCGCTTCTCCATCGAGGCCCTCCTGCAGCTCACCACCTGGGCTAGCAGTGCAGGTCACCACCACGTGTTCAAGGCCCTGTGTGATCTGAGGACAAGACTCCCTTCTCCAGCCCTTCCTCTCGTCTCCCTCTCTCACTGGAGGCCCCGGGCCAGCCAATGAACTTCCTCCCACCCCTTGAAAGTGCCTGGAGACCTTTTCCTCTGGACTTCCACAGTGTGGTTCCCTGTCCTGCCTGAAACACAGGTCCGCCCCCTGGACCCCATCCCTCAGCCCGCGATCTGACAGCACCCCCAGGTGGAGTGAGAGGCCAGCAGGGGGCCCCAGGAAGCCTCCTCTTCCACTGCTGTGGCCTCTGTGCAGGGCAACGACCTATCCAATGTCTACTGGGTGAGACCTGGCCATGAAATCCAAGAGGGAAGGGCCATGTTGGCCAAGAGATGGGCCTGACACACAGTAGATACTCAGTAAACATTTATCAAGAGAATGAGTGAATGAATGAATAAGTGATTGAATAAAAAATGGAGCTGGGTTGGGGGTCTCCTGCAGTTCAGGGGCTCAGTGTTTATCTAAGGCCAGGTCTGCCTCCATTGAAGTCTTTGGGCAGCACCTTTGGAAGACGAATCTAAGATGCCCTATGGCTGACCTCAGTCAGAAAACTTCCCCTTATGGCCATTCAACAGATGGAAAAATTGAGTCCTGGGGCTGGACACTTGCCAAAGGCCACAGAGCAGGACAGGGGGCAGAGCCAGGGTTTTAACTCAGGCCTGTGTGACTCTGAAAGTGCCCCGCATCTGGCCAGCAAGATGGGCTCAGCGAGGGGTGTGTCCTCCCCCTGGAAGGAGTCAGGGAAGAAGGACACTGGCTTTGGGCCTCATGTCTCAGATCGCTGTTCCCAGGGCAGCTCATGCCCGGGGTCCTGGTCACACACATGGGACAGCGTCCTTAGAGACCAGGCAGGCCAAGGCTCTCAGACTCACAAGGTGTGGGCCAGACTGGGAACATACGCAAAGGAAGTGGGCTGAGTGTCAGACCTAGTGGTTAAGACAGCATCACATGGGAACAGCAGGATCTGTGTCCAGTCATTCAACCTGAACATTAACCAAGATACACCACCCAAATCAGCTTGTCGGTGGGCTCCTCAGCCCTCAGTCCCATTGCTGCCCATGGGAGGGGGGACCTAGGCCAAAGGCCCACCACCTCCTCATGCCGCTGTGGCCCTTGGCAGGCCTCCTAGGGCATCCCCAGGTATGGGGCGTCCCCAGGTATGAGGAATCCCAGGCGGGAGCCGCTGTCATCCTGGAAAGAAGCTGAAGGCGCTAGGTCAGGAAAGCCCCAGAGGCCTGGTGCCTGGACCTCAGCACTGCCTGGGCCCACCCAGGTCTTACCTTTGACCAGGGTATGCTTGTCCGTGGGTGAGGAGCGAGCCAGCACCCGCAGCTTTGGCCAGATCTTATCGATCCGCTCCTGCTCAATCTGGAAAGGGATGCGGGAGGGGCAGGTGAGTGGGGTTGAGGAGAGAAACCGAGGCCCAGGTAAGGGAGGGGACTTTCCTAGACCACTGGGCTCTGAGCAGCATACTGGCTGGCTACCATGCACGCCCGTGCCTCCTGGGCCCCCATTCGGGCCCAACCCTCCGAGGACCCTTTGCGCTGGGCCACGTACCTCCCCTTTCTCGTTGCGGATCCTTCGGTTGAACTCCTTGCCCTCAAGGCACAGGAAGTCCTCCCCGGGGTGGATGATGCCACACTTGATGGCGATGGCCCGCGCTGTGTTGATGTTGTCACCGGTGACCATGCGGACCGTGATGCCTGCTCGCTGGCACTTGCGGATGGCTTCCGGGACCTGGGAGGGAGGGCAGGAGCCATGGAGTGGACGGCACCTAGGGTAGGCCCTCCCTGCCTTTATGGATTCCAGAGCCTGTTCACAGGCAGTACCACGATAAGGGGTCTAGATGACTGGGAGACCCTGATGGCACGCAGACCATCTCCTCCCTTCCTGTGCCCATGGCAGGCATTGCTAATCAATCCCAGCACACTCTGATTAAACCCTGATGTGGTCTCACAATTCTTTCCTGCAGTGTCCCTGACAGCCATCACCTATCGACAGTGACAGTGCATCCTAAGATAAGACCATTGACTATTCTGACCTGGACAAGAACTTTAAGAAACACTGCAGTAAACACCCTCTTGGATATGGTCCCAGGCAGGAGTACAGAACACTGCATTACTGCACAGGATATTGTCCCTGCTTTATCCACATGCACATTTCCTGCAAATGCAATGTTAAATACATTTGTGTACTTTGGGGTTTTTTTTTTGGGGGGGTGGGCAGTGGAAGAACATTGCATTTTAGGGCATATTATTTACATAGTGTTACACTGCCTTAGATAAATGCAAATGACTAGGCTTCAGGTAAAACATGACATCTCCCTGGGAGAATAAGGACTTCCTACTGCCCTTGTTGTAACGATAGACTGACATCTGGACCAATTAGGACAGAGCAGACCCAGCCAACCAGGAGCCAGCAAATCCCCCAACTCTGCCCTCTAATCCCTACTCCACCCCTACTCCCCACCCCACCTATGCAGAGCTCTGGATCTGTCTAGCAATTAGGATGCAAAAGCCAGCCTGGGAGCTTCCCCGGTGGTCCAGTGGTTAAGAATCTGCCTTGTAATGCAGGGGTCATGGGTTCGACTCCTGGTCCAGTAAGATTCCACATGCCATAGAGCAGCTAAACCCCTGCACCACAGCCACTGAGCCAGCACTCTAGAGCCCTCAGGTCTCAACTACTGAACCCACACACCTAGAACCCGTGCTCGGCAACAAGAGAAGCCACGGCAATGAGAAGCCAGCACACCACAAGAGAGCGGCCCCACTCGCCACAACTAGCAAAGCAAGCAGCAGTGAAGACTCAGCGCAGACAAAAATAAAGTAAATATACAAGTATTTAAAAAACCAGCCTGGAGCTGCTGTGGCCCTTTATACACAGCACAGATCAACTGAACAAGTGATTCTTACCCACGGGCAGTGACAAGTCGCACAATAGTAAAGCAATATTTGCTGCCAAACGTCCTTCAGTGGGAGAGGACATGTCGAGGGCAGAAAACCCAGTTCTACTGAACGACCGAAGTACTTTCGAATCTTAGACCTGGCGATTGAATCCCACGCCCCCTCCTCTTGCACATTCTGGGTCTAAGAACTCACTTTCATCCCTGCCTACCCTGACAAGTCACTGCTGAGAGAATTCAAATATGTTGTTGTTGCTGTTCAGTTGCTCAGTCATGCCTCTTTGCGACTCCATGGACTGTAGCCCACCAGGCTCCTCTGTCCAGGGGATTTCCCAGGCAAGGGATATAGAGTGGGCGGCCATTTCCTCCTCCAGGGGATCTTCCCAACCCAGGGATTGAACCCGTGTCTCTGGCATGGGCAGGCGGATTCTTTACCCCTGAGCCACCTGGGAAGCCCCCATCCTGCAGTGGAGGGAGAAACAAACATTCGGGAGAGGCAGGGCCCGGGTCAAGGCTGGGGAGGCCTCTCCAGCTCCCTGAGTTCTCTAAGAAGCCCGTGGTGACAGGGAGTGCTCTCCGTCCTTTGAAGGGCTGGAGCGGGACACGCTGACCAGGGGCTGCCTCTGGGTGTATTCCCAGGGTATGAGGAGGAGCCTTTTGGTGCCCACGCAGGGCTTGGGACCCCGTGAGCAAGGCCTCTGCTTTGCGCCACGGCGCCTGCTCACGTGAGCAGACGTGACCTCTTTTTACAGAGCTGGAGGGAGTGGGGATGTGGGAGGTCCGAGATCCCGTTTACATAATTTACCAATGTCCTCACGATGGCTGTAACCCGGCTGCGGCCCCCCACTGTCTCCTGCCCCAGAGGACACGAAAGAGCCACTGTTCTTCTGGGAAAACATACCTTTATCTGTTTCCTGCCCGGAAAGGAGTAATTTAGGTTTTGTGCTTCAGAGGCACTTGGAGTTGGAAGGGACTCTAGGTGGTGACTCTGACCCTCTGCTAATTGCCTAGATCCCCTCCCAGGCATCCCCTCTGTTACATGCCTCTGTTGACAGGGTGCTCACCCCTTCTAAGGCTGACTGCCCAATGGTAGAGCAAGTCTATCGTACCCTTTCACATAATCCTTTTTTCAAATAAAAGAGAAGTTACACACTCCAGTATTCTTGCCTGAGAAATCTCATGGACAGAGAAACCTGGTTGGCTACAGTCCATGGGGTCACAAAAGAGTCAGATACAAACAACTGAGTGACTAAATAACAACTCTGGGTCAGACCCACTCTCTTGTACAGAGATAGACTCTTCAGTAAAGATCTGTACAGAGGGCTTGGGGAGCACAGAGGAGGACACAGCTGCTTAAGAAGGATGTGTGTGGGGAGGAGAAATCTGGGAGGGCTTCCAGAGGAGGGGATGCTCAAACTCCCTCTTTTTAGCCAACACTAACTAAGGCTTGGATGCCTGGCTCTGTGCCCATGCTGGGGCTGCAGAGATGACCACTTCATTGTGGTCCTGGCTTCAGAAAACTGCCCATGAGGTGCGCAGGCAGAGAAAGGGAGGATGCTGCAGACACTGCTGCAGGTGATGTGGGGGGACCTTACGCCCAGGGAGGGTGAGAGGTAGGGGCTGGCTGCTGGCCATGGAGCCAGAGACGGGCTGGAGGCCCAGAGGTCTGGGACCCAGGGCCTCGCTCCTTCAGGCCTGGAAGCCATGGCAAGTTCTGAACTGGGAATGAGGTGATGGGTACCACGTTTTAGAAGGACTTCTGCTTTCAAGATGGTCTCAGGGAGCTGAAATTTGCCTGCGTGTAATCCCTACCATCTGAGCTTCACCCCAACAAGCCAGACTGGGACAAAAGGAGGAGGTTAATTCTTATGGCCCCCACACTTGGCTCTGTACAGTGAAGGCACCTCTGCTTTGGGGAGAGACGGCTCAGGGACCAAAAGGCTGAGCTGGGCTTTGCCCAGGCTCCCCGTTGAGCCTTGGTTTCCTCATCTATAAAATGGGACGGTAGTTTCCACCCTTCACTGCTGCTGCAGAAATCTGTGACCTGCAAACGGCACCAAGCTCAAGGCCAGTGCCTGCTGGTGATGAGGGGGTGGGGGAGGCTGGCGAGACGCCTCACCCCAGGCTCCCTTGTCTGCTCTTTCTGCTCCAGAGTGGTGAAGGGGGTGCAGAGCCGGGGTGCAGATGTGGGGGTGGGGTGCCGCGGGCACCTGGAGCACACATGGGAACAGGTGCTTGGGGTGGTGGGACAGGGTGGGCGCCGCACCACGGCTTTTGGGTCAGGTATATTAGGAGTCTTTGACCTGCCTTGACTGGGGGCGGGGACCGGGGGCAGATCTGGAAACCCCTGGCCACTGCGAGATATACTCTGCTTCCTTTCTGAGCAGTGCCCCCACCTTGGACATCCTTGCCGTGTTCTCTTATAAACTCAACCTGAGGGGGACTTCTGTGGTGGTCCAGTGGTTAAGACTTGGCCTTCCAATGCAGGGGGTGTGGGTTCAATCTCTGGTTGGGGAGCTAGGATCCCACAGGCCTCGTGGCCAAAAAAACCTACCCCAATCATAAAACAGAACCAATATTGTAACAATCAATAAAGACCTTAAACATGGTCTACCTAAAAAAAAGATTTTTTTTTTAAAAAGGAAAAGCAACCCATCTGGGGTTTTCAGGAGTCTCCAAACACCCAGCATCCCATCCCACCTCCCTGCCTTTGCCTGTGGTGTCCCCTCCACCAAGGATACCCTCTCTCCCTGAATCTCTGTGCCCACAGATCTTTGCCATCCTGCACATGAAACGTTCTCCACTCAGGAGCCACCCTTGGCCCCTCCAGCTCAATGCTCTGCCTCCTGCAGCTGCTTAGCCCTTCCTTTTACCACCTCACTCATTCATTTATGCGACGCACAGCTAAGGAACATCTAACTGTTCTGGGCAGGGACGATGCAGAGAGGATAAAGACTCAAGCCCCAGAGGCATCGATCTGGTTGAAGTGTGCTTTCCCCATAGATACAATAGCTGTAAAAAAAAAAAAAAAATTCCTTCTTCCACTAAAATTATCCTCGATATTTCTCGCTGAGGAAAACCAGCCAGGAAACGGGTGCTTCCTGTTTTCATTAAATAAAGGCTTTAAAACATCTGTTGTTTCTGGTGACAGCAGTCGTCTGTGACTCCAAGGGCTCCAAACGCCCCCAGATAACACGGCAAATCTCCAGCCGTGGCTCTCCTGATGGCTTTATCCTCGCTGGCTTCCATCAGCCTTGGAAAATGCACTGCGGTGGTGTCTTGGGGGTGGGAGTCGGGTGGTTGGCAAGCCTGTTTTAACCTGTTCTGCCCTTTGTCTTTTCAAGGGAGGAAGGTAATGAGAGTTTCTCCCCCTGACAGATGGGGAAACTGAGGGACACAGAGTTTCTTTTCCTGCAGCAGCTGCATACGAATCTGACCAGGCTTGTAGGACCCTAGATGTGGTCCAGGTGGGGCCATTCACTCTGGCCGGCCTCACGGCTGTCCTGGGAACTTTCACAAACATTCTCCCTGTAGGCAGAGACACTCCTCCCAAAGGTTAGGGTGAGGGCTTCCCAGGAGGAGCTAGTGGTAAAGAACCCACCTGCCAATGCAGGAGGCATAAGAGACGTGGGTTTGATCCCTGGGTGGGGAAGATTCCCTGGAGGAGGGCACGGCAACCCACTCCAGTATTCTTGCCTGGGAAATCCAATGGACAGAGGAGTCTGGCGGGCTATAGTCCATGGGGTTGCAAAGAGTTGGAGATGACTGGAGTGACTGAGCACACACGCACGTGACCCTAACCTGAGACACCGGTGACCGTGGCTGCCTTTGTGGTGGGGACTGCGGGTCTGGGGCTGGCATGGGGGCTACTTCACCCTGTCCATGCCGTTTAACCTGTTGAATTTGCCCCCATAAATCACCTAGCCTAAAGTACCCAAATAAATCAAAACACATACTTGCCAGTCTCCTCAGGCCCTGCATCCCACCCCCGCCTCACGGGAGATGCTGAGTCAACAGGTGAAGAGGTTCAACACTTTCACAAGCATCGCCAGGAACCCCGCCGTGCCCCTCACATGAGGATGTCTAACTTCCTCATTGTTCAGATGGGGAACCTGAGGCCCGGGGCAGCAAGGTACAGGAGGTCTTATGGGAAGGAGGAGCAGGGGCGGGATGAGAACCCACTTCCCTCCAGTAAGCCCCCTCCCTCCAGCACAGTTCCAGCTTCTAAATTCACATCCCAGGGTGAGCCCTGGGGAGATGGAAGGTCGCCACAGGATGTGTTGACTGAGGGTAAGCCTCCCAGGCTGCTGGCTCAGACGCGGACCTGGGGAGTCCCCAGGCCAACCGCTCATTTTACAGATGAGGGGACTGAGGCATGAAGCGGAGAAGTGTCTTGCTAGTGTCCGAGCTGGGGTTGGAATCAGGCCCCCTTTCTCCAGTGCGGGCTGACTGTGCACCCAGCCCTGCAGGGTGGACAGTGTGCATGCGTGCATGCTAAGTAGCTTCAGCTGCATTCGATTTTTTGCAACATGGACTATAGCCGGCCAGGCTCCTCTGTCCATGGGATTTTCCAGGCCAGAATACCGGACTGGGTTGCATGCCCTCCTCCAGGGGATCTTCTCAAACATAGGGATCGAACCTGAGTCTCTTAGGTCTCCTGCATTGGCAGGTGGGTTCTTTACCACTGGCGTCACCCTGGGAAGCCCACACCCCCTCCCAGTGTCTGTGCCTGAAGCCAGCTTCTCTGGATACAGAAAACAGCAGGGACTCCGCTCAGCCCTCTCAGGCCCTCTCTCCTCTTCTCAACCCCCTGACCCACAGCTACCTGCCCTCTCATTTTTGTGGCCCCCAGGCGCAGGCTCCAGGCAGGAGACCTGGATTCACTCAGCGAGACTGTGGGCCCCTCACTGGCTCTACTTGGGTCTCCGTGTTTCTTCTGCAAATTGGGAGAGTGGGAAGGTGTCTGGACTAGATCAGCCTTTCAGACCTTGAGTCTCGGCCCTTTAGTGGATTGTGAAATCAGTTCTGTGGGTGGTGACCAGTGTTTAAAAAAATGAAGGAAGAGATAGGAGAGAACAGAAAATACTTTAGTGCATCACATTACTCTGTGAGAGTCGTATCTTGGTTTAGTGTGTGTGTTTGCTGAGTCCTGACGTAAGATACATTTCTCATCACTGGGCGTCACGACCAGGAAACAACATATTGTGTGTGCAATGCTGCTTTCCACTCTGCTTCAGGGTGACAAGGCAGGAGCTCGGGCATGGGGGTTGGAGGGGGCTCTGGGGACGGGAAGGCCGGGGAGCCGCAGGCCAGCTTCGTGCACTGTGCATCTCAGTCGCCTGTAAGGGTATAACACATTACAGCAAAGCCCAATCCCATTAGTAGCTGGTAATGAACAGGCACTCCCCCAGGGAGACTGGTAAATGGCTGTGTGTCCAGGGAGAGGTACAGGCTGTAGACAAAAGCATACAGCTCTGGTGCCAAGCCCCAGGGGCACTAACTGCCTTTGCTGTTTTAGGCTCTGGGTGGGAGGAAGGAGGCATGTGTGTGTGTGTTTAGAATACTATTCTTATCCCCAGTCTTCGGATGAAGAAATGGAGGCTCAGAGACGTTATGTAACTGGACCGAGGTCACACAGCTGAGGGACTCAGAAGCCCAGGTCTGTCTGATGCCCAAACTCACAGTTTTGACCCATCTCCCTGTTGCCTAAATGTGAAAGGCCACGTCTGTGACCGTCAGGTTTCACTTGGTCTTTAGAATGCAGAATCTTACAACACAGAGGCCAGGAGCTTGGAATTCAGCCGGGGATTGGCAGGGTTGGGGGGCAGGAGCTTCTTTGTTCCCCCTTCACTTGAAAGAAAGGGACATGGAGGCTCCAAGAAGAGCAGGGAACAGCCAGAGATGCCCCCGAGGACGGTGACAGGGTAAGTGGGGCACCCTGAAGTTGCCCTCAGTGGAGGAAGGTGGCCCCGAGACAGGCTGCAGCCTGGGACCCTTTACTGCAGGGCTAGCACCTGGGCAGTCATCTCCTCAAGCAACAGAATATGAAGAAACCATAAAGGTACTTCCCTGGTGGTCCAGTGGTTAAGAATTTGCCTGCCAATGCAGGGCACCCTGGTTCGATCCCTGGTCCAGGAAGATTCCACATGCCACAGGACCACTAAGCCCGTGTGCCACAACTACTGAGCCCACGTGCCTAGAGCCCATGCTCCACAGCAAGAGAAGCCACCACAATGAGAGGCCTGCACGCCACAACTGGAGAGTGAGCCCTGCTTGCACGCAACTAGAGAAAAGCCTGCATGCAGCAACAAAGATCCAGGGCAGCCAAAAATACATAAAACAAATTAAGAAGAAACTGTAAGGGACAACAAATGACTGCATGCATGCCCAGTTGGGACAAATTATAGACAACAAGATACAAAAAAGACCAGGAGAACCCTATTGCCACTTGGAAGAGTTGGGAGCAAAAGCAGGGTGCTGTGCATGCGCCCTGTTCACAAGACCACCCACGGGGTGGGCGATCCCCTAAAGAAACCTGTTACTTGTTCTTGCTCCCCTCTGCTGCAGCAGGGGCCCCAACAAAGCCTTGCCTGAATGCCTTGTCTGGTCTCGTATCAATTTCTATTGATTAAGGGGGCCGAGAACCCTGGTCTGTAACACTCCCAAGAGGCCATCACCAAATCCCACAATCAAAGCCCTTCCGGCCCAGCAGTTGCGTTAGTCCTCAAGGAAGCAGAGGCCACCCCCTCCTGTGTCCTGCCCCCACTTCCGGCTCCCAGGGTGAGTGAGTGTGCTCTGCCTGCCCACAGTGGTGTGTTAAAGATTCAAGGCTGCTCTCTCGTCATCTCACACCCCGCTTCCAGCCTGGGCAGCCCAACTGATCATGCACGTCCCGTCTTCCCCCAACCCTGCAAATCTCCAGCTGAATTCAGATTCAGCTAAAGAAGACGGAAGACCCACTGTGTCAGCCGAGTGCCCCGACAGATGCACGTGTTACATCACTTCCCTCGGCCTTTGTGGGGAGGGGACACAATCATGCCTCCTCCTTCCCTTCGGCTTGAGAATGTGACCTTCAGTTAACTTTCCCACTCTGTTGCCCTGGAAACCTGATGAAGGCAGACTGCCCGATGCATCACTAGGGAAAACTAACTGGGAACCTCGGTCTGCATGCAGAGAACTCTAAACTGCTGATGGGGATGCCCATGTTTGGGGTCTTCTTGAGTGCGGTGACCTTTGTTAGTGGGCATCTCCTTTGCAGGGACCTTGGAATTGGGGCCTGTGGATTTTTGACAGGAAATCCTGACTCCTCTGAGGCTTCCAGGGCAAGGCAGGCCCCATGCCTGTCCCCAGAGCCCCGGAGAGAAGGTCTCTGGGTGATCGAGTGGACTGTTCCAGGATAGACCCCACGTCAGAGACACTGCCTGCCAGGCTGTGGGCTCTGCCCCGGGGCCCAAGCAGACAAGTGTGGCTTTGCTGGTCTCAGCAGTCTCAGCAGTCTCACAGTCCTCAGAAAGTGCAGGAGAAGGTCCAGAGGAGACCAGCGGGCCTTGCAGGGACACTGAGGCTCAGAGCGGTCAGGTGGTGTATGCCAGGTCATCCAGCAGCAGGCTGGATGCCCCGCCTCACCCCCTCCCTGGGGCACCACGGTGGGGCACCTACCTCAGGCCGCACGGGATCCTCAATGCCCACCACGCAGATGCAGGTGAGCTCATTGAGGATGTCGTTCTCGTTGTCCCAGTCAGGCTCAGGGCTGCTGGGGAAGTCGCGGTAAGCCACGCAGATGGTGCGGAGCCCGTCGCAGGCCATGGGCTCGATCACCTTCTTCACCATCTCGTCCCGGTCGCGGGGCCGGAAGACCCGAGGCTCACCTGCCCCGTTGAGGATTTTGCAGCACCTGGAGGAGGCGGGAGGGGGGTCGGTAAGGTGCAGCCAAGGGCCCAAGGACCCTCCCGCCGATGGGCTTGGCGCGCACCCCCACATCCCAAGTGACACCCCGCACTGGCCGGGGTCGGTCATCCAGGGCCCGTCCAGTCCCTCTCTCATAACGCTTGGGGTGGTCCTGACCACTGGGCCCCAGGCAGGTTTGAAATCCGCTGCTGCTGATTGCTGCTTCAGTCGTGTCTGACTCTGTGCGACTCTATCGACTGTAGCCTGTGAGGCTCCTCTGTCCATGGGATTCTTCAGGCAAGAATACTGGAGTGGGTTGCCATGCCTTCCTCCAGGGGAACTTCCCAACCCAAGAATTGAACTGGGATCTCCTGCATTGCAGGCAGATTCTTTACCAGCTTGGCTACCAGGGAAGAACTTGAAATCAGGACCAACTAAAAAGAAATCAGGTGGCCTGGTTGCTGTATCTGCCCTCAGGCCATCCACCAAGAACCTATCTACTTTGTTTCATTTTCACAAGATATCATCTGAAAAGGTAGTTTCACAGCTAAAATGGTTTTCAGAGGGCATAAAACCTAGGTGAGGGGTTTCTGACCTCACCAGTCACATCAAGATGGCTCGGGGGAGCACTGAACAAATCCCCACCTTCGAGCCTCAGGTCAGAGGTTCCAATTCAGTTTGTCTGGGGCGAGTCCAGGAATCAGCGTTTGTTTGTTTAGAAATCTCCTTGGGGCTATTCCAATGTGTAACAAGGGTTGATTCCCCTTCAAGGTACAAATGGGAAAACGGGTGCAGAGATGGGGCCTGACTTGCTTAGTTCTCCGAGTTTATTTCTGACACCTGGAGTCAGATGAGATTGGCTAACAGTGAAAATCGTGTTGTCAACCAACTCCACACTCAGAGAAGTGACAGGAGGGGGCTCCAACAGTGATAATAGGGAGAATTTCCCGATGAGACAGTGACTTAGGGGGGAAAGGGAGAATTCTCTGCATGAACATTTAAGAGATTGTTCAGTTGCTCAGTTGTGTCCGACTCTTTGTGACCCCATGGACTGCAGCACACAGGCTTCCCTGTCCCTCACCCTCTCCCAGAGTTTGCTCAAACTCATGTCCATTGAGTCGATGATGCCATCCAACCATCTCATCATCTGTCGCCCCCTTCTCCTCCTGCCCTCCCTCTGTCCAAGCACCAGTGTCTTTTCCATTTAAGAGGAAATAGCAGCAAAAGCTGGAGAAGGCAATGGCACCCCACTCCAGTACTCTTGCCAGGGAAATCCCATGGACGGAGGAGTCTGATGGGCTGCAGTCCATGGGGTCACTAAGAGTCGGACACTACTGAGCGACTTCACTTTCAATTTTCACTTTCATGCTTTGGAGAAGGAAATGGCAACCCACTCCAGTGTTCTTGCCTGGAGAATTCCAGGGACGGGGGAGCCTGGTGGGCTGCCGTCTATGGGGTCGCACAGAGTCGGACACGACTGAAGTGACTTAGCAGCAGCAGCAGCAGAAGCAGCAGCAGCAGCAGCAGCAGCAAAAGCCCTGGGCGTCCCGGCCCCGCCCACAGCACCGCCCCCGGCCTGCGCCAGGCCCCTGCGTAGACCGCGGCTCCCTTACTCACTTCTTGAGCACGATCTCCGAAGCGCCCTTGCTGTACATGCGGAAGCTCTCGTCCGGCCGCTTGATGACGGTGCTCATGGACTTGCGCACGGAGTTGAAGGTGTAGACCTTGTACAGCTTCTCCTCGGGCATCTGAGCGCGCACGGGCTCGTAGTCTTGCTTCAGGTCCAGCACGAAGCCCAGCAGGCCGCACTCCGTCTTGTTGCCCACCTGCCGGGGCAGGGCGCCCTCCTTCTCCGGGGGCTGCGGGGAGAGGCAGCGGGGCTCGCTGGGATGGCCACCTGGGCACTACGGGGCGGCGGGGCTGGGTGGGGCTGCTCCTACATGCTCCCGCGCTCGGGCCTCTGCATCCCACCTCTCGGATGATGGGAATTAACCAAGATCGGCTTTTTAAGACTTATGATTTCAAACATAAATCGGTGACAGAATAAAAAAAAAATTGTGCTCGGACCACCCAGCTCTGCAGAACCTGAGGCCTTGTTCGCTTCAGAGTTTTCTTTTTTTTTAAGAAGTCAAGCCTAACAGATAAAGTTGAGTCCCCCATGTAGCCCTCTGCATCTGTATAACCCACTCCTTGTCCCACAAGGAAACTCTTAAATTTGGTATTCATCCTTGCCCTCTGTGTTTTAACTTTTTGTTTCGAGATTCATGCTAGATTCACAGGCGACAAGAAATAATACAGAGAGGTGTCCTATGCCCTTCATCCTGTTTCCCCAAGTGCTCACTTCCCGAGCAACTGCACCACGAGAACACAACCAAGGTGTTGACGATGGTAGAACCGACCCGGCGGGATTCAGATCTCACCAGTACTAAAGCACTTCTATGTGTGTTTAGGTCTGAACAACAGCATCATGTGTAGATTCCTGTGACAACCATCATCAAGGTGCACAGCTGTTCACCACAACACTCCCCTGTGCCATTGTTTTTTTTTTTTTTTTTCTGGAGATAACCATTGTAAAAAATTTAGTGCCTTTTTCTATGTGGATATAAATTTTAATAAAATTTAAATTTTACTGTCTATGGTTTGTTTTCCTAATTTATTATAATGAATTTTTACTGGAGTCTATCTAGTTGCTTAACAATGCCGTGTTAGCTTCTGCTGGACAGCAAAGTGAATCAGCTAGACGTATACGTGTGATTATTGTTGTTTAGTTGCTAAGTCCTGTCTGACTCCTTGTGAAGCCATGCACCGTAGCCCGCCAGGCTCCTCTGTCCATGGGATTTCCCAGGCAAGAATACTGGAGTGGGCTGCCGTTTCCTTCTCCAGGGGATCTTCCGTACACATACATTCCCTCTTTTTTGAACTTCCTTCCCAGTTAGGTGACCACAGAGCCCTGAGTGGGACTCCCTGTGCGATACAACAGGTTCTCACCAGGTATCTATTTTGCACATAGATCAACAGCATAGATATATCAATCCCAGTCTCCCAATTCTTCCCACTCCCTGCCCCCTTGGTGTCCATATATTTGTTTTCTATGTCTGTGTCTCTGTTTCTCCTTTGCAAATAAGATCATCTATACCATTTTTCCAGATTCCACATATATGCATGAATCCATATTTTCTGACTCACTTCCCATGCTGCCCTTTCATGACTGCGGTCATCTCTGTCCCTTCCCCCTCCCTGCCACCTGGCAACGCCTAATCTGTGCTCCAGCTCCGTAATTCTGCCATGTTGTGCAAGTTATATGGATGGAACTGTACAGTATGTAACCTTCAGAGGTTGGCTTCTTTTCACTCAGCACAGTCCCCTGCTGTCCAGGCAAGTTGTTCCATGCCTCAACAGTGTGATCCTTTTCACGGCTGGGTGGTATTCTATGCTCTGAATGTAACATCCTTTGTGACTTCAGCTGAGGTTGAACCAAACGCAACAGCTAATTTTGTGTCACAGGGGCCAACCATCGGCAATTTCATGTAGTTTAACTTACGGTATATATGTGCAGTGCTGTTTTACATGTTCCAAAGGTCAGGTAAGGAGGCTGTACACGTTCTTCTGTAACTTGCTTCATTCTCAAAAACATTCAGTTTTTGAGTTATCCCCATTTAGGGCACTAGTTTGTTCTTTTTTAAAACTTGGAATATAATTGTTTTACAGTGTTGTGTTAGTTTCTGCCATACATGAACAGAATCAGCTATACGCATACATATATCCCCACTCTCTTGAAATTTCCTCCCACTCCCACCCCCATCCCACCCCTCTTGGTCATCATGGAGCACCGAGTTGAACTCCCCATGCTACATAACAGCTTCTCACTAGCTATTTATTCTACATATAGCAGTGGACATGTGTGGATGGATCTAGAGCCTACCATGTAGAGTGACGTTAAGCCAGAAAAAGAAAAACAAGTATCGTATATAAACGCATGTATGTGGAATCTAGAAAAATGGTACCAGTGAAGTTATTTGCAGGGCAGGAATGGGGACGCAGACGTCGAGAACGGATGTGTAGACACAGCGGGGGAAGAAGCGGGTCGGATGAAATGGGGGGTTGCTCCTTTCTAACTGGGCTGCAAGGACACCACAGCCTCTGCCCTGAACCTCAGTGAAACCACCAACCACATCTCCCCAGTGCCTTTCACTTCCTCGCGTGGCTGCCGGGACAGAGGCTGTTGTTTCTCCACCCTGTCCCTTCAGCCCTGCAGTTCCTGCCTCCTTTCCCTGCCAGGCAAACTCCCCTCGCCCTTTAAGGACCAGCACAGGTATCTCCTTGTCTTTGATGACTTTGTCACCCCCTGAGTAGGAGCTGTATTCTTCCATCCCCTGCCCAGGTTGTCAGGGCCAGCACAGAGACTGGCACACAGTAGGTATTTACTCATTGTTTGCAAGATGGCTCAATGCAGACCAGCCCTGGGGGCAGGGGGTGAGAGGCACAGGTGGCCAGGTAAGCACAAGGTGCTCCACGTGAGCGCTGACGGCAGCTTTAGCAGGTGGCTGTGGGAAGTTCACGTGGCAGGCAGGCTCAGCTCCCACAGCTGCACCCCCCCCCCCCCGCCCACCACACATGCAGACCACTTGTATAAAATCGGTGTGCAGCAACCCGGGTGGAGGTGGCTTTGGGAGCGGTGAGAGCCACCATGGACAAACGCAGACCCCAGAGAGACACTGAAGAGGAACACTGTCTGTGAACATGCTGTGTCCCTCTCCTACCCCACGGGTGGGTCTCTGCGGGTCTCAGACCAGCCTCGCACAGGAGCCCTCCAAACCCTCACTCTCAGCCTTGTTGGTGGTGTTCATACGAGCAGCCAGGTAAGAGGAAGGCAGACCCCAGAGGATGCTGGCATGGATGGGCTGGCAGTGCGGGGGGAAGGATGGCAACAGGACCTGTCCCTGGCCAGCCCCCTCTGCCCCACAGTCAGGGCTCAGGCCCCAGGAGCAGACCTGAGACACGGCGGGTCACGGGCACTGACCTCGTCATACATAGCCGTGGACCCTAAGTCGTCAGCCTCAGGGTCCCCACGTGTCACATGGAAAGGCTGGAGCAAATGATTTCCAGCTGAGAAAAAAAAATCAACCCACTCCTTCAGGTGCATCGTGGGCCGTAGTGAAGGATGGCAGAACAAGGTGGAGCTGCGGGTTCCTCCGAGGGTTCTGGGGGCCGTGGGTCCAGCCTGAGAATACCCTCCCTGCTCCATGCCATGTCCGACTAGGTCCCAGCACTGTGGGCCTCGGAAGGCTCCCCACTCCCACACTGTGTGGATGTGACTTGAAAGCAGAAGAATCTGACAGCTCCCTCTTCCTGATGTTTGGGAAAAGAGACATTAAGCACTCCTCTTAGTCTCTGCAGCATGTGGTTATGTGTGCTTTGAAAATTTACATATTTATTTACTTTTTTTTTTTTTACAATTTTATAATTAACCTTCTGGTGATTTCCAGAGTTTTATGTGTCTTCCACACGGTTCCCCCCACCCCCTGCTTATGAAAGAAGATGATGATACAGAGGACCGAAATAAAAATGGCTAATTACTTATTTGCCCAAGAGAGCTGAGCAGTTATGCCTGCAAACACACGGCATTTTATTACCCTCTATGAAATATTTTAATTTTCCCCTAAAAGGATTTCAAACAATCCATGGCTGCAAAAGGCAGAGCTGGCTCCTCCATAATTCAATTTGTTTCCGTGAACTTGAGCTCTGAAATCGCCTACGTGTATTATTAAGAAGTAGGGACTCGCCCCTTTTTTCTTTAGGCTTTTTTTTTTTTTTTTAAATCTCAACAAACCCATAGGTTTTGTTATAACTGTAGACTTCCCAAGAGCCTTTGCTCTCCAGGGCTCTAAGTCTGTAAGAGAGTTAAGGCATTGGTTTTGAGGGGCAGCAGGCAGGCCTGGGGGAAGTGATTTGCTACTGGTCAAAGACCTCCTGCAAAGACTGGTCAAAGGCCTGGGGCTGCCTCCAGTTCCTTTCATTCCCAATGCAGTGCTGTTTACTGCACATGTCCCTGTATGAGCACTAAGCCCTTTGGGGGTGCTGGGTGCAGCTAACTTTGGGTGAGCTGGGTGAGCATAACTTTGAGAGGGCAATTCATGCTCCTGTTTTGGGATGCTTGGAAGTGACTGGAGCTCAGACACAAGGAATGATGACCCGAAGAGCAGCAAGTTATAAATAACATCTGAAAAAATGAGATTTAAAAACATATAGCGAGCAGGTACCACCTCACCCCCATGAGGACGCCGTTATCCAAAATAAAATAGGAAACAAGTGTCGGCAAGGATGTGGAGAAACTGGAAACCTTGGCGGGAATGCAGAATGGCGCAGCTACTGTGGAAACCAGCAGGGAGGTCCCTCAAAAATTAAACACGGAATTACCATACAATCCAGCAGTGTTACCTCTGGGTATATACCCAAAAGAACTGAAAGCAGAGACTCGAGAAGACATTTGTATACCCACGTTCACTGCAGCGCTGTTCACAGCAGCCAAAAAGATGGAAGCAACCCAACTGTGCGTCAACAGGCGAGTCGATAAGGAAGATGCGAGCTACACACACAGTGGAATGGTATTCAGCCTTAAAAACGAAGGAAACGCTGACACATGTTCCAGCGTGGATGAACCTTGAGGACATTATGCTAAGTGAAATAAGCCAGATACAAAAGGACAGATACTGTGTGATTCCACTTATTCGAGGTCCCTAGAGCAGTCACCTTCATCCAGACAGAAAGTAGGGGCGGGGGGAGGAGGATGGGGAGAGTGTAAAGGGAACAGAGTTGCAGTTGGGGAAGATGGTAAGTTCTGGATGCGGGTGGTGGGGACAGTTGTACAATGTGACTGGACTTAATGACGCTGATGTGTACACCAAAATGGTTATGGTGATCAATTTTAAGTTATATGTCTTTTACTGAAATATTAAAATACCCTCAATACCCCCTCTCTGTCCCTCAAAACCCAACAGACATAGCATGGTAAACTTCAGCCATGGCCACAGGACGACACTTGTGAAAGCACACTAGAAAATGACTTTTCACTCTCTGATGGGCTCTGGCAGTTGAGCCCACTCTTCTCACCCCTTGAGGATGGGCACTGGCAGTGGAGCCTCCCCAAGGCCTGAATGGACCACCAGGAGCCTCGGCAGCTGCAGCAAGGACTGTGTGCCAGATGCCAACTCCGCTTGCCCCTTGCTAAACTCTTCGCTAAGCATGCATCTTCAGTTACATCCTCATGGCTTCCTAGGGGACAGACTGTTACTATTCCCAGGTGCATGCGGAGGCCTGGAGAGACCGGGTCTCACAGCTCGTGAGTGGCTGAGATAGTAGGATTTGACCCTTGCTGGTCTCAGCTCTGTGTCCACACAGAACGCTTTCCCAGCAGCCCTGCCTGTCTTCCCTAGCATTTCAGATGGTTGGTTAACGAGGTTACTGGTGGGTGACTGGTTTAGAGCCCATGGTGGGGGCGGTGGGGAGGGCTGTCTTGCTTATCTCTGCTTCCCACTGTGGGTAACCAATGAATATGTGTTGAATGAATAAATGAATAATTTGGTGTTTGTGGGTGTGGAGCGCTGCCAAGGGGAGGCCAGATGGGATGGGATTTCGTCAGAATGTTGGCCTCCAGAACTGTTATCTGAGGCTCTGCCTCCCCAGGAGCTTCTCAGGAGCTAGGCCTTGAGGGGCAGGAGGGCAGAGCCAGGACCTTCACGAAGGCTACAGAGGCCCAGGTCAGTGTGTGTGTCCTGGATGACAGCTGGACAGGCTGAAGCACGCTGGGGAGACACACCCGTGAGAGCAGACTCCCCGGGGGCCTTCTTGAGCTCGCCACTGCACTGTGTATGCGTGTGTGTGGGTGTGTGTGCATGCATGGACGTGGTACGTGTGTGTACACATGCCTGTGTGTGCGCTGTGTGTAGTGCAGGATATGTGCATGCAGGGTGTGTGGGTGTGTGTGTGCAGGCACCTGTGTGGGCATGGTGTACGTGCTGTGTGGTACGTGTGTGTGCACACGTACAGTGAGAAGATAGGATACATGGATTAACAGTTCTGTTAAAAATTAGACTCCCCCATTCAGGGTTACTCGTTTTAAATTGTTCTCCTAGGGACAGTGTTTTCAAAAAGAACAAAAACAAAACCAATGAACAGAACCAGAACAGCTGTTGAATTCAACACAAAGGCACCGTCACTTCACAGACCAGGATGAAGAGCAATCCCACCTCCCCGTCTGAATGCCCTGGTAAGTCACTTCCAGGGTCTTCTGTGCCTTCTGGAACCACTGTCCTGGCCAGAGTCCCTTGCAGAACTGGCTTGACTCAGGGGGTTTGAGGCTCCTTGGAACATTCAGTTGCACCCTGGGTTTGGAGCTAGATCTGAGTTAAAGGGCTGACTCTCTGCTTTCCAGAGTTAGCGCCCCACTTCACCCTCCTCCCAGGAGCTCTAGCTCTAAGATTGATGAGACATGCAATCAAGCAGATCCTTCCTGCCTTTTAGGTTTTACTGGGGCTCTTGGGGGTATAGAGGCACCTCAATTTGGTAATGGGGTAGCACCTGTAATTTCTAACTAGGTGAGTGCATGTTCAGTCATGTCCAGCTCTTGTGACCCCTATACACTACAGCCCACCAGGCTCCTCTGTCTGTGGGATTCTCCAGGCAAGAATACTGGAGTGGGTAGCCATTCCCTTCTCCAGAGGATCATCCCGAACCAGGGATCAAACCTGGGTCTCCTGCATTGGCAGGCAGATTCTCTACCACTGCGCCACCTAGGAAGTCTCTACGTGGTGAAGTTTGCCTTATTTATTCAGGAAAACCATCCTGCCAGGAAAATCCTTCCTGCTCCTTCCCTGAAGTGAAAACCACTTCAGGGACTCCAAGGAGATTTGTTCTTCTTTCAATAGTTTATGTTACCAGAATATATGCCATAAACTTCCAACAGTTTGACTCCACAAGTGCCCATGTTCATTTTAATAATTCAAATGTTAACTGTAATGTCAACCTACTTTAAAAGAGGTCTCATAAAATAAAAAAAAATTAAAGTCCGCTTGGGTGGTTTCAGAGCGCAGAATAAACGTGGGCGGAAAAGGAGAACGTTCTCCCAAAAGAAAGCACACTTCTAAAGTCTGAGGAAGGAGCTATTTCCATCTGAGAGCTCAGCTGCGGCTCTGGGAAGCAGAAGGGCGACAGGAAGAAGCAGCTAGTAGAAGTCTCAACACTCAGAGAGTTAGAGGCGACAAAGCCAATCTGAGGGTGCGCCAGGATTTCTGAGGCAGGGAAGCCATATCTGACTAAAAGATGATTCATGTCGCTTGCCTCAGAGGGCAAGTTTAGTTGCCAGTGATTAGCAACAGGAGTGGAAAGAAGAGAATTCCGGCGTCCTCAGAAGGGATGGGGCATGTGGTTGAGGCTGGCCCCCTGAGAGGGACCTCCTGGTCCCATTTCCTGGTCTCCCCCAGCAGCCTCCACTCTCACACCGTCCTCCACCAGTGCCTGGGTGATTCTGAGCATTGTGAGGAGAAAGGCCATGAAGGGCGTAACTGCTACCGCCCCAACTCGCCCTCAGCCTTCTCAGCCTGAGCCTTCTCAGCCTCACCTCTCATCACTCTGACCCTGGGAAATGCCCAGGCCACAGATTGTCTCATCTCTAAAAGGTCTCTGGGCCTTGGCAAGGCTGTGTGGCCCTGCCCAGAACGCCTCCTCACCTGCCTGGTCAACTCCGCCACAATTCTCTGGGCTCAACTCTGTCACCTGGTGTCCGGAGCAACCTGGGTCAGTACACCTGCTGTTTATGCAGCTCTGTTGTCTCAGCTGCAAGATGAAAATGGTCATATGCCTTGATTACCTGGAAGGGATGTGGAGGGTCAAGCTAGACAGTGGCCAGAAGAGCAGGCTATGGAGGCTAAGGCTCAGAAATAATAAAGGAGGTAATAAGAGCAATAACTGACATGGATGGAGTAGCTGCTACATGTCGAGCGCTACACTGGAAACCACACATACATCCTCTTATCTGATCTCACAGCAGCCCTGGAACTTCTTACAGCAGCCCTGGGAACTGCCTCAAGGCATGTATATAGCCAGAGGAGCTGGACATGGAGCGGTGGTGGTGGTGAGCTGTGCAGGCTCTGGACTGGACAGACGTGGGTTTGAAACCTGGCCCTGTTCTTTAGCTTCTCTGGACACGCTCTTTAATTCCTCCCAGCTTCGTTGTCCTTATTTATGAGTTGGAGATGTGACATTACCTATTTCATGGAGTCTTCATACAAGCCAACATGGGTTAAGCACTCAGCATTCTGTCTGGCTAAGTGAATACTAGCAATTATGATTAACTCTACACTCATTTAACAGATTGGAAAGCAAAAGCTTAGAGAGGTTAGGTAACTTGTTCAGGGTCACATGGGTGGTAAGTGCTGGAGCTGAAGTTTGAACCTTGGTCTGTTGGACTTCAGAGCCAAAGCTCCTAAACTGCTTACTGGATTGGGAGTCAGGAGACATGGATTCTAATGGCACAAACCCACAGGGTGACTTGGCCCATGTCCTTTCCCATTTCTGGGCCTCAGAGTAAAGTGAGGGGCCTGGACCAGGTGGTCCCTAAGGTCTGTGAATCCATGCAGATTACACCTATACAAAATACCCTTGCAAATATGCATCTAGTTGTTTTTTTTTTTTTAATCTTTTAGAATAACAGCCATTAGTTACTTTGGAAGTCTCTGGATCAATGGAGAGTAGAGAGTTGAGGGCACTTTCAGAAAAGATTTCCTCAGCATGCTGGAGGTACCAAGAGAGCCTGGGTGTTGGCCTTAGACTGGGGCCAGGGCCAACTCCTACTTCTTGCTGCCACAAAAATAGGAAAATAGACCATGGAGGTAGCCGTATCCTGAGCCTCTTATCAATTCAGACTCGTCCATTCACCACCCACTCATTCATCCATCTGCCTGCTCATCCATTTACTCATCTATCAGCCATCCTTCCATCCATCTTCCATCTGTCCATCCATCCCTCTCCCTACCTAGTCCCCATCTCACTGATTACATGTGCATATATTTATTCACCAGTCAATTCACGTACGTCACCCGCCCAACTAGTACTTCCCAAGAGCCTACACTGGAGGGAGCAGAGATAACTCAGCTGTGTCCCAGAGCACACAGCCTGCAATCAGACCACATGAGACACAGAAGAATCGGCACCCTCCTGCAGGGGGAAACACAACCTTGGCCAGGATCTGTTTCCCAGGCCAGGCTCATTTCCCAGTCTAGGCTGGTAGACATTGTGGGGACACTGTGCACCTTTCCTGTCCATCTCCTTTTGCGTGGTAAAGATATTCCACATCTAGATTTCCCAGCCTGATCTGGAGGGTGGCTGGACTTCCACTTTGGACCGAGAAGCCCATGATGCTTCTCAAAATTCCTCTAGGACTACAAGGGCAGGTCCTGGGAGCCCCTTCTCTCCATATGGCTGACAGTCCTGGCTGTGAATCTGACTCTCTGAGTTCCAGGCCTTCCTTCCTGAGACCAACCAGTACTAAAGATGCTGCATGACTGGTTTCAAGGACCAAGAACCTAATCTGGGCACCCTACTTAATAGCTGGTTTTAGGGTGTCTGTAAGTTGGCTTTGCCACCAACTTTGAGCAAAACCCTTTCTTCTGTAACCTTGATGTCTCTGCTGTCTATTCATTTATTGATTAGCCTCTGCATGGCTACAAATGGGTGATTTTACTGCTAACAACAACAAAAAATGCTAATCACTCTGAGTGCTGAATATGTGCTAAACACTTTCCACTTAGTAACTCATTTCATCCTCACAATAATCCTATCATTTCCCCTAGGAAACTGAGGCACAGAGAGGCTTAGTAACTTGTTCACAGTTACACAGCTAGTGAGGGATTTGAAACCCAGGCTGTCTGGCTCCAGGGTGTGGGCTTTAACCACCATCCAGTCATGCCAGGCGCCTCTGCTGTCCCTTCCACACTGATTGGCTATTAGCTCACAGAAAGGAGAACAGCCAGGGTTCTTTCAAGGAAGCCCCAGAAAGAGAGGCGCAAGGTTTCAAGGCACAGAAGGGGACACTGGTGCTTGAGAGGTCAGAGACTTGGTCTATTTACAAACCAAGAATCCCAGTTCCCGGGTCCCTGAGCTCTCTCCAGTCTTGGCAGTTAATACCCCTTTCCCCCAGGTGGACTTGAGGACCCCTGTCCTTGAAGCCACTGGATACCATCTAGTTAACCACATCTGGAAATGAACTGTGGCTCTGCCACTGGCACTGTGAAACACTGCCTAATAGAGCCTTCTTGCTGCAGAGATGTTCTGTGGCCCCTCCTGGCAGATCCCAGAACTCCTTTTTTAACTGTAATTGCATAACATACATCTTCATCCAAGCCCATTTTGCAGGGCTCTGCCCACACAGCCGCCCCCACCACCCGAAGCCTGCTCTGGGAATTGCCCTGTTCCCTTCTCTGCAACATCTACAGGACGAGATCATTAACGGCATCTTGGTTATTTTAGGAAGGCCTGAGGAACAGAATAAAGCCTCGCCCCACCTCCCTTGATTCCCAGATCGGGGCTGGGAGGTGGGGGGAGGGGTGGAAGGAGACAAAAACGCCATCATCTCTGGCATCCCCCCCCTCCCCCGCCCCCAGCATTCTCTGTCACCCATCTGCACGCTTTCTCCCGACCTACTTTCTCCTCCTGTCAGGGCTGCTTCCCCAGCCCTCCTGCAGCTCTGGGCTGATGGGGCAGCTGCTCAGCCACAGTGGACGGGACAGTTCTTGCAGCCCCAGTGTCTGGAGGCAGAATCTGCCTCCCTCCAGCAAACGCACCCCCACCCCCTCCGCCCCCAGCCCTTGGCCCTTGGCCGGCCGGCCGGCCGCTGACTCACTCTCTGGCACTCTGCAACCCAGTCTGATCCAGAAGGTTCAGGCTGGCTCAGGGGCAGAAGGAGGGGTCAGGGCCAGGGCACATTGGCAGGGCAGGCAAAAAAGCTCAGCTGTCCTCTCAGACACTCGCTCTGCAGGAATGTCCTGCATCTGGGAGCCAACAGAACTCTGGATGGACCAGTCTGTATTTCTCTTCACTCAAATGTTGGTTAATTACAAAACAGCAACCTGTGCTTCTGAACCAAACAGGGATTCTAGCATGATGACTCTAGGTGGCTGAGACAGGTATATGAGCGTTTTTTTTTTTTCTTATTAAAACTAGTAATGCCCCTACTATCACTAATAACTACACTGTCGCTGGTGGTAGGCTCTGTAAATGGCCACAGTGAGTCCCCTCTCTGAATCCATGCCCTTTGCAATGTGACACTGGGGTCTATTTCCCTGCTCCTTGAATCTGGACAGGGCTCTCAACGTGTGTTGGCCAATAGTACGCGGCAAAATGACGTGAAGTGCCCAGCTGAGCCTGGTGGAGGAGGTGGGACCACACAGAGCAGAGATGAGCCATGCCAGCTGAGGTCATCCCAGATCAGCCTACAGTCCTGCCAAGATCAGCAGAGCCGTGCACGTGACCCAGGGTGGATGCACGAGGGAATGCGTCCGCCAGCTGAGCCCGGCCTGAGCTCCCAGCTCACAGAACTGTGAGCTACAGACACAGCTTGCTTTTGAGCCACTATGTTTTGGAGTCATTATATAGCAGAAACCAACTAATAAAAAGATTTTTTTTTTTTTTTTGTAGAGAGGGAAATGATAGGATCTAAAAAACACAATTAACAGTAATCTCCCCCACCACCCCCCATGGGTGGCTCAGATGGTAATGAATCTTCTTGTAATGCAGGAGACCTGGGTTTGATCCCTGGGTCAGGAAGATCCCCTGAAGAAGGCAATGGCTACCCCCTCCAGTATTCTTGCCTGGAGAATCCCATGGACTGAAGAGCCTGGTGGGTTAACAGTCCTTGGAGCCACAAAGAGTCAGACACCACTGAGTGACTAACACTTTCACTTTTGGGGCTTCAGGTGGTGTTAGTGGCAAAGAACTCGCCTGCCAACTTCAGAGACATAAGAGAAGTGGATTTGATCCCTGGGTCAGGAAGATCCCCTGGAGGAAGGCATGGCAACCCACTCCAGCATTCTTGCCTGGAGAATCCCATGGATAGAAGAGCCTGGCAGATACAGTCCATATGGTTGCAAAGAGTCAGACACGACTAAAGTGACTTAGCACACACACACACAAGCATCATAGCTGGGTCAAAGAGAAACAACTGCTTACTATCTGACCACCCAAAATACATCAGCAGGATTTAAAATTACGAATCGCTCTGCTCTGCCAGCCAGGTGCTCCTGCATCACCCCCTGGACGCCTCCCCACTCACCAGGATCTTGGTGGTGTAGGCGCTATTGATGGCGATGGCATGCACCAGCAGCTCCATGGTCTTGGCATTGATGGAGCTGGGGTCGGGGATCTCCTTGTAGTGGATGTCGCCCACGTAGGCCTGCACCACCGTCATGCGATTGGTGGTGAGGGTGCCTGTCTTGTCCGAGCAGATGGCCGTGGCGTTGCCCATGGTCTCGCAGGCGTCCAGGTGGCGGACCAGGTTGTTGTCTTTCATCATTTTCTGCAGGAGGGGGCAGGGGAGACGGGACAGTGAGGAGAGGGAGCTGGGGGCTGGGAGTGAGGGCACCGTGTAAACACTCAGTAAATGAGGCACAACTGCCCCTCTGCTTCACTCCTGGGCAAAGGATCTGGGTTTCAAGAGCGTCTGGCATCTGGGTTCCTTTTTCGTGTACAGCACTTTCTCTTTCTCCTTTTACATTACTTGAGCCATTTAAAAGAGTTGATTAGTTGACTTTATTAATTTGAATTACGGATGTAGTCTGTATTCTTTATGGAAAAGATAGTGAAAAGGATGATAAATGAAGGCTGGGTCCTCTTTGAGCACTTCAGATACTTTCCTTTTACATCCTAACAGAAATAAGTTCTTAATTTGATTATGGGTTTTTTCTTTTCCAAAGGTACCATCTTTCACTGGTGCGTGGTTTTCACGGTCACTTTGGTTTCATGAGAAGTGAAGAAGTGTAAGTTATATATGTGTTAATAGACATAGGAGACTATGGGGAAAAAACAAAATTATTAGTGTCATCGTTTCTGAGAGAGACATTTATAGGAGATTGTTATTGCCTCCTTTGAAAAATCTACAGCTTCCATTTTCCTACAATGACTACATACTATAACTTGCATAATAAAAATCACAAATTTCTTTTAAATATAGATACGCATGAAAAAACAAGTCAGTCATAATTCTACCATCGAGCACTGAAGTATCTTACATAACAATATCTTTTCTCTTTAAATTTAGAACAAAAATGAAATCCTACTCTACAACTATTAATTGCCTTATATTCACCTTCTTTTCTCTCCTCCCAGCATCACACTCCTAGCTTCTTCCAGGTTCTCAAGCAAATAATGCAAATAAAGTGATTCTTAAGGAACCACCACTCTTAACTGCAGGTCCTCCTGACACAGTGACCCTACTGGCAAGAACACATGTGAAAAGGCGGATTTAGCTGAAGGCTGAGTCAGATGTTCTAGTCTGAGCCTAGGGATCTGATTCCATTTTTCTTGCTCCTCATTATAACTGTTTATAACAAGGGTAAAAAAGAGTGCAATTAGAATAATTAAAAAAATGTTTTTGGCTATGCGACGTGTGGGATCTTATTTCCCTGACCAAGGATTCGAACCTTCGCCTCTGCATTGGAAGCACAGAGTCTTAACCACTGAGCTGCCAGGGAAGTCCCTAGAATAATTTTAATAGCAGGTCATGTTCCTAAAAAATGAATATTGGTAGAATTCAGTGCTCCTGCAGCTTCTCTTATCATTTGCTGCTGTTGTTTAGTTGCTAAGTCGTGTCTGACTCTTTGTGACCCCACAGACTGTAAACTACCAGGCTCCGCTGTCCAGGGGATTTTCCAGGTGAGAATACTGGAGTGGGTTGCCATTTCCTTATCCAGGGTATCTTCCGAACCCAGGGATCAAACCCTGGTCCTCTGCATTGTAGGCAGATTCTTTACTATCTGAGCTACCAGGGAAGCCCGTGAAATGTGCTACAAGAGTAAATTTCACATCCAGGTTTGAAGGCTGATTATGAAAAGAAATGTAAAAATCTCACCAATCATTTGTGTATTATTAAATATTACATGTAGGCTTGATAATAACTTGGACATATTAGGTTCAATAATGTACAGTATTAAAATGATTTCCACCTGTTTTTCTGTTTTGTCTTTTTCATGCAGCTGCTAGGAAGTTTAACCTCATCCATATGTCACGTCTCTATTGCACAGTGAGGGTCTAAGTGTCACCACTGTTCTTTGGATGGTGGACCCTGGATAGCTCAGTCAGTAGAGCATCAGACTTTTAATCTGAGGGTCCAGGGTTCAAGTCCTTGTTCTGGCACTTGCTTTTGTGGGGATTCCCTGGTGGCTCAGTGGTAAAGAATCCATCTCCCCAGATAAGGAAGACCCCCTCTGTATTCTTGCCTGAGAGACATCCCATGGACAGAGGAGCCTGGTGGGCTACAGTCCATGGGGTCACAAAGAGTCAGACACGACTGAGCACACACGGCCAAGGGGTAGGTCCAGGCTCAGAAAGTGGAGAGTTTGCCTCTCTCCTGGGTGGCGGGCGGGGGCTGTACTCAGTTTATCAAGTGACTGTATAAGTAACACTACCTAAGGCAGCTGAAGGCACAGGTGCTGGAGACACAGACCACAGGTGTAGAGGCAACAAGGTCTGTAAGTGGACCCCCCGACACCATTTATGACCTTTAAGGGGACCTGGGTCCCCACTGGGTGGGGTGGGGTCCAGACTCATAGCAGCACGAGGTCTCCGTCCTCAGGCCCCCCGATCAGCCTTGTGTTGTGATCTGTTTGGGCTTTGGTTTGTGGGATGGAGTTTCTTAGAGAACCCCAAAACAAGGAGACGATAAGGACGGTGTCCTTTTACACAGACCTGCCACTTCCTGGCACTGCCCTGAGAGCTCTTTTCTGTATGAAATTACATCGGCCAGCCAAGCCCAAATTCCAACTTGGAAACTGACCATGCCCTCGGTCGGCTCTGCCGACTCAGAGTGAATGCCTTGTTTATAAACAGCCCTGGCCTCTGCTCTCGCAGGCACATCCTGGCCTAGGGGCCCTGGGAAACAGGAGCACAGGGCCCTGCCCATCGAGGTGGGGCAATCATTGGGCTGAGGCAAGATGAGGAATGAGGTGTGGGGATCTGGGGATGAGCCTGGCTTGCAAGTGCCCCCAAGAGGGTCAGACACCTGTGCTCACGAGATGATGCCAGCCCCCACATCCCCGTGTTTGGGCTCTGCCCATGGCCTCGGGCCTGGGAGCAGGGGAACGTGGGGCTCTGTTATCAGGGTGGCACTCAGGAGCACCCCCAGACCCAAGGCACTCCTGGGCCCACTTGCCCTTTATTGGCTTCCCTGCTGGCTCAGTGGTAAAGAATCCGCCTGCCAGGAGACATGAGTCCAATCCCTGGGTTAGGAAGATCCCCTGGAGCAGGAAATGGCAACCCACTCCAGTATTCCTCCCTGGGAAATCCCATGGACAGAGGAGACAGGCGGGCTTCAGTCCAGGGGGCTGCAAAAGACTTGGGCACAATTGAACGACTAAGCACGAGCCCTTTATTGAACTGCTTTTAAGACCTCCTATTTTTAGCCCATCTCTTGAGAGGAGGGGCTTTCTTAAAACCAGACATCCTTTTTATTTTAGGCTTATCTCTTTCAAACTTGAGGAAGCAAACTCCAAGCTTAGTCCCACAAGTACTGTGGCTAAGTGGGGCCCACAGCTGTGTGATGACCACACTCCGGCCAACATTTGATGGGAAGGGATGAGTGTGGGTCTGGCTTCCCTGGTGGCTCAGATGGTAAAGACTCTGCCTGCAATGCAGGAGACCCGGGTTCCATCTCTGGGTGGGGAAGATCCCCTGGAGAAGGAAATGGCTACCCACTCCAGTATTCTTGCCTGGAGAATCCCATATAGACAGAGGAGTCTGGCGGGCTACAGTTTATGGGGTCGCAAACAGTCAGACACAACTGTACAGGGAATACCTGCGTCTAATTTACTGTTCAGACCTGAGTTGATTGTCAGTGTTTAAAAGTCAGGAGGGCTTATATGAAGTCCAGCTTTCTGGCTTCTCTTAGAAAAATGTGAATATCTGGCAACACTGGGCCCCATCACTACAAGGGGACACCTGGCTGGGCTGAATAACGGCTGTCCCCTTGGCCAGGGTGCGGCTCTCCTGGAGGCCTGTGAGTTTGGGGCTCCCAGATGCAGCCTCTCTCTCTGAGCTTCCAACGTGCCCACTCCTTTCTGTTTAGCTCTCCTCGCAGCCCCCGGCACTGGCCCTGCCAGCCACCCCTCAGACCCAGCTAGGTGGCATCAGCCGGCCTGTCCTGCTCCCCACTCCTCACCTTCACCGAGTAGGCCAGGGAGATGGTGACGGCCAGAGGAAGCCCCTCGGGCACGGCGACCACCAGCACCGTCACACCGATGATGAAGAACTTGACGAAGTACTGCACGTAGACAGGTGTGCACTCAGGGAGCCACGGCTTCTTGTTGACCACGAAGGTGTCCACGGTGAAGTAGAGCACCAGGATGATCACCGTGATGGCTGACATCACCAGGCCTGTGACACGGTGGGGAGGAAGCCTGTCAGGGGGCCTCCTGGGGGCAAGGGGCCCTGGGAAGGGAGATGTGGACCCAGCCAACCCTTGGCTCCAAGGGCTCTGGGGTCAGGCAGGCCCTAGCTCACATGCCAGCTCAACCTGGTGGCCTTGGGGCAAGTGCTTGATCCTCAAAGAGCCTCAGTTTCCTCCTCTGTACAGTGGGGATGTGTATTTATCCCATGTGGTTTTATAAGAATCAAATACAATGAATGGATGTAAATTGCCGGGTACAGTGTTGAACATACAACAGGTGCTGAGTGAGCATGCGAATAAGGAATGCTAGCACAGAGTCGGACACTACTGAAGCGACTTGGCAGCAGCAGCAGTAGCACGGTGCTCTCGCACTGCAGGATGTACAGAGAGCACCACCTATTTCCTCCTTCATTCAGGCACACACTGTTTCCTATTCTAGGAACAAGGGACGCGGTAGTAAAGAGACAGAGTCCCTGCCCTTGGGAAGCTGAGATTCTAGAGGAGGACACAAACAAGAAACAAACAAATACACTAAGAGGATAACTCCCGTGGTCACGTATGGATGTGAGAGCTGGACTGTAAAGAAGGCTGAGCGCCGAAGGATTTATGCTTTCGAATTGTGGTGCTGGAGAAGACTCTTGAGAGTCCCTTGGACTGCAAGGAGATCAAACCAGTAAATCCTACAGGAAATCAGTCCTGAATATTCATTGGAAGGACTGATGCTGAAGCTCCAATACTTTGGTAACCTGACGCGAAGAGCCGAATCATTGGAAAAGATCACCATGCTGGGAAAGAGTGAAGGCAGGAGGAGAAGGGGCAACAGAGGATGAGATGTTTGGATGGCATCACTGACTCAATGGACATGAGTCTGAGCAAACTCCGGGAGATAGTGAAGGACAGGGAAGCCTGGCGTGCTGCAGTCCATGGAGTCACAGAGTTGGACACAACTGGGTGACTGAACAACAGCAGGGAAGGGAAGTGATGTGCCCGAGGCCACAGGCCAGGGGGGAGGCACTGTCGAATTAGTACCTGCAGGTAGCTATTCACCCAGATCTCTCTTGCCAGCCCCATGTGCCCAACCACCCCCATCCACCTCAGTGCTGTGCAGGTGTAGCTGAAGCTGCCCACACCTGCAGTCTCTGCCAGAGGAGACTGGCGTCTCCTTGTCAAAAAGTGCGTGGCAGTTCCACCCAGCCCAATCTGATGGCCAATACCCAGGGGCTGACATGGGGGTCCAGAAGCCCAGCCGCCTTGCTGCAGTGCGGGTTGGGCCCTGTAGAGGTTTTCATGCTCCAGAGCTCCCTGTGGGATCAGGTGGGGACTGGGATTTCTCCGGAAACCTCGGCTCAGTCTGAGTCTTCCTAGGCTCTGTGGCCTTCCAGACCCTTTCCAGGTCTCCCCGTGAGAGCACCCCTCCCCAAACCCTGTGCCCACCCATCTCAGGCTCTGCTTGCAGGGAATCCATCCCAGGAGAGGAGCAGAAGTGGGATGTGAACCAGAAGGGTGCGACTCTGTGCCCCACGCCTGGCAGGGCTGACTGAGTGGCGGAGGGGATGAACCAGGACAGGGAAGGCCATGGGATGCTTCTCACGGCTCTGCTCCCTGCCCTCCAGCACCACGCTACCGTGGAGCCTTCCCTGTGGTGGGGATGGAGGAAATCCCCAGACCCATTGCCGCCCGCCCCCACTGCCAGCTGTGGAGTTGAAGAGCCAGCTCGAGCCCCGTCTGACAGTCGCAGGGGCGGGATGCCAAGCTCCCGGCAGCCGGGAGCTGTCACCAGGCCCCTGAGTTTAAATATAGACAGCCAAGCCTGCAATTTGCCTCTCTTCTCCACACTGCGGTGCCTATAATTAGAGCTGGGAGACAGCCGTGGAAGAGCAGGCAGCCAGGTGGGGAGGCCGTGGTGTTTGCCATATCCTTACCCAGGAGGAGAGGCCAAGACCATGTCAGGCGGGCAGGGCTCACCGTGCAGCCGGGCTCGGCTTTGGGGGCCAGAGCGGCCGTCATCAGCTGTCAACTGTAGCTATCAACTCGGTTGGGAAACCTGGCTCGTGTTGTTCAGTCGTGTCTGAGTCTTTGCGACCCCATGGACTGCAGCACACCGGGATCCTCTGTCCTTCACTACCTCCCAGAGTTTGCTCAAACTCATGTCCATTGAGTTGGCAATGCCATCCAACCATCTTATGTTGGGGCTCAGACAAGGGGCTTCTCTCTGGGCTCCTAGCACTGCCCTCAATCTTCCCAATCTTTCCTGTGCATGGCAGCTGGGGGTGGTCATCATAGAGCTCAACTCCATCCTTGCTCACACCTCCTCCAGGGCTCCCAATGTCCTCAGGATAAAGCCTGCCTGGTCAACTCCTACAGGGTCTGCCCACATCCAGCCACCACCCTTGCCTGTACATGTAAATAATCTCCTTTACTCCTCACAGCAACCTGTGAAGTGGGGGCTACAGGAGCCCAAGTCCACAGACTGGGAGTGGAGGCTCAGAGCTTGGTGAAGGTACTTGCTCAAGACCTCAGAGCTGGAGCTCAACGAGAATGCAGGCAGGCTGCCCCCAGAGCCCACGCTTCACTCTTGCGCCTAAGTGCCAGCTGAGGTGCCTGCTATATCAGGACTCAGACTGGTTGCCGTGGCTGACAAGGGTGGGTCTCCTGCAAGCCCCTCTTTGCAGATGAGGTAGCCAAGGCCCAGCCAGGGGCAGGGCTCTGCCCTGGGGATCCCCCTGCATGCCCTGTGTCCCCCCAGCCCCGTGCCGTCCGCCAGGGCGCACGCTCACCCGCCTTGCCGATCTGCACGGCCAGCTTGGTGAGCTTGCCCTGCAGCACCGACTTCTCCTTCTTGTGCATGTTGGCCTTCTTCTTGTCATCAGCGTCTCCCCCCTCGGCACTCTTGAGGGGCTGCATCTCCATGGCGGCCGCCCCGTCCTGCTGTTTGGCTGCAGGGAGCAGATCACACACATATGTACACACGCACACACACGCACACACAGACACGTGCACACACACAGACATGCATACCCACAGGTTAGCCTGCAGGGTGCGGGTGTGGGCACCCAGCCCCCTGCCCAGGGGAGCACGGTGAGAGCCTCACTCCCCCGCCTGAGCCCCCCTGCATGGCCGGCACAGATTCTGTGTGATGAGGGGGTCGGCCTCTCTCTGCTGGAGACCCTGGACCCAGGGCCACAGAACACAGCACAGAGTGACGCGGCTCCACCCTGGATTTGCAGCATGAAGGGGCTGGGGGCGTCTCTGGGCCTGAACAAGTCTACCAGCCCTTTCCCAAAGGGCTCTTCAGCTTTTCCGCATCAGACAAGACACAGGCTTGGGCTCTGCCCAGTTGGTCCTTGGGCCATGTTGCTGGAATATTGAGTAGTCACTAGACAGAAGGGACAAAAGCGGCTTGAAAAGTGGAGGAGTGTGTCCTCATCCACGGGTTCCAAGACCCTGCTCCTTCAGCACAGCCCTGACTGGTGGGCTTGGAGCCCGACCCCTTGGCCCCTGAAGATCCTGAAGAACCAGCTTCAAGCCTTCAGCTGAACGGGGATACAGCTCAAAGCAGGGGAGACACTGGCTTGCGGGTGGACTGTCATGCGGACAGTGCCACTTCCATTTGTCCTGGTACCACGAGATCACAGCTACCCTCCCGCCCAGAGACGTCAGGCGCCCACAGGTGTAGACGTCTGCCTCTGCTGTGGCCCCTAGAACCGGCAGGGAGGGGCCGCAGGGACCAGGTTAATACAAAAGGGTTACCTTTGCTCTGGCTGGCGTCCGCATTGCCATCCTGCATTTTACCTACACGACAAAGAATTTGAACAGACGACAGAGAACAGACAACACACATCGGTCACCATGAAGACGCAACAGGGCCACGGACGTTCATGTCAGTTGGGGGGTGGGGAGGGCCGAGCTGGCTCTGCCCCTCAGTACGGGGATGCCGGGGAGGCCCCCCAGGCAAGAGCAAACCTGCGGGGACTGCAGGGTCTCTCTTGATTCTCTGAGGGTGTAGAGCGGGGGCTTCCGTGGGGGTTATGTTGGCCATGAGTATTTTACAGATTAGACAGCAGCCTTTAGGGTAAAGGGACCACACAAGCAGAAGGAATAAGAGATCTCAGGTTCCCAGTGATGAATTTGGAATTTGGTTGGTGCTTTATGTGGGCTGAGAAGAGGCAAAAGGAAACAGAGAGAGAGAGAGAGGTTGATTCTAGAACAGGGAGGCGTTTGGTCAATGTGCTCCTTAGCTTCTGGCTCCGGGAGAGATGATTCCAGCTCCTCTTCCTCCTGGTGGTGGAGGACGAAGCCACGACATGGACAACCCTCCCCCCGACCCTCAGCCTCACTGAGAGTGATTCAGGCAAAGGGTGTGCAGAGGCTCCCAGCAGTGGGCTCGGAGGCACCCACAGGTGTTTGGGGCCATGCCGTGGCGCCCGAGGGGAAGCTACCCCACCACACCCCTCCACTAAAGTGTGTGCTCGTCACTCGAGGTTGCCTAGTTCGGGCCACAGCAGAGAGGTGAAGTTGGCTTGGTGGGAACCCCTGGGTGCCCCCTACCCTCAGCTCCATCAGTCGGATGGTGTCTAGTGCTGAGTCTGGGGCTCCCCACCCTGTAAACGGGCCACGTGGGAGGCTGCCTCCCCAAGTCAGCCCAGAGCATGTGGGCTGCATTCACAGGGCGGGAGGTATTGGTGACTGCTACCTGGTAATGAGACACCTACCCGCACCTGCTGGTCCTGCAAGGATGGGGGCATCCTCCTGTCCCCTGGCTCACCCTGGGCTTCGCCCGATGGCTGGCCACCTCAGGAGGACTCAGAGAAGGTCGCTGAACCCCTCACCACTCCTGGATAATCACCGTGAAGGACGTCCTCACAGTTCGTGGGCCAGGCCCATACATGACCTCCGTGATTTCAGCTGGTCCTCACCACATGCCTACTGGGGCGCTCTGGATCATACCCACAGACAGATAAAAAGCTGCGGCTCGGGGAGGGACGCTCAGCGGGGGCTCTGCCAGCTCTCTGCAGGTGAGCGGACAGCTGGCCCCAAAGTGTATGCACATTTTTGCCCCCCCTTGGGAGAAAGCAGCTACCCACCATCCCCTGAGCCTGAGGTAGGGTGGGCACTGACGTGGCACTGGTGGGACTGGGCTCCTGAAGCTGCTGTTTCAGGAGCAGCTAGCCCTGTGACTTCACTGCTCCCAGCTTGGCTTCCACCTCCGTGACAAGGGGCTGTTGTCTTGCCTCCCGGAGCACCTAAAAGTTACCTTTTAGTGAGAACCACCCGCCCAGCAGTGTTTGGCAGTTTGCAAGTGTCTCACGTCTTGTCAGTTTTCCTGGTACCCTGTAGGGTGGGGCGGGAGGGGCTTTCATCCCTCTCATTTTACAATGAGGAAACTGGGGCTGAGGGAGGTTCAGAGGCAGCTGTCATTTACAGAGCATCCTGACGACCCTCTAAACACTGTCGTCCCTACACCACATCCACGTTACACCGACTGCCTCAGAGGGAAGCAGCAGCTTGCTGGGTGCCAGCTCCATACCGTCTCTGCAACAGTGCTGGGCTGTTCCCATTGAGCCTGCTAGCAAAGGGTCAGGGACCTGCCCTGGGGTTGAAAGAGAAAGGCCCTCATCCCTCTATTCTAAAATCCTTTCTACCAGATTAAGAAACAACACAGAAGAAGGCTTCTCGGAGCCGATTGGAATGAACTACAACAGTTGTTTTTATTTTTAAACGTAATTTTACTAACTGGGCTAAAAGGCACCAGAGGACTCGGCTTCAGTAGCTGGTGTGCGAGGGCACAGAGGGACCTTTGTTTGCATTGCACATTATCAGATGCAATAGCCCACGTGCGCCCATTAACCAAGCTAGCAATTTCCTCTTTTATTTCCATAGCGATCATGTGGCCAGAAAAATAATCAACAATGCATATGTGTGAGGGAGGGAGCTGTGTCCTGGGGGCACTTGGGCGCAGCTGGCCCGGTTTCTTAGAAGCGAGGGCTCATTTGGGGGCTCTCCTTAGCCAAATCGGTGCTTGCCTGGCCCTGGAACGGTGGTGGGGTGCTGCTCTGGCCCCCCATGGGACCTGGAAGATGGGCTGATTCAGAGGAGTTGGGATGGAGGACAGGACCCAGGATGGGGGACCGGGGTGGAGACCCAGAGGCCTCTCTGCATCAGATGCCAGATGCATTTCTACCAAATGGATCGGTCCTCTCTGTGCACTGCGAGGGTCATGGGTGCAGAAAGCCTCAACGTGGAGGGTCCATGGAGATCCCATAAACAAGTTTTGAGGAGACAGACTGCTAACTAGGAGAACTGGGAGGCGTCACTTCTCTTACACGTGCCTACATTTGTCCCCCTGTGAAATGCAAAAATTTCAACCAAGGTGATGCTTATGAAAAGCACTGCAAAGTACCCTGTAAGTGTCCAGTGTTAAGAGCAACGTGTCACTTAAAATCATGATTAAAAGTGATGTATTCAATAGTGATATATCAATAAATGGGTTTCCCAGGTGGCGTTATTGGTAAAGGACCCGCCTGCCAATGCAGGAGACACAAGAGATGCTCATTCTATCCCTGGGTCAGGAAGATCCCTTGGAGGAGGGCATGGCAAACCACTCCAGTGTTTTTGCCTGGAGAATCCCATGGACAGAGGAGCCTGATGGGCTGTAGTCCATGGGGTTGCAAAGAGTCAGACACGACTGAAGAGACTTAGCACGCATGCACGCATGTCAATAAATATAAAATAAATAATAAAATTAAAATGGCAATTATAATGCCTCCAAAATGAATGGGACACCCCTTAGTGCTCAGTTGGGAGGGGCTTGGGGGGAGTGGAGCGAGGAGGGGGCATCCTGCCAGCTGAGTGTGTCTTCCACATCCAGGGCATCCTGACTGGGCTCAGATCAAAGAGTGGAAAGGAATGGTCCATTCTCTCACTCACAAAGCTCAGCTTAGCCCCCTCAGCCTTCAGTGCCCTCTACCTGGAGCCTGGAGGGTGCGTCAGAAGGCAGGTTCTCATTCGCTAGGTCTGGGTGGGGCCTGAGAGTCTGCATTTCTAACGAGCTCCTGGGAGATGCCCAGGAGCATGCGGGCCTCCGGTCACAATTCGAGTAACAACAGCTTAGAGCACCGGCTCCAAAGTATTTTGGGGGGGTCTACCAATCCCATGACATTCAGCCAGGAAGGGTCCTGCAGCCACGTCAGTCTGGGAAGCCCTGTGTGACTCTAACTCTATCCCACAGCACGATAGAGGCTGTCTTTCTGCAACAAGAAGGAAACCAATTCTACCCAGTGGTTCTCAAAACAGTTTTGACCACAGGATCCTTTCCTTGCAGGGGAGACTTCTTAATGTGCTTGTGAAGTTTATTTATTTATTTTTTAAAGCTTTTCTTTTTTTGAGGATGTGGACCATTTTAAAAGTCCTTATTGAATCTGGAACAGTACTGCTTATGTTTTGGTTTTCTGGGCGCGAGGCACATGGGAATCTTAGCTCTCTGACCAGGAATTGGACTTGCACCCCCTGCATTGGAAGCTGAAGTCTTAACCCCGGGACCGCCAGGGAAAGTCCCTACATCATGTGAAATTTACACCAGGAAGAGCGGCACACACTTTAGAGCCAGGTAGGCCTGGCTTCACGTCGCAGCTTTGGCACTGCCTAGCTCTGTGAACTTGGACTAGTGTCTTGATCTCCATGAGACTCAGTTTCCTCATTTTAAAGTGGGGACAAAACACTGACCCATAGGGTTATCATGAGGATTAAATGAGACGCTTGCAAGTGCCTGGTGCACAGAAAGTGGGTAAGAAATGATGTTTCCCCATCTTTTCCTACAGTTTTTCTTGGGAATATATGGACGTTTTTGGCTTGAACTGGAAGTGAGGCTCCTGCCTTTTTGAGACCCACCAGTCTGGATGTGGTCCCAGCAGATTCATCACCCAGGAGGGGTGGGGGGAAGCAGGACGTCACTTCCTGTTTCCTCCTTCCCCTCTCCCTCCCCCACATGGATTTGCCTATATTATTTCTCCCTGTTAGGGCTTCTCTGGTGGCTCAGTCTTCAATGCAGGAGACCCGGGTTTTATCCCTGGGTTGAAAAGATCCCCTGGAGAGGGGAATGGCAACCCACTCCAGTACTCTTGCCGGGAAAATCTCACGGACAGAGGAGCCTGGCAGGCTACAGTCCATGGGGCGGCAAGAGTCGGAGAAGACTTAGCAGCTAAAGCACCAGCACCGCCCCTCCCTCACATGTGACACCTCCCACGCCCCAGGCTGTCCTCTTTTCTCTTCCTATGCCTGAAACAGACCCACACCCGAATTAGCCCTTCCTGGCCAGGTGCTGCTCACAGAGGGGTGTTGCCCAGCCCCTGACATCTGCTAGCTGCTTCCAGCTTGGGTCACTTTGAATCCGAGTGGCTCGGCCAGAGGCCTGGGACAGGGGAGGCAGAACCACAGCTCCATGTTTTCTGGGAGTGGTGAGGAGTAAATGACATGATGGATGCTCAGTTCCTGGGATGAGTGACACTGGGGAAAGAAAGAGCTTTCCCTTCCCTTCAATTCTCGGGGGCAATGGTTTCATGACCGAGCCCTAAAAGCTCTTAGGAGCAGACCAGGTAACTTTATGCCACCTGACTTGGGGACAGGGATGACCAGAGAAGATGGGAGGGTATAGAGGTGTGAAATCTTCCAAAGGCGCGGAGGCCAGTGAAAGGAGTTCCTTCCTGCCTGTGTGTAAGGAGGGTGAGATGCAGACCCAAGCTACAGGGGCAGCCCTTACCCCCATCGCCCATCCCCGAGAGGGCCGGTAAGAATGCAGAGACTCAGGACAGATGCTCCAGCGCAGGCAACAGCAAGAAATACCAGTCCACACCCGAGGGACAGAACTGGGCCCAAGCCCAAGCGAACCCCCTGCCCGTTCACTCCACGAAAGAAGAGAAGAACGTGTCCTAGTGGCTCAGCCATGCTACAGGGCGGGGCCCAGGAGCTGAACGCAGGCCTGGGTCCCCCTGCCTCGAGGGAATGGTTTGAGTCAAGGATGGGAGCCTGCACTGGGGACCCAGAGGCCAGCCTCAGCCCGGGTCCTGACCCCGGGCCTTCTTCCCCCAAGCCAGGACCAGGAACGTGCTTAGGAGAGGGCCACGCAGGGAGGGACGCTGCTTCCAGGGAGGGAGAGGGGACCAGATCTGAAGCCAAGGTCACGTCCCTCTTCCGGGCTCACCGGGGATCAAGGCCCCAACGGTGACCACTGCTGGTGGGAGCCGAGCTGGTTGCCCGGGGGTGGCTTCTCTCTTAAGCACCTGCCCTGTGTGTGAGAGGACGACCGTCCCCGAGCTGCCCATGCACATCCAAGTCTGGGCCATCCCGAACAGGGAGAGCAAAGCCCAGAGCTGAGGGTGGGGAGGCGCCCATCGCCCAAGACCGAGAGCTCCCCGGGGGCGGGGTGGGAGACGTACCATTGACTAGGCTGGTATTTGCACTATCTGCAGCATTTGAACCTGCCGCACCATCGGCCGCTGTGGGGGTGGGAGGGATGAAAAATGCAGCGGTCAAAATGGAGGAGAGCAGCAGTGCAGACAGCAGCAACAGTAGACGCGAACCAACGTGCGGGGAGTGACGTGACTGTGGTCAGAAACACACATCTCCGCCGGAAATCAAGAAACTCAAATGTGGGGGTGGGTGGTGGGTGGGTGAAACGTTCCCGTGGAGATGACACACAAGTCGGTGGGGAGAAACTCAGACATGGAGGGTCTTTGAAATAAAATATGGAGGATGATCAACGTGGGTAGGTGGGATGGTCGGTGTGAGGTCTGGACCCAGGCGTCCCGTTGGCCCAACCAACAGGGCAGGTCTCTCTGTCAGTGAGGGTTCTATGAAGGTGCGGGAGGGCGCTGGCTGACCATCACGGCCAGAGGGACCCATGGCCAGGAGTCGATTCGGCACGGGTGCAGTAATAGCACTGACCGTTCCGAATGGGCATTTGTTGTGATGGTTGCTGTGTCCTGGAAGGACATCTTTCACTGCAGTGACCTCGGATGCGTGCGTCTGACTCAGGCCACTGCCCGTGGCCAACTCCTCCTTTCCTGACTGATGCTCAAAAGGCTGCCTTGGTCTTGCCCATAGGAGATGTCCCACCACTTAAAATATGACATCAGGCATGTTGCATCTTGTGCACGAGACAGAGAGGGTACTAGTGAGATTTCCTTAATTTAGAAATCAAAAATGATATGAGATGCTCAAATTCGCTCTGGCTGTTTGCTCTTGGGGTGGGGGGAGACGGGTTCTGTGGGAAGGAGAGGGAATAGATGCTGGGTGAGTTGGCCATGCTGTGGGGCGAGGGGCTCTGTGGGGTCACGTGGGGCTGAGCGCACATGGCGTGCGGCTATCTGGGATTTGGAGGCAGTGGGGGCACCATCTGCCCTGGAAGCACTGGAAGGGCAGCGTGGGATGCTGGCCTGTCCTGTGGGGCTGGCAGCACATGGGGCCACAGAGGAGTTTTGGGGTTGGGGGCAGAGCCCCCAGCCATCGGGTACCCTTCTAGCTGTGTGCTGGGGGTCTGGGGCCAGGGCTCAGGGGTCAATGGCTGCTGCTACTTCTAAAAGCCCCTTCTACCCTGGGGGGTGTCTTACTGTACCTGGTAGCTGAAGGCCATCCCCCTTCTTCACACCTGTGTGATGATTTTTGAGACATGTTAATGAAGGAGAAGCATGTACAGCCACATACACGCCCGCCCACACATGCACACACACACACACACACACACTCTGACATGCCCAGAGTCATCCTGAAATGGAGGGCTGTAAGCAGTGTCCCTGGTGGGGGTGATGGGATGGAAGTGCTAAGGGGGTCCAGCCCTGGGAACCCCCCGGGTCTGCTCTCAGGGGCCTGAGAGGCTGGGCTGCCCCTCATCTTCCTCTGCCGTGTCCCCTCCATATCCCACCTCTTCCTTCTGCACTGCTGTCCGCATCTCGTCGATGGGGCAACATTCAGCGAGGGACTCTGACCCATGACGGGCAGAAGAGGCCTGTTTTCTTATCGGCATTTTAAAAAACACCAGTCTGGCCTGTGGGAGCTTCTGGGCGTTTCTGCCCCTCACCCGGGCCCCAGCGAGGCCAAGGGAGTGGGCACAACTGCTACATCCTGCCCAACTGCCTGTACCGGGGGCCGCTGGTGGCCACAGCTGCTACCTCACTGTGTGGACGCTGTCCTGACGCGCTCTGTGCCTCATGGCCAAGACCTGTCCTCAGTTTCAACCTCAGCTCGCACAGATCACAGCTTCCTGCCATTGTTCCTGCTGCTGCGGCAGCCATAATCTTAGGAGGACCCCAGTAGGAAACAGGTTTTGGCCCTGGGAACAAGTAACCTTTGATTGTGTCCCAGGCCAAGACTGGCTGACCTCTGAGAGCTGGAGGTTAGTCCCGTTGTCCCTAAAACCAAAAGCGGGGTCTTCTACTATCTCATCTCCTTCCCCTGGGTTCCAGAAGGTCTGGATGTTGGGGACCCTCCTCTGGGGCTTGGGGAAGGAGACAAAGGACTGAAGACTTTGTGAGAGGGGAGGGTCCCCAAGACCGAGTGTGAATGTCTGGTAAGTAGCTGGCTGTTTTGGACCGGAGGCTGGATGTTAGATTTGGGCCTGGTCTGATGGATTGGGGCTCACGTCTCCCAACCAGCCCTCCTATGCTCTGAGAGGCACTTCTAGCCCAAGATGCCAACCTGCTGCACCAAGGGGAGCCCACGGAGTGAGGACATTTGCTTCTGGGAGAGGAGGAGACAGAACTCAGCTGAGATGGCAGCTCCAGGGGCATCAGAGAGGGGCTCACAACAGATGATTTGGAGGCACCTTCCCCAGAAGCTCCCCTATCATTTCTGGATAGAGTCTCCACTGAGTGTGCAGCTCTGCCCAGTGGAATTGAGAGTAGTGAAGGAATGTGCCCAGGTGGGGTTTCCTACTCAATATCAGGGCTGATGATGGGACCAGGTCACACTTGAGGCTGGAGACTGAAGAAAAGGCTCCGCACCCTTGGCCTGGCTCGGAGGGGAAGGGGAGCCCCCCCATGACATGACTCGACAAGACAGAGACTGGGACAAGACCCTGGAGATGGAACAGACAGAGCCTCCTGGCCCAAGCAGGGCCTCGAGGATGCAGGAGGCGACTGTTGGCACAGGGTGTGGACATAAAAGGCACTCAATAACTCACTTGTTGAGTGAAAGAATCAACAAAAAAAAATGTGGCCTTAAGAGCCCTTCTCCTGGTCCATGAGGGGGCTGGGCTTACCTTTCTTGTCTTTCTTCTCTTCCTCTTCACCACCGGCCCCCAGCAGGGTAAAGATAATGCCAGTCTGAGAGTTCACACCCACGGCAGTCACCACCATCCGTCCAGAGCCCTCCATCACGTGGGTACCTGGGGATGGGGATGAAAGCCAAGTTACCATTGCACAGCCCAGACCCCCTCCCCCAAGGAGTGGGAGGAATCTGGTCCCAGTCTGCTCCTGGCAATCTGCCTGTCGAGGTCCTGGGGCACCACCTACAGTGAAGGTTTAATGTGTATCATCGTAGTGGGTCCTTTAAAGATGAGTATACCTTGGGACAGTGCTATGATGAGCCAGGTTCTCAAACACTGCTGTACTCAGCTCTTAGGCCCCTGGAAAGCTCAGGCTTATCCTCTCCTACCCATTCCTGGTGAGTTCCTTCCTCTCTCTTCTCTCTCCCCATTCCTCCTCTCCCTGCCTTACAGGTCAAGCAGGGACCACTCTTGTCTTTTCCTTTATTGATATATCTAGAACCATACCTCATTCTACTTAATTCTGCAACTGGCAAGAAAAATGCCAATTAAGCCCTGGGCAGGACTGCCTAAAATGAAGTCCACTTCCTCCCCAAAGATCTGAGGAAAGAATTCAGCGCTCCGAGAACTTGGATGAGGAAACAATGAAATCTTTATTTTCACAGACATCAAACTGAAATTTAGCATTTTCCCTCCATTAAGAACAAAGGCAATAAACTCCAGGAGTGTCAGTGGTGCCCACAACACCATTACGCATGTTACAAAAATCACAGTTTTTAAAAATATCTCTTTATTTTTGAAATAAAGAAAAATATCTCTTACTTTTTGAAAGTGAAAGTGGAAGTTGCTCAGTCATGTCCAACTCTTTGTGACCCCATGGACTATACAGTCCATGGAATTCTCCAGGCCAAAATCCTGGAGTGGGTAGCCTTTCCCTTCTCCAGTGGATCTTCCCAACCCAGGGATCGAACTGGGGTCTCCTGCATTGCAAGTGGATTCATTACCAGCTGAGCTATCAGAGGTGCCACCAAGATAAGATACTTTCTAGGCTTATGCTTATTTCATAACTAAGGCTGTTATTATATTGATTGCTGGATCTCATTATTCAGTATACTAATAAAGAAACACATATGTTACTATAGCACACATTTATTCTTTTTAAATTACTTTAGCTATTTCAATATAATTGACTTCCTTTGTGATCCAAGGTATTTCATGTATTTCAAAGCTTTATTCTGAATAGGGGTGGCCGACCCCTGGCTTCATCTCAGAGGAACCAGAGATCAAATTGCCAACATCCGCTGGATCATGGAAAAAGCAAGAGAGTTCCAGAAAAACATCTCTTTCTGCTTTATTGACTATGCCAAAGCCTTTGACTGTATGGATCACAATAAACTGTGGAAAATTCTGAAAGAGATGGGAATACCAGACCACCTGACCTGCCTCTTGAGAAATTTGTATGCAGGTCAGGAAGCAACAGTTAGAACTGGACATGGAACAACAGACTGGTTCCAAATAGGAAAAGGAGTACGTCAAGGCTGTATATTGTCACCCTGTTTATTTAACTTATATGCAGAGTACATCATGAGAAACGCTGGACTGGAAGAAATACAAGCTGGAGTCAAGATAGCCGGGAGAAATATCAATAACCTCAGATATGCAGATGATACCACCCTTGTGGCAGAAAGTGAAGAGGAACTAAAAAGCCTCTTGATGAAAGTGAAAGTGGAGAGTGAAAAAGTTGGCTTAAAGCTCAACATTCAGAAAATGAAGATCATGGCATCCGGTCCCATCACTTCATGGGAAATAGATGGGGAAACAGTGGAAACAGTGTCAGACTTTATTTTTCTGGGCTCCAAAATCACTGCAGATGGTGACTGCAGCCATGAAATTAAAAGACGTTTACTCCTTGGAAGGAAAGTTATGACCAACCTAGATAGCATATTCAAAAGCAGAGACACTACTTTGCCAACAAAGGTTCGTCTAGTCAAGGCTATGGTTTTTCCTGTGGTCATGTATGGATGTGAGAGTTGGACTGTGAAGAAGGCTGAGCGCCGAAGAATTGATGCTTCTGAACTGTGGTGTTGGAGAAGACTCTTGAGAGTCTTGCAAGGAGATCCAACCAGTCCATTCTGAAGGAGATCAGCCCTGGGATTTCTTTGGAAGGAATGATGCTGAAGCTGAAACTCCACTACTTTGGCCACCTCATGCAAAGAGTTGACTCATTGGAAAAGACCCTGATGCTGGGAGGAATTGGGGGCAGGAGGAGAAGGGGACGACAGAGGATGAGATGGCTGGATGGCATCACTGACTCAATGGACATGAGTCTGAGTGAACTCCAGGAGTTGGTGATGGACAGGGAGGCCTGGCGTGCTGCGATTCATGGGGTCGCAAAGAGTCGGACACGACTGAGCGACTGAACTGAACTGATGATGACCCCGGACCTTCCCAGGAGTCCATGGTACAAGAAAAGTTACAAACTCCCTTCCGAGAATTTTAGATTTTTCAAACTGGGTTCCAAAGGGTCCTGGAATTCTTCCAGGGGCCTGAGGGGAGCTGTGGGGAAGGAGGGAGGGAGGCCTTTGAGCAGAGTAGCTCCACTTTTACTCATCTTCGGGGTCTTTGTTGTCAACTTCTTCTTGACAAGTGGGCACTCTGCTTAGTAAAGAACCTAGGGAAGTGAAGTTTGGCCTGTCAAGCGCTTGTCTTTTTGTGATTTTTCCTTTTTACTGCTCTGGCTAGAAAATCCTCTATACGAGCATGTAGCTCCTCCTCCAGCAGAGAGGTAAGAATCCAGTCCTGCATGGTATAGGGTCTCCAGCCATCCTCAGGCCGCACAGGAAGAATTATATCTGGTCTATCAGACAGGCGGCCATGACCACCAAGCCCAGACACCAAACACCCCTGAATACTTGTTTCTCAAACTCCTTCTGCTGTTTTCAGATTTTCCTTGTTTCCACTTACGATCAATGGTCGTTTCTTCCTGTTTTCAGGGTCACTTGTCACTAAAGGCCTTCTCCTTGTTCTCCCAATTTGCTTCAGACTTGAAGTCTAGGTGGACAGACTCATTAGAATTGCATGTAAAATAAGAGTCAACAGGTTCTAAGTCGGGGCAGAAAGCACTTTCCTTAAAGCAAGGAATCTATTTTCACGTTTCAAGAGGTTTTGTCCACTCCTTTCCTTTTTCTCCTAGGACCTGAGCCATGTTTTGAGATGGTGTCTGTGCGTGTATATGTTTGCACACATGTCTGGTTGTGTGTGTGTGTGTGTGCGTGTTTGTGGGGCTTCAGCCATTTGGCCTCTAGGATGTCAGGATCTTAAAGTGCTTTACAGACAGACAGATATCCTCCAGTAAGTTCCTTTGAGGTGGTAAAAGTTGGTTTGTCCATCCATGAAGGGCAAACGAAGTCATGAAGACTCCCAGAGGCAGCCTGGAGCTTAGCAAGCCGTACCAGAATCCAGGCTCTCACGTGATGCCCTCTGCGACTGGCTCCATGCCCATCCCCAGGCTCCGGGCCCATCCCCAGGCTCCGTGCCCATCCCCAGGCTCTGCGCCCATCCCCAGGCTCCACGCCCATCACCAGGCAGGGAACAGTGGGGACCACAGAAAGCTCTCGGACACTGACTCCAGGCTGGAAGGCCCAGGCCAGGTGTCTTCCCATCACAGGCAGACCCCGGAGCACACTCTCCTCACGAGGGGCATAAGCACGACCTGGGCCCCATTATGGGGCTTTGGGAACTACAGTGACTTGCTGACAAAAAGCTTTCTCAAGCGCGGGCTCAGCTTGTGTGGGGGCTGGCAGGATGGACTATTAGGTATCAGCTATATTAGATGAGGAACTAAGGCGCAGAGAGGTCACCTGTGGGTGGTGTGAGGTCACTGCAGATGTTTAAAGGTGAGGGGTGAGCACACTTCAGTGCACTCACAGGGCGTAGACGGCAGGGACGGAATCAGCACGACCTTCTGCAGGACACCTACTCCACGCCAGGCCTCGTGCCCTCACCCCGATCCTAACCCCAACCTTAACCCTGACCCTTCACGTGCAATCATCTCGTCAGCTCTCACGCTGGCCCTCAGCTGGCAGAGGAGAAACCCGGGGCTCTGGGAGGAGTGGCCCGTCCAGGGTCCCTGGCTGGTGAGGGACAGAGCCCCCTGCCGGGTTGGTCAGATGCTGCACTTCCTCAGAAACAAGGCCACACACTGGTCCCAAACACGTTCGTGAAAAAGTTGGCTCGGCCTGGGTGTCGACAGAGAAGCCGCTCCCCACCTCCCCGGCCCTGGGCGGGATGGAAAAAGACACAGGGGGCCAATTTCCACCCAAGATAATCAGACCCCAAATCACCTTCTGATCTAATCACTCCCAGCTCAGCAGGGAGCTGGCAGCTCTGCACCAGGAGGCAGGGAGGAGGGGGGGAAGGAAGAGGAAGCCAGAGAGGCGGCCTCCGGACACGGGGACACGGGGACACAGGGAGGTCGGGGAGAAGGGCTGGCCACCTCCCACCCAGCCCCGGGGGTCCTCCAGGCCTCCGCATTGGAGGGGCCAGAGGAGTCGGGGGCCTCACCTCCCCCTCTGGTCCCCCCTCCCTCCACACCTCAGCAGCACGCCCAGCCTCAGCTCTGACTACCGTCCCCCAGCTCAGACACCTTCCATAGCTCCCCAAAGTCCAGACGCCTTCATTAGCAACCCTTGGGTCAGCTCTCACCCTTCTCTGAGCCCTGGACCACCGACTCCAGCCACGCGCCCCCTCCCTGGGAGCAGCACTGGGAGCGGCCCTTCCGTCCCGCCGCCGACCCCAGCCCCATGCCCATCTCTGCTCACACAGTTATCACGGCCTGAATGCCCTTCTTCCACTTCTTGTCCAAAACCTCCTCTTCAAGGCTCAGGACAAACGCCCCTCCTCTCAGGTGACTTCCTTGACCCCCACAGAAGGATGTCACCTCTCTGGTCTCCTCTGCCGGCAGTCTCCCCAGGGGCTGCCTCCTGGCCCCTGAGCCCCTGGGGGCAGGATCGAGCGCATTTCCTCTGCCTCCCACAGCTCTGTTGCCACTGCTGCCTCATTTTCTGTATTTTTCTTGGTGGGCACATGTTACATTCACAACGGAGGACCCACAGCCCCTCCATAAGCCACTTCATGGTTTTACAAAGGGTCAACTTCATCCAGCCCAGCCCTCCTCCCCACAGCTCCCTGGACTGCCCACCCGCCTCCCCTGCGAGGACCTCAGAGCCTGGCTGCCCCTTCCTGCCAGAGGAAGAACCAAGTGGACTGGGCCACCCAGCTCCAGGATCCCCTGCAGGGGACGAGGTTTAAGCCCAAGGGCCGAAGCTCCAACACTAGAACCAGAGGCATATAAGCCGCAGGTCTGTGGGTGTGGACAGAGACCCTTTTAGGGAGGGGCATCCTGACTAGGCTGTGCACCAAGCTCCCATGTCCACGGTCCTCTGGACACCATCCTGTGGCCCCCACCTCCTCTAAGTCCCCAAGGAGCCCCCCAGAATACACTGCTTAGGAGATGGTCGATGGAGAGGCCCTGGGCTGAGGAGGGAGGGCCCTGGGAATCAGTCTGTGGTCTGCTTCTGGTTTGCTGAGCGGCCTGAGGCCAGCCCTCTCCTTGGTGGACCTCAGTTTTGTCCTCTGTTAGAGGTCTGGCTTCAGTCATCGCCTCTCAGCAGTGAAGTCTGGGAACCCAGGTCTCCTGGAGATGAGGGTCCCTCCCGGCTGGAGGAGGGCAGCCTCTATTAAAGGCAGCATCTCGGGGACTCTGGAGGGGCGGGCGGAGGCTGAGCGGACAGACTGACCACGAGTCGCTCCCTGTCCGGGCTGCGCTTGTTCACTCGACAGATGGGTGTGGTGGGGTCCCGCTCTGTGCCAAGGGGCTCCCGGTGGTCCCTGTCCTCCACCGGCTCACAGTGTAGTTGGGGGAGCAGACAGGCACACAGATGAGCAACAACACAAGACAACAGAGACCCAAGGGCCTCTAGACCAGCGGGAGCAGGGAAGGCTGGGGCCCCGCTCAGGCAAAGGCAGGAGACGGCCACGGATCAGCTGGGCTGAAGCTCAGGGCTCATGAAGGGAGCGGCGGCCTGAGCAGAGGAGGGCTGCAGGGTTGGGTGTCTGTTTGGGGTTCACTGGGGAGCCACTGGAGGTGTGCTGAGGGAGGGAAGAAGAGAACCACTATGCACAGAGGGTCTCTCTGTGCCCCACACTCTGTGGCCTGCTCTTCCCTCTCGGTGGCCATGGACCCTGGTGAGGTCACCATTGTCACCCGCATTTCAAAGCACATTGCTTGGGCAGCTGGGAGGCTCAGGCTCCTATTCTCTCCCCCTTGCTGGGGGTGGTGGGGGGTGGTGGGGCTTGTGCACAAAATCCGAGGCAGGGCCCCGAGGAGTGAGAGGGAAGCAGGTGAGTCAGGGGGAGCCGTGTCAGCACCCGTCTGTCCGTCCATCGGTGAGTCAGAAAGGACCTTGGACCCCGAGAACTCTGCAGGCTCCAGCCAACAGGATGGCCTATCCAGGCCCCCCACCTGAACCTTCATCTCGTCCCCCTGGAGGTGATTTCTGAGCTGGCAGCAGAGTGTGGGCCAGAACCTACCCGACTGCAGGCTCAAAGCCCACCTCTGCCTCAGACTTGCCCCAGACCTGGTCCAGATGGCATCTCAGGGCACAGGCTCTGGAGATGACAAGTGGGGTGCACTGAGGCCCTGCGGGCAGGCCTAGTGAAGCCTAGCTTTATGAAATGAAGCTTCTGAGCACAGAGAGGTCAAATGGCTGAGAGGCTGCACAGCACACAAGGCACAGAGCTCCTCATCCTCCAGGCTTTGACTTCCGAAGCCTCTCTCCGGACAGGGAGAGTGGAGAGGCCGGGCCGTCTCAGAGGCCTTTTCCTGAGAGTAGAGACGAGAAGAAGGACGGAGGCCCTGTCCGGGAGTTATCACCTGCCTCCAGCAGAGCACCAGGCCAAGCCCATGCGGTTCCTGGCCCAGATGTGGTGCTGTCGTCGTTACTGTTACCGACGCGGTTAACAACAGCAATAACTCAGGCCCACGAGCACTCCAAGTCGGCAGAGCATTGCAGCACCCACGAGCCCGTCCCCCTCACAACAACCCCGTGAGGCAGGCCTTGGTGCGAGTGCCAGCCCCGGCCCCTCTGCCCACCTGTGGCCTCCCTGGCTCAGAGAGGTTGAGCGATGGCCCAGGGTCACAGCTGTGAGAGGTGAGCCGGGACTTGAACCCGTGCTCTATCCACTACACCCCGCTGCCTCTCGTGGAGAAGAGGCAGGGTAGTGTAATGGAGAGAGCGCGGGCCGCGTGGCAGATGGGGCCTCCCTGCGGTCACGGTGTCGTCCTAGGCTCCCTGGCGGCGGCAGTGGCGGCAGGTCCGGCTCCCCGTGCCTGGCCTTGCGCTCGGCGGGCAGGGTGGGCAGCGGGCCCCAGAGGGTTGTCGAGGTCCTGGGTTACCTCGTGCCATTCGGGCTCTGGTTCCAGGAGTAAGGGAGGAGGGAGAGGGGGGTCCTGCAGGGGGCTGAGCCGAGGGTCTGCTGGGGGTGGGCGTCGCAGCTTTTGAGGACAGCGTGCTGGTCCTGCCTAGTCTTCGGTTTCCTGTGGCATTCACTCTGTGTGTGTGTGTGTGTGTGTGTCGGTGTGTTCCTCAGTCCTTTCTGACTCTTTGTGACCCCATGGACTGTAGCCCACCAGGTTCTTCAGTCCATGGGATTTTCCTGGGAAGGATACTGGAGCAGGTTCCCATTTCCTTCTAAAGGGCATCTTCCCGACCCAGAGACTGAACCTGCGCCTCTTACGTCTCTTACACTGGCAGGTGGGTTCTTTACCTCTAGCGCCACGTGGAAAGCCAGGCTGCAAAGAGGCAAGTCTGGGCATTTATTTCTAATAGGAGGGATCACTGCTTTCATGGGGGTTCATGACCCAGAAGGGCTAAAAACCACTGGCTTTCCAGGAAAGGCTGCAGATCTGCTCGGTGTTGAGGGAGTCTGAGGAAGCAGGATGTCTAAAGGCTGCAGGGCATCTGCGCCGGGCCCCAGCCTGGGGGATGCTGTGGGTACTGGCAGTACACGTGAACGAGGATGGTATGTCTGGTGTGCTTCCTGAGTTGACAACTGTGCTGTTGTTACTCATGAAAATACCTTTTCTCGGGAGACACACCTGAAGGAGGAAGGGGTCCTGACAAGGAGAGCGTATGGCTCCTGAGAGCGAGGGCAGCGGAAGGCCATAGCAGTTTTATCAGAGGGAGGGCATGCAGGCGTTCATTATGCTACTCCTGCAACTTTTCTGAAAGTTTGAAATTATTTTAAAATACAAAACTAGAAAAAAAAATAGGCTGAGTTCATGGGCCCCTGCACTCCAGGGCCCATTTGCATGCTGTCTGACCCACACAGACTTTTAAAGAATTGAAATTTCCCCCCAACATCTTAACCAATTGTACGTGAAGTGTCTGAAACTCTGGGTCCCCTTGCAGAGTGGACATCACAGCCACACTGGTGGCATGTGGGTGGGCAGCAGGGGGAGAAGGTGACATTGGGTTTGTTGCCCACCACCAGCCCTGCCCGGCCCCATGGACAGAGAATCACCCTGAGATTCCTGCTCATCTCCTCTGCCCAGGTAGAAGACACTGCAGATACAGGCCTGCGTCCTCCTGTCTGTGCTCGGGGCTTTAGGATTTCCTTTGTGCCCTGAGTGCTAGAGATACAGCTGAATCTTCCTGAAGGCTGGTCTGCCCCCATTTGTCAGATGGGGAGACTGAGGCCCCAAGGGGCTGAGGTCATAGCGGGAGCTGATGCAGAGCAGGAACTGGGGGGTTCTGCCTCTGTGTCTGATCCACATCACACAGCGTCTCACAAGCACACCATTCACAAAGGATAGTCCCACTGGTTTAGGCATGTGGTCCCCAGAACAGCCCTGTGCATAGGCAGATGTGGGGGGGCCCGGTGACTACACAGACGTGGACCTGGAGGCTCAGAGACAAAGCAACCTGGCCAGGGTCACGGGCTGGGCCACTGGACCCAGAACCAAGCATTGTTTGCATTCCTCAAGGCTGAGCCGGGAGGAGGAAATGGCAACCCACTCCAGTATTCTTGCCCGGAGAGTCCCGTGGACAGAGGAGCCTGGTGGGCTGCTGTCCACGGGGTTGCACGGAGTCGGACATGACTGAAGTGACTTAGCATGCATGCATGCATTGGAGAAGGAAATGGTAACCCACTCCAGTGTTCTTGCCTGGAGAATCCCAGAGACAGAGGAGCCTGGTGGGCTGCCGTCTATGGCGTCGCACAGAGTCGGACACGACTGAAGCGACTTAGCAGCAGCAGCAGCAGCAGGCTGAGCCAATGTGCTCGATGCGATGTGTGTGTGTGTGGGGTGGGGGTGGTTCCTCAACTACCAAGAGGACCCTGCAGGTGCCCCCAGGCTGGTCTCTCTGTATTTTCTGAGGGTCATCTGACCAGAAGGCCCAGCGAAGCCTCTAGCACAGGGGAAGGGTGTGAGAAGTCTAGTCGTATTCCCCCCCCAAAGAAGAGTGCCCAAAGGACAGTTATGCAGAGTTGAGAGCACTGGGGAAGACAGCAATCCAGGGGGACTGCCTGGAGAAGGCAGGCTCATGCAGGCTGTAGGTGGGGAGGGGTTACACGATGGAGAGACAGGGCCAGCCCAGAGAGGGGGAACGGTGACACATTCAAGATGAACGAAGAGGTGGGAAAAGGACACATAAGCTGGAGTTGTTCTCCCATTTTACAAGTGAGGGAACACAGGCTCAGAAAGAAGCTTGTCCAGGGTCTCCCAGCCAGTGAAGGGCAGAGTCGGGATTTGAACCCAGGCCTAAGTCACTCCCAAGTCCAGGCTCCTTGGGAGGAGCAGGGAAGGGACCCAGCCCACCATGGGCATCCCTCTGGCTGCACCATGCTAGGTAAGGGCCTCACCTACATCACACACCAGGATATCGCTATTGTCCTCACAGGTAAACCGAGGCTCAGAGAAGTGAAGCGACGTGCCCAAGGCCACAGAGTGAGTTCACTCCAGAGCCCAGATCTGGCTCAGCCTGGCTGAACTCTGCTCTTTCTATTACGCAGTGCAGCCTCCCTCTTCACTCTCACACACACTGCCTGAACCCTAAGGGGTGCAGGGCCTGGGGTGGAGCTGGGCGGACCTCCTGGCAGCCTCAGGCCTGGGCTCCCACCCACTTGGACCGGCCAAGGATGGAAGAGCCCATAAATGTGACACCTGTTAGATTTGTTTGGGTGGCGGGACTGTGGATAGTCTCGCTGTTTATCTGACATGCTCTGCGCAGCACAAAACTCAATCAGCATGACAGCCTGTGCCCGAATGGCCGAGTGTTGTGTGATGTCGCGGGCCAACACAAGGGTCCCAGGCGGTGCTGGGGTGCAGGCCAAAGGTGCAGACTTCGTGGAGGAGGGGGCACTGAGCAGATGGGCAGGAGTTAAATGTGCAACGAGAAAGGAAAAGGGCCACCTGGGAGGAGCAAATAGCCCTAGTAGAGGCAGGGCAGAGGAAAGGAAGCAAGGCGGGTCTGTAGCAGAGGTGCGGGTGAGGACGGGTGCACTGAATCTGTGACTCTCACCACAGGGAGGGACATTGAAGGCAGTGTCTGCTCAGAGCTCTGGCCTCCTCTACAACCACCCCACCCCCAGTCTGTCCAGGCCCTACTTACATACAATCAGTGACAGGGAACTCACTACCACACAGGCAGCCTCTTTTGTTCCTAGAATGGTTCTGACTGTCACAGAATTCTCTCTCCAATCAGCTTGCTTTCCATCGGGCGGACTACGCCCCTCTCTCACCGTCTTTCCCCCGGAACTTGGGCTGAGCCGCCGCCCTCCCTCCCCCTCACATTTCAGGGTGTTGGCTGCAGCTCAGAGTCCATTGCATTTTCTCGAGTCTAGTTCGCCCTGCACTCTGGCCACCTTTCATGGGTCCTGACCCTCCCTGGGTGTGTGGGCTCTGCAAACTTGATGGGCACACTTTCCGTACTGTAACAGGACAGAGCTCCAGGGAAGCCTGCTAGAAACCTCCCACCAGATTGCCAGCAACGAAGCGTCAGCACAAACCGACCGAGATCCCCTGGCCTCGGCACACCCTCTCTGTTCTGCCCACAAAAGACATCACAGGAGACCCTGGCTCCTGTTTCCTGACACCCAGAGGCCCAGGGTCTCCTCCATTTGTCTTGACTTCCCTCCAGGTGGATAGATCGAGACTAGAGTGGCTGACCCTACTTGGGCTGGCCAGCCGACTTCCCATCCACCTCTACCCTATTGTTCTTTTCCAGGGTCTCCACATCTGTGCCCACCCTCATGGCTGCGTGCTGATGCTTCGTTCAGGTCAGTGATCCTGAACATTTTCTCTCCCCAGCCTCCTGCCAGGGAACTACCTCTCCTCTCCTCCAAACTGTCTGGAACCTTCATTTCCCATCCACTCAGGCCCAGCACCTCCCCTCGACTTGCACTGAGCCTCATAACCCACCGAGTCACTTCTCTCAAGGGTAACCACCTCTCTGACAATCACTTCAGCTCAGAGGTCAGAGCCAAGGCCACAGGGCGATGACCATTTACTGAGCTCCCACGTGGCCCTGAGTTCCCAGAGGGCATTTATGGCTTTCCATGATCACTCGGCCAGACCCCCGGCCCTTTGCACTTACTGTCCCTCTTTCTGGAATGCTCTTTCTCTCACTGCTCTGCCTTTAGCTCAAATGCAACCTCTTCACACACGCTTTTCCCTGATCAACTAAGATTCCCATCCCCTTCCTCAGGGTCTCTTTCTCACTACAATGATGTAATGTCTTCACCTGACTTATCCCTATCCGAAACTGTGGTACATATCTGCTTGTTTGTTCCTTTCTTGTCAGTCTCTTTTACCAGATTCTAAGCTTCAGGAGGGCAGGCACCTTGCTTGTTCCATGAACCACTGGCACACAGTAGGTGCTCAATAAGTGAATAATTGAATAAGTTCTTGATAAATGCCCCAGACCCGATTCTCAGTTCTTTTCACCATCATACCCTGTAGACATGCTCCTCTTCCTCTTTGTAATATTTCTAGGAAATTCCACCCTCCTTTAGACCGCTGTGCCTCTGCTAGGAGGACCCTTTCTCCACAACTCTGCTTGGTGGGCTCCTACTGATCCTTTAAAACCCCGCTCAATTCTACCTCTTCTAGATGGTTCTGTTCCCTTGGTTTCCTCACACCTTCCTCACTCCTCTTCTATGGACTTAGCTGTTTGCAAGTCTACTCCCTGCCTCCATGCTCCTGCTTACTCAGGTTGGAGGCCTCCAAGGGTGGAGGGTGAGTCTGGATCATCGTGGGGTCAGGGAGGGAGGTATCTCACTGCTCAGCCTGGCTCAGAGCAGCTGCCTAGATGATGTGTGCTGAGCACTGCTGGACAGGAATGCCTTTTTGGTGTCCTGTTCGGAGAAGGTATTTCACCTGACTGCTACCTCGCCTCTGCAGGGTCACCCCTCCTCTCTTGCCATCCCCACTGCAGCAGTCAGACCAAGATCTTAAAAATGTAAACGGGATCAGCTTACTGCTAATTCTAGAGAGCACGCATAACATTCAGAACATTTATGAACTCCTGAGCACGGCACACCAGGCCTGACATCTGACCCCTCCATCTTGCTCCCAGTCCTGCCTCAGGGCCTCTCCACTTCCCATTCCCGCTGCCGGTATACTCATCCTCTGGAAAGTTGGAAGACCAGCTCTGTGTCATCATTCACACCTCAGCTTACAGGCCTCCTCGACCTCCCCAGCCAGCTGCACTCCATTGTCCTGTTTTATTTTCATCAAGTATCTATCGTTGCTGTTATTCAGTTGATCAGTCATGTCTGACTCTTTGCTACTCCGTGTACTGCAGCACGCCAGGCTTCCCTGTTCTTCACCATCTCCCAGAGTTTGCTCAAAGTGATGTCATTGAGTTGGTGATGCCATCCAACTATCTCATCCTCTGTCATCTCCTTCTTCTGCCCTCAATCTTTTCCAGCATCAGGGTCTATTCCAATGAGTTGGCTCTTCACATCAGGTGGCCAAAGTATTGGAGCGTCAGCTTCAGCACCAGTCCTTCCGATGATTGTTCAGGGTTGATTTCCTTTAGGATTGACTGGTTGGCTTTCCTTGCTGTCCAAGGGACTCTCAAGAGTATATCTATTACTCTCTGGAATTTTCACATTGTCTGACTCCTAACGATACCACAAGCTCCTCAAGGCCGGGGCCTCATCTGTCTTAGGTCCCAGCCCCCAGACCAGTGCCTGGCACACAGTATGCCTCTAAAACAATGGTCACCAGACTGGTTCTTTCTTGTCCCTAATGGGAATAGACTTCCATGTTCAACTTTCAGAAAACCAATTCGCTAGAAGGTAAGTTCCATGGTGGTGGGGAGGGCAGGAATTCATTGTCAGTTTTATTCACTGGGCTCACCCCAGGGCCTGGAGAAGTACTGAGTACACAGTAGACTTAATGTATGTGTTCTGGGGAAAAGGAGGGAGTTCTTGATTGGGGCCGAGCTGGCCAGAGATTTGGAGCCAAAGACCAAAGGCTCTGAGACCCTCCAGCCTCATCAAGGGGACACGGGCGCCCCCGGGGAACGGGGGCAGGAAGCAGCAACGGGAGTGACCCACGGCGGCCGCAGCTCACCTGACAGCAGCATGGGGTCCTTGTCCACCGACTTGCGCACCTGGTCAGACTCCCCCGTCAGGGAGCTCTCATCGATCTTGAGGTCGTTGCCCTGGATGAAGAGGCCGTCGGCAGGGAGGAGGTCGCCTGGTGGGAGGAAGGGCAAGGGGGGCCGTCAGCAGGGTCTCAAGGGCTGAAGAGGCTGGAATATTCCCTTCAAGCATGATTGCAAGGAGGAGTCGCCTTCTGGAACAGGCTGCCTGGCGCTCCCAGGGTGCAGGAACCAAGGTGGCATCCGTCACAGGCCAATGGGCAGCTGAAGCCTGGGGCCCGGGTGAAGGGCAGGGGGCCTGGAGCGCTGAGGTCAGGTCCTGCCTCTATCTGAGCTCAAGTGGGCATGTCCCTCAGTTTCTAAGGTGCTTCTCTTGGCATGGCATGGATTTGGGGCCCAGTTTTCTCAATGACTCATTCTTCTTTGGCCTCAACTATGGTTTGGGGAAATTCTTTGGGAAGGGCCTGTCTTGACTAGGCTGAATAGACCCCAAGACAGGAATATTATCGGAGGATAATACGGCTGGTGAGAAGGGGTCCTCCAACCTTTCCCCCTTCTCTTACCTCTACTTACCTAGGACATATCTCAGCTAAATCCCCTTTGGCACCAGCCTGCTCACTTTCTCCATGGCAGCATCACGGGCCTAGAATGTTTGCTCATTCGTGTCCACTCCTTATAACACCTTCTCTAGCACAACAACCATCCACCAACAGCCAAATCAGAGAAGGGAAATGGATTTCCCTTCATCAACCCACTCTGAGTGTTAGTGTTCCTTGGAGTGCTGGGCTGAGAAGTCATCTGATGATGTTATCTCAGCTTTGAGCTGAGATCAACTAGTAATGTCTGCTAAGGGTAGCCGTTTGGAGAGTGGTGGTACATGTGTCATGCATTTGCCATTTTATGGTTTAAATACATTCTGGAATCCTACCTCGTCCAGAAATGAGCCTTCCACCTCTCCAAGAAGCTCAGAAAATATTTTAGCTTGGGGTCAGCCTTCAGGAATCCACCCTCTGCCCTGGGCCTGCTTCTCTGGGTCTGCCTGGCCCATTCCCACCCCTGCCTGGACTCCAGTTCTAGCACCCAGCTCAACAGTGGGGTCACTTACCATATTTTACCTGGGCGATGTCCCCAACCACGATCTCAGCCACAGGGATTTGGACCACCTGGCCGGCCCGGACCACAGTGAACTTCTGCTCCTGCTCAATGCGGCTCTGCAGGCCCCGGAACTGCTTCTCTTTGCTCCAGTCATTGAAGGCGGTGACCAGGACCACGCAGATGACCGACAGGAGGATGGCGGCCCCCTCGATCCAGCCCGCCTCTGCCTCCCCTTCATCCTCTGCCCCGCCCTGGGCCGTCGCACATCCTGCGCAGAGCGGAAGGAAGCAGGCAGGGCGGGTGAGCCAGGCAGAAGGGGCCTCATGGTAATCTACAGTGCAAGTGCTTTAGGGTCTAAAAGGCAGCTTTGCTGACATCCTTTCCTTCCATTCTTCCAGCAACTGTGAGGCAGGCCTTTAGGCTGGGGCGGGACCTGCTCTCCAACAAGCTGGGTCCGAACCCTGCTGCTGCCCCTTTCTGGTCCTGGGTAAGTCCCTGCCCTCCCTGAGCTGCAGTGTGCTCGTCTGCAAAGCGGGAGTCACTGAGGCCAGGCTCCAGGGGAGGAAGGTAAAAGCTCCAGGCAGCGCTCGGCACACAGGAGGGTCTTACTGGATCTGAGCCTCCAATACACAGTGAGGATACTGATACCCTGAGCCACTTGTGTGACCTACAGTCTGATGACTACATGGTACCTACAAGGGCAAGAAAGTAGAGGTGTGGGTTCCTTTCACCACTTGGAGCCACCAGACCCTGAGAACACCTCCTGCTGCTCTGGGGCAATCAGGGGAAAGAGAAGAGGAAGGGGAAGAAAGAGAGGTGTGGGTGGGTCCTGCTGAGGTCACCTCTGGGCTCCCTTGGACTGGGGCAGGGACAGGATCTGGGGATTGTGACCACAGGATCTGGGGAAACTGCAACTGCCCTCCTCAGACCCAGGGCTTTCTAAGGTGTGTCTGCTCACTGTCTGTGTGACTTTGGGGAACCCACTTGGCCTTCCCTCTAACTGTTCATCAGTAAACTGGAGAAACTACTTCTGAGGTGGTTACCAGGGCCTGGCATCAAATACGGACTCTCAAAACTGGTCAAGTCACAAACATTTTCTAAGCACCTATTATGTGCTGGGCACTCTGCTGGCTCTCTGGCACTAAGGGACTTGTCACGGCAGGGAGCTGGGAGCAGGGGTTATGCCTATCCTAGCCCTGCCATGAAAGTGCTTTGTGACCTCCAACAAGTGTCTAGAGGTCTCTGAGCCAAGAAAGCAGACAGGGAGGGGTTCTGGGTACTGCAGGGCAGTCTAGTGTTAGTCCGTCACCAGCACCGTTTTATGGCTTCCCAGGTGGCACTAGGGGTCAGGAACCTGCCTGCTAATGCAGGAGACATAAGAGATGCGGGTTTGACTCCTGGGTTGGGAAGGTCCCCTGGAGAAGGGCATGGCAACCCACTCCAGTATTCTTGCCTGAAGAATCCCATGGACAGAGGAGCCTGGGGGGGGGGTGCTACAGTTCATAGGGTTGCACAGAGCTGGACATGACTGAGCAACTTAGTACACAGCATCACTTTACACGTAACTGATGCAGCCTACGTCTGCCATGGTGGGGGTGGTCCAGGCACCATGGAAGGTTCAGAGCGCAGGCTGGGGCCTGGGTGTCAGGGAGGAGTGAGTCACAAAGTTCAAGAACTCCGTTCTGTAGAAGAGTGTATTCAGCTGCCCTTGTCAACCCACTGTGGCCTAAGCTGGTGTCTCAGCTAGAAGAAGTGAAGGGCAGTAGAAACAACCAGAAGCTTGGCGTTCCAAACCCAGCCCTCCTGCCACCAATCTGTGTGACCTTAGGCTAGTCCTTCCCCTCTCTGGGCCTTGGTTCCCATCTCGCTAGGATGGAGGCGACCCCAGGCATCTGAGAGCAGGGTTGCGGGGCACCACTCCGGGAGCCTGATCTGTGTTCCCACTGACCCCCTCTCCCCGCTGCCCGCTGAGTTCTAAGCTTGCACTACACAGGGTCACCTGAGGTCACTTATCTGGGTGGCACTGACTCAACCTGGTCCCTTTCTGAGGAAAGGCAGCCGACGGACAGGCACGCGGGCTCGGGGGCCAGAACGCCTTGGTCTGAGTCACGGTTCTGCTGGTTCCCGGAGTCTGCCCTTCCAAGTCATTTAGCATCTCGGGGCCTCGGTTTCCTGGGTAATAAGAGTATCTGCCCACAGGGCTGTTGTGAGGGTCAAGTGAGTATCAAATGAACTTTTACCCTAAAAGCTCCCAACTAGAGGTGGCTCTAAAAACAGTAAGAATTACCCTCCTTATCATGCTTTTGTGTTGCGCCCTTAGCTTTGTTCGAAGCTTATGCAAGAAGCAGTGTACCATCTTCTTCTCTATTTTCTACAAAATTTCTGCAAAGAATGCTGCCCATTATGCATCTCTCATAATGGCCTGGGCTTCCCAGGTGGCGCATGGTAAAGAATCCACCTGCCAATTCAGGAGACGTAGGAGACGCCGGTTCAATCCCCTGGATGGGGGAAGATCCCCTGGAGGAGGACGTGGCAACCCACTCCAGTATTCTCGCCTGGACAGTCCCATGGACAGAGGAGCCTGGTGGGCTACAGTCCATGGGGTCGCAAAGAGTCGGACACGACTGAAACAACACAGCACGCTCGCACATAAGGTCCTGTGTGTAAGTTCATCCCACAATTCATTGTCAGGGGGTGTACTATCTTCTCAAAGAACTACCTTTCCTCCTAACTGATAACTTGAGCTATGCAAATCACCCCAGTTCACTTTCTGCTTTGGTTGCCAGGCAGTTCAAAGTCAAATTTATATCTCAATCAAGGGAGCAAACTTATTTGCTTTAAATCCTCTTTGGAAAGAGGTGATGCAGAAAAAAGGAATCAACTATTAATATTCAGTTCAGTTCAGTTCAGTTCAGTCGCTCAGTCCTGTCTGACTCTTTGTGACCCCATGAATTGCAGCACACCAGGCCTCCCTGTCCATCACCAACTCCCGGAGTTCACTCAAACTCATGTCCATCGAGTTGGTGATGCCATCCAGCCATCTCAGCCTCTGTTGTCCCCTTCTCCTCCTGCCCCCAATCCCTCCCAGCATCAGAGTCTTTTCCAGTGAGTCAACTCTTTGCATGAGGTGGCCAAAGTACTGGAGTTTCAGCTTCAGCATCATTCCCTCCAAAGAAATCCCAGGGCTGATCTCCTTCAGAACGGACTGGTTGGATCTCCTTGCAGTCCAAGGGACTCTCAAGAGTCTTCTCCAACACCACAGTTCAAAAGCATCAACTCTTTGGCGCTCAGCCTTCTTCATAGTCCAACTCTCACATCCATACATGACCACAGGAAAAACCATAGCCTTGACTAGACGGACCTTTGTTGGCAAAGTAATGTCTCTGCTTTTGAATATGCTATCTAGGTTGGTCATAACTTTCCTTCCAAGGAGTAAGCATCTTTTAATTTCATGGCTGCAACTAGTAATATTAGGTAAAAAAAAAAAAAAAAAATTAAAGGTAGCTGACCAGATAGACTTGGTTATCCAGTTTTTCAGGAAATTTTGGCGTGGGAGAGAGTGGGGTAGCAGCCGTACAAGGAACCTCAGGGACCACCTCCTCATTTGGGCAAATGAGGCCCATAAAGATTATTTCCTATATTTAGTTTTCACTTTTTATTTGCTTGCCTGAAGCAGTGAACCTAGAAGGATCATCTATTTATGAAGCACATTAAGATGCCTAATAATAATTAATAACAAAGTATTTGTACTTTTCTACTAATGCAAATCAGATTATAAAAATCTAACAGCAAAACAATATATCTTATGTAATCCTACATAGCCCGTGGTTTATGTGTATATATTTATCAGTCTGCCTGTCTTTCTATTTACGTATAGATGTGTAGAGGGATTCAGGCTTAAAAACCTTTGCCATGATAAAGGGAAGCTGCATGGAGTTGGTGAAGTCTAGCCCTTGGCAGGTGCTCAGTATTTGGAATGAAAGGAAGAATGGAGGCTGAGGTTTTCTTTTCTTAAAATAGAAGTCTAGTTGATTTACAATGTCATGTTAGTTTCCGGTGTATAGCCCGGTGATTCAGTTATATGTACATATCTATTCTTTTTCAGATTCTGTTTCCTTATATGTTATTACAAAATATTGAGCGGCGTTCCCTGTGCTGTACAGCAGGTCCTGGTTGGTTATCTATTTTAATGTCTATTAGTGTGTATATATTAATCCCAACCTCCTCACTTATTTATGAGGTTTTCCATTAGGGCTCCCAAGTCCTGACTGAGAAAGTAGGTTTACTCCAGAACCCTCCCTGGATGAGTGGGGCAGTACTTCTTCCACCCACCAAGCAATGGCCCCATTCAGAACCCAGGGCACATTTCAGGGTGTCCTCTCAAGCCCGAGACGCGTCACGTGGCCAAGCGTGCTCAGCATCAGCCCCACCAGGGTGTGCTGGCCCTGAACCAAGCAAAGGATCGCGACTGAGAGTCCTCCTCCTGCAAGGCACCGAGTGTGAGATCCCCGCCTCACACTTGCAGGGAAGGAAGCCCAGGGTGGTCCCCCGACAGCGGCAGCAGGCCCAGCATCTTTGGGCGCCCTCTGTGTGCCAGGCTGTCCACATGCCCCTCCACCACCTCCTTGTTAGAGCCCCTCCAGGTGAGGTCTGTTGCCCTGTTTAGCAGATGGGGAAACTGAGATTCACAGAAGGAAAGTGACTTGCTTAAGGGCCACACACAAACAGGATGTGGCCGTGCTCTGAAGTTTGCGATCCCTGTTCCAGAATATCAGCTGCACAGGGCTCTGACGTCATCATGGCTTTTCTCACAGTTGGGGGCCTCTGGGAGCCCAGTGTCGGAGCTGAAACAGGATCACTCAGAAGCTAGAGCACCCAGAGGGCAAGGGGCCCGAGGCTGACACCGTGTCCGATGGAGCATGGATGCTGCCCATAGGTGGGCGATTCGGAGGGTCTGTCGTCAGCTGTGAGAGTGAGGAGCCCACAGAGAGCAGCTGGATAGAAGTTTGGGGTCACTCTCCCTTGGATTCCATTCAACATAACCAGAGAGTGGCCATAAAGAAAGGCTGAGCGCCAAAGAATTGATGCTTTCAGAACTGTGGTGCTGGGGAAGACTCTTGAGAGTCCCTTGGACAGTAAAGAGATCAAACCAGACAATCCTAAAGGAAATCAACCCTGAATATTCACTGGAAGGACTGAAGCTGAAGCTCCAATACTTTAACCACCTGATGTGAAGAGCTGACTCATTGGAAAAGACCCTGATGCTGGGAAAGACTGAAGGCAGGAGGAGAAGGGGACGACAGAGGATGAGATGGCTGGATGGCCTCACTGACTCGATGGACATGAGTCTGAGCGAGCTCTGGGGGATGCTGAAGGACGGGGAAGCCCGGGGTGCTGCAGCCACAGGCCGCAAGGGCAAGGAATGGGACACGACTGAACGACCGAACAAGAGCGTGGTCCGGCAGTGGTGTCTTTAACAAGCCCACCGCAAAATCTCGGGGCTCTTTCTTAGCTGGGTGACCTGGAGCAAGTTAATGCACTTCCCTGTGCCCAAGGCACATCTTTAAAATGGGCGTAATCATGGCCCCTATGTCATGGGGTTGTTAGGAGGACGGTATCTCGGCCTGGAGTTCGGCACACTAAGTGCTCGACAAACGCTCACCCTGACGTGACCGTGGTTGACCAACCTCTGTGTTTCCCACATGGGAGAAGGGGGGCCAGGCACTCTCAGCCCCGGTCCAGCTCAGCCACCCACTGCCCCTTGGCCTCAGTTTCCCAGCCTGGAGGGAACGGTGGCCTTGAGCCCCCAGGTGCCCCGAGGTGTGGCCGGGCATGCGTGCTGCAGGCCAGGAGAGGGAGGTCCCAGGTGCCGTCTTACCTTCGTTGCTCTCGCCGGGCGGGTGGTAGAAGGAGAGCCCCAGGGAGATGATGGCGGCGATTTCCAGAATGATCAGCGTCACGTCCTGCAGGGCCTCCCACACGAGCTGCAGGAAGGTTTTTGGCTTCTTTGGAGGTATAAAGTTTTGCCCAAAAATTTGCTTTCTCTTCTCCAGGTCTGGAGCAGTGCCCGGCAAACCTGAGGACAGAGTGCAGAGAGGTTGGCCTGGGGGTCCTGGAGAGACACACATGCCCAGGAATCACTCCGAGGAGGGCGGCCGCGTGGCAGGGGGAGAGAGGCAAAAACAAGGCAGGAAACCAGCAGGAACCCACCAGGAGCCGGCGCCCAATGCTAGCTTCCACCCAGAAGATCTCCTGAACGGCATCACAGCGTGCTGGAGTTGGAGGACTGGGGCATTCTGCTGTTCAAGTTGCAGGGGCCCCAGGGTCCAATATCTACCATCATAGACAAGCTATCACATCACAGGGCCTAGGACTCCAATAGTTTTTTGTTCATCCCGTTATTCATTCAACCCGTGTTTCTCTGCACGCCTGCCCCATGCGGGTGCTGGGGGAGTCCTGCGAAGGGAAGAGCCCCTTGCTCAGGAATATAGGAGCTTGGTGGTCCTGGGATCCTACAGTCTGTGGTTCAGGGGTACAGGAGATGGACATACCTCCGAAATGGGGTTATGGGTGCTGAGCCTCTTCTGATGTTCATAGTAAGACACCCACCTACTGCCTCCAAGAGCCAGACTGGCTGAGAGCTGCAGAAGAGCCTGAGGGTGTCCTGTTCCCAAGGAGACCTTCCCCCATCCCACTGGCCTTGCCTATCAGTACAGGAAGTGCTGAAGATCCACTGTCCTGCCTGTGCAGTGGGAGGAAGGGAGCTTGAGCTGGGTTATGCTTCTTTCATAGATGGGGAGATGGAGGCCTTCATGAGACCCAGCCATGGCACACTCTTGGGACCGGAGGACCCAGGCTGGCCCTGTTCTAAGCACATGGAAAAGTTGCCCCCAGCCTCCTGTGCTGGAATGGCTAATATGTGTTCATAGTGAAAAGCATTGGTCTGTCAGGCACGTCCAACTCTTTTGCGACCCCATGGACTGTAGCCTGTCCATGGATTCTCCAGGCATGAATACTGGAGTGGTTTGCCATTTCCTTCTCTAGAGGATCTTCCCGACCCAGGGATCGAAGCTGCATCTCCTGCACTGCAAGTGGGTTCTTCACCACTGAGCCCCCAGGGAAGCCCTCAGGTGAGGATATTGGGTCATTGTTGTTCAGTTAAGACAGTGGTGTCATTAATCACGACATCCTGGAGGAGAAAGACTGAAGAGATGAGTTTTCAGTGAGAAGGAGAGGAGGCTGGTCAAGGAGAGGACAGGCACAGCGGAAGGGCTGTGTGACTGCAGACAACCCACTTCTCTCTGGACCTCAGTTTCCTCATATACAGCACGAAGGATGGACTTGGCTGAAGGGCTGAAAGTGGGGACTGGTGGCTGTGGCAACCTTACATCCAAAGACAGTTGTTATGGAGACCTACAGGTAGGAAAGTCCACCTGGCCCAGGCCACTGGTCATGCCCTCCCCAGGAGCAGAAATTTAAAGTCTCCTCACCCTCAGGCTGAAAATTAACAGTGCCTATTTTGGGAGGAAAACTACCAGGCTGGTGTGAGAGATGAATGGTGCTGGAGATTCAATTTAGATTAAAGGGCATCTCACCATTTAGTATATTAAAAATTAAAATACTGTGTCAAATATCCGCGGGACAAAGCCAGGAAGGCCTTGAAAATTCAGAGACCCAAATGCAGTTGATAGCAGACACTGTGTGGAACCATAGATTTTCGAACCTGAGTTTCTCTTTGTACAAGGGTGAGGAGTCACGTTTGCGGATGAACTTGGGCTGGTTGTTTCATCCCCTGGAAACTCAATGTTCTCATCATTAAAATGGGAGCAAAGTAAGCCCGAGGCTGTGGTAAGTTGTACTCCACAGAGGAAGGGGCGTGGAAGCTCTCTGTGAACAGTATAGGTGAGGGAAGTGCGTCCTCACAGTGAAGAAATTAAAAAATGCCCCAGCATGTGGCTCAAGTCTTCTGCTGGAGTCAGAATTTGTATTCTATTAATTATGTACAAGAAGAGAGCTGAGTGCAGAACGTGGGTTCTTGCGCTGAACAGGAATGATTTGTTGTATCGGCCGCTTGTGTCATTGGCTACCTGAGGAAGCTTTGCCCCCAAAGTGCATCTCTGTCCAGCTGTACTGGACACACACTGGCTTTTCCCCCAGGCTCTGAGGCTTTGCCCTGGCCAGGTTCTTGGTCACATGCGGAAGCAGTGCCGCTAGTGTGTGTGCGCACATGTAGACATGGCCCACGATGAGATCAGCCGCTCGTGAGCACCCACAGACACTGTGTCCCTCCAGCCTTCGTGATACACACGGACATACATCTCTCCACGGATTTAAGTCCCTGAGTTCAGCTGCATCTCCACCCCTATCTCTGCTGTAGGAATTCCTAGACCCATGAAACCTCTCAGCTCACGGCTCTAGAATTTCTATGTGAACAGGAGAGTGGGTGTTGGTGGGAAGGTTGGGATTGGGTGGTGAGGATCTGGTGGGAAGGTGGGTGGCCAGGAGTTGATCTAGTCGCTGTGAAGATATCAATTATCTGCATCAAAGAATTGAGGGGTCCGGTGGAGGTGAAGGTGCTGAATGGGGTTGCCAGACAAAATACAGGATGAGCAGTTAAATTTGAATTTCAGATAAATAGCAAATAACTTTTAAGTTATGTCTCCTATAATATTGGGGACACGCTAATAAAAATTATTTTTTTATCTGGAATTCAAATTTCACTGGATATCCTATACTTTTCTTTGTTAAATCTGGCAACCCTATACCAAAAGCACTCCACCCTCTCCATCCCCTGCCCCAGGTTCCCCCTTTGCTGGAGCAGGACAAGTCCTGTGGTCAGCCAGTCTCATTCTTCCATTTGGCAGGTGGAAAAGTGAGGCCCAGGGATGGGGAAGTATCTTGACTCAGATACAGTGATTCAGCTGCAAAGCTGGGGTTGGACTCCTGACTCCTGGCCCAGGCCCTTTTCACCAAAAGGTTCTCATCTTGCTCATTAGCTTAAAAAAAAAAAAAACTGAGCCTTAATGTACACACAAAATTATGGACATTTCACATTCTCTCTCCATCAGCATCTCATCCTTTTGGCAGAGAAGACAAAGGCTCCCCACTCCAGTCCTCTTGCCTGGAAAATCCCATGGACGGAGGAGCCTGGTAGGCTGCAGTCCATGGGGTCGCTAAGAGTTGGACACGACTGAGCGACTTCACTTTCACTTTTCACTTTCACGCATTGGAGAAGGAAATGGCAACCTGCTCCAGTGTTCCTGCCTGGAGTATCCCAGGGACGGGGGAGCCTGATGGGCTGTCGTCTATGGGGTTGCACAGAGCCGGACACGACTGAAGCGACTTAGCAGCAGCGGCAGCAGCATCCTTTTGGAAAAAAGGAGGCCAGAAAAGCCGCTGTTCTCTCCGTCTGTGAAGGGGTCTTGATGGTTGAACACAGACATCCGCGATGTCATCACGAGAGGTGCAACATTCCTGTTGGTCCAGGACGGGGCGCTCTGCTGAGCGGCTGCCTGCAGCCTCAGGGAAGCTTCCAGAAGCAGAGGGACCAAATTCTAGCCTCTACCTGCCACTTGGGCAAGTGACACTCCCTCAGAACCTCAGTCTCTTCAGCTGTAAGTTGGGGCAGAGGGGAGACTCGCTGTTTCTGCCTGCTGGGGTGCAAATGAAAGGCGCACAACTATACGAGAAGTGCCTGGCACACCGAGGGGCCCAGAATCCGGGCAGAAAGCCTCTGAGCTCAAATGCACCCTCACACGACACTGACAGCAGCGACAGAGTCTTCACGTCTTTTCATTGTCTATGACCTCGAGTGATCCCTTTAGAGATGCAGGACGAACTCGTCTGCCCCACCCCACACCATCACCCCATTCCCTCCAGTATGCTGGGGCTGCAGACAGAGGGGGGCTAAGTGCACACATATGTGCTCTCGGGGATCATCACTTAGCACATGGAGCTTGCATTCACCTCTGGCCAGTCTGTAAGACAAGGATTACAAACTCCATTTTGTGGATGGGAACACTGAGGCTCAGAGAGCTCAAGTGACTTGCTCAAGGCCACACAGCTCAGCCGGGACTGGACCCCAGGTCTTTGAGAATCCACAGCTGGGCTGTTTCTATGTCATGCCAGGGTGCCTATTTCAGGGCCCAGCAGCTAAAAGTCAACAACTCCACCATTTCCCCTGTTCTGGACACAGCCTTGAGCTATAAACACAGACTTGGCAACAGACAAGAGCTGACTCCCAGGGATTCCAGGCACCTGAAGAAAATGGGAAAATTTAGTCACCAGGCTCGGAGTTGTTAAATATTTGTGTTGTCACTGCAGTGTGGGTACCTCCATTAGTATAAATAAAAGTCTTACATTTTGAAAGGAAAAAAAAAAAACACGAGTCCTTCAAAAGCTATAACATTTATAGAAAAATGCATTTCCGTCTTTGGAAAGTGAGTGGGCTAAATCCACTGTGGTGCATCCAGTCCATTAAATATTATGCAACAATTAGAAAACACAATCCATTTATATGCACTAATACAGCAAAACTGAGTGAAAAAGGCAAGTTGCAGAGCAATGTGTACAGTTTGATTCCATTTATGCGAAACAGAAAACTCAGTAAAGCCATAGTTTATATTTCCTATAGGTACATATATATGTAAATATGTAGCAAAGGTTCTTTAAGGATCTGCTCCAAACTTATGATGGTGGAACTTCTGGGGAGGAAAAGGGCAATCGGATTGGTTGCAGTGGCTGGGACTCTAACTTGGACTAAAATATTTTTATTTTAACCCAGGAGAATGTATTCATGTTTTATTTGAACGATTCAAAGTTTAATTTACAGGGAGAAATCAATACGTACTATAAGAAAATGTACACTTATTTCCACACAACCTTTTGATATGAGGGGCTTTCCAGGTGGTGCTCGTGGTAAAGAATATGCCTGCAAAGCAGGAGACAGAGTTTGAAGATCCTCTGGAGAGGAAATGGCCCTCCTTTTAGATATGAGCTTGGAGACAAATATTCCTGGGTTAAAAACTTGGCTTCATCACTACTACCTGTGTGTCCCTCCACTCAAAGGAATACTTAACTCTGATCCGACCACTCCCCTTCACTGCCTGCACATCAGTCCAGGAGGACTTCGGTTAGGCACCTTCAACCGATTCTCCACCTAGTGGTCAGAGGGATGTTTTAAAAGCATGAAGTGCACTGTGTGAATGTCAGGCCCTTGTTGAAGATGCTCCAGGGGCTTCCGTTGCACAGACAGACATCTACTCTCCTTGCCAAGATCTGGAAGGCCCTGGACAGTGGGACCCCTTATTTCTTCTTAAGTCTTATTCCCTCACCCTGCCAACACACCACAGCGCCACCAGCCTCTCTAGTACAGCTTCAATACAAGTGCTCTCCTGCCTCAGGGCCTTCGCACATGCTGTTCCTGCTGCCTGGACTGCGCTTCCCTCTCATTCACATTGAACTCGGCTAAACCTGTCTCTCTGTCCCCTTCAGATTGAACCTGTTTCTGAATGTTCTCATAGCTCACCGAACATCCCTTTCATTTTTATTACTTTAATCATTAACAGTGTGAAAGTGAAAGTTGCTAAGTCATGTCTGACTCTGCGACCCCATGAACTATACAATCAAAAGAATTCTCTAGGCCAGAATACTGGAGTGGGTAGCTTTTCCTTCTTCGGGGATCTTCCCAACCCAGGGATCAAACCCAGGTCTCCCACATTGCAGGCAGATTCTTTACCAGCTGAGCCACAAGGGAAGCCCAAGAATACTGGAGTGGGTAGCCTAACCCTTCTCCAGTGGATCTTCCTGACCCAGGAATTGAACTGGGGTCTCCTGCATTGCAGGCGGATTCTTTACCAACTCAGCTATCAGGGAAGCCCCATTAATAGTGTAATTGAGTGCTAAGTCACTTCAATTGTGTCTGACCTTTGCAACCCTATGGACTATAGCCCGCTGGGCTCCTCTGCCCATAGTATTCTCCAGGCAAGAATACTGGAGTAAGTTGCCATTCCCTCCTCCAGGGAATCTTTCTGATCCAGGGATCAAACCTGCGTCTCCTGCATTGCAGGCAGATTCTTTGCCACTGAGCCCCCTGGGAATCCTCCAAGGGGATAACTGGTCCCTATTTCCTCAGGTGATGAACATAATGGACGCAGCATTGCACTTGGTGCAGGGAACATCTCGAGGAATGAAAACCATTAGCTGGCACTATTATTATCTCATAAGGAACTGTGGCAAGAGTTTTTGTGCCCCAGCCCCTTGGTCCTCTATGACTCCACACTGCAGCCATGGCAGGCAGCTCCGGAGCACGCTGGCCACACCCTTCACGTGTCCTCCAAATCTGTCTTCAGCTTCAGGGCTCTTCCTGCAGCTGGGGGTTCATCGGGTGCCACTAAGCAGGGGGCCCAGAAGTGACGAGAATTACCCCAGACTCCAGTGGGACTGGGAGTCAGGATAGATGCTCCTATACCCTTGAAGGGACAGTTCTCAGGGGCTTCCCACATGCTCCCTGCCAAGGTCAAGTGGGCCATAGCCCTGGTCCCCTGCAGCATAATCAGGTCACCAGCACACCCCCAATGGCATTTCTCTCTTCCCTGCTTTCTTGCTCTCTCACTCCCGAGATGACTCCTAAACATACCACCTGCATCCCATCCTTGGCTCACACTCTGCTTTTGGGGAATCCAAACTAAAAACTTTCCCTGGTGGCTCAGATGGCAAAGAATCCACCTGTGATGTGGGAGACCTGGGTTCGCTCCCTGGGTTGGAAAGATCCCCTGGAGAAGGGCATGGCAACCCACTCCAGTATCCTTGCCTGGAGAATCCCCATGGACAGAGGAGCCAGGTGGGCCACAGTTCACGGGGTCGTAAAGAGTTGGACCTGACTGAGCGATTAATACACACAAAAATAGGTCGTGAGGAGTGAGTGTGTGAGGCTGGGGCCTGGCGTCCCATCTTGATCTTCCTCTAATCACTCACTGGCCATGTGACCCCGCTGGGCCTCTCCTTCCTCTCGACCAAGGAGCTTGGACTAGTCCTCTAAGGGCCCTTGTTGCTCAGAAATTCTGAGATCCACTTCTCCTGTAATTGTATCATTCATTCATAAAGCCATTAAGCTTCCATGAGGGGCCTTCTAAGCCTGCCGGGTGAGCCTGTGGCCCGACAGAGGTGCTGCCCACTGTCGGAGGGGGAGAGCCTGCCCTGTGTGAGGGGGCAGGACAGCTACAGGGCAGCCCACTGAGGAGGCCACTTTGACCGCAAGCCTCTCATCTTGTCTCGCTGCCTCCAGCGTGCCTGCGCTCCCTCGGCCTGGCCGTCTGCATGCCTGGCTGCCTTTCTGGCCTCACCCTCCTGGGATGGGTCACAGCACCTTCCTCAGGAAGCTGCCCCTGGCTGGCCTTACTCTCATCTAATGGCCCTTCCATGCAGCTTACCTCCCCCACCACCCCCCTTACGGAAGTTATTAAGTGATATTTCAACTGACTCCTGGGATTACTTAATTTTGAGCTCCTGAAAGGCAAGATCTGCGTCAGTTCATTTTGTGTCCTTGGTTATGGCTGGCAGGCAGGAACCACTCACCGTGTGCCCGTGGAGGAGGGAGCGGGGGAGGAGGGAAAGGGGGAAGGAGGGAGAGGGGGGAGGAGGGAGAGGGGGGAAGAGGGGGAGGGGCGGGGGTCCCAGCTGGACCCACACTTGGTACTAGCAGAGAGCAAACAGCACGGAGCAACAGCTCTAATGCTAAATAACAACACAGACACGAAACCCTCTGGCTAAACCACTGGTCCTTGCCATCCTCACAGGCCACACTTAGTGCTTACTCCATGCCAGGTTCTAGGCTAACAGTGTTCATGTGTGCAGACTCACTTAATCCCCAGCGTGGCCCCTTGAAGGGGACACTATTATCATCCCATCTTACACACAGGTAGGAAGCGGCAGAGTGGGAAGGGACCCCAGGGAAGCTGGCCCGAGTCCCGTCCTGGACTAGAGCGTGTGTGGCCTGACTCCTTCCTTCATTCGCTTGCCGGTTCCTTCGCTCGCTGAACGGTGGCTGTGCACCCGCCCGCACCGGCATCTCAGCAAGCACCAGTCACACACTAGTGGAGCAGGAATGGCACTCCCACCCTCCCTGGCTCTTCTACACCCACGTGGTTGTCTAACCGTGCAATGCTTTTGCCACACACAGACTCAAGCTCTTCTGGCAGCGGGTGAGACACGCACTTATTCATTTTGACCCTCTGGGCACTGAGTTGTGTGGTCACGGCCTCCAATGACTAACGGTGGCTCCAGCTGTTCCCCTTTCCGCAGCTGTGTGACCTGGGACAAGTCACACACCTTCTCTGGGCCACTTGGGCTATAAAACAGGGAGATCCTGCAGGCCCCCAGAGACCAGAGGAGAGGGCTATCTAAGGCGGTGCCTGGCCCACAGTGCTTGGCATAGAGTAGGCACTGGTGACATAGTGGTAAAGAATCCGCCTGCCAATGCAGGAGGCACAAAAGACATGGGCCTGGTCCCTGGGTCAGAAGATCCTCTTGGGTAGTAAACGGCAACCCACTCCAGTATTCTTGCCTGGAAAATTCCATGGACAGAGGAGCCTGGTGGGCTACAGTTCTGGCTTACAGTCAGACAAGACCAAACACACACACACACACGTGTAGGGGTTAAAGGACTTCAGCTGCAGAAGCTGATAGCCTTGTAACACCCCATGGAGGAGGGAGATGATGAAGAGGCCTGACTGAGTGCATGCAGCCATCAGAGGCATGAATAGGACAGTAGGACTGGAACCCCAGTCTGGAGATGCCAAGACCCCACGCCCCTGTTGCTCTGCGACACAGGCTTCTTCAGGACAGCCTAAGCATTTGCACCGGGAACCTATCATTGATGCTGTTGCTTCCCCACACTGTCGCGCATTCTTTTATACTTTAAATGTTCTGTGTGTCTCTCCAATAACTTGACAAAGGCCACCTCTGTCACTGCCCGCGCAACAGAAGAAGGGTCAGCATCACTGTTGTTTCGGGGGCCGGGTACTTCCTGTCCCTTTGCTCAGGGGACTGGTGTGGTGCCGGCTGCAGCCTCGAGCTGGATAAAGATGCTGGACTGACCAAGTGTTAGTTGCTTGGTTGTGTCTGACTTTGCAATCCCATGGATTGTGGCCCGTCAGGCTCCTCTGTCCATGGGATTCTCCAGGCAAGAATACTGCAGTGGGTTGCCATTCCCTTCTCCAACAGATCTTCCTGACCCAGGAATTGAACCTGGGTCTCCCGCACTGCAGGCAGATTCTTTACCATCTGAGCTACCAGGAAAGCCCATGCTGGACTGACCAAGGCTCAAGCTAATACTGAGAGCAAGGGGACAGCTGTGAAAACACACCCAGTGACTCCAACTGGAGCAGCCATAGTGATCGTCACACCATTTACTGAGTCCTGGCAAAACCCAGTGAAGTTTCTCTCTAGACATGCGCCATGTTCTCTATGAAGTGTGTTCTTATTCAGAAGTGTGTTGTTTTGGGAGCATGTGCTTCCCTTAGCAAGCCTTTCTGCAGCTGTGCTAACCCCAAGCCCGGGAGAAGTCACTTGTGTCTGCTTTTGGGAACCTCATTCCTGTGATGCTTGAGGGCGGCCAGGTCCTCGGCCAGCCCTGCCATGCCAGTCCTGCTGGGGGGTGAGTCCGCCCTCCTCTGGGGGAGAAGGGGCAGTTGCTCTGCTGACCAGCCATGCAGAGTCGGGAGCAGGCATGCTGGCAGGTTGACTACAATGCTTTCTTGGAAGATAACAGAACACACTCTTTTTCCAGCTGTTAAGCTGGCTGTGAAAGAGGAAGGGTCACCAGGGCTGGTCACTGGTGAGACCATAGCTGGCTCTGAGGCTGGCTCTTGCCCTAATTTGCTGGGAGCTCCATGGTGAAGACTGTCCTGTTACCTCGAATAGAGCCCAACACATAGTAGGTGCTCACGAAGCAGGTGCGGCATGAAAGGCTGGCAGGCTACAGAGTCCACGGTAGGAGAAAAGTATGTTCCTTAGGACCTTTACCAAACAACAAAACTGAAGTCGGTTGAGACTAGTCAGGCTTCTCAGGAAAGCTGTCAAACTGTACCTTCAGAATATTATTCTTCATAAGAATGGATGCATTGTCATTACTTGGGACAAATGAATAATAATAGCTGGGTGTGTGATGCGTGCTAAGATGTTTCAATCATATCCAACTCTGTGACCCATGGACTATAGCCTGCTAAGCTCCTCTGTCCATGGGATTCTCCAGGTAAGAATACTGGAGTGGGTTGCCATGCTGCCCTTCAGGAGATCTTTCCAACCCAGGGATTGAACCCATGTCTCTTAAGTCGCCTGCATTGGCAGGAGGGTTCTTTACCACTAGCTCCACCTGGGAAGCCCAAGAGCTGGGTGATTTTGCTTAAAAAAAGAGTTCCTTTAATACAGATGGTAATAAACACATGAAAAGATGCTCAACATCGCTCATTGTTAGAGAAATGCAAATCAAAACTACAGTGAGATACCGCCTCACACTGGTCAGAATGGTCATCATCAAAAACTCCACAAACAAGTGCTGGAGAGGGAGTGGAGAAAAGGGAACCCTCCTGCGCTGCGGGTGGGAATGTAAATCGATATAACCACTATGGAAGACAGTATGGAGACTCTTTAAAAAACTAGGAACAATAATAAAATGTTGGTGCTGTTCAGTCGCCCAGCCGTGCCTGACTCCTTTGCAAAACCACCATTCAACCCAGCAATCCCACTTCTAGGCACATACTCTGAGGAAACCCAAACTGAAGAAGACACATGTGCCCCATCGTTTGCCGCGGTTCTAGTTACAGCAGCCAGGACATGGAAGCAGCCTAGATGCCCATCGACAGATGGACGGATACAGAAACGATGGCACACATATGCAATGCAATACCACTCAGCCATGAAAAGGAACGCACCTGAGTCAGGTCTAGTGAGGTAGGTGAACTGAGAGCCTATTATACAGACTGAGGTAAGTCAGAAAGAGAAAGACAAATATCGTGTATTAATGCATATATGTGGAATCTAGAAAGATGGTACTGATGAGCCTATTTGCAGGGCAGCGGTGGAGATACAGACATAGAGAACAGATTTATGAACAAGGGTGGGGGAGAGGAAGGGGAGGGTGAGATGAATGGAGAGAGTAGCATGGAAGCATACACACTGCCATATGTAAAATAGATTGCCAATGGAAATCTGCTGCATGACTCAGGGAACTCAAGCCGGGGCACTGGGACAACCTAGCGGGGAGGGAGGGGACATAGGGGACACCTGTGGCTAATTTATATTGACGTATGGAAGAAATGAAACCAATATTGTAATCATCAATCAATCAAAAATAACTAAATACAAAAAGCAAAACAAAATTCTTTAAAAACAAAAACCTCTTCGAGAGTTTAACTGTTTAAACTCTGTAAGCCTTCAGAGTCTTTCTTACAGAGGGAAAATGTCATGATTCTTACCTGGACCTCGGGTGGCTTATATCTGACCTTAACTTTCAGGCCTCACTGCTCCCTCATTACCCCTTTCCCTCTTCTGATTCGGCTTTCAGAGAATAGTCAAATCTGAGGGCTATCCTTGCCACCTCTCAGACAGGAGCCACAAACTAATTTCATCTTGCAAGTCAACTGTGACTTATTAGCAAGGGCTACCTGGAGTTGAGTTTGAAGAGTCTGTGTATCAGGATTGATTAGTGATGTCTGCCCCAGATTTGTTGGAAGAGGGTGTTTGTTATGACCAGTGCATTTTCTTGGCAAAACTCTATTAGTCTTTGCCCTGCTTCATTCCGTATTCCAAGGCCAAATTTGCCTGTTACTCCAGGTGTTTCTTGACTTCCTACGTTTGCATTCCAGTCCCCTATAATGAAAAGGACATCTTTTTTGGGTGTTAGTTCTAAAAGGCCTTGTAGGTCTTCATAGAACCGTTCAACTTCAGCTTCTTCAGCGTTACTGGTTGGGGCATAGACTTGGATTACTGTGATATTGAATGGTTTGCCTTGGAAACAAACAGAGATCATTCTTTCGTTTTTGAGATTGCATCCAAGTACTGCATTTCGGACTCTTTTGTTGACCATGATGGCCACTCCATTTCTTCTGAGGGATTCCTGCCCGCAGTAGTACATATAATGGTCATCTGAGTTAAATTCACCTATTCCAGTCCATTTCAGTTCGCTGATTCCTAGAATGTCGACATTCACTCTTGCCATTTCTTGTTTGACCACTTCCAATAGAGAAGACTCTATACATGGACATCACCAGATGGTCAACACTGAAATCAGATTGATTATATTCTTTGCAGCCAAAGATGGAGAAGCTCTATACAGTCAACAAAAACAAGACCAGGAGCTGACTGTGGCTCAGACCATGAACTCCTTATTGCCAAATTCAGACTTAAATAGAAGAAAGTAGGGAAAACCACTAGACCATTCAGGTATGACCTAAATCAAATCCCTTATGATTATACAGTGGAAGTGAGAAATAGATTTAAGGGCCTAGATCTGATAGATAGAGTGCCTGATGAACTATGGAATGAGGTTCACGACATTGTACAGGAGACAGGGATCAAGACCATCCCCATGGAAAAGAAATGCAAAAAAGCAAAATGGCTGTCTGGGGAGGCCTTACAAATAGCTGTGAAAAGAAGAGACGCGAAAAGCAAAGGAGAAAAGGAAAGATATAAACATCTGAATGCAGAGTTCCAAAGAATAGCAAGAAGAGATAAGAAAGCCTTCTTCAGCGATCAGTGCAAAGAAATAGAGGAAAACAACAGAATGGGAAAGACTAGGGATCTCTTCCAGAAACTCAGAGATACCAAAGGAACATTTCATGCAAAGATGGGCTCGATAAAGGACAGAAATGGTATGGACCTAACAGAAGCAGAAGATATTCAGAAGAGATGGCAAGAATACACAGAAGAACTGTACAAAAAGATCTTCACGACCCAGATAATCACGATGGTGTGATCACTGACCTAAAGCCAGACATCCTGGAATGTGAAGTCAAGTGGGCCTTAGATAGCCTCACTATGAACAAAGCTAGTGGAGGTGATGGAATTCCAGTTGAGCTATTCCAAATCCTGAAAGATGATGCTGTGAAAGTGCTACACTCAATATGCCAGCAAATATGGAAAACTCAGAAGTGGCCACAGGACTGGAAAAGGTCAGTTTTCATTCCAATTCCAAAGAAAGATAATGCCAAAGAATGCTCAAACTACCGCACAATTGCACTCATCTCACACGCTAGTAAAGTAATGCTCAAAATTCTCCAAGCCAGGCTTCAGCAATATGTAAACCGTGAACTTCCTGATGTTCAAGCTGGTTTTAGAAAAGGCAGAGGAACCAGAGATCAAATTGCCAACATCCGCTGGATCATGGAAAAAGCAAGAGAGTTCCAGAAAAACATCTATTTCTGCTTTATTGACTATGCCAAAGCCTTTGACTGTGTGGATCACAATAAACTGTGGAAAATTCTGAAAGAGATGGGAATACCAGAACACCTGATCTGCCTCTTGAGAAATTTGTATGCAGGTCAGGAAGCAACAGTTAGAGCTGGACATGGAACAACAGACTGGTTCCAAATAGGAAAAGGAGTTCGGCAAGGCTGTATATTGTCACCGTGTTTATTTAACTTATATGCAGAGTACATCATGAGAAACGCTGGACTGGAAGAAACACAAGCTGGAATATAGATTGCCGGGAGAAATATCAATAACCTCAGATATGCAGATGACACCACCCTTATGGCAGAAAGTAAAGAGGAACTCAAGAGCCTTTGATGAAAGTGAAAGTGGAGAGTGAAAAAGTTGGCTTAAAGCTCAACATTCAGAAAAAGAAGATCATGGCATCCAGTCCCACCACTTCATGGGAAATAGATGGGGAAACAGTGGAAACAGTATCAGACTTTATTTTTCTGGGCTCCAAAATCACTACAGATGGTGACTGCAGCCATGAAATTAAAAGATGCTTACTCCTTGGAAGGAAAGTTATGACCAACCTAGATAGCATATTCAAAAGCAGAGACATTACTTTGCCAACAAAGGTTCGTCTAGTCAAGGCTATGGTTTTTCCTGTGGTCATGTATGGATGTGAGAGTTGGACTGTGAAGAAGGCTGAGCGCCGAAGAGTTGATGGTTTTGAAGTGTGGTGTTGGAGAAGACTCTTGAGAGTCCCTTGGACTGCAAGGAGATCCAACCAGTCCATTCTGAAGGAGATCAGCCCTGGGATTTCTTTGGAAGGAATGATGCTAAAGCTGAAACTCCAGTACTTTGGCCACCTCATGCGAAGAGTTGACTCATTGGAAAAGACTCTGATGCTGGGAGGGATTGGGGGCAGGAAGAGAAGGGGATGACAGAGGATGAGATGGCTGGATGGCATCACTGACTCGATGGACGTGAGTCTCAATGAACTCCGGGAGTTTGTGATGGACAGGGAGGCCTGGTGTGCTGCGATTCATGGGGTCGCAAAGAGTCGGACACGACTGAGTGACTGATCTGATCTGCCCCAGATTTGGGTCTGGAAGTGGGGGCTTGTGTTTCAGGAATTTGCTTTCCTGTCCTCTTTCTCTTTCAACCCCTGGCTCAGGATGTCAAGAGGCCCACAAGGTAGACCCACCTGGATGTCTTATTTATTAATGCATCTCCAACTTGGGAGGTCTAAGACCAAGCTCTTCATTTCGTTGAAATCTATCCCCCCTTCTGACCATACTGGCCAGCCACCCTGGGATTTCCTGGATCTGACCTTTCTTCTTCAGACCTGAGATCAACATCTGAGTCTGGGGTCCTCGCATCTCTCATTTGGCTGTCCCTGCAATGGCTCCTTGGTGGATCTCCCTTCCTGAACCGTCATCCTCTGACTCACAGTGAATGATGCTCTGATCTCTCCTAAGTGCCCCTCAGACCTGTATGTCCCCACTCTGGAAACTGCATTGGCTCTAAATGCTCAGCAGTGTCTAATATCCCCTCTTCAACAATTAAAACCAATCCCTTTCTCTCACTCACTAATCCATTCATTCTTAGATTCCCTTTTCCTCTCTGTTCACATATTTGTTAAACAAACATTTCACGATTGCTGCATCCACAATGTCAAGTATGTCTTGTCTCGTAAGGACACAGAAGTGAATACTTCCCTCCACTTCAAATTCTGCGGGTACTGATGCAGTCCTGCTTTCCTTTGAGAAATAAGTCCAGTCCAAGGTATGTGAAACTCACAACCCTTCCCAGGTTATTACGTCCCTTAATGAGGAGCTTGCAGTCTAGGGTGGAGACAGATGTGTAAAAATTCACTCTAATCCCAAGTGAAATGCCTCTCCTTCCAACTTTGGTTCCTTTTCCAGGTCTGGGTCTGTCTCCTTTCCTCTGGGGTCTGCCTCAACACCATCCTCTCCCAGCATCTTTCTCTTCTCTCACAGTAGCCACCACTCTAGTAAATAGTTCGATGGCCAGCTTGGGTCTATCTGCTTCCACTCCTTTTCCTCCAGTTCTTCACCTCATTTCTGTATAAGGGAAACTGTCCAGTGCACAGTAGGGCCACGATAAGAACTGAATTGATTCAACTCCAGTTTTTGAGTAAATCTCTCCTGTGTTCCATTTCTCCCTGCTGACCCCCAGTCAGGTCTCAGGCCCACCCATTTGTTTTGGTGCTGGACTTGGGGCCAGATCACCTGCTTCTGACGCTTTTTGTTGTTGTTGTTGAGTCATGCTAAGTCATGTCCGACTCTTTGTGACCCCATGGATCACAGCATGCCAGGCTCCTCCGTCCTTCACTATCTCCCAGAGTTTGCCATTGAGTTGGTGATGCTATCTAACCATCTTATTCTCTGCTGCCCTCTTCTCCTCTTGCCTTCAATCTTTCCCAGCATCAGGGTCTCTTCCAACAAGTCATCTCTTTGCACTGATCCATGAAGGGGTTCTGCCACTTACAGGCTGGACTCAACCCCCAGGTGCTTCAGTTTTCCTGTCTCTAAAATGGGAATTTTGACAGTACCTCCCTCCTAGGCTTGCTGTGAAGATGCAATGAGTCGATACTTGTTAATGTGCTTACGTCAAGGTTGTATATTGCCACTCTGGTTATTTAAGTTATATGCAGAATACATCATGTGAAATGCTGGGCTGGATGAAGCACAAGCTGGAATCAAGATTTCCAGGACAAATATCAATAACCTCAGATATGCAGATGACACCACCCTTATGGCAGAAAGCAAAGAGGAACTAAAGAGCCTCTTGATGAAAGTGAAAAGAGGAGAGTGAAAAAGCTGGCTTAAAACTCAACATTCTAAACATGGCATCTGGTCCCATGACTTCATGGCAAATAGATGGGGAAACAATGGAAACAGTGAGAGACTTTATTTTCTTGGGTTCCAAAATCACTGCAGATGGTGACTGCAGCCATGAAATTAAAAGATGCTTTCTCCTTGGAAGAAAAACAATAACAAACCTAGACAGTATATTAAAAAGTAGAGACATTACTTTTCCAACAAAGGTCCATCTAGTCAAAGCTATGGTTTTTCCAGTGGTCATGTATGGATGTGAGAGTTGGACCATAAAGAAGGCTGAGCGCCAAAGTATTGATGGTTTTGAACTGTGGTGTTGGAGAAGACTCTTGAGAGTCCATTGAACTGCAAGGAGATCAAACCAGTCAATCCTAAAGGCAATCAATCCTGAATATTCATTGGAAGGACTGATGTTGAAGCTGAGTCTCCAATACTTTGGCCACCTGATGCGAAGAGCCAACTCAATAGAAAGACCCGGATGCTGAGGAAGACTGAAGGCATGAGGAGAAGGGGACGACAGAGGATGAGATGGTTGGATGGCATCACCGACTCGATGGACATGAGTTTGAGCAAGCTCTGGGAGCTGGTGATGGACAGGGAAGCCTGGCGTGCTGCAGTCCATGGGGTCGCAAAGAATCGGCCACATCTGAGTGACTGAACAACAACAACAATATGCTTAGAGAAGGAAGAATGGCAAGAAAGGAGAGGGGATTAGCACCCCACTCCAGTATTCTCGCCTGGAGAATTCCATGGACAGAGGAGCCCAGTGGGCTACAGTCCACGGGGTCGCAAAGAGTCAGACACAACTGAGTGTCTAACACTACACTAATGTGCTCAAAACAGTGTTTGGTACATGGTAAGAGTGAGGGCTGACCTTTCCTGCATATTGGGATAGGTCCTCCACTTCAGTTTTCCTTTAGGCCTGAACCTATTTACTGTTGGTTTGGAATTCTCACCCTCTCCTGTTTACACTTACTTTGCATTCTGTCCCCCTCATCATTGAGTCCCTGGAGTTCACTTGCCTGGCTGACAGGGTCTGGATTCAGGGGGCACTGCAGAAAGGGGAAGGTGGGTGGACCTGCCACTTCTGTCTGGGAAGAATCATCACCCCCAGCATTCACTGGGTCACACCTGGTTGCCTAGCAACCAGCAACACACATCTCTGCCTTGGCTCACAATTATATGGAGAAACAAAATGTTCCAGATGAACCCTCAAATCACACATCATTAAGTTCTGTTCAGCCTGGGGCTCAGCAACAAAGCCATAAGGAACAGAACAAAGCAGCAAGAGCTTTGGGGGATGGAGTACCGTGCTAGGAGACTGGGGCTGGGCTTCCAGCCATGCTGACCCCTGGTTGGCTAGGTGATACCGAGATCCTCACCCAGGTCCAGGTTCAAAAAGTGGCCCTGTCACCTGCTCACTGGCTGAGCCATACCCAGTCAGTGCCCTGGTATCTCCTCACCTGCTGGAGTTCAGATTTGGTCCCTGCTCTGCAGGGCATGGTGAGAATGGATGAGATAACACACTATGTCCTTCGCCTGTTCTCAGCTCTCCAGCATCCACCCCACTAGGGAGGAAACCCCACAGTTCTGGTGCTCCCCTGGTCGTCCAGCCCCTGCTGACTTCCCCTCAGGCCCCACCTCCAAGCCTTTGTCCACGCTTCCCCCTCATTCCATGGCACAGCCTCCCTTTCATTCTGCAGGTCCTCTCCGCCTCCTGATCTCAGGATCTCCAATGACTGTTCTGTTCTTCCTCCCCCGGCCCTTGCCTGTTTCCCCAGAGCTGTAATGACAATGGACGATCTCAGTTATTTCTCCATTTTCTTAGCTTTTTTTCTTGCCACCCATACTCAAACACAAGCCCCATAAGAGCGGTGACATTTTTTATTCCGTTCACTGCTGCATCAATTCCTGGGGCCCAGAACTATGTCTAGCACATGATAGGTGCTTAAGGACCGTCTGCTGCATGAATCGATGAACAAATGAAGGAATGGTTCCAATGCCTGGCACTTAGTAGGTGCTTGGGACCTTCTTGCCTTTTGTTTCACTTTAGGCTTTTCTACAAAAGGAGTTCGCCGACACCCTTAAACCCTGTATGCTTGGCCCTGCATTTACTGGAGGCAATTCTTTCTTGGATATTTACAGCAAAAGGTAAAGATATCCATTAACCAAGAAACACGCTAGCATGAAATCATCATTCTGTGCACTTTTCAGGGACAAAACTTCAGGACCTGTCATGAAGGACTCTGAAATTTAAATACACAAAACAGGGAGAGGAAATAACATCTAAGATTTGCCGGCATCTAGAACACACTGGAGAGAGGGGACTTGGGCCAGGCTGGCTTGGGTTCAGGTGTTACTTCTGCAACCTGTTGGTGAGTGACCTTGGCCTTGACACTGTGTCTCAGTTTCTTTGTCTGTGAAACGGTGATAATACTATAAAGAGATACCATATAAACCGCAAGTCCCCCCCAACCACTCTCCACTGCTCAGAATTAAACCTGGGGGCTGGGACTCACTGCAGCCCCATGGGTGGTCTCCATCAGCCTCCCACATGGCGGCTGCATTTTCTTTGCTACTGTGCTGAGGCCGGAAACACAGCTGGCTCCCCAAGATGGTAATTGTTCGGACAATTTAGGAAACCTCTGGGGGAGACAGAGAAGCTGGCAGTTCCAGATCAAACAGCCAGCTTTCCCGGGAGCCCGTTGTCAGAACATCAGAGGGACGGTTTTGCAGCCTGGCCTCATATTAACTGCGGCAGTCAGAAAATGGATTATTCCAAACCCCGGCGTTCACTCACTCGACACTTTCTCCTTGTCTGGGTAATTAGATCTCCCAGGACTTCAAGAGGATGCTGGCAGCTTCATGCCAGCTCACATGTCCTTGAGGCTGGCAAGGGGGCAGCAGGGTGTGTGTCTCTGTTAGATCGCAGCCCCTCTTGGGCCGGCCCCCTCCCCCCAGGTCCTAAGCTGAGCGGGCTGTGGGTTCCGTTTGGGGCAAGTGGACTAGGGAGCCCTCAGCATGCCCACACATATCTCCATCACTCGCATTTTCATTTATGTAGAATCTTTGTTAGGTGCTAACTTTTCAGAGGTGCATGAGACTGCCCTTGTCCTCAGGAAGCATGAAATCCAAAAGTCTAGATAACTAATGAGAACCTACTGTATAGCTCTGTATACAGTACTCCCTACTGTATACAGTAGGGAGCCCTACTCAATGCTCTGCATTGACCCAAACAGGAAGGAAATCCAAAAATGGGAGGATATATGTATGTGTAGTGGATTTACTTGCGGTACAGCAGAAACTAATACAACATTGGGAAGCAACCAGGCTGCTGTTGGTTAGTCGCTAAACTGTGTCTGACTCTTTGTAACCCCATGGACTGGAGCCCGCCAGGCTCCTCAACCCATAGGATTTCCCAAGTATGAATACTGGAATGGGCTGTCATTTCCTCCTACAGGGGATCTTCCCAAACCAGGGATCAAACCCACGTCTCCTGTGTCTCTGCACTGGCAGGCGGATTCTTTACCACTGAACAACATAGGGGATCAGAAAACTCCAGAGAGCCGGAGGCCTACCAGAACTCAACCTTAGCCAATCTTGGCAAGCCATTCATAGGCGGCCGCTCCAGACTCCCGAGGGTCCCCCTGCAGCCTCTTCTACCTGCAGGGTTGCTTGGGAAGACTCTGCCCTGAGACACTCTCCCACTGGGATTTCTGTCCTCTTGGGAGAATCTCTAGGGTGGGCTCAGCAGGGGGACGGGGAGCTGAGTTCATTTCCCTCCCTCCCTGGAGAAGGTAGGGGCCAGCTGGGGCAGGGTGTACATGGTGTAACTGTTTTAAGCCCCTATACAGGGTGGCTGGTTCCTTTCATTCACTGTTCTCACAATTAAGCCCTGGATTCTCTTTAAAAGGTTTCCCTGGTGGCTCAGATGGTAAAGAATCTGCCTTCAACGCAGGAGACGCAGGTTCGACTCCTGGGTTGGGAAGATCCCTTGGCGAAGGAAATGGGAGCCCACTCCAGTACTCCTGCCTGGGAAATCACATGGGCGGAGGAGCCTGGCGGGCTACAACCCCTGTGTTGCTCCGTGTTTCAGGCCAGGCCATCCACATGCTCTCTCCTTGGACCCGGAGTCAGCAATGCAGTGGGATCAGCTCCCATCTTCTTGTGAGACCCTGTTGCTAAGTATTCAGGCACTTTTGTGAGCTGGCTGTTAGAGGCAGCCGTCATGAGGAGTCAGTGATACAGAGTTCCAATTTCTATAAATCATATTTAAAAGGGAACAAGTGGCCCATGCTTGTCCCTTCCTAACTATTTTCCTGCCTGTCACTATGCTCTGTTCTCCGGAGCCCACCGAGGCTACCCATGGAAACGCCACGTAATGGTGTGGACTGTGGGTCGTCTCCCAGTCTCACATTTTGTGCCATCGTGTTCGTGGCGCTGTAGGAACACTTACGCCATGGAAATCAGCATGCGCCACAAACGAGGACTCCTTACCACCCCAGAGGGCTGTGTGCTAACCACCCACCAACCCAGCGCTGCCCGAAATAGGGAGCAACGCAAGGACCCGAAACAGCGGGAGTGGATTTCTCCCAGCCTGCGTGCCCCCCAGGGGCATATATTCCTGGTGTCAGTCCTGCCATCCAGCCCCGCGCATCCCAATTTCCCTCCAGAAAACCGAGCTCGGTTTTCCAGCCTCTGGTCTGACTTTGGGGGACCATGCCCGTTCTTCCCTCGGATCTGCCCCACCACTCCTGTTGCTCATCACCAACGCGCCTCAGCTGACCTGCCTTAGGACAATGTCCCCACCAACGCAGAAGGACAAGTGGAGAGAGAAACCATCACCCTGAATCTTACCCATAACCCCAACACTGGCACTTGCCTCCCATCTGTTTCTATGGAGTTGCTGCCATGTACCATGCTGAACACGGCTTTTTCACACTGCACCGCATCACGAGCCCCATACACGTTGCTTCATGCTCTTTGCAACAACAATTTCCCACGATGTTCCATCAGGCATGTGGAGAAGCTGAAGGCGGCTTAATTGCTCTCCTAATGTTAGGCATTTAGGAATTACTTAACATCACACAGGGAAACGGTTAAGAAAAAAAAACAAAAACTGGGACTTTGGGTCAGGAGAAGAGTTCTCATGTGGTTTTGGGCCAGAGGGCTGTGTGAGTTTGGGGCAAGATCTTTCCCTCTCTGTGCCTCAGCATCTTAAACCTATAATATGTAAATAATGATGATGATAGTAATAAGAGTAACGGCAGTTTCCGTTCCCTGCAGGCTTCCTGTACTGAGCTGTGTGTTCTTACACCAGCTCATTTATTCCTTACCACGGATCACGAACAAGTACTATTTCACAGATGAGTAAACAGGTTCTGAGAGGTGAAGTCATTTGCTTGGCACAACATGGCGAGTAAGTAAGTGGCACAGCTGGGATCAGACCCAGGACGCCCGCTGCTTAACGCGTAGGCTGCCTCACTGCTTCCTAACGCCCACTGGGATGGGCGCTCGGAGACGCATGCATCCGCACGGAAGAGAGCTCGTCAGCTCTCACCACAGTCCTCCTCTGTCCCCCCGTGCACCCCCACTTTACAGGAGAGAAACTGGGGCTTCAAGCACAGAAAGGATCGTCTCAAGTGAGAATGTTCTGGGTGGATTGTGCCCCCGCCCAAGTCATAAGGCCTGGAAACTCAGGGTGGGACCATATAGAGCCACCACAGAGGGGAGCAGTTGCTCAGTTAGGATGAGGTCTTATGGGTGGGCCCTGTTCGAGGATGACCTGTGTCCTTACGTGGAGGAAATCTGCAGTCAGAGACAGACACACACAGAAGGAAGATGGTGTGAAGATACAGGGAGGACGGCCACCTACAAGGTGAATACCAACGAGGCCCGACTGGTCTACTGTGCCATTTAAAGCCTGTGCTTCCTTATTACTTTTCTACCCGGGTGATCTGTCCGCTGGTGGAAGTGCGATGCTCAAGCCCCCCAGTACTGTTGTGTTACTGTCGATGTCCCCTTCTCTGTCTGCTACCATTTACCTTGTGGATTGAGGCACTCTTACGTTGGGTGCATAGATATTTACAATTGTCACGCCTTCTTCACCGACAAGTGAAGGAGAGGGACCTGGGACAGATCCTCCCCGTCACAGCCCTCGGAAGGAACCGGCTCTGCCGACATCTCGATCTCAGACTTCCAGCCTCCAGAAAGGTGAGACAACACGTTTCTGCTGTTTAAGCCACTCAGTTTGTGGTCCTTGGTTATGGCAGACCCTGGAAATGTACACATCCATGCAGCAAGGCGGGGATGGATGAGAGCTGAGGTTGTGTGGGGAGGTGGGGAGCCTGCACGAGGCAGGGGGCGGGGAAGACGAACGTCTGCCCCCTTCACCACGTGCAGGGATGCCTTGGGGCCCCTGGTCCTGGGTGAGGACCTCACCCACCGCACACCTGGGCAGGTCCCTTCCCTCCTGGGCCTCAGTGCATTCTGGGATTGCTGGATGAGATGGGCCCTGAGAGCCACTCCAGACCTGTGGTCCCCACGAGTCTGAGAGTCCCTCCGGCTCTTGTCCCAACCACCCTGACCCGACTGAGCTGGTGTGTGTGGGGGCAGCCCCAGGGAACACACCATTCTGCTGTTTTGTCCAGCAGAGGTTTCCCAAGAGCTCGGGAAGCAGCCTGTCCCCCGGGCTGTTACTCCTTCACTGTCCTCTCTGGACCCTTCCCGGCAGCTCTTATGTCTGATTGCCTCTCCAGTGTCAGACACCTTGATCACACCCTGCCTGCAGGTGACTCTCTCCTCTCCTCTCTGACTTCTGCTTTGCTGGTTGCCTTCTCCCTTACCAGCTGCAGCTGCACTTGATGAGCACCGCAGGAGAGTTCATCCCTGTATGCTCATGGAGTGTACTCTGTGCCCAGCACTGCTCCAGGCACTAGAGTACGGCAGTGAACAGCACAGGCCCAGACCTCTGCCCCACTCCCCCATGCAGCTTTGGGACTTCTTAGCAGAGTCCCCGGAGAAGGCAATGGCACCCCACTCCAGTACTCTTGCCTGGAAAATCCCATGGACAGAGGAGCCTGGTAGGCTGCAGTCCATGGGGTCGCTAGGAGTCAGACACGACTCAGCGACTTCCCTTTCACTTTTCACTTTCATGCATTGGAGAAGGAAATGGCAACCCACTCCACTGTTCTTGCCTGGGGAATCCCAGGGACAGGGGAGCCTGATAGGCTGCCGTCTATGGGGTCGCACAGAGTCAGACACGACTGAAGTGACTTAGCAGCAGCAGCAGTAGCAGCAGCAGAGTCCCAAACTTCTCTGTTGTCCCAGGCTTCTCTGTAGGCATCTTTGTCATCTAGCTGCTCCACCTCCAGGCCTGCCATCCCATTCCTCAGGGCCCAGCAGAAACCTCTCATTTCACCACAGCCTTGTTCCTCTCCTCGCTGGACCGTCTCTACCACAAGCGGCCAGCTCTGTCTTGAAAACCGAGTCTGCACGACCCTCTCTTGCCCTTGACTGTCCAGTGCAGCCTGGGCCCTCCTCTCCGTCACCGGTCCCAGCCAGGTCCAGCTGTCACCTCTCTTTCAGATGCCTTTCCCTCCCTCCCCGCTGGCTTTATTTCATGGGTTATCTCCCCATCCAACCCAAACCCATGGCTGCCAGCTGTTCCAGCTGCACTGTTCCTCTGCTTGAGGACCGTCATGGCCTCCCTCCTGCCTCTTCATTTAAGCACAGAGGTTGTGGCTGAATATGTGGAGTCCTGGCGTGGACTCTCGAATTGCTGGGTTTGACTGTCACGCCTGGTTTGGATTCCTCCACCCGTTCGCTGCGTGACCATGGGCAAGTGATTTGATGTCTCTGTGCTTCGGTGTCTTATGAAAATGGGACTACTACCAGTGCCTACTCTGTAGGGTTGTTGGGAGGATCAAATGAGGTGACGACGAGTGCGAAGCTCTAGAAGAATGTCTGGAGCATCTACACTGCTCTGCTCCTCTTAATTATTATCACTGCTGCTGTGGTTCCCTTCTCTAAGCCCCAACCAAAACAGAATAATTGGCTCTTCATTTTACATAGCCTTCTGCTCTGCCTCTGTGCCTCTGTCCACACTTTTCCCTCCACATGGAGTGCCCTGCTCCAATGCAAACCTTGCATATCGCTCAACGTCTTGCTCAAATACCACCTCCTCCATGCAGCCCTCCAAGATCCCCCCAGCTGGAAGGGTTCACTTCTGCTTCTCCGTTCTCTGGCGTCTTGTCCAAAGCTATCCTAGAGAAAGAGCAGAATCTTCTCTGCTCAGAAACGGTCCCTTGGAACATTTTCTGGGACCACAGAAATTTGTAAGGGGCCTCCCTTTGGGGTGGAGGTTGATGCTGGCAGGTGGGTATGAGAGAACCATCTGTGGAGGCCCTAATTTCCACTGACTATAATAACTACAGATCTGAAACCACAGCAGGGCTTGCAGTGTGCCAGGAGGAGTAAGATAATCATTGTGGAGGTGAAGGGGAGGCTGTGTAAGTAACTCACCTGCCCCACTGAGGCCTCCCCTGTGACAGGCAGGCCCAGAGGGACAGGTGGCCTTAGACCTCTTGAGTTTTGTGGGACCCAGGCCAGGTGGACACCTGACATTGCCCTAATGCTAAGACAGCCCAGCCTGTGGTTGCTGAGCAGCATCTCTCATCCCTCAGCCCACTTGACAGACGAGGAAACTGAGGCTCAAGAAGGCAAAGTAACCAGAGACTGGTGTCCAGGGCTCTGGGCTTCTGAAGCCAGAGGCAGACTGCCCGGGACCGCCCACGGAGCCAGTGTGAGCAGGACTCTGAGATTGCCTGGTGGAGACGCTGGGTGCGGGCTTGGTGCAGGGCCAAGGGCGCTGCCCCATCAGGGCTATGGTGGGCCTGCCACACCCTAAGGATGGACGTTACAGTCTGTTAAAGGAGAGGGATCTGGGGACTGGCTCTGAGCCACTCACCCTTTGGCCAGTGTGACGTCTGCACCACTGGGGGTAGGTGTTGGCCCCAAGGACCTGGAAGAACCTGAGACCCCTAGACTTGCTGTCTTTATTGGCACTCGGGCTTTATCAATTGGTAGTCTCAGTCAACAGGGGCCAGAGTGAGGCTGGTCCCCACTCCAGGCCTTCCAGCCCTGTGAGTTTCTTACACAGGTGAGAGGGCTACACACAGGAGCCCAGGCTGTGGTCAGTGGGGCGGGTGCAAGACGAACCTCCCAAGGTCCCACTGTGGGCCAGGCTCTCTCCGTGCATTTTCTCTTTCAATCCAGAGACCAGTATGGATTCCGGGGGCTGGAGATTACCCATTCCACTTAACAGATGTAAAAACCAAGGCACTGAGAGTTTATAGAGCCAGAGCTCCCACCCAGGCTTTAAGATACTACAGTTTAGTATCTTTCTATAATATTAGAGGTTTTCAAACTTTTTTCTTTTGTTTTTAAAAAGTATTCCCCCACCTTTTTTTTTTTTTTTAAAGAAAACTTACTAGATGCTTCACAATGCAAAACAGATTTAAAAAAAAAAGAAGAAGCTGCTCTGGAACACAGTGGGCAGGAAGGCCAGAGCCCCAGCCACTCAGCATCTGCCTGTCCCCTGGGGCACTTCCATGGAACCCCAGGGAAACCAGTGTGAGAGCCGCCTCACCCAAACCTCAGTCCCCCTGCCTTTAGCAAGCTTTTTGGCTTCCCAGGCCCCTGGAGAGGAGCTGTTCTCAGGCCTCTCTCATGGAGCTCATGGCCCACTTCACATTCATGTGGACAGCACAGCATAGACAAACGTAGCCACGATCAGCAGGCTGACATTCTGCACACACGGCATGAACACACCGGCTAAAACCCAGTCCGTGGACCGGTCCTCTCCCCTTGAGACACATGCTAGGTCCCAGCTGCGATGAGTCCCTCATCTCTCCCTGGGCACGTTCTGGCCCTTTGCTCAAGCGGCTCCTCTCGCTGAGAACACGCTCCCTCTCTGGTCACTGCGTGCTCAACCCCCCCCACCCTGCCTGGGAGGAGACCCAGTTCAAAGGACGCCTCTTCTCACTCATCTCCAGTCGGGCAGGGATCACCCCCGCCTTTGTCTGGAAGTGCCCTCCCTCTTGCCATAGAGTTATTCTCAACAGCAGCCAGAAGATGAAGGGGGCTACCTGGGTACATTTGGGTGCCAGCCTGTCTGGGCACCCGTCCTGGCTGGGCCCCTTGCTAGTGGTGGGGCCCTGAGCCCCAATTTTCTCGTTGGAAAGCTGGGGATATAAGTAGTTCTTGCTTCACATGGGTTTGAGAGGATTAACAAATATACTGTCACGAAGCCTCAGCAGATGGGCTGGCCCTCTATGAGCAGTCAATATGCGTTAAGGAGTCTCTGGGGCCACAGCTGAACCATGTATCACAGCTGGACCTGGAATCACAGCTGTACCTGGAATCACAGCTGGAACTGGAACCACAGCTGTGCCCATGACCACACCTACACCTGGAATCACAGCTGGACCTGGGACTACAACTGTGCCTGAAATCCCAGCTCTATCACAACTGGACCCGGGGTCACAGCTGGACCTGGGATCACAGCTGGACCTGGAGTCCCAGCTGGAACTGGGATCTCAGCTGGACCTGGGATCACAGCTGGACCTGGAACCACAGCTTGACCTGGAACCACAGCTGTACCTGAAATCACAGCTCTATCACAACTGGACCTGGGATCACAGCTGGACCTGGGATCTCAGCTGGACCTGGGATCACAGCTGTAACTGGAACCACAGCTGGACCTGGAACCACAGCTGCACCTGGAATCCCAGCTGGACCTGGAACCACAGCTGCACCTGGAATCCCAGCTGGAACTGGAATCTCAGCTGCACCTGGAATCCCAGCTGGAACTGGAATCAGCTGGCAGTTTTATCACAGCTAGACTGGAAGAGTCTTCAAGGCAGAGGGATTAACAACCCAGCTCTGCACCTCCATTTCCAGGAACTCTTGGGGCAGCTCTGGAGCAGAAGGAGGTCAGGAAGGGGCTCCTCCATCCCAGACCCTGGACCAATAGGGAATGGAAGGCTGCCCCACCCCGGCCCTGCCCACCTGACTTAGATAGAGACGCTGCCCGAGCAGCAGACAGAACCCAGAGGAGCCACGTGGCCCATGCCGGCGCACAGTAGGTACACAGCACACATCTTTTCAGTGCATGCCTGTGTGTTAGCTTCCACCTCTGCTCAGTATGACAGATGCGGGGTAAGAATTGGACAACCTTGAATAGTACCTGTATCCATTGGTTCTGGAAGGTGGGTGTTCTTGTCACACCATTTACAGACAGGAAAACTGTGGCCCTGGATCAAGAGCCCCCCGGGTGGAGCTCTTCCCCTTCCTTCTCTTTTCTGAGGACAGAGTAGGCACTCAGTGTTTAGGGCACATTCATTCTATAAATCAAAGGTGCCTTCAGAGTACAAATCAGGACCACCTTCCTCTGTACGCCGTGGTTTCCTGCACACAGGGCTGCTGGGAGGCCCCAGTAAGAAAGACTGGCCCTGAGAAGTCTGCACCCAGTAAATTACAGCCACTGGCTGGCCTAGGGACGCAGGCTTTTTGGATGGTGGGCCCGCCTGATGAGAAGCCCACCTGCAATGTGGCCCCTACCCCGTATCCTCCCTGCCCCTTCTCTTTGCCTGATTACGAAGCACTGACCAGGCCAAGCAGTACTGGTCAAGGTCAAGGAACATGCAGTTCCTGGAAACCCGCCCCCTCACACCCCACCCCGACCCCCCCATTCACCACCCCGGCCAGGAGCCCCCACGAGTGACAGGTCAGGCCCCTTCTCTAACTGTTCTGCACTCTCCCGGCCTCCCCTGAGCCTATACAACTGTCTGTCCAGCATCGACTCTGCTGCCCCAGCCTGGGAAGACAGAGAGCACCACGTATCAATCAACACATGGGTTTATCTCATGGATGATTCAGAAGGATGTGCAGGTGGCATTCTGGAAGGCGTCTACAGGAGATTCATCGGACTTTCATGGAAAACTGTGCTTCTAGGGGATTTGTTTTTCCTGATGGTACTGGGAGTGAGGGGAGGGGATAGAAGCATTGCAAGTCAAATACAGGGCTCACTTTTGGAAACCCACAGACTCACATGTGTTGCTTAGGCCCCTCACCTGCCCAGAAAAGCTGCCTCTCTCTTCTCTACCCATGTGAACCCAACCTGTCCCTTAAAGTCACCCAGAGCCCCAGGTTGACGCTGAGATCGCACCTGCCATGTGCCAGGCACTCGGCTCTTGACACACTTTACCCCGACACTGGGAAGGACTGGAGGCAAAAGCAGAAGCGGGCGGCAGAGGATGAGGTGGCTGGATGGCATCACCGACTCAATGGACATGAGTTTGAGTAGACTCTGGGAGATAGTGAAGGACAGGGAGGCCTGGCATGCTGCAGTCCATGCGGTCACAGACTCAGACACAACTTAGCAACTGCACGACGATGCTCTGATCCTCCCAGCAACCCCGTGAAAGAGGCCCTGTTATTTTCTCTGGTCACAGATGAAGCAACGAAGGTACAGAGAGGTTAGACAATGGCCCAGTGTTCCACAGCTGGATGAAAATGGAGCTGGGACTTGACCCTGACACTGAGTCAGCCCCTTCACTTCTGGGACACTGGCCAGAGACTCCCGCCCCCCAGCCTGGATGCAGCCAGCTTCCACCTGCTTCCCAGGTGTAATTATTAGCAGTGTGTGGTTTGGCTGTGATCACTCCCCAATTGGTGCTCCCAATCCTGCCTTCACTCCTCAGCTGCCTCCTTGAGTCTATCTGTTCTCCCCATCCTCCAGGGCGTGGAGCATGCCTGCCATTCCTCTATACCTCCCCTGCACACAGTAGGACTGCACCCTTCTGGGGTGAGCATGTGACCGGATCTGACCAATCAGACTATTCCCACCTCCAGCCACAGGGATTGGTTCAAGAGCGGCTCCAGGTGGCCCTTGAGGGAGTCTGTTCTGATACTTCATGGAGTGGTGGGGGGGCCCTGAGAAAGAGGTGACTTTGGCTGCTGGAGCCCTCATGGGGTGAGGGCCTGTCTGAGAAGGAAGCCAACACAGAGGACAGTGGAGGCAGAAGACAGCAGGAGAGGGATGAACAAGCCCTTCTCAGCATCAGAGGCCCTGGGTCCACCCATGCCTGAGGCCAGGACAATCCCTGGACTTCTCAGTTGCACAAGCCAGAAAAAAATCCTTTTTTTGCATAAGCCAGTTTGAGACACATTTCTATCAAATAGAATCCTCTGTCCGTGGGATTCTCCAGGCAAGAATAGGGGAGTGGGTTGCCGTTCCCTCCTCCAGGGGATCTTCCCAACCTAGGGATAGAACCCGGGTCTCCTGCGTCTCCTGCATTGCAGGCAGCTTCTTTCACAGCTGAGCCACTGGGAAAGCCCCATATCGAATCCTAATAGATAGAAATACTCAGTAAATACTGAAAGATGATGACTTCTTTGGTAGAAAACCTTCAAAGCACTTCCAACTCACTGTCTCCAAACGGTGGGAGAGGGAAGTAGCACAGTCCCATTTTACAGGTGAGAAAACAGGTCTGGAGAGTCTAAATATCTTGCCTGAAGTCACAACCTGCTGAGCGATAGCAGTGAGGCCAGAACACCTCCCAGGGTGTCATGCCGGCCCCTCCTCTGCCCCTGGAGGTATTCAGAAAGTGGTTACATTTCCTCAGCCTCTTACATACTTGGGTGAGCTCTGCTCCTCCAGGCCTTGCAGCTGACAGAGTCCCGGGCAGCTTTGCGTGAAGACCAGGGGTGGGGGTGGGGGAGTGAAGGGGTGTTAGTGGGTTGGGGCAGGGAGATGTTTCCCCTTCTCTCTGGCCAGGCTGTGAATTCCCCGAGTGGATCCCGTGTCTGCCTGGGACTCTGCTGCAGCTGGGTCTGCCTCAGGTTCCCTGGGGTCCCTGGGGAGACAGAGTGTCACGGTGGCAAACAGGAGACCCCCCCCTCGCTGCCTTCCTGCTCTCCCCCGTGCCCAGTGGGCAATGTGGGCCCCAGCAGGTCCGAGGGGCGTCTTGTCCATCAAAATTAACTGGAGGTTCCGTCTCACAGCACCCCACCGGATCCAGTTCCCAGCGCACCCCGCGGCTGCCCAGTCTCCTCGGTCCCCTTTCTCCCCCACCATGAAATATGCAACGCGGGGAGCACCGTGCGGGGCCTCTCTGGCCGCCCCAGCTGACAGCTGGTGGTGCAGGGTCCAGAGTGAAGGACAGCGCCAGGCGAGCTGAGTGGCTCCGAGCACTGCCGCCCGGGGCTCTGCAGACTGAAGCCGAGTGTCCCCTCAGGGAGGTCCTGTCCCCGGTCTGCAGCCTTCCACACCCCACAGAGAGGGACACAGAACATCCACTGCTACTTCCTCCTTCCCTTCATTCTGCCAATATTTTTGACCCTCCAACTGCTGGAGCAGGCGCTGGGGACACTGGAGAATGACAAGCAGCTCCTGCGCCCCAGGGCTCACAGACCACCCCAATACCCACTACCCAACTTTCTGGATAATTCGAAGCCACCTCCTCTGGGAAGCCTCCTCTGATAGCACGTTGACTCGATGCTGGGCACCATCTCATTTAATTGCCTAATTCTTGCACAGGGATGGGGCCAGAGCATGTTGTTTTTTAAAAAAGAGACTATTTGGGTATGATAATAACAATGACAGTGATCATCATTTTGTGTCTAGGGGCTGCCACACACAGGGCTAAACCCTTCAGATAGGTGATCTGATTTAATTCTCACACATTCTATAAGGAAGGTAGTGTTATTATGCCTATTTCACAGACATGACAACTGAGGCTCAGAGAGGATTCACTGAGCTCTCCCAGTGTCTCTCAAAGAGTAAGCCAGCCAGGAGTCAAACCTGAGCATCAGGGGCTTTACTGCCCTAGGCTGGATGGGTGTGCAAGGAGGGGGAGGGTGGAGGGCACCAAGGGAGGGGCATCACCAGGATGGAAGAGGACCCACAGTGGGAGAGGAGAGCAGGGGTGCTCGGTGGCCCAGAGAAATATCCAGTATTGCCAGGCTGTGGCTCTGAGCTCGTGGTTAGGGTGGGCGGCAGGTGGCGCCCCGGGTGGAAGTTGACCTCTATGGTTTCAAATCCCCTCGATCGCCCTCAGCAATCTTTTTGTCTAAAAGTAGCTGGATTTTCGGGAGGACTGGGGCACTTTCCCAGATTTTGACTCAGAAGCTACCCCCTGCTGACGTCAGCAGATGAGGACAGAGGGTGTCGGGAATGGCCCACCTGGGCCTCTGTCTGGAGCCAGGGCAGCCCCGGATCACAGGGCTTTGGAGCCACAGGCTGGGGTGGGAGGCCAAGCGTTGCTCTGAGTCAGAAGAGGGCCACCCAGGGCAGGACAAAGGCTGCAGGGGAGAGAGAAGACGGAAAGTGCCCTGGCGGCTCCCCTGGCAAACAGAGGGCACCTTTGCAGGACTGTACCCAGGTTACACACACGTGGCTTGGGGCTGAGGCATGGCTGGGCGTGGAGCCTCACACAGTTGTGTTCAAAGTCAGCTCTGCTGTGAGCCGTGGTGATGACTTCAGCCGTCTTGCTTCCCATCTGTGAAATGGGTGACATCACCTGCATGCAGGAAGGTGGGTGATAAGGATGCAGAAGAGCCTGGGAAAACATGTGTAACACCAGCTGGGACACGGGCCAGGGTCCCGGAAGAGTCGGGTTCTAGCCTTTCTGGAAATCACCGCTACTTCTTCCAAAGTAGTGACAATCATACTGGAAACAACAAGAGCTGATGCTGGCTGAGAAGGACGCACACGCTGGGCCTCACTCGTGTGCCCGACCTCACTCGGTGTTCAAAATCTGTGTAACTGACGGGGAAACGGAGGGGTTCAGTCTCTGGGGCTGAACCCTAACACAGCGCTGTCCTTGCGCCTGGTGGATGCTGTGTTAAACTATTTCACTTTATCCTCATCACAGCCCTGTGAGGTAGTCACTAGTACTTTCCCATTTTTTCAGACGAGAAAACTAAGGCACAGAGAGGCTGGGTAACTTGCCCAGAAACACACAGCTGTCAAATGGCCCAGCTGGGATTTGAATCCCCATCATCCAAGTCCAACTCCAAGGGTAGCATTACATGTGTTAGTCCTTCCTCAAACCTCCCCCAGCCCCGTCTGCAACCTGGGAGATCCCTCAGGGCAGCAACGCAGCCCTGGTTAATCCCACTGTGGGCTTTCCCCCTCCTCAGGGACCTTTCAACCATCAAACATCTCACTTGATGCTCACGAAATATTAGGAAACCAAGGTCTGGCGAAGTCAGATAAAAGTCTCAAAGGCATACAAATGACAGGTGGCAGAGCTATAGCCATTATCGCTTCCATTTTACAGATGAGAAAACGAAGTCTCCTTTATTTTTCTTTTCACATAATGCCTCACTTCTTGCAGCGCACCAGCAGTCTGGGGAATTCCACCTAACAAATGCTGCTCTGTGCCACATCACGCACTTTCCCTTTCCTTTCCTCCTCCTTCAAATACCAGGAAGTCCACCCACCTCACTTCTCTGATCCCTGGGGCCCTTGGCTGCAGTAGCTCTGGGATTTGCTGTTGTGGCTTGCTCAGCCACTTGAGAGCTGCTCTCTGTGGGCCGGGGACTCAGTGGCCACATCTCAGGGTTATCAGGGACAGTTACCCACCCTTCTCTATGCCAGGCACCAGGCTGGGAGTGGGGTGTCCAGAAAAGGGCAGGACGGGGCTCCTGTCCTTAGGCACGCACCTGCTGCTCTGCCCTGGAGTGTGGCTGTGAGCCACTCAGCGTCCCAGAGCCTGTCAGCTGGGAGGGGAGGCTGGGTTTCTTAACCCGGGGTCCAGGGCCCGGCTTTGAAGAGCTCTGCGAACCTGCTGGCAGTGTAGACCACACTGTGGCACGCTGTTGGCTGTTTTTCTGGGCAGGGGAGGGGCCATAGCTTCCATTGGGTTTCTACAGAGTCTGGGGGTCCAGAGACACTTAAGAATTTCTGACTCAAGAGAATCTCCTGGTCCCACTCAAAAGGCAAAACCATTGGGACAACCCTGTCTCCTAGCAGGCTAGTTGTGCCAACCTGATGGTGGAGGACAGCACAGACCATTCTGCCATGGGTGGGTGTTCACAGGAGGCTGGGGCCAGGAGCCCCCCAGGCCAAGCCCACTCTTAAGCCCTGAGCTAGAGTCACACAGCGAAGAAAGGATGCTTCCTCTGTTTCTACTCTCCCCACCAAAACCAAACCAAACAACATTAAAGAAGAAAAAGGTGTTTCTACACTTCTGCCTAGACTCAGCAACATGGGCAAAACGTCAGCGACAGGAGCCAACCTGGGAAGAAGGACTCATCTGAGCTTTGCCTCCTGACCTGAGAGAGGCGAGCCCCAGACCAAGAGAGACACTGAACCCCAGCACCGCTGGGCACACGGGTGCCGGTACAGTGAGGGACCGCCTGGCCCCAGCAGAGCGGCGAGGCCCACGGGCAGCCTCTGCAGGGAGCGGGTTCAGGGTTAGTGCCCAGCAGTGCCCAGGGCACGGGGGCTGGAGTCGGGAGATGGTGTGGGAGTGATCTCCGGCCTCAAATTTGTCGCCTGTCAGTAGGGGTGAGATTTCAGACACTGCCTGCCTCCCAGATTGTGGCCTATCCCTGGAGGAGGATTGTCGTCCACTCTCTTTAGAATAACAATGCCTGCCACACATTGAGCACCTACTGTATGCATGCTCGGGCTTCCACTAGGCACTGTGAGATAAGCATTAGCCCCATTTTCCAGAGGAAGAAACTCAGGCAGCCTCTTTGTGCAAAACTGCAGCACCAGGGCAGACTGCCTCACACCTGAGCCTGAGGGGTGTATGTAGCGAACACTTCTCTCTCGTGGTGAGGGGAAGGTGACTGAGGGGAGGGGACCCAAACTCAGAGCTCTGGTGCCCAGGCTAGGCTGCTGTCTTTCCTCTCTGCCCTGCAGCAGACAACCTGGCCTTGGTCCCCTCCAGGGGAGCCCCCAGGAGGCTGAAACCTCCGCTCTCTGGAGATCACAGGCCTGCTCATTGGTAGCGCTAGTGGTAAAGAATCCATTCGCCAATGCAGGAGACATAAAAGATGGGGGTTCGATCCCTGGGTTGGGAAGATCCCCTGGAGAAGGAAAAGGCAACGCGCTCCAGTATTCATGCCTGGGAAATCCCATGGACAGAGGAGCCTGGTGGGCTACAGTCCATAGAGTTGCAGAGAGTTGCCCACGACTAAAGCGACTTAACACGCATACACAAGAAGGCCCCATGCCATCTTCGAGGTATGACACACACGGGCATCGTCACCTTGCCCATGATGGCCCAACTTCCTGCCTATCTGTCATCCTAGAAGCTTCATGGCTGCCCCAGACTGAGGGATCCCCAATCAGGGTCTGGACATGCGAGAGTCAGACATGACCAAGCCCAGTGGCGGGGGGCTGGGGAGCTGGAATCGGCTCATTGGTTGCATGCTGAAGCCTGGATACAGAGATTCCTGGGGCCCGAAGCAGGGAGCCCAGGGTCTCACTGACCCCTGAACCCAAACCCCAGGTGGGAGCCTTCCGCACCTACCTTCGACAGGGGAGGTTTTGAGGCGTCGGCAGATGGCGTCAGTGTCCCCGTAGGTCTCCTTGATCTTGACCACGGCCTCGGTGCCCCGCAGCTCCATGAGGGAGCGCAGCTCCTCCATCGTGCACCCAAACTCGCCCCCATGGCTCGACTCGTTTCTTTGGTTTTTGGAGTAAAAGTCGCTGTTGGTCATGTCACCCATGTCTGCTGCAGTCCCCGCTTGGGGCGGGCCCAAGGGTCAGCGCTGCACAGGAGGCCGCTGGCTGATGGCTCTGCGTGTCTGTCCCTGGCACAGCCTCACTGGACAGCTGTGGCTCCGGGCGGCCAGCTCCAGGGGGCGGCCGAGGTGGGCTGGCGACAGTGGCGGTGGGCTCCGAGGGGCGTCCCCAGGCGCGGGGCGAGGTCCAGGGGCCGGAGGGGCTCAGGGCTGCAGACCCAGGAGTCTCCATTCAGTGGGGCCCATGCTGCTTCCGGGAGCCGGCATCTACATGGTCAGGGGTGGGGGCTCCTGCAGGGACAAGCACAGAGAGTGATGAGGGTCAGGCACTGGAGGCCTCAGGGGACAGGTGCTCAGGAAGGTACTCATGTGCCAAACACACACACACACACCCTACCCCAGATAACACCCACTACACGTACACACACCTGGATACTGATGTTCATATAACACCCCACCGTGCACCAGCACACACTGTAACCCAAACGCACTGATGCCCACCGGGCACTCCACGCTATCCCTCCCCCAGGTACAGCCTTATGCATCCTCATAACACACTCTACACCCCCAACAGCCCACTGTGCACACACTGACCTCATGACACGAACCGGTATACACACAGCCTTCGACATACAGCTCAGGGTGCAACACCCAACCCGCCTACTTTAGGACCTAACCAAAGCCACACACACTCCCCAACACAGGGCCCCCCTTCGCACACACCCTGGTGGACACCCCTCCCCACATGCACACTGTCACACGTAGTCACATCTACAGGCATCATCTTAGCCCCACCTCCTCCCCTCAGAAACACCTGTGCTCACAACCCTGTTTGCACACATGCCATGCCCACACAATCGGGGCACAACCCCTTCCCCCAAAGTTCACAGCTCCCAGGCTCCTTCCCCCAGCACAGATGTTTTCCCCATCCAGGTCTCCTGTGTCTGCTGATACGCACTGTTCTCCCCATAGGCATGGGGATGGAAGAAAGCCCCCCGCCTCCACCCGCAGTCCGCAAGCACACTGATCAAGGCCCTCGTGTCCTGGTGAGAGGATCCAGCTCACGTACATTCAACAGGATGTCACCGTGGCCGTCAGCATGAGCTGGGCGCCACAGAACCCTCACCTGGGGGCCCCGCAGTCCAGCACCACGGACAGCGGCTGCCACGTCCCTCGGGGAGCGCCGAGCACGGGCGGCTTCTCCCTGCCCGCCCGGCCACCCTTGCAGGAGTGTGGCATCTGTGAGGCTGCCAGGAGAGAACCCAATCCACCCAGACACCCAACACCGGTGGCCAAGGCCCCGGTAAGCGTTGGGTGACAAAGGGCCTCTGCTGAGCTCGGCCGGGCCTGGCACGGGGACTGGCCCCGCCCAGCAGGGATGGACAGCTGGCCATCCGAGGCCCAGGACAATGAGGGTGAGGTGGCGGCAGGCAGATGGGACCAAGCCCCCACCCGGGCCCCAACCCCAGCCCCAACGTGTCCCTTCCCCCACCCCTTCTCTTTCCTTCACAGTCCTTTCCTGTTGCACAGGATTTTAGAGCTGGAGGTGATTTCAGGGTTCCTCTCATTTTCCTAGGGAAGAACCTGAAGCTCAGAAAGGGAAAAGAACTTGTCCAGGGACACAGAGCAAAGGTGGATGGAGCCCAGAGGTGGCCTGGATCTCCCGGCTCCCAGCCCGTTGCTCTTTCCCCTCCCACTAGGGGGCGCTCCCTCCTTTCTCGCTGAAGACCAGGACCGATGGCGGAGGAGCAACACAGGATTCCAAATCACAGCAATCCGGGTTCAAACCCGGGCTCTCTCACGTCCTGGCTGTGGGGTCCTGGCCTTCACTTTTGCGAGGCTCGGTTTCTTCGTTTATAAAAGAAGTCAGTCTGCCCTGGCCCCTGTGACCTCTCAGTGTACTGGAAACTAATTATGAACCCTGTTCAAATCCAGTGCGTGTCCACTGGGGGTACAGGGCTTCCCAGCCTGGGGCAGGGGGTGCTGGAGCCACAGGAGAAGCCTGTCATGCCTCAGAGGGGGGCCCTTCACTCAGGGATGCCGTGGAAGCCTGGTTTTTGCACTGGGGCTGACCCGTGTCATGTGGAGTAGAACTTACAATGGAGCTGATGCCTTAAGCAGAGGCACGAGGCATCAAAGTGTGTGCTTGGGGCTCCCACCCACAGTCCTGCAGGAGCACTCAGGGTCCTCGGCCACCCAAGCACACCCCGCCCCCAAACCCATGAGTTTGGACCCCAGTGATACATCTCTGAGAGGAGCAGGTGAGGCAAGGACCAAGCAGGGCTGTGTGCAGAGATGCTGTAGAGGTTAACTGGAGGGGCTCTGGAAGACACAGCCTCTGGGTTCAAGTTCTGCCATCTCTCAGCAGAATGGGAGGCAAATTAACTTCAGTTTCATTATCTTTAAAAAAAAAAAAGCAGGGAGGGTAATAGTATCTACCTCGTAGGTATTATGAGGCTTACATGCATTATTTAATGCAGAATATTTAGAATCAAGACAACCACATGGTAAGCACTAATGATCATAACTATCCACAAGCACTTTTTGCGACAGATAGTCTTCTTATTCCCTAGAACACACACAGCGACCGAGACCAAGAGAGGCGAAGTCACTCATCCAAGGTCACAGAGTTAGTGAGTGGCAGAGCTGGGATTTGAACCCAGGAGATCTGGATCCAGAGACATATTCTTAATCAGGAGGCGATGCTGCCTTCCCTGGTAGTATCTCCCTCACGGGGCACTTACGATGCTTAAATGAAATGCCATATGTGAACAACAGTGCTTCGCAAACCATGAGGGACTCTCTAACCCCGAGGTGCTGTTTTCTCTCTGTCCTCTTGCTACCTGCGGCGTGGCTTACAGGCACCGATAATTACCTCTCTGACACCACGAGCTACGAGAACCGTTAGCAGTAATTATATCTGTGGCAACAACAGTAGGCATCAGTTAATGGGCGACTGGTGATTTTAATGGCTGTTGTGTGAAGAGGAACAATGATCTTCAACCATTTATGCATCCACCCTCCCATCCATCCATCCATCCATCCAATCATCCATTCATTAACTGTGCTGTGGGCACCTACTTTGTGCCAGGCAGTGGATAATCCAGACATGGGTCCTGCCCTCCAGGAGCTGACAAGGGGCAAGAGAGACAATCAAAAGACCTGTTATAACATGATGGGTTTGCCACAGCAGGCAGTCAGTCCCAGATGCTGTGGATATCTAGAGCAGGAAGATGTGATCGGGCCCAGGGTATCAGGGAAGATTTTTCTCTTAATATGAGCAGGGAATATAGTCTTCCCCTGCAGGAAAATGGGCTGTGTGACTTTGGAGAAGTCACCTAACCTCTCTGGGGCTCATGTACCTGGTGAGGTTGGCCCATCTGCCTTACTGGCTGCTGTAAGAACCCACAGAGACCCGGTGTATGGGTCTCTCTGCAGCTCCTGGCCCCTGGAGCAGACGCTCTGCAGTAAACTGGCTTCTGTGCCTCCTCCCACCTCCCTCCTACCTACCCCTCCTGTTGCTGGCAAGTGTACCTCCCTCAAGGTTGCAACGAGGTTCATTTGCAGCCAGGTCTCAACAGCACACTGACAGTGCCCCTGTCCTAAGTAATGGGCACACAGGCTGCTGTGGACTGAATGTGTCCCCCTACCCCAAGTTCATGTGTTGAAGGTCCTAATCCCCAGTGTGATGGTGTTTGGAGGTGGGGCATTTGGGAGGCAATTAGGTCATGAGGGTGGAGCCCTCATGAATGGGACTAGTCTTCTTATAAAAAGAGACTTGAGAGAGACGATCTTTCTGGACTGTGTGAGGACAGTGAAGAGACAGCCATCTGTAAGTCAGGAAGTGGGTTCTCACCAGGAACTGAATCTGCCGGTAACTTGATCTTGGACTTCCCAGCCTCCAGCACTATGAGGAAAACAACTTCTGTTGTCTAAGCTGCTCAGTCTATGGTATTTTGTTCTCTAGCAACCCTAACTAAGGCATGGGCCTGGGCAGGGCAGAGAGCCAGTCCTAGGCCCAGAGAGGTTAAGCAACACACTAGGGGTCACACAGCCAACTGGGGCCACAGCCCCTTGAAAAGCTCCTCCCCGTTTTCCAAGCTCCTGCTGGGTGACCAAGCCTCTTTCCTGCCTGGGCCTGTTTCCCATGTGGAAAGTGAAGAGACTGGAGCAGTGTTCTCTGGGGTCCCTTCTGGCTCTGATACAACAGCCCCTTTGGACTCCAGGAGAACGTTCTGACAATATTGGGTTTGTGCATTTCAGTTTCATCTTATTAGCATTTAAATAACTCTGTACTGTTATACTTCAATGACTCAAGAGTAGGTTAGGGGCACCTTAATAAAAAATCTTTGCCAGGAGAGACTGGCAGAGGAAGGAGCAATTTTTTTTTTTTTTGGAGTTAATTTAACAAAAAAGAAATCCATCTTTCAAATGAAGGATTTTATTTTTTAAAAAAAACACTCCCAAACCTAAACCAACAGCTTTTCAAACCCTAACTGAAGGATGGTAGCTGGGACACTGCAAATGAATTAGGCGCTAAAAATAACTTTCGGATGCCGAATCCTTCTGTTTTCAGATGTGCTGAATTTAAATGCCACCTTAATATGTATTTATAAAGTCACTCTTTAGTTTGAATCTTCCTCGGCACCAATGAGTGAGCCATGTGGGGACACAGACCCCATCTGGAGATCCCTGATGACGAGGCCTGACGCTGACAGGTGGGGGTTCTGAGATTTGGGGTGAGGTGGGGGCAAGGCTCTTCACCCCTCCCTGTGCATCCATCTCATCTTCCTGGAACAGAGCCAGCCCCACAGCCTCCCTCTTAAGGCCGGGTGAGGACTCAACTGAGATGGAACTTGGCCCAGTGAGAGGGAGACTCGTTAAACAGTGACTGTTCTGACGACGCTAACTTAACTCACTCCCCTCCTCTAGCTGCTCAACCAGACTGTCCCCACGCTGCTGTCCTTAACACAGGTCTCAGGCTGACGGTGCCCGCAAGCCTCCCAGCACAGCTCGGAAGGCTGGGGAGGGCCCCCGCTTGTAGGCACAGGTCGAAGGGCTAGTCTCCCTTCTGCTCTGGTCTTGACTGATCCCCACAGGCATCCCCTCTCCTGGATGGAAATTCTGGCCTCTCTGTAGCCCCTCCCCACACTCCACTCCAGCCAAGGGGACCCTCCTGCTGGGTGCTGACCAGGGTGAGACAGGGGAACTCAGCTGGCAGCTGGGGACAGAGGGACAGCCTCACGGGACAGTCAGGGGAGGGGCTGTAGTTCTCGCCTCAGCCGCCCCTCTCTGAGAGGTTTGTCCTTTAGGTTTGCATGTGCGCGTGCATCAAAGCTCACAATGACGGTCTCGGCTCTGAATTCTCACAGTCAAGGAGAGAGAACAGGGAAAGAGGAAGGGAACTGAAAATGAATGCCTCAGAAGCCAGTTTAGTGCTATTTTTAGAAAACTCCTATCCTGTTAACCAGAAAAGGAAGATCTAAAAAAAAAAAAAAAAAAAAACCCACAGAAACAGCCACGCATCGGCCTCAAAGGCACAGATGGCAGAAGCAGGGACGGGGGTGGGTTGTTAGGGACTTGGGGTTTCTCACATAGCTTCCCAGCCTCCTGCCTGAATTGAGGGAGGGTGGATCCCCTGACCACCAGGGTCAACTCTCTCCACTGCCCCCTGCTCTCCACAGGAGTTTCCAGTGTTAGATGGTAGGGGAAACCCCGCATTCCTGGTCCTCTAGGTGCCTCACATACCCACTCATCCACCCATCCATCTACCTACTCGATAAAAAGCTGCATCTCAGGCCCTGCCTCAGGCACTGGGATTCTGGAGAGAGCAAGGGAGGTGCACAGACCACCTTTCTAGCTGAGGGTCTGCTTACTCTGCCACAGAGAGCCCCCCCAAACCCCATGGTCAGGGTCTGTTGACCAAGTTGAATGATTCCTGCACCACTCTTGCTTCAGGTTTTGGGGCAATGTAATCCAAATGGCATCCCTCAGTTGGTAAAGAATCTGCCTGCAATGCAGGAGACCCCGGTTTGATTCCTGGGTTGGGAAGATCCGCTGGAGAAGGGGAAGGCTACCCACTCCAGTATTCTGGCTTGGAGAATTCCATGGATTGTATAGTCCATGGGGGTCACAAAGAGCCGGACGTGACTGAGCACCTTTCACTTTCAATCCAAATGGCACTTGCCTGGGAACTGCATCTGCGGAGCTCCAATCTCGTCTTCGCCTCCACTATTAACATGGATTGCTTAGCACACGCTTGCATGGGCTGTTCAGTATCACTGTTCCCACCTTACAGGAGAGAGAGCTGGGCTCGGAGGGTTACAGACGGCCAGTGCCTTACAGATGGGTGCCTGCTTGAGTCCAAAGCCTCTGTGTCCCATTGCCTTTCACCAACTCACAGAATAGCCTCAGACGACTGCCTTCTTCCCTGTGCCTCAGTTTCCTTCCCTATAAAGTGAGGGGGGATTGGACAGATCTCAGTCTCAGAGAGCCACTTTAGCACCATCCTCAAGGATTCTCCCATCACCAGATACTTGCTGCTCAGGACAGAGGCACTTCCTGAGCCTCTTGCTGCCCTGCTGTGCCCAGCAGGAACATCATCCTAGCTCTAAGCCAAGTCCTGCTTGGCTGGAGGCTGGAGGAAGGAGAAACATCCTAGAACCTAGGGATCACAAGCAGACAAGAATTCACCTGGTGCCTTTGACACCCACTGGCCTCTGCATGGAAGTGCCTGCCTTCCAAGATTCGTACCCTTTATGTGCTCCCTGTTATACACCTTCCCTTAAAAAAAAAAAAAAAAAAAAACTTGGAGGGTTTTCTGATGAAAGAAAAACAGTAAAGTTTAAAAAAAAACTTAGGAGGGTTTTCTGATGAAGGAAAAACAGTAAAATCATCAGCAGATAGAGGTAAGAAAGCTTAGCTGAGGCAGAAAAGTGTTGGGAGAGACCTCATCTTACCTCCAAGAGAGGGTACATGCAGTTCGAGGGCTCAGCCTAAGATGGATCAGCTACTCTGTTCAGCGTCCTCTGCGTGCGTGTGTGCATACTAAGTCACTCAGTCATTTCCAGCTCGTTATGACCCCACAGACTGTGGCCTGTCAGGCTCCTCTGTCCATAGGATTCTCCAGGCAAGAATACTGGAGTGGGTTGCTGTGCCCTCCTCCAGGGGAGCTTTCTGACCCAGAGATCGAACCCAAGTCTCACGTCTCCTGCACTGGCAGGAGAGCTCTTTACCGCTAGGGCCACCTGCAAAGCCCACAGTGTCCTCTGGTTTCAGTCAAATGTCTTGGCCGCTTCCCCAGTCTCATCTCTCACCCTGCCCAACTCTCCCTACAGGTGCACTGACTTCCCTGGCTGTCCCCAGCCTCCAGATCCTAACTAGCTGGAGTGACACCATCCCCTTCGGGCTTCATCTGCCTCCCTCTCTCCTGCCCCCGGCTTTGTCCTCACAGATTACAAGCAGAGGGCTGAAAGGACAAGAACAAACAAACAAACAATAAGGGGGACACTTGGATCACATGTGTCCAGCACCATTGCATCCACTCCACCTTTGTTATCTCATTTAATCCTTCACGACAACCCTATGACACAGGTACTGCCACACTCTTATTTTACAGAGGAGGAAACAGGAAGACTGCAGGGACTGCATGAGGTCTTTGGTTTGGGGGTGGGAGGCAGTCAGTTCTCAGACACATGCACACAGAAACTCTTAAGGGCCCAGTTACATCCTTCTTTCCACCAGACCAGGCTCCTGCCCGTTTTTCTGATCTCTGTAATGATACACGGGGTTCTGCCATGTCAGTGCTCTGACCATAAACAACAGGTCACTGGGTCCTTGGGGCTCAGGGAACCGTCTCCAGGGATGACGTGCTGATGGATGGATGCAGGTGGGTGCTAGGGAGGGATTGGGTAGCTAAGGCCAGGGAACCTGATAACCATAGGGCCCCCTCTCTCCCCTTGCCGGCTGACCAGCAGAGGCTGGGCGTGAGTGCTGTCCATGTGGTTGTGGTGCTGACAGCCCCCCTGGGGAGGACAAAGAAACAGGCACTGGGGAACTGTCTCCACTGGGAGCTGTCCCCAAGGCCACAGTACTGATTTGGGATCTGGGGTGGGTATAGGGACCACGTGTCAAGGAGCTGTCCGTGTTCTGTGGTGCTGACATAGGGCAAAGGGTTATAAGTGCCCCTAGAGCTATCCAGGATAGCAGTGCTGACTGACAGAGCACAGGCTTGGGAAGTCTGAGGAGCTGGGTGTGGGTGGAGTAGGGAGGGCACAGGGCATTTTTCATGAGTTCTGTGATCAAGCATGGGTAGCTGACCCCAGGTATTTGGTGCTGTCGCTCAAAGCCAGGTTGTCAGGCAATGGGGTGTCCCTGTGAGTAGGCTTGAGCCAAGAAAATGGGACTAAGCAAAAGTCGTTTGGGGCCAACTGCATGATTATAGAGAAGACTCACTTTGACCCATCAGTGCCATCTGTCACCAATGCCAGAAACCCCACCTTTACTGATCCATTCTCTTGTTCTGTGCTTTATCCTTTCCCTCTGGTTCCTGCTGTATTTACGTGGCTGCAACTCAGTGTGTCTGAGTTTATAAAATTCATTCCTCCATGGGATGGGGAAGGAAAATTCACCCACAGAAGTGCCAAAGAATTAGTTTAAGTTGGGAGACTACTTTTGAATCGCTAAGTTCTTTGGGGTCCAAATCAGGGAAGCAGGCAGATAAGGCTTGAGGAAAAGTCATTCTATGCAGCCTGAGCACACAGAGGCCAAGAAATAGAACTAAATAGAAAATAGGGAAAGGCAGAAAAGCAGGATACCCAGATTCAGAGGAGGAGGGGAGTCAGGCTGATGCGGGCACTGGCAGGAGGTGGTATTTGTATGTGTTGGTATTTGTATGTGTTGAAAATGTTTTTCAGATTTTATTTCTCACTACTGAAGTGAGTCTTCTGGGCTCAAGAAGAACTATCCCTGGTTGGTGGCTGTGCACCCATTGCCTTTCATGCTCCACCCCAGGTCACCTCCCTCCGTGACTCCTTGGTGGATAGCTAGAGATCTCTGTCTGGACGCTGACTTGGCCTCAGACCTAAAGGCAATGGATCAGAAGGCCTGGAAGCCAGAGGAGGAGCCGAGAGTAGGAGCAGGAGTTTCCTCTCCTTCCTCTCTTGATAAACGCTTCTCTGAGTGGAGCTCAGGACCCCAGGGCAGGGCTGCTCAAAGTGTGGTTGCCCAGGCATCACCTGGGGATTGGCTGAAACATAGAGTTCCAGGCTCAGGCCTGCAGAAATGAGTCAACCTCTGGTACTGGGGCTGGGAATTTTTAAACAGGCAGAACCACTGCCCTAGAGTTCGAGGGGATTCCATTGCAGTCCTTCTTTGGGGCTTTCTTCCTCTTGTAGCCAACATTCCACTGGTTCTGGGTTCTAGACTCCTGTCTTGCTCTTGTAACCCAGTCTATGGCTCAAAATCACCTCCAGCTCCTGCTTTCTCAAATGTCACATTCTACTGGGTTAGGCGGTAGGATCTTCTGGGAATGACTCCCACCAGCCACTCCAGGGTCCTTCTGTCTCTACACTCTTGCTCACACCTGATGACCCGATCCCTTCTTCCCACTCTATGATAGCTTCTCTGAACAATTCTGCCCAGGGGTCCATACCGCTTCTCTGTTCTGGGCGAACTCTGGGCTTTTCCCACAGTCCTGCCCTTGACCCCCTTAATGCCTCACCTCTCCCTGGCAAAGCCACCCAACTGACATCAACTTGCATCCTAACGTGAGTGGTTCCCAAACTGACATTTCCACCCGGCCCTTTCTCCTAAGCTCTAGAACCAAACTCCCCATGACTACCAAATGTCACCTCTGAAGGTCGTCCAGGCTCTCAGACTCTCCTAAATGTCCCCATCCTTCTGTGACCTCTGTGTCAATAAAAAGCATCCCCCCAGGGTTGGACCATTCAGTTCACTCCATTCAGTTGCTCAGTCGTGTCCGACTATTTGCTACCCCATGGACTGCAGCACGCCAGGCTTCCCTGTCCATCACCAACTCCCGAAGCTGGCACTCATGTCCATCGAGTCAGGAGTTGGACCATTAGGGTTGCTCTTGACTCTGTTCCCTCTTTGTACTCAATCAGGTGCCTGAGCCAGGGGGCGGTGGGGTAAGAGCTCAGGCTTCATCATCTTCCTCCCTGGCCTGGGCTCCTGACCCTGCTCGGGTTCCTCATTCACAGCCTCTTGACTGGCTCTTCACCCCCTTCACAGTCCCCAGTGTGATGCTGGGAGGGACTCCTACTTACTGAGCGGCTCTGAAAACATCTGATTCCACAATAAGCCCATGACGGAGGCATTCTTATGCCTAGTTTACAGATGAGGAAACCAAGACTCAAAGAGGTGAAATAACACCATGTCCAGGTCACATAGTTAATGAGCGGCTGAGCCAGGAGTAGAGTTGGGACCTGTCTGACTCTAAAACCTTTCAGATTTGAGCATGCCATGCTTTGCATTAAAAACATCACTGGCTCCTTGGTGCCTGTTTAAAAAAAACAAAACAAAACATTTTCACGACCACTGCATCCAAGATCCTGCTTCACTGGCTCAGAGCCAACTTTCCTGGGCTCTGGTGTGAGTGAACTCCCTGCGTTTCCTAAACAACAAACACGTGCTCCTCCTCCTCTCCCCCCACCCTCTGTACACACTGTCTCCTCTCTCCAGGATTGTCTACACCCACTTCGCCACTATTCAAAACCTTCCTTGCAGGGACTTCTCTGGCAGTCTGGTGGTTAAGACTCTGCCTTCCAACGCAGGGGGTGTGGGTTCCATCCCTGGTCAGGGAGTTAAGATCCCACATGTCTTGTGGCCAAAACACCCCACACATAAAACAGAAGCAATAGTGTAACAAATTCAATAAAGACTTAAAAAATGGTCCACATCAAAAGCCAGTTTTTTAAAAAGGACAACAATAACAAAAACATCCCTTCCTCTCTAAGGTCCAGCCTTAACGCTCACTTCGCTGTGATGTATCACTTGTTCAGTTGCTCAGTCGTGTCCGACTCCCTGCAACCCCACTGACTGTAGCCCGCCAGGCTCCTTTGTCCATGGGATTTCCCAGGCAAGAATACAGAGTGGGTTGCCATTTCCTTCTCCAAGAGATCTTCCCAACCCAGAGATCAAACCACGTCTTCTGAGGCTCCTGCACTGTCAGGCATTCTCTAATTCCTCTGTTAAACATTTGAACCCCCCTTCCCTCTTCCAGCCCATCACATGTGGCTCATTCCTTGACTTTGCACCCTCCACCCTCAGTCTTGGGGTGGGTTCTGCCAGCTTGCCTCCCCTACTAGATTAAACTCCCTGAGAACAGAGCTTCCCCAGCACCCAGCACAAGACCGGTTTCCACCAGTGCTGGTTCCGTGGCTGAGGAAACAACCTGCCTGGAAAGACAACAGATCTGGGGTGCAGTCTGCATTTGGAAAGTGGAAACTGGTCGGCTGAGTGGCCGCACGAGCGGATGCTGAATGCAGTCGGGGGAAGGGGGGAAGCGTTACAGCCAGCAAGCTGGCAAATTGACACCTAAGACTTGGGAAGCAGATACTCCAGTATCCCATTTCACAGATGGGCAAATGGAGGCTTTGCCAGGTTAAGGAAGTTGTCTAGGGTCACATCACCGTTGGATTTGAGCCCAAGCAATGTGCCATCAGAAGCCTTGCCTAAGTCCCTTCTGAGATGACTCAGAAGCTGGGCAGGTGGTGGCAAAGGCAGCGGGACACGCTGGGGCGTCCCGGGTCCAGCAGGGAGACGCCTCCGCCCGTGTGGAGCACACGGTCAGGTCCGCGTCTTCGGCCACGCCCAGTGTTACATCCCACCAGGGATCCTCGCGGTCTGGCCCTCATACTGTCCTCCACCCCCACGCGTCTCTGTTCTCTACCCAAAGCTGGAGGGCAGGGGTAAGGTCAGGGCAGGGCACTCAGAATCTGTCAGGAGGTAGATCCAGGCTCAGGCCCAGGGACCTGGTGGGGTGCTGGGCACACAGGGCACCCCCACACCTAGCCTGTCCTCCACGCTGACTGCCCTGGCCCCAGAGCCATGGCCCTGGCGGCTCCAGACCCCAGACCCCAGAATCCCGTGCCTCGTGCGCCCGCGGCCTCTCTTTGGCTCCCGCACAGGGCAGGTTGGCTCCGCAGCCCTTCCCCTGACACAGCATGGCTGTCCCGGCCACTGCGGAGACAAACAGAATCTGCCCGGCACCTTGAACAGATGGTGCTGCTTCTAAAAATAACGCTCCCCTGCACAGCCGGTCCCGGCGACAGAAGGGGGTGCGGGTGGGGGTGGGGGCCGCGAGTTGCGCTCACCAGCCATCTGCACAGAGACAGATGCGAATGCAGCCTCCCCAGGGACGCGGGCCCGGGGGACCCCAGCCTCACGGAAGCTGTTGCAGAGCCTCGGGCCTGCTGCCGAGGTGCGGCCCTGAAGTGAATGCAAGGAGGCTAGGCGGGGGTGTGCCGCCTGGCATTCCCACTCGGAACACCGCTCTTCTTCGCCTGTCACCTTCGACCCCATGTCTCGGTCCCTATGCCCACAATCCCTAGTGCCATCTTCTCTAGGGAATTTCCTTCCACTCCCAGGAAGCTTCTCCTTCCATCCATAGAGTCTTTAACCACTTTTCATTGGACTCACAACCTAGCCGGGTCAGAACCCCTTTGTTTGAGGCTGAGCACCAAATAATTGATTCTTTCGACCTGTGGTGCTGGAAAAGATTCTTGAGAGTCCTTTGGACTGCAAGAAGATCCAACTGGTCAATGCTAAAGGAACTCAACCCTGAATATTCGTTGGAAGAACTGATGGAAGCTGAAGCTACAATACTTTGGCCACGTGATCCAAAGAGCTGACTCAATGGTAAACACCTTGATGCTGGGAAAGACTGAGGGCAGGAGGAGAAGGGGGCAACAGAGGATGAGATGGTTGGATGGCATCACCGACTCGATAGACATGAGTTTGAGCAAACTCTGGGAGATAGTGAAGGACAGGGAAGCCTGGTGTGGTGCAGTCCAGGGGGTCTCAAAGAGTCGGACACGACTGAGCAACTGAACAACTACTCTTTTCCCAGCCCCTTGTCACTAACAAGAGAGTAAGAGAGATCTGGGTGAGCACCCTCAATCTGCCAGCCCTGAGTGATCATGGGTAAATCAGGGCAGCTCTCTGGCCTCAGTTGCCACAACTGTAAAATGGACACAATAATTGTCCCTACCTTGCAGGGCGGCTAAGGAGATAGCATGAGTTGATACCGGGTACAAGGTTCAGGCCAGGGCCTGGCCAGCGAGAGACACACAATCAACAGGAATGATAGCGATTTCTAGATGAGGAAACAGAAACCCTGAATGGAAGACACTGGCCCAAGGCCACAGAGCAGGTGTTGGCAGAGCCAGGTTCAGGCCCAAGGCCTCTGCCAGGGCTTTCACCCCCTGAAACAGCCCTCTCTAATGTTCCAGGGATATGTCTCACCTTCATGCTTGTGCAGGATTTTCCCTGAGTGCTAGTCCATCTCCAGTCCCAGGAGCTGGCCAGGAGGCCTAAGGGACTCCTTGAAAACACCTCCTCCCCATATCTTGCAAAGAACCAGCCCTGAACCGCAGCCTGACCCTTTCAGCTTCTCAAGGAAGTTCAAGTCCTGCCAGAAAGTTTAAGAGCTCAAAATCTAAAGTGCTCCCAAGGCCCCAGGAGACCCCAATCCTTGGACCCTGGAAGTACCCACATAGGCAGACTTCTCACGACGGCCCCCAGTGGCTCTGCCCCCTCTGATTTCCCAGCCTTGCAGGGGCTCTCCTCCTCCTCCCAAGTCTGGTGATGAGGCTACCTGGCAGTGGTGGGGGTGAGGGGCTCTGTCTACTTCCTTTTCCCTGGGCATGGCCCAACACTCCCATCACCATGAATCTGCTTTCCAAAGGTCCTCCTCCAGCCATGGCTGCCCTTCCCCTCTCTGCTGGGGTTCCCCATGGCTCTGGAAGCCTCCCAGAAAAGGAGCGATACAGGGACTCCTGGAGGTACTAATGTCTCCTAGATTCCAGGCCTCATGTCACACTGCCTCTAGGGCCTGCTTTCTGTGGGGTGTACCGCAGGGGAGTTTACGTTTGGGGTCTCAGATGCAGTCAAAACTCATGTTCAAATCGCGTACAACTCCAAGTCCCAGAAGCTTTCTCCAGGCCCCCTCACTCACTCCCTGCCTCTCTAGACACTTCAGTCCCTGCCACCTGCTGCTAATCAGGGCTTTCACTTCCCCAGACTCCGTGTTACAACCGACTGACCAGCCCAGAGCTGCCGCCTCTCTCTCCCTCTCCAGGGTCAGGCCTGGCATGAAACGGGTGCCGGGTTTTTTTGGGGGGCTTCTACGTGTGCATCTTTAGAGGGGGTTCACAGACCCCAATGACATCAGGCCTGCTCAGAGCCAGTCCTTGTCCACCACGTCCTGGACTCTCCACTCCAGGAAGCCGCTCCCCAGAAGAGGTTGTTGTTGTTCAGCAGCTCAGTTGTGTCTGACTCTTTGTGACCCCATGGACTGCAGTCTGCCAGGCTCCTCTGTCCATGGGATTTCCCAGACAAGAGTACTGGAATGGGTTGCCATTTCCTTCTCCAGGGGCTCTTCCTAACCCAGGGATCAAACCTGCAAAACCCGTGTCTCCTGCCTTGCAGGCAGATTCCTTACCACCGAGCCACCTGGGAAGCCACTGTTTGTAAACCTCGAGGGAAAGCCGGAAGAGGCTCTGATTCCCCAGGCTTACTTGAATCCAGAGACCAGAGGGCCCTCAGCGGTCGAAATCCCTGTGACACCCAAGCCCCTCCATAGCACCTATGTAAAGTCCTGCTTGTGCTCGCGTGCCTCCCTCGACAGGGGTTTCACTCTCTCCTTCCAGCTGGGGCTTCCCGCATGGCTCAGTAGGAAAGAACCCACCTGCCAACCAGGAGACCCAGGTTCGATCCTTGGGTCGGGAAAAATTCCCCGCAGGAGGAAATGGCAACCCATTCCAGTATTCTTATCTGGGAAATCCCATGGACAGAGGAGCCAATGGACTACAGTCCGTGGGGGTCACAAAGAGACTGATTCGACTTAGTGACGCAACACCACCAATGCTGGTAATTCCTAAATTCTTTCGGTTGAGCTGAAATCTTGCTAACATTCTTTGTTTGTCTGTTTCATGGTTAATGGACTCACACACAGTAACCCCGCTCCCTCTTCTCCTTTGGATATTCATAACTGTGGGAGCATGCCTGTGTGTGTGCCAGGGCAGACTGTGTGACTGGCCGTGCAATCCTGAATGTACACACAGGCGTGTGTCCATGTATGTCAGGGAGGGGGAGCACACATGTGGGCTGCATCTTGGTGTGTATAAACTTGCTTTAACATGTCTGAGTGCGGGCTGTGCTGGGACGTGCAGAAATGTGTGCATTTTGGAAAAAACAAGACTTTAGGTATAAGGGGCTGTTAGGGAGTCATGAGTCATGGCAAAGAGTTTTATTATTACCTTGAGATTACCTTAGCCTCCCAGCTTGGGAGATGGGTGGGTGGTGAGAGGGGGCACCCACAAAGGCTCCAGAACAGAAGAGAAGGCCAGGCTGTAGCAGAGGCCTTGTCACTGCCTCCACGGCCAACTGCAAGGTGGCCCTGAACCTCTGAACCCCACAGCACGTCACCAGATGACTTTACCTCTCAGGGAACTCTGCCATTAGGGCTTGCCCTGAACAAAATGACAGTGACCACAAAATGCCATTTATATAAGAGCGGTCATAAAATGCTTTCCAGCTTGAAGTTCACAAAGGATCCACTGATTATTTATATTTCACGAATAAAGAGGAGAAAGACACAGGTGCCTGTGGTGGGGGGCCCGGCAGAGAGTGACGTCTCTGGGGGGAACCTAGGGGCTCAGAATCCTGCACAGAACATACAGCTCCAGGGCTGGTCACCCCAGCCATGGTGGATGGGCCGCGGGAGGTCTGCCCTTAGCTGAAACTGTGCCACTGGTCTTACCTCTTTGAAGCTGAGTTTCTCCATCTGTAAAATGAGGAGGTCAGACTAGATGGCGTCTAAGAGACCCTCGCGTGCCGGCTTGTGCTAAGTCTTGGACACTGGATCAGGCCCAGGGAGGGTGCCTTCTGTGGTTCTGGAATCCCCTCCCCAAGGGGCATGTTTGCCTTCAGCTTGGCCAGAGTCATCTCTGGACACTGGGACATCTATGGGGGTGGGGAAACTTTCTGCTTTAAAAAATAAAAAAAATCAACTCAATGCTGCCATGTGAAAAATCCATCCTGGTTTAGCACAAGCTCTTCCCTCCCACTTGCTTCTTCTCCGTCTGCTAGACTCCTATTCACCCTGCAGGGCCCCACTCAAGAGAGCCCCCTCCTCAGTGAACACTATGCTGAGCCCACTCTCCAGGCAGAATCAGTTGATCCCTCCACCAGGCTTGACCATTCACACCAGGGGACTATGTCCATCCCTCTCCAGGTCCCCAGGGTATCTGACAGGGTCAGTGTCTAACAGAGGCTTGCTGACTGACCACAGAAACCTGCAGCTTGACCTCAGAAACAGAGAACCAGAGTGCCTGGGACCTGGGCTCATCCACTCCTTCCACAGGGGCTTGCTTTTGAACACAAAGGCAGAGAGCATGCACTGAGAACCTACTGTGTGCCTGGCCCTGGATGGTGCCTCCAGGAAGGATGGCTCCTGCAGCCCAACTAGAGGAAATGAGATCACCTCCCTGGTGGGGAGGTGGTCACAGTAATCATGGCATCAGAGCAGCAGTAACAGCAATGGAAGGAATCATGTGTGTGCCAGTCATGTCTGACTCTTTGTGACCCCATGGCCTACAGCCCATCCATGGGATTCTCCAGGCAAGAATACTGGATCAGGTGGCCATTTCTTCCTATAGGGGATCTTCCTGACCCAGGGATTGAACCTGGGTCTCCTGCACTGCAGGTGGATTCTTTACCATCTGAGCCACCAGGGAAGCCTAATTTTATTACAAGTGAGTGCTGCTCTTTATATTTAATTTTTTCTATGCACAACCTTGTTCACACCCACAACAGCCCCCAAGGTCAGAATTCTGATTTTCTTTCCTCTACAGAGGAGGACACTGAGGTTCAGATGGTGGGGTGTCTGGCCAAGGTCACACTGGGTTTTGCACTAGGGTCTGACTCCCAAGGCTATACTCTTGACCTTGGCATGCAACAGATTCCCAGACCTGGACCCAGTGGATGTCACAGGAGTGGAATGTGTTGTTCTGCAGGAGAGAGAAAGCCAGGACCACGCTGTTCCCCTGCCTCAAGGAGGAGGATACAGTGCCTGGCCTCCAGGTGGGCTGCGGGCTGAGGGCTGGGAGGAGGCCCCTAGGCTTGGCCAACTTCAGCATCTGTAAGGAAATCCCCAGTGGGATTCTGGTCCATTCCATTGCTGACAGGTGCGAAGCAGGGTCTTTGGCTGACCCGGCAGGCTGAGTATGAGGGGCTGGTAAGCAGATGGCAGTCCCTTCCTGTGTTTGGAAGAAGTCAAGGGTGAAATCCTAGAGCCGCCAGCCTGGCCACGTCACCTGCTGTTAGAAACCGCCCCCAGGCCTGGGGGCTGGCGGCCACCCAATGTGGGTTTGCTGACAAATGGGAGGCCTGGGGAGGCACCAGCCCAGCCCTTTTCCATGGATAGCATCACTATTTTATAATTCAGGACTGTTGCTGGAAGGAGTTCTTCATCATACAACCCCCTTGGTCTCACCCGTGACCCTGGGGCAGAGGAAGCAGGCTGCCCATTTTAAAGATGAGGAGACTGAGGCTCAAGAAGACAAGCAAGTTCTTACACAGGCCCCTAAGACACAGTGCTGGGGTGGTGGCGAGGCAGGGGAGGCCCCCAGGGTACAAAGTGCAAGGCCGTGCTTGCTCTCAGGTTCCCACTGCTCTGCTAGCTGTCTGCCCTGCAGTTCAAGTCCACCTGAATTAGCCATGCATCTCCCTGCCCTACCCCCACAGCAAACACAGGGCAGAGACTGAAATCCACAGAGGGACTTCAAACCCACTTTGGCAACTTTGCGGATGATGCAGCCAAACATAACAGATTCTAAGAAGCACCCAGAATTATAGAAGAAGTTTAAAGCCGATGTCGCAGCAATCAGTTTGCTGAGCAGCAGGGGATTTGGGGGCAAACAGTTCATTTCTCACTTCCACTCATTTAGCAAACTTTTGCTCTGGGTCCGCTATGTGCCTGGACCTGTGAGATGTGACGTGGATGGTGAGGAATAGGACACAGCCCTGTTCTCAGAAAAGTTGGTGGTGTTCTCCCCCTGTGCAGCATGGTGCCTGCACAATTTCTAACAAATAATCATGATAAATTAGCATTTATGCAGCATTTTCTATGTGCCAAGCTCTGTGCTAAGTATTCTATACACATCATCTCATTGGGCTCCAAAATCACTGTGGATGGTGACTGCATCCACGAAATTAAAAGACACTTACTCCTTGGAAGCAAAGCTATGACAAACCTAGACAGTGTATCAAAAAGCAGAGACATCAGTTTGCTGACAAAAAAAGGTCCGTATAATCAAAGCTATGGTTTTTCCAGTAGTCATGTACGGATGTAAGAGTTGGACCATAAAGAAAGCTGAGCACCAAAGAAATGATGCTTTTGAATCGTGGTGCTGGAGAAGACTCTTGAGAGTTCCTTGGATAGCAAAGAGATGAAACCAGCCAATACTAAAGGAAATTAGCCCTGAATATTTATTGGAAGGACTGATGCTGAAGCAGAAGTTCCAATACTTTGTCCCCCTGATGCGAAGAGCCTACTCATTGGAATAGACCTGATGCTGGGAAAGATTAAGGGCAGGAGGAGAAGGGGACGACAGAGGATAAGATAGTTGGATGGTATCATTGACTCAACGGACATGAGTTTGAGCAAACTCTGGAAGACAGTGAAGGACAGGGAGGTCTGGTATGGTGCCGTCCATGAGGTCGCAAAGTTGGACACACCTTAGCAACTGAACAGCAACATCTCATTGGATCCCCATCACAACTCTGAGGCAGGTACTCTCATTATCCCATTTTGCAGAAAAGAAAACTGAAGCAAAGAGAGGTAGAGTAACCTGCCCAAGGTCACTCGGGCAGAACACAGCAGAGCTGGGATGCAAGTTCAGTGAAATGTTTGGTGGGTGAATGAACGAAGACACAGGGGAGGCCATGCGGGAGGCCTGACGACAGACGGGCGATGTGCTTGGTTAAACGTGACCCTGCAAAGTGCCCTCAGAGCTCCAGGAAGCAGCATCAGGCCTCCTGAGGGCGGGGCTCAGAGCAGGTCAGGGAATCAACTGTGCTTTTGGGCAAACTTGGGCCGCAGGCTTCCAAGCAGAGGGTGACAGTGACAGCCGCCGTATCAGTTAGCAGAGCAAGGAAGCTCCGATTTCTCCCTCTCTGAGTCTGACCACGTGACCTGCCTATAAAAATATCCCAGGCCCATGGCCCCTTTTACCCCGAGAAAAGTGGGCTCTGAGACAGGCTGGCCCTGGGCAGGTATGAGAGGAACGGGAGGCCGCTCCCAGACTGCCCTGGTTCAAGTTCCCATCCCTGAGTCCTCCTGCTTCCCGGACACACAGTGACCACAGTGACGGGGCTCCAGTCCCTCAGGGAGGGGGCTGCAGCTGGACACCCTGACACCCAAGCCTCCCCGGCTCGTGCCTTGGTTGCCAGGCAACTAGGCAGCTTAGGTTTCGGGGGCTGAGGACAAGGCTCGGGTGAGGGTGTCAGTTAATAATAATAGATATGGCCCAGCCCAGTGGGGCCGCTTGAGATACACAAATCTCAGACCTGGGCAGGACTGGGGTAGTCCTGTGGCCATTTTGCAGATGGAGAGACTGAACCCTGGGAGGGAAAGGGAGTTGTCTGAAGTGAGCAGTGAGTTAGTGAAGAAGGCAGGATCGTCTCGCTGAGAAGACTGGAAGACAAGTAACAATTCAGAAAGTGATGGCAAATGCAGCTGCCGTGTGCAGGGCACTGGCTGTGCACCTGGCACCATGCCAGTGGCTTCTCCCGCCGCAGCCCAACTCAACCTCAACACAACAGTGAGGGGCAGATGCTTGTTTTCATGCCCATTTTGCAGATGGAGAAAACGAGGCTCAGAGAGACTGTGCAGCCTGCTGGAAACCGTCAAGCTGGTGAATGACAGAGGCCAGTCAGAGTGACTCTGAAGCCTGCAGGCTCTGCTCCCACTGGTGCTGAGGAGGATGAAGGAGAGGACAGGTAAGGACTGAGGGACCCGCCTCCAGAGGATGGTCTCTGATCTCTGCAGCAGACCCCGGAGAGAGAGGCGTAACAGTCTTCCCGACCCAACTCTGAGGATGCTGAACCCAGAGGATTAAGTGATGGTCCCCAGGTTACCTAAGCAGTAGGCAGACATGCAGGATTTGAACCCACGTCTCTCTGGCTTCAAGGCCTCGGCTGACCTACTTTGCCCAGTTCACTGGCAGCACCCTGCTTCCAGGCCTCCCAGCCTCAGCCATCTCTGCCCCACCCCTCCCCGGCAGCGTGAGATTTCTGGGGGACAGGACCCCATTTTCCAGCCCGCAAGAGAGCCAGCAAGCCCCAGCACTGAGCCATGACCTTTGATTCCAGCAGACCTCTTTTTTCAGTGGCCCATACCCCCCACCTCCAGCAACCTGAGCCTGGGCTGGATGGAGACAGGCGGGTTGCCATGGCGACAGCACATCGGATACTGACCTGGGGACCCGCTGGCAGTGCACGGGAGGGGGAGGCCTGGCCTCAGAGGGATGGCTGGAGGGCGGAGGACGACGGGGGGCCCGGGGGCCCTGTGGCGGCCGGGGCTGCTCTGTGGGCCAGTCCCGGCACACGCTGCTATTTATAATTCTGCTGAATGGGCCCAATGACTTGACCCGCCGTCCAAGGGCCGGGAAGCCCACAGCTGCACAGAGGGGAGGAAACAGCTCAGGAACCTCTCCACCCCACTACCCCACCTCCGGCCCCCAGCTCTGAGTGCAGGGCTGAGGGAAGTGGAGGAGGCCGGGACCTCTCCCCTACTGCCTCCGTTAGCCTCGACACCCACACGTCTGGGCAGCCCTGCCCCATCTCTGTGTGCTGCACCAGGCTTGGCCAGCGTGGGAGACTGCGGGAGAATGCTGGGCTCAAGAGTATGTGTACAAGTGCGTGTGCGTGTGCAAGTGGGTGTGTGTGTGCATGTGCGTGTGCGTGTGTGTGTATGTTCCAGGATGCCTCCCACTGGAGGGGGAGGAGGGGCGTGGAGGGGGAAGAAAGGGGAGAAAGAGAAGCTGTAAGGCAGAGAGGAACTTGAGAGGCTGGGGTGGGAGGGGAGGTGGGGGAGGAGGGGAGGTGGGGGAGGAGGGGAGGTGGGGGAGGAGGGGAGGAGGGGGAGAAGGTGGGGGAGGGGGAGGGGAGGAGGGGGAGGAGGGGAGGGGGAGGAGGGGGAGGAGGGGAGGAGGGGAGGGGAGAGGAACAGAGGTGGACTTAAGAGCAGATAAGGAGAGAGAGTGAGAGAGAGAGGAAGGAGGGGGCCGGGAGGTGGTCAGGAGGAGGAAGGAAGAGAAGGAGAGAGAGAGAGGGAGGGAGGGACACGGACAGACGGACACGGAGCCAAAAGGATTGACGCAGAGACACAGAGAAACTGGGACGCCGGGTGACACAGCGCGGAAGGAGACGGAGGAGCGGGCCTGCGTCCTCTCCGCCCCGGTGGCTGAGCGGCCGGCCCAGAAGGCGAAACGCAGACATGTCCGCTCTCACGGGGCGGCTCCGGGTCCTGTATTGGAGAGAGGGGGCCTGGGCCATGTGCCCGCACTAACTCCCCAGCCCCCTCGGCCGGGGGCCCCCGTCTCTGGCGTGGGCATCCCTCCCTCCAGCCCCTGGCCAGCTGGGGGCCCAGGGCAGGGCAAGGACTGCTCCAAGGTCGCCGGAGCCCAGCCAGGAGAAGGCTGGTAGCGGCTCCCGGGGCTTGCCGGGCTGTCCGCCCTCGGATCCGGGTTATTTTGGGAGCTGAGGAGCCAGAACCCACCCCCTCCTCCCTTGTTCACGGGCCAGTGGCTGCTGACTCAAAAATATTCTCTCAAGGAAACTGTCTCCCCAAAATCCAATGTCACTTCTGCCGGGAGGCCTTCCCTGACCTCCGAGATGAAATTCTCTGCTCACACAGGCCCTGGCTGGTCCATCCGGTCCAGCGCTCATCCTGGGGACCCACGGTCGGGGTGTATCTGTCGGTCTCCCCCATCAGACTGTGAGCTCCATGTCTACTGAGCAAGAAAACTTGTACACGCGCCCTCCCATGGAGCCTCTCGGTTGCTGGACACGGAGGCTTCAGGAAGAGGCCCTGGTTTATAGAGGAAGAAACCGAGGCACAGGGAGGCTGAGGGGGTTTGCTGCGGTTTCACGTCTGGAAGTTGCGGAACCAAGGTTTGAGCCCAGGCAGCCTGATTTCAGAACCCAGTCACGTGGCCACCTGGCACACGGCCTCCCCGCTCCAGGGATCACTCCACTCCCAGGGTTCGGCTCCGGATCCTTCCATGGCTCCCCAGTGCCTCTCAGGTCGAGTCTACACGTCCCCCCGGGAGCTAGTTCCTTCCTCTACTTGTCCTTTAACCACCCTCTCAGGTTCTCTCCCCTGACCTCCTACTTCTAGGCCCGCTTCTGCTCTGGCCTTCTCTCATTTACTAACTCAAGATTTATTTAATGAGCACCTACTGTGTGCCAGGCACATCATAACTTGCTTCTGTAGGAAAAGACAGGTTGTGAAAAGCACTATGAAGTGACGACCACATTACGACCAACTGCCGGGGGAACTTGTTTTGCCAAGTAGACAGGCAAAGGGCTGGGGCCAGCAGGTGCCAGGCAGAGGGGACAGTGGAGGCAAAGACCCTGAGGCAGCAAGTGGGGTGGGACGCGCTTTTAATAACCCAAAGCATGACTGAGACTTGTGAGTGAGGCGAGTTCAGAAAAGGGCAGGGGCTAGACTGTGTGAAGCTTCACGGCGATGGTGAAGAGGCTGAATTTTATTCCAGGTGCAGAGGGATACCTCTGAAGACTTTTAGGTGGCAGGTTAGCACAAGCCTTTGCTTTTTGTAAAACCCATCATCCTTTGGAGGCGACAACGTCGGGGTGAGAGCGGGAAGAAAGAGCAGCTACTGCGTCATCCAGGCGGGCGGGGATGGGGCGCCGGCTGTAGGGGCGGCAGAGCTGCTGAGGACACGTGGGCAGGTGGCAGATAGGAAGCAGAACCCAGAGGACGAGCCGGGGAGACGGAGGCGGAGGAGCCTGGCCGATAAGGGCTCTGCCTGTAGGAGGAGGCTGGGTGATGGTGCCATTTACTGGGATGTGAAGCTGGGGAAGGAGCGAGTTTTTGGGGGGTGGGGGAGGGTGAGTGGGCACGATCAAGAATTCTTTTTGGACTTGTTAACTTTGAGATGCTTGTGAGATGTCCAAGTAGAGGTGCCAAGTGGCCAGTTGGATGATGAGCTGGGAGTGCAGAAGAGAGACGCGGGCTGAAGATAGAAATATGGGCATCAGCAGCTTAAAAGATGGTATTTAAAGCCATGGGGCTGGATGAGATCACCAAGGGAGGAGGACAGAGCCACACAGCCTCCTGGCTGACCCGCCGGGTGACTCCCTGCTCAAAGCCGTCAGTGGGTCCCTACTGCCCTCAGGACAAGGCTCGTCACCTGTAGCTTGACACACGTGGGTCCTGCCAACTTCTCTGGTCTCACGTCCTTCGGCTGCTCACTCAGATCCTTCCTCCCATCATAAGCACCCTGTGAAGTTTCACATCTCCAGGCTTTAGTTCCGGCAGCTCCCCCGCCTAAGTCCTCCTTTGGGCAAAGGCTAATTCTAACTCTGGCTCTTCTAAAGCGTTCTCTAAGCCCCCGGGCAGACTTCTTTGCCACCCTGCCTCTGTGCTTCTGTGGCCTCCTGGACACACTATATTATCACTGTCTTTCTGGGAGCCCCTTGGGCGAGGGGGCGGAGGCCGGTCCATCTTGCGTCTCTGGGGCTCAGCACGCCCGAGGCTCACAGAGAGCCGCCCTGCACTAAGCACCCATCCCTGCATCACCCATGAGTCGCAGGAGTGCATCTGATCTGTGGCGGTGGAGATGGGGGTGGGGTGCTGAGAAAGTGGACTTCATCCCATCCTTTCCACCCTGAGCCTGGGCTGCGGCTCTGAACAGACTGACAGGAAGGAAGCTGCACACAGGGAGGAGGTGAGTGGGCGTGAGAATGAGGGGCAGCTGCTGGGCACTCCCCGGGCCTCTCACCTGCTGTTGCGGCAGCAAAGGGAAAAAGTGAAAAGACAAAATCGGAGCGAGGTGCAATCAGGTTCTCTGTCCTCACTGCTGCCTCGCCCCAGGACTAGAGACTCAACTGTGCAGGAAATCAGAGAGGCCTTGGGGGCGGGGCGTGTCTGGAGGGGTCACAACAAAGCTTCCGCACACTCCCAAGCAGCCGCACAGTTAAGTCTGATGCTTTGCGACCCTGTGGACTGTAGCCGCCAGGCTCCTCTGGCCGTGGGATTCTCCAGACAAGAATACTGGAGTGGTATTCTGGAGTTACCATGCCCTCCTCCAGGGGATCTTCCCAACCCAGGGATCGAACCCGAGTCTCCTGAATCTCCTGTACTGCAGGCAGATCCGTTACTGCTGAGCCACCAGGGAAGCCCCCTGCGTGCTCCGAGGCCACTTTTATTCTGTCTTGTGTCTGATGTTACCACCCACAGACTCCTGCAGAAAGCCCCCTCTAGCTGGTGGGCTGGGGTCGGGGGGAGGCGCCTTGGCCATTTAATGACCGCCTCGTAGGTGTCAGGCACCGTGCGTTTGTTCAAGGGCACAGACGTGGACTCTGATTCGAGACCAGCTACTGCTACGTGGCCTTGGGCACATCGCTGCCTTGCTCTGGGCCTCCGTTTCTTCATCTACAAGATGGGGACATTTTCATGTGTGTGCCCAGGCTTTGGGGGAGGCAATGTGTGACAACGGCTGTGACACATCGTGCAGAGTCCCTGTCCCACAGCTGTCTCCTTTCATCTTCCCAACAGCTGTCAGAGGAGTGTCGATGTTCCCATTTTACAGACAGGGAAACTAAGGCTGGGAGAGGCCCAGATCACAGAGCTAGGATGGACAGCACTGATGACTAGGAGCATTTCTGTCTCCAAGGGCCAAAGGCCCCTCTCTCTGCAACGCCCCATGCATTCTCTTACTTGTCATTCAGTCAGTAGGTTCTGGGGCCGTGAGTTGGATGCTGGGGACTCAAAGGTTATTCAGGCAAAAGCTCCACACTCTGGGGGTCAAGCCTCTCACCACCAACTACTTCATACCCCTTCCTCTCGCTCAGAGAAACTGGGGATGAGAGGGTGGGGTAGGAACTCTCAACTGTACCGAGAAGAAACAGTCTGGGAATTCCCAGCTCACAAGCCCAGTTACTCTTTCCAGGACCAGGCAAGCAGTTAGGGTTACTCCTCTGAATCTCAGTTTCTCCATCTGCAAAATTTGCATGAATTATGTGTCCCCCTGAAGATAACCAGAGGGCAAAGCAGAAAAGCATTAGGGTAGCTTTGGCACCCTTGCAGGGAGCCCCAATCAGGCTGCCTTTAGCTGAGGTCCATGTAAAGGTCGTTTGTAAAGGTCTGTGTAGATTTACATTTTTTTCCCCTAAGAGGAAGCCTGCGGCCTTCACCAGCTTCTCAAAGCAGTCCCTGACCCCTCTGTCCCACAAATACCCTGCTGGAATCACTATGTGGTGGGGCCAAGTCAACTCCCTGCTTTGCCAATGAATGCCAGGTAGGAACAGTATCAAGATGGCAGAGCCAGGAAATCCAGGGGCCTGTGCATGGTTAGAGAGAGCAAGATTTGAGGCTGCGACCCCAGGTTTGGGGGCCCTCAGCAAGGCAAGGCTACTTGAGAATCACGCCAGAGTGGATTGAGCAGAAATAGCTCAGATACTGGTCTTACCCAAGACCAGTATCTAATTCTTCCAGATCAGCAAGTTCCTGTCGCCTTAATTGATCAGCCTCTAGTTCAAGGAAATGAGATTTCATCTGACTCCTCCATCAGCCCCGGGGATGGGCGTGAAGGCAGCAGTGCAGTGCAGAGAGCTCTTGTCACAAATGCACCCTAATGGCCCGAGAAGCAGACGGACGGTGTAAGCCACAGCCCAGTGAGATGGCACTCAGAGAAGATACCTTGAGAAAACACGCAGGGGTTCATCTGCTTGGACATCCACAGCTAGACCCATTCCAGAAGTGGCCCGAAGGCACTTATTCTAGACTGGCGGGTCATGTGGGTGACCCCACTGGGGCCCCCGAGGGCAGACTGTGGCTGGAAATATCAGCTGACTGCGGGGGTCTCACGTGTGGGTCCTCCCGCCCAGGTCTCACTACAAACGACAACCAGCTTCGTACCTGGCCCCGCTACCCCGATGTCCCCACACGTCATGCTCAACCCATCTCGAGTCCAACTTGTCTGTTTCTTCTCTTATGATAAACACTTTTCTGTGTCTTTTCTGAAAATTATGTTTTATTCCGAGGTGGTGAAGAGGTCCTCCTGCGTCTCCTTCTAGAGGCTTTAGAGTTGCAGCGTTTACGTTCAGATCTACGTGTCGCCTCAACGTTTCTCACCTACTCCTCCTCCTATCGCGGTGAAAACAAAAGTTTTCATTTTAACCATTTTGAACTGTACAGCTCAGTGGCACTGACATTCACACTCTTGTACAACCATCACCACCATCTGTTTCTAGAACTTTTTCATCTTCCCCAACTGCAACTCTGTGCCCATCAAATACTGTCTCCCCACTCCCTCCTCCCCGCCAGCCCCTGGCACCACCATTCAAGTTTCTGTCTCTACGATTTTGACTATGCTAGGGACCTCATGCCTGTGGAATTGCACAGTATTTGTCTTTTTGTGCTATATTCCACTTGGCATCTTCAGGGTTCATCCATGGTCCAGCATGTGTCAGACTTTCCTTCCTTTTGAAGGCTGAATAATATTCCATCATATGTATAAACAATATTTTGTTTATCCTTTCTTCTGTTGGTGGACATGTGGGCAGCTTCCCCAATAATGCTGCTATGGACATGGATGTGAAAATGTCAGTTTTCAGTTCTTTGGGGTATATATCCAGGAGCAGAATTGTTGGATTGTCCGGCTACTCTAGGTTTAATTTTTTGAGGAACCACCATACAATTTCTTATAGCAGTTATACAACTTTACATTCCCACCAAGAATGCACAAGGGTCCCGATTTCTCTACATCCTTGCCAATACTTGTAATTTTCTGTTTTGTTTTAATAGCCATCCTAATGGGTGCGAAGTGAAATCTCATGGTGGTTTTGAGTTGCGTTTCCCTAATGATTAGTGATGTTGAGCATCTTTTCGTGTGTTTATTGGCCATTTGCATATCATCTTTGGAGAAATGTCTGTTCAAGTTCTTTGCTCATTTTCGATTTGGGTTGTTTGGCTTTATTTTTTTGGTTGAGATGCAAGAGTTCTTGATATAAGTCCCTTATCAGAGATATGATTTGCAGGTATCTTCTCTTATTCCATGGATCATCTTTTCACTCTGTTGATAGTATCCTTTGCTGCATAAAACTTTTTGAGTTTGGTGAAGTCCAGTTTAACCAGTTTTTCTTTTGTTGCTTATCCTTTTGTTTTGGGATGAAGAAATAATTGCCAACCCCACCCCCCCCACACACACACACTCTGTTTTCTTCTCCCTCAGTTCAGTGTGTGCATGGTGTGAGATAGGAGGTCCTATCTGAAATCCAAGCCTTAACCTTCTCTACCCCCACCTCATTCTCCCGTGGGGTTCACTGTCCCCATGAAAGGCCTTGTCCTCTCTCCAGGTGGGCAGCTCAGAACACAAGAGTCACCCTGTCCCTTTCCTCTCCATCATCCAAGTCCTGTTGGTTTTGCCCCTTCCAGTATTCTTGCCTGGAGAATCCCTTGGACAGAGGAGCTTGGGGGTCTACAGTCCATGGGGTCGCAAAGAGTCGGACACGACTGAAGCAACTTAGCATGCACATTTCCTTGAAGCCACTCCCCGAACTGCGTCTCCACAGCCCCTGCTCTAAGTCTTTCTCATCTCTTGCTTGGGTGAGTGCAAGAGCCCCTTAACTGACCTGTCCCCTTCCACTTGGAAAAGCAAGTCTGTTTATACCACATCCTCCTCATCTCGTTCTTAGGATAAAGACAAAAGTCCTCACTGTGACCTTCGAAGCCCCAGGTGGCCCACCCCAGGTCCACCAGCCCCACCCAACACCGCATTCCCTCACTGTCTCATTCTCCAGCCACGCTGCTCACTCTCCCCACCAGGCCTTTGTCTGTTCTGCTCCCGGGCCTGAATGCTAATGCTGCTCCCGCCCCAGAAGCACCCAGCAAACTCCTACTCACCCTCCTATACTCTGCTCAATCCCACCTCCTCGTGGGGCCCGTCCCGGACTCACCTACTATGTACTCTGGTTGTGTTTCATACGCATTCGCGTGAGTGTTGGATTAATGTTCGACACTAGACCACTGAGAGCAGGGCCCGTGTCTGTTTTTTAATCACTGTTACACATTCCTAAGGCCTCACACAGTGTGAGTATGTAGTAGATCATCTGTAAATCATTCAGGAATAAAGGAAAGAAAGAAGGAAGGGAGGGAGGGAGGGAGGGTGGATGCTTGGAGTGAAAAGATTGATTGCCTTGCTTTACAAGATTCTTTCTAAGATGGGAAGCTATGATACTCATCATTTCTGGAGGGCAGGGGGGAGCACTCACTTTGAACTTATTATGCATGACAAACACAGGCAGGCCCTTTCTCAGGCTCAGTTTCCTCATCCATAGAGTGGGGATTACAACATTCCCTTCTAAGACTGTCATATTAGAAGAGATGATGTATGTGAAAGTGCTGAGCCCCAAACAAGTGCTCTGTAGACGACCCTGAGCCCAGCCATGCCGCCAGATCCAGCCACTCTCCTAGCTTCTCTGTGCCTTAGTCTCTTCAGTTCATTAGTTGCCAGGTTTGGGCACGGACACATCCCTAGAATGATACATGGAGACCCAAGCCCCCTTTGAGGCATGCAGTCTTTGGGAATTGCCCTCAGGTACATGCCTGGGAGGCTTAACTCAGATATACTTTGATCTAGCCATACCTGAAGCCCAGTAAGAGCAGAAACCTTAGAAAAAATGCTCATGACTTATCTGCTTGAACATTTGTTTTTTTTCTTGTTGAAAGTTTGGAAATGGCATGAGACTTACTCTAGCCTGGTGAGTCAGAGGTGGGTGGGCCCACACTGGGCCCACTTCCCACTACAAGCCTAGATGCTAGGCAACTCTTATCTTGCATGAGACTTGAGTAAGTCCCCCTGGGAGGCAGGGCAGACCCCCTGAGCTGCCCTTAGGCACCAAGAGGAGGCCAGGCCAGGTCCTGAGAAGCTCTGGGGCCTACCTAGGACCCTGATGTTGCTTCACAGGGGATATGTCCTGCCATGGACCCAGCAGTGAAGGAAGGGGCAATGAATGGCCATGGCTGAAGTAGGGGCTTCCTCAATTCTGGGCTTCCTGCTGTCTGCTGGGTGGGCTGCCTGCCCCCCTCAACTCTCCTTTCCTCAAGCTGAGGAAGGGGGCTCCAGGCTCCAGGCTCAGTGGGCCCCTAACTGGGAGAGGAGTCCAGAAGGACTCCTCCTGCTAAGGGGGCTCATGCGATCTGGGGAAACAGGCCCTACCTCTAGGGGCTGCCTGTCGTCTTGTCCCTGACACAGAGCTCGCTCCCACACCCCAGTCCCTTCAGGGCTGAGACTCTTCCAAGTCTCTCCCAGTGACCCTACTCCCATCTCAACCCCAGGCTTGTCCAGACTCTCTTCCCAGTGCTCCCCAACTCCTGGTCCATCTCCTTCCCTCCACCTCTACATCCATCATGAAAGCCCACCTGAGTGACCACACTAGCCTCCTCATCGATTTCTCTGCTAATCCCTCGCTCTGACAATTGCTTCACCACACAACGAGACTGACAATTCCTAAAACATGAACTGGATCAGGTCACTTCCCTGTTTAAAACCTTCGATGGCTTCCAGCACACTCAGAATGAAGTTCAAAGTCCAGACTCTACAAGACTGGACCCAAGTGCTCTGGCTCTGCAGATGGCTCCCTTCCCCTCCCACTTATTTCTCTCTCATGATCTCCGCCCAGCCTGCTCCCATCTGCCATGCTGGATCTTACAGCAGAGCATCTTTTTTTTTTTTTTTTTTTTGCAGTTACAGACACATAGGTCACCTAGCTGGGGCTGCTGTGACCTTCTTGAGAATGACGATAACACAGATGCAAGCAGAGATGACGAATGAGAAAAGTCGTTTGAGCGCCAGGATACAGCCATGCCTGAAGTCAACACGTCTTTTTTTTCTTAAGTTAACTTGAGTTGACATTTATACTACTTGCTTCTGAAAGGAGCCCCAATTAATTCAAGGCCAGCCCTTCCTCACCCCACTCTCCATCTCCTCTTCTGCTCCTCCGACACGCCAGCACCCCCACCTCAGGGCTTCTGCCCATGTAGCTCCCCGTTCTCCCAGATATCACATGCCCCAGGTCCCTGCTCAAATGTCACCTCCTTAGAGAGGCCTGCCCTTCCCACCCCATCAACAGTGACAAGCCTGATCATCACCCCCTACTCCCTTACTCTGGCTTATTTTAAAAAAATAACTGCTTCAACCATCATGAACCGTATGTGTTTACTTACTGTCCATCTCCGTCCACTAGGGTAGAGATTGTGTTAGGATGCCCCACTGTCCTGATTAGCTTGAGAATGGGCGGTGGGGTGGGGTTGGTTTCTGAGATGCAGGACTTCTATTTCTAAGGCCAGAACGCCCTGGACGATTTGATCACCCGTGACTGCTCAGTTGGTTTACTATAAAACCCCATTTCTCAGACCAGGGCTGGCGCACAGCAGGTAACCAGTGCCCGGCTGAGTGGGTAAATGAGTGCCAGCCCTGGGCCAGGGGGGCCACCCTGTGTTTACGCGGACTGTTTTGTTTCCCCCTCATGAGCAGCCTGGGAGCTGGGCTCTATTATCCCCATTTTACGGACGAGGAACCTGAGGCTTGGGCACCTTGCCCAGGCCACACGGCTGGGGAAGCAGGACTGGAATCCATCTGAAAGTCAAGCCCGTCACTGTACTGCTGTGCACACGCCCCAGTCACAGCTCGCTCTGCTGATGCCAACTGACCCTCAGCCTCAGCCGTGTCTGGGCCCAGAGCAGCTCAACCCCTCACCTCACCCTACCCAGAGGGGTGAGAACTAACCCAAGAGCAACCTGCTCTCGGCCAGGCTGGTGGTGAGAGGAAGGAGAGAGTGGGCGGTGCAGGGGCTGGACTCGAGGTGCGCCGAGACCAGAACCCCCAGCGTGTGGCGACTGCTGCCCTGATCTGTGCGTCCCCAGGCATTTCCGGTCCAGACCCCCCTGGCTTTCTGCAGGCCTGTCAATCACAGCTGCCTTTGCAGCTGGTCCTCAGCCCTGTGACTGAGCTGGAAAAGCCTGTCTTCTGCCCACCCACCGGGGCCTAACTGAAGTCTCCTTCCCCCCACAGTCAATAGAAAGGCCCCTCTGCCATCACAGACTCGCTGCCTTCCCTGCCCCCCAAGTCACTATCAGAATCAGCGGAACAACAGTGCGGGGTGGGGTGATGCTTTCCCCAGGCCAAGGACTCTCATCCGGCCCCTGCAGGCAACCCTGGTGACGGGAGCTCTTTCTCATCTCCATTGCGTGCATGAAGAAACTGAGGCCCAGAGAGGCGAAGTCGCCTGCCCCAGGCGACACAGCTCAGAGAGACAGAGTCAGGGCTGTCTCTGCTGTTCACAGAGCCGGGAATTTCCCACACGCTAGTTCTCATTCCCACTTTGCACGGTAGGTATGTCTGCTATTTAGTTGCTCAGTTGTGTGTGACTCTTCATGACCCCATGGACTGTAGCCCGCCAGACTCCTCTGTCCATGGAGTCCTCCAGGCAAGAGTACTGGAGTGGGTTGCCATGATCCACTTCTCCAGGAGTGGTAGGTACAATCGTGTCCATGTTTTGGAAGTCAGACAGCACCGGAGTGAGGGGACTGACCAAGGTCCCATGGTCCGGATGTTTCCTAGGGAAGCCCGTCCTACCGAATGGCTTCCCTCCCTCCTTTCCTTCCACACTACCCACCCACCTATCTACCTGTCTCACCACCAATCAGCATTCACTGACCGACAGTGATGTCGACACCAACCCCAGCTCCCGGTGCAGAACAGCTGGAAACCCCTTCCGGAGAGGCTGCCGGGACTTTGAACCACCATCTCCTGGGTCCTCCCAGTGATCTACTCGGGAGTCTCTCGCTGGGGAGTTCTTCATTCTGGGATCTAATCTGCTCTCCCCCTGCCTGGCCACCAAGGAGTTGTTTTTTCATAACAAAGTGGGGCGGCAGAAGGGCCACAGGAGGTTTTCATAATTCCATCGTTGGAAATTTCCACGGTGGTGGAAAAGACCTGCTGGCCACTCTCCAAACACCTCTCCTGAAAAGACTTCCAAACCCAAATGGCTGGACTGGGCCCGCTGCAGTCCTGGCAGACGCTGGAGCCGCCCACGGTAGGGCCCCGGGCCAGCGTGTGGGCATCGGCCCCCCAGCATGGAGCTGGGCACCAGAGGCCCAGGGCTCAAGGAAAAATGGGGAGCTTTTCCTCTCTTGGAGGGATGTGTGGAAGAACAAAGCAGTCACTTCCCCGGACGCCAGTCACAAGCCTGGAGTCCATTTCCTCTGCCACCCACTCGTTGTGTGACCTTGAGCAGTTACTAGACCTCTCTGAGCCCAGTTCCTCCCCTGGGAAAGGAGGCAGGGGGTGGGCAGCTCTTTAAGGTCTGAAACACGTGGTGATGTGTGGCTGGCTCTGACACTGGGTCTCCTGAGTTCTGAGGCCAGGAAGGGAGCAGAGAGACTGAGCCCATGGGAACTCTTGAGCAATCTAAAGGGCCCAGAGGGAGAAAAAGGACCCACAGGTCCTGGAGGGTGGGAGCGTGTGGGTGAGATCGCAGCCTCCTCACCACCCAGCCACTCTCTGCCTCTCCCACGGGCACACGGTTCGCCCAGCTGCCTTCTGGGAAAGGAAGGGACAGACAGCGGGGTCTGCACAAAGGTGAGGAACTTGGGGAGGCGACCCCCGCCCACAGCCATCCCTGGGGGTCTCGGTGGCAGTCTGAGCTCTACACACCCACCCACTGCACCCGCTACCCGCTGCTGCCTTGGTGGTTCCTGCCCACTGTCCCCAGGTGCCCCACTCCCCGCTCAGACCTCACGCCTTTGCTGGGCTGACCAGGCCCTCACCCTGTCCTGCAGAGGCCCCCAGGGCCCCAACTCCCTGCTACGTATGGTAGGAGAGGGCGCAATGACCCAGAGGATCACCTCTCCCTCCCCCTGCCTGCAACCTCTCCTCCCCATGCTGGAAACTCCCTTATACATCAAGGCCCATTGGGGACCACAGCCTCCAAGATAGCCTAGGAAGAAACCCTGCAGGTTAGGGACAATGGCGACTTCCTGAGCAGACCTGGGTTTCTGCCCCCTTAGGCAGATGCCTTCACAGCTCAGAGTCTATTTCCTCAGCCATGCAGTGGGGGTGGCAGCCCCGGCCCTTCTACTGTCGTCCTGAGGGTGGGAATGAGAATGAGCTAGGAGCGCTGGGCCCAGAGGCTGGCCTGGAGCAGACCCTAGGCAGACCCGACCCGGGTGGACCCCCTCTGTGAAAGCGCCTGGGTCAGGACCCAGTCAGACGAGGCGGTGGGGCGGTGAGGTGAGGCGGTGAGGTGTTAGGAGGCTGGGTGGCCATTATCATCCCTGCCATCAGAGAAGCACTGTCTACTTTTTAAACTGAGCACTTGGTATGTGCTGGGCTTCCAGGTGGCGGTAGCGGTAAAGAACCCACCTGCCAATGCAGGAGATGCAAAAGACACAGGTTCAATCCCTGGGTCGGGAAGATCCCCTGGAGGAGGAGATGGCTCCCCACTCCAATGTGCTTGCCTGGAGAATCCCATGGACAGAGGAGCCTGGCAGGCTGCAGTCCACGGGGCCGCATACATGCCAGGCTCTGAGGTTAGGGCCTCTTGCAGCTCCCTCACTAAAGTCCTGCCTGGAAAGGTTTATCAGCTCATTTTACAGCTGCTGAAACTAGGTTCAGAGTGGTGAGGCCACCTGGCTGGTGGGTGACACGGCCAGGGCCTTTACCCCTGAGCTGTGCACTGAGGAGGGTGCAGGTGGGGAGCAATGGGGTGGCAGGGGGCTTAAAAGAGGAGGCAAGGGATGGTTTTGTGCCCCCTTCCCCAGCAGCTGCTCAGGGCAAGCTGAGTGCACCTGGCACAGCCCCTCCTGGCTGGGTGAACCCTCAGCAGGCTCCTCTCCTGCCTCCAGCCCCTTTTGCTTTCAGCTTGTCTCCTTGTGTCTAAAGCAGGCCCTTGTGATTATAGCAAAGAAACCAAATTTACTCTGCCTGTCTCCACATTTTCTCCAGGGGTGGACAGGGATGAGGGTGAAGTGGGGTTGGGAAGAAAAGGGCTGCCCATCCCCACTGCCCACTCCATAGAGTCACAGAGGCTGACTTGTGGACCCCCTGTCTTGGCCTGCTTGCTCCCCTGGTCCCGGGCCAGTCCCTCAGCCCAGGATCAGCTCTCAGAGCCTGGGAGTTGGACGATCAGTCTGCAAGGCTGCTGTGTGCCAGTGGCAGGGGAAGGCCTTTGCAGAAGTTTCTGGCAGAATCTGCTACCTCTGGAAATGGGGCTGAGAGGTGGTGAATGAGATGAGGGGGACACAAAGATGCACAGGGCAGGGGCCACATCAGCACCCTGCAATCCCACCTGCATCCCACCGTCCCCCCATCCAGGGGCCTTGTGTGAGTGCCCGCTGATCACGTGCGGGACTTGGTCATGCAGATGCGGGTTCGGAACCTGCTCTGTCACTTACTAGCTGGGCAACTCAGTTTCTCTGTCTGCAAAATGGGAATTTCCTCAACAACTGCTCAGAACTGTTGCAAGGATTGAATCAAATGAGAACCTCTTCCCACACAGCAGCCAAAGGGGCCTGTATGTGAGTCTCACCCCTGCTTAAGGCCCTTCAGTTGTCGTTCAGTCTCTAAGTTGTGTCCGACTGTTTGTGACTCCATGGACTGCAACACGCCAGACTTCCCTGTCCAACACCATCTCTTGGAGTTTGCTCAGACTCATGTCCATTGAGTCGATGATGCCATCCAACCATCTCATCTGCCCTCTTCTGTCCTCAATCTTTCCCATTCTCAGGGTCTTTTCCAATGAGTTGGCTCTTTGCATGATGTTCCCAAAGTATTGTAGCTTCAGCATCAGTCCTTCCAATGAATATTCAGGACTGATTTTCTTTGGGATTGACTGGTTTGATCTCCTTGCTCTCCAAGGGACTCTCAAGAGTCTTCTCCAACACCACAGTTCAAAAGCATCCATTCTTTGGCACTCAGCTTTCTTTATGGTCCAACTCTCACATCCATACATGACTACTGGAAAAATCATAGCTTTGACTATAAGGACCTTTGTCAGCAAAGTAATGTCTCTGCTTTTTAATATGCTTTCTAGCTTGATCATAGCTTTTCTTCCAAGGAGCAAGCATCTTTTAATTTCACGGCTACAGTTACCATCTGCAGTGATTTTGGAGCCCAAGAAAATAAAGCCTCTCACTGTTTCCACTGTTTTCCCATCTATTTGCCATGAAGTGATGCGACCAGGTGCCATGATCTTAGTTTTTCGAATGTTGAGTTTTAAGACAGGTTTTTAACTCTCCTCTTTCACCATCAAGAGGCTCTTTGGTTCCTCTTTGCTTTCAGGGCAAGGATCAAATTCAAAACCCGTTCCATGAACTATAAAGCCCCTAGATCCGGTCCCTTACTTTCCCTTCTGCCTCACCCACCTCTCTGCCCTCTGAACACTCTACCACAGCCACGTGGCCTCAGTCTCTGAACACGCCTAGCTCCTTCCTGCCTCAGGGCCTTTGCACATGCTGGCTCCTTCGTTGGGATTGCTCCTCCCCCTGATGGTGGCACGGCCAGGTATTTATCATCTCAAATGTCACCTCCTCAGTGAAGGTCTCCCTGACCATCCTACTCAAGCTGCCCCCGTGGCCCCTTCAACTGCCTGGTTAATTTTGTTTGTAACACTCACTGCTGTATGGAATTCTTTATTTACTAGTGAGAGCTTCCCTGTGTCATTCACCACTGTATTCCCATTGCCTCAAACAGTGCCTGGCATGGCGCAGAAGTCCAAGAAATACTTATTAAGTGAATGAATGTGTAATGAGCCTGAAACACCGTGGGCATTAAATGCTGGTTCCCTTCCTTTTACCCGTTCCCAGCATAGCCTTTCCTCCCAGGCAAGTGCATGTTCAGTCACGACACACACCCCTGGTGTGCTGCAGTCCATGGGGTCTCAAACAGTCAGGCACAACCCCCCAACCCCAAGTAAATATCCAGATGAAACCAAAGAACACAATTCTCAAACAAGAAAACTCTGAGCTGGAAGGAGGATGCTAAGGTCTTGTCTGGCTTACTGGAGGGTCCCCACTGAGGCTGCAGGAAGTCCAGGTCTCTGGAAAGAGCGGAGAGCAGCCCTTTCCTTCTCAGCATGAAGCTGGGGGGCCACTGAGCCCCAAGAGTAACTGCATCCTCTCTCTGGGTCTGAGACACTCCCTCCCCACCCCGTGCAGGCTGAAAATGTGTGCTGTGGGCAGAGACCATGTCTGGTTCATTCACACCAGGCCCCCAGTGCCCTCACGGAGCAGATGCGCATAGAACACCTGTAAGTATAAATGAACGAAGACCGAGGGTTGGACAGCAGGCGACAGAAAGGATTGATAAATCGGCGTCCACAGAGGTTACCAGCTTGGGACACGGTGCAAACACTGCCCAGAGCCGCCATCTGATGGTGCCTCCAACAGTCCTCACGTTCCGTCACGCCCCTGCTCAAGAACCTGCGGTGGCTCCCACTGCCTCGGAGAAAGTTCAGATTTCTTAGTCTGGCATTCGAGGCCTGCCTCCTTTCCTCTCTCCCTGCTTGCATGCATGCATCCATCCATCCTCCCCTCTAGCTGCCCATCTATCCAGCTGCCTGCCTGTCTACCCATCCATCCCTCTGTCCTTCCACCTACCCACCCACCTACCTGTACTCTCTCCTCCCTCTCTCCATTCCTCCACCCAGACGTCCACCCACCCATCCATCCTTTCATGCAACGTTGACTAAGTGGTTCCCAGGTTCTAGACAGCGTGCTAAGTGCTGGGGTTAACCTAGATCTTCAACTCTTTAATAAACCTGTTTCACCAAATATCGATCTGCAGATCCTATCTGCTTTACCTTCAAAACACACCCATGTGACCACGTCTCATCACCGTCACAGTCCCTAGCCTGGGCTGAGCCACTGTCTTCTCGCAGAGTGCTCACTGAGGAGGACTCCTCCCTGATCTCCCTGCTTCTCATCCCCTCATCCCACCCCAGCCTGTTCTAGACACATGGTCAGAGATGAATCAAGTCCTCTTGTATTCAGAACCTTCCTGTGGTTCCTGCCACTCTCTGAGGAAAACCCAAAGTCCCTGAACGGCCCACGAGGCCCTACATGATCTGTACCCCTCCCCTACCCATTACCTCTCCAACCACATCCCCCCACTCCCCCTCACTCACTCCCCTCCACCCCACTGGCTTCATCCCTGTCTCTGAATCCACTGAGCATGCACCCACCTCAGGGCCTTTGCACTGGCTACTCCCGCTTCCCCAGACAGCCACAGAACTCCCTCAGGTCTCTGCCCAAATGCCACCTTCTCAGGGAGGCCTTCCCTGGCCCCATCCTTGAAGCCACTCTCTTTATCTTCCTCCCTTTGCCTTATTTCTCTCCGTCCATGGACCACTCCCCGACGCGCTGCCCACTCACATCTTTGTTTACCGTCTATCTCTGCCCCCTCGAGTACAAACCATGGGGCAGTGAACGGGTCCCTGTTGTCCCAGTGTGGCCTCTGCAGTGCCTGGCACACAGCGCGCCCTGCACGGGTGTTTGTGGATGGAAGGAAAGCCCACCTTTAGGTACGGGTGGGGGCTGCCATTTTATGAAGGACTTTTGCATTCTTCTCATCAGTGGTCAGAATCTGATGATTGTCTCTGTTCATAACCAACCCTCTGAGCGCTCATTAAACAGATCCACAGGTTCTCCCTGACCTGCTTGCCCTCTCACCATCGGCCCCAGTGACCCCACTGTCAGCAGGGACCCAGCGTGACCTCCCATTTCTGCCCCCTGAAGTCCCCAAGCCTTGTCAGCTCACCCTGCCTCCTCCCCCCAGAACCTGCCCCTTATTTGCCCAAATGCCTGTCCGGCCTCCAGCCTCCTGGGCCTCCGGCCTCCAGCCTCCTGGGCCTCCAGCCTCCTCTCAGCAACCCGTTATCCTCACTAGGGCCATGGGATTTCCCCAAGGGGCCCGTCTGGCCACACCACTCCCCAGCTTAACACCTGCCCTCAGCCTGGCCCTGCCACCTCTTGTGCTCCCCACCCCACCCGCTGCCTTCTGCTCTGGCCTCTGCTGGCGTCTCTGCCGGCTCAGGCTGCGCCTTCGCCTGGGGCGCCCTCCCCACCACCTACCTTCCTTCCAGCTGGCTGGCTCTCGTTTACCCTTCTGCTCGGCTGCGGCTGGCCGCGTGGGGCCCTCTCGGGGCTGTTCCCCGACAGCACCGGCAAGTGGCTGCCTTCCCTGGGCCCGCATCCCTGAGGCTGCCCTCTCGCCGGGCTGTGAGCACACTCACTGGTCTGCAATGACTGGTGTCCCTGCGAGGCCAAGCGCTCGGGGACTGGAGGCCACTGGCCTCACGGTCAGGCTCAGAGCACTGGAGCCAGCCTGCTGGCTTGGCGCCCTTGGGCAGGTCACTGTATGTCTGGGGACCTCACTCCCTGTTTTGTAAAGTGGGGGTAATGATTGCCAGAAGGATGCTGTATTCAGCAAATCCCCCCCAGCACTTAGAGCAGAGTCTAGATGTGAGTCAGTTGACAGCACTCAGATGGAGAAACTAGAGGAGGGAAGGAGCCCAGGGCCCTGGCACCTGGCTGCCATGGTGGGGGCTGGGACTGGACCAGAGGGTCACCTTGACCTGTACCTGCCCTCAGAGGATCACCTTCTTCTTACTAAGAAGCCTCTACTTGCTTCAGCTGACTTTTTAAAATGAGCCTTATTTGCTTTGGGGGTGAGAAGCTCTTTTCAGGTTCGTGGTTAATGCCCTTCATTCTTCTCTCCTTCTGACCTTTGTGCCTGTTATTCTGATTTCACCTCCTGCCTTTGTTTGCATGTGGCTTTTTTTAGCTGACCTTTTGCATCCAGCCTTTTTATTTGAGCTCAGGCTCCCTGCCCCTCCTCTGGGTCTCAGGGCAACGATGTCTTTGGTTGGGGCAGGAGCGATGATGCCAGTCCACACTGTCCACATCGTGGGGGTAGAGGAGGGGGAAGCACAATCCCCGGGCACCCGCTTGGTGCCAGCTTGTGCTGGGCACTGTGTGTGAGGCGCTGGGGGCACAGAGATGCGGCACCACAGTGGGTGGGTGGCAGGGTGAGCGGCTGCCAAGCCCCTGTCACCTGCACTAGCCTCTGTGCCCCTCAGAGACTGCCCAGCCACCAGGAGGGCCACAGCACCCTAAGGGACACAGCAAAGCCACGGTACAAACAAAATGACTCCAAAGAAAAGAAGCAAACTCCCTCCAAACTTGTATCTACCAGTATGTGAATATATAAGCAAGGGAGGGAGATAGCAAATTGCCAGATTTCCTCAAACCTAAGTCAAATTGTAAGGTGCACCCCAATCTTATGTACCACTAAGGGAGGGTGCTTCCCAGGTGGCTAAGCGATAAAGAATCCGCCTGCCAGTGCAGGAGATGCAGGTTTGATCCCTGGGGCAGGGAGATCCCCTGGAGGAAGACATGGCAACCCACTCCAATATCCTTGCCTGGAGAATCCCACGGACAGAGAAGCCTGGAGGGCTACAGTCCATAGGGTCCCAAAGAGTTAGATAGACTGAACAACTGAGCACACACACACAAGTCAAATTGTAAGCTGTACCACAATCTTATGTACCAGTAAAGAGGGCTTCCCAGGTGGCTCAGCAGTAAAGAATCCACCTGCCAATGCAGGAGAGGCAGGTTCAACACCTGGATCAGGAAGATCCCTCTGGAGAAGGAAATGTCAACTCACTCCAGTGTTCTTGCCTGGGAAATCCTTGGTGGGCTACAGTCCAAGGGGTCACAAAGAGTTGGATGGGACTTAGTGACTAAGCAGCAACAAAGAAAGGAAAAGAACTTCCAGCATAAAACTATACCATGATTCAGGTTTTTTTTTTTTTTTTTGCAGGTTACGGTGTATACCTGAAACCAGCGCAATACGGTAAATCAACTATACTTGAAAGACAACAACAAAACTATAATGTGTTATCAACTCTCTATGTACATGTATCCCTTTCTCAGGGCCGTGAAACTATGCATCCTAAAAGCTACAAAACAGGGTTCGGACCGAGGTTACATCTGGTGACTGGGATGTGTAGATACAGACCATTCTGTATCTTTCTGTCTGTTTCAGTAAGCAAACCATTATTTTTGTAATGCAAATGACTGAAGTTTAAGAAAAGGAAATCGGTTTTCGGAGCAGTTGCTGCCTGGTTTCTTTTCCGGGCACCTCATGGGTTGGGGACACATTAATTAGCAGCTCTGGGTTCCCTGCTGGGGGGAGAAGGTTGGAAGGGGGCAGGTGAGCGTCAAGCACGCACTTTCCAGAGCTTGTCCTAGGCGGGTCTAATCAGCAGAAATTTCCCTTTATTAAGGCCTGGGCCCCAAACCCATCATTAAAGGCTCTTCAAGTCTGATCGTACACAGTGGAGCCACCAACAATGCGACAAAGCCTAATTTCTCAGAGCAGGGGGCAGCCGGGGGCTCTTCCTCCCGCACCGTCCTCTGCTGTGTCTGCCTCGCACCATCACTGCTACCTGGCGTCAGACCATTCCAAGTCCTGGCGGTCTGCGTACTGCCCTCTCTCCAGCAAAACGCAAACAGAAGGAGGCTACACGTTGCACTTGTCTCGTTTGGGGCTGCACCTCTCGCTCACTCTCTCTCTCTGCCCCCGCCCTGTTCGATCGACTAAAGGCAGGCAGGGTGAGCATGAGGTTCCCAGGCAACCCCCACGATCACGTCTCCCCGTCTGCTATATCGAGGGTCAAGAGTGATACTAAGTAAGGACACTGTTTTCGCCTTCGAAACAGCCGATCAAAACAGGAGCCCTCCCCCACTGAATGGGACGGATGCACCTCCCGTCTGCCGTGGGTGGGGGAGCCAGACGACAAACAGGAGAATAAACACTGAAAAGACTACGAATTGTGACAAATGCTATTAAAAGACAAGGGCCGTGACCGGGAACACTCCCTTTAATAGATCAGGGAGGATCTCAGTGGGGTGCCTATGAGATGGAGCCTATAATAGAAAGAGAAGGGTTTTGGGCAGTCTAGATCGGGGAAACAAGTGCAAAGGCCCTGAGGCGGGAAAGAGGCCGAAGAGCTTGAGGACTGGAAAGATGACCGGTGAGCTAGAGGAGGCGAGTGAGGGGCGAGGGGTGTGACGAGGGGCCCACAGGCCGTGGGAGGAGTCTGGGTTTGATCCTGTGCAGCATGGCAGAGGACTGCAGAGACTGAAGCAGAAAGCACCACAGTCTGGTCGGCATCATTAAAAGCATCCATCTGGCCACTTAGGGAGAACAGATGATTTGGGGTGGTGGGGGGGAGCAAGAGAGGATACGGGGGACCAGTGAGGCAGGTCATCCTTTCACTTGTTCCACACGTGTTTATTCAACAACGTTCTGACGAAATCTCAGACAAACACACAGATGGAAACAAACAAGACTCATTAGCTGGGGCCTGACTCCAGAGGTGCAGGAGCTTACAGGAGGAGCGTAAAACAAACGGAGAGGCAGGAAGTCTTCCTGCATTTCAGGAGGCCCTGAAGGATGGCTGAAGGGTGTTCAGGGATGGACACCGTCCGGGCAAAGGCTCAGAGGTGGGGAAAGGTTGGTGTGAACAGGAGCTGTACTCCTATCTGTACTGAATGACTCGTGTACTTAGTGGATGAAATAACTAACTGAGGAGAGAGGAATGGGAAGAAGGTGAAGCTGGAGGGAGGTGCTGGAAGGGTAGATGGGGATAAATCATGGTAGCGCTGAACAGGGGCCAAGGAGTCTGAGCTCCGTCTGCTTGGCAACAGGGAGCACTGAGCCCTTGCCCACAGAGTGGCTGGCCAGATGGACGTTCTGAGCAGGGCCCCCTGGTGGCCATGCACGGCCAGGGAGGAGGCTGGAGGCAAGACTGAGGGAGAGACGGCAAAGCCTGGCTCCCCCGTCCCATTCTGATGATATGATTAATAATAATAAATAGCTGACACTTTATAGAGCTTCCTAAGAGGCAGGCACTGTTCTAAGCTCTTTATACCCATTAACTCATTGAACCAGCAGGACTCCAGAAAAGTTGGCGCTACACTGTACTCCGGTGTGCAGGGAAGGCGACTGAGGCAGAGAGAGGTTACGTCACTTGCTCAAGATCACACAGCAAGGAAGCACTCGGGCTGGGAAGCAAGCCCATGTGCTCAGACTCCAGGGCCCACTCTTAACCACTGCCCTTGGCTGTCTTCTCCACCTAGGATCCCACAACTCTACATTCGGGTAGAGAAAACCCTCACACGATGCCCCTGACTGCCTGCTGAGGCCTCAAGAATATGCCAACGAGCCCCTCAAAGCACGAGAACTGACCAGCTCCTGCTCATGGCTCTACTACTGATCTGCCAGACCAGAGTGAGTCCCTGGACATCTCTGAGGGACACCTGTGTCTGGTCTGCAAAGCGAGGACGAGAACGCCTTCTTCACAGGACGGACAGGAGAACCGCGTGTTTCGAGCCAGGGTGATACCCACATTAGTGAGGAGGCAGCCAGCAGGAGATGCACAGGGCCTGCGAGTCACGCCTACCCTCTCCACGATGGCTGTGGTCACTTCCCCGTTTCAGAGGCGAAAACTACAAGGCTCAGAAAGCAACAGCCCACCCAGGGGAGGCAGCCCCTCAGTGGCAAAGCTGGGGTCTGAAGTGCCCAGGAGGCACTTAAGGAAAGTAGTCACCACTCTGGCCCAAGGGTGGCCCCATTGTGGCTCCGACCCTACCAGGGTCACCGGGCATCCTAGAGGGTGAGAATGAAGAGCAGGCCGCGCTTGACTCCTGGGGCCCAGGCCTGGCATTGCCGAGGTATCAGCGCGCAGGGTCTCCTGAATGTCCTCTGCACCAGCGGGCAGCTGTGTTGAGTGCACAGGCTGTGTGTAAGTGACCCTGTTCTTGGCTTGATGTCTGGCCCGAGGCCTCACCCTTTCCCCTGGAGGATTGGGGTGGTATTATGACCTTTGGGGGTGGTGGCCAGTACCATGGACAGAGTCCTGGTGTTCTGGCTGTCACTGGGCAACCTTGGGCGACTCTGCCCTGGGCCCCGGTCCTCCGAGTCCAATGCACACAGTAGGATAATGGGGGCGGGGAGGGGGCTGGCTTCCTCCCAGGGGTGCCCTTCTCAGCTGGGAGAGCTGGCTGGAACTGCCACACTCCCCCCAGCCCGGGTGTCCCTCTGTAAAGGGGTCCAGTCACGGCCACGAGGGGTGAAGGGACACATGTGGACAGCGCTGCGCACAGAAGCCCTTGGTTAATGACGCTGTTACCGGTAATCTGGTTACCATGGGGGCTGTGGTGAGGCTCGAGGAGGTCCCCAGGGGAAAGCTCTCAGGTCACTGGTCAGCACCAGCCTCCATTCACCGTTACTTGCCGTGGTCCCACTGTCTAGCTCTGACCCTGGAGCTCAGAGATTCCTGAAGAAGCTTCTGAAGGTCCCAGGGTGAGGGAAGCTGTTCCCTCTGCCTGCAGATGTCTGGGCACACCCTGGCCTCCGAGAGGGCAAAGAAACACCCACAACCAGCCTGGACCTCAACCCCCAGTCACCCTATATTCTATTCCCACTGACTGAGTGTGGGTGGCTACAGCCACGGCTCCTCCCAACACTGGCCCCATTTCATAGATGAGGAAACTGAGGCCCACTGAGGCGCAAGGACCATGGTCGGCGAGGCCACACCTTGGGCACAGCAGTTACTCATGGTCCAGCCAACAGCTGGGCGTCTGCTCTCACCTACCGCCTTCTACCTGGGGCTGCACCTGGCCTGACACATGCTAAGTCCTCAGCCAATATTGGTTTTATCGATTTCTATTCTCTTCCCTTTTCAAGATCCTCCCTCTGAGCTTGGAAACTTGAAATTGGCTGGGGGTGGGAATGGGGAGAAGGGCCTGGTTTTAATCTGAAGTGAGTCATGTAAGTTGATAAATTTAGAAGTGGCCTTAAGAGTTCTTAATCTCCTGCCTTCAGATAGTTGCTAGGAAGAGGCTGGTTCTCAGCGACCTCCGCATCGCAAATATACAGGACTGCAGGGCCGCAGTTGGTGCCCCCCGCCCCCTACCAGCAGACCCTGCTCCCCAGTGCTGGGCTGTTAGACCTTCGGCCTGCCTCCTCCTCTGGAATCATCCTGGGGTGAACAGGAGCGACTGCTGTCTCAGGCTTGCTCCCAGGAAGCCCAACCTCAGGTCCCCAAGGATGTGCACACAGAGCCACAGGCTCCTTCTCTTCCAGCCCCGGCCCTTCCCTGTAACCTTGACTATCAGCAATGTCTGGGAAATTTTGAATCTTAGACATTTAAAGTCCCAGGGGGCCCATCTGGCTCCTAAGTCCTCATTTCAAAGATGGGAGATTGGTGCCCAGGGAGGGACCGTGACGAGTCCAAGGTTACTTGGAGTGTCTGTCAAGGGCCAGCTGCACCCCGGTCTCTGCTCGCCCTCTCCCGTCCCAATCCATTCTGTGACCCTGGCACAGCTCGGCATCTGGACCAGCTGGCCAGCGGGGCTTTAGCTCCCTCCAGGAGGGAGCTTTGCTGTGTCAACTCTGCAGCAGTCCCCAAGAAGGCGCTTAGAGGCCAGCAGGGCTGGCAGGTAGACCCGCAGGGTGACTGGGGTGGCAGGCTCTGTAGGCCTTGGGCTTGGCTCAGCTCAGCCCCATCCCCTGCACCGTGGGGAACAGGCAGAGGCATAAAGGAAGAAGAAACCACTTCTGATGGGAACCCCAACCTGGAAGACACTGCATCTGGCTGCCGTTTCTTCTTGAAACCTACCCTCCCCCGGGCAGGAACCTCGTTCTCCATGAGAATCACAGAGTTCCAGACTGACACGGGCCAGGAGGAGACATCAGACTGGTGCCTGGAGCTGGGGTCAGGTTCCTGCTCTGGGGAGGGCCAGCTGTGTGACCTTGGGCAAGCTGACGTAAAACCTGGACCTCAGCCGTTTCATCTGTAAAATGGGTGCCGTCTGTCTTGCTAGTATTTTATTGAGCCCTGTGTCCATTTTCACTACCATTTATGGAACTAGAAGAGACTCATTAGAAGCTCATTGAATAATAATTGCTTACACTTCAGTCAAGCACTTCCTCCAGGCACTTTAATTCTATTTAATTCTCACAGCAATCGAATGAATTGGATACTTCTGTTACATCCATTTTAAGATGGTGGGACCAAGGCACAGAGAAGCTATGAAGCTGGCACAAAGTCACACAGCAAGGAAGCGATGGAGCAGGAGTTGAAATCCTAGAGTCTGGGCTTTAAACTCCTCCCTGTACTACCATCTTCGTTGTTTGCTCTGAACTGGCAATTTTTAGGCACCTACTGCATACGGGTACTCTGCTGGGCACGTGGTACACACAGGAGCTTGTTAACTTCTCACGACAGCTCTGGGAGGCCGGGATCATTTCAGAAGAGGAAATGAGGGCTCCCGTGAGATGCACAGAAACACCCAAGATTCCACTGTGACTGAGCTGGGCATGCAGGTGGGAGATGGCTCTGTTCTCCCCACCTGGTGGCCCTGTCCAAGTCCCTGATAGGTTATTATCTTATTCACCGTATTTCAGTGAAGCTAAGATGCATCTGCTGGAAGAAGCATCGCTACTTTATGTACGCGTCAGAAAGAGAGAGGCATGGCTGGGTCTACTGCGTGCCCTGATTCAGAGATGTCAAGACGTGCACCACGCCATCCCCATGAGACTCAGCTTTCACCACCATGCCCTACTAGGGAGGCGCTGCCCCCATTGACAGCTGAGGGCACTGAGGCCCAGAGGGGAAGGGCACACAGCTGGTCGGCACTTGGTCCTGAACCACCGTCCACATCACCGCTCAGCCAGGCCATGTGGGACCTCCCCCTGCCCCCCTCTCCCCCTGGCGCCTCAGGTCGAGGAGCAGACTCGGGCAGCTGGAGCCCCCAGCTTGTTTCCCCAACAGCCAGGATCCTCCTGCCCTGCCCGGCCTGGACAGGAAGTGGTGGCAGCTCAGCTCCCGAGCTACCCTGGAGCGGGCACTCAGTCTAGGGAGGCCAGGCTACAGTGATGCCTCTGGCCCAAACTGCCCACAGCTCCTGCAGTGCAGCCCCTGGGCAGCCAGGCGTGGGCGGGTGAAGCGGCCTGGGCCGGCATGGAGAAGTCCAGACCTTTGTAGACAACTTCCCTTGCAGTGGCAGGAGAAGCCTGGAGAGACCCACTTCCTTCCCCAGGAGCTACAAGGCTCCTGGACCCCAAACACGGCCATCCACTCATGGCTTCCCCCGACAAGCTCTTCCAACCCCAGGCTTCACTACAGCACAGCATCTCTGGGTCTTTGAAAATCAAATCCACTCCAGCCCTGGGACCAGGATTTGCCCCTTCTGCAGATATCTTTAAGGAAGTCCTCTGGGGGCCCTCCCCCAAAAGCAGGACAGAAATGCAACGTCTTTCAAACATCTGATGCGGTGGGGGCTTCACTTGTGACAGTTTTCTGTCCATCACATCGTGCACAGATATGTTTGTGAGATACGGTTCTTCAAGCTCAGAGAGGCAAAGCTCAAGGTCACACAGCAGCAAACGCTGGCACTGGGATTTCAATTCAAGTCTACCTGATGGCACGAGAGGCGATTACTTTAACACTGACCTCTGGGCAGGCCCTGAGCTGAGCGCTTCCTTTGCATTACTTCACCAAATTCTCCCACAAGCAACAATATAATAATAACAACAACACTTTTCTTACTCCCCATCATACAGATGAAGAAACATCCTCTGGGCCCTCAACTGCAACACAGCACAAGGCGCTTGATTTGAAACCCATTTGCCTCTCACAACTGAGAAGGTGGCTACTGATGTTACCCCCACTTAATGGAGGAGTAAACTGAGGTTAAGTCACGGGTTCAACCACACACAGCTATTTCACGGTGGAGCCACTTGTTAGCATATGGCTTGGATTAAGCAATTACCCTCCCACACATTAAGTTAAAAAAATATTTGTAAAATGCTTGAGGATACATTTTAACGATTAGAAATGACTATTAGGATTAGCATTTTAGAACTTGGCTATGATCCCACAGACTGAGTGGCTGCTGTCCCATTCTCCAGAAGAGAACACTGAGGTTCACAGAAGGGACTGTGGGATCTCAACCTTCTGCCCTGCACTGGTCTTCAGGGGTCAGCAGGGCTCACTCACGCCCCGCCAGCTACCCTGCCCACTCTTAGCTCTTCTCTCCCCAAGGCCCTGCAGGCTCTGGGTGAACACAGGGCTGGCTGGAGGTCTTGCCCTGTGGGTTCCTGGCTACATGGAGCCTCCGTTCAGCAGCTGTACCAAGGGAGGAAGGAGAAAGTGCGCTGGAGACCTAGGTACATTCTCAGCTCTGCCCCTCTTTTGCTGGGTGACTTGGGCACTTCTGAACTCCCCAGGCCTCAGTCTCTTTGTCTGTAAAATGGGTAACAGTGAGGAAATGCAGCAATGTGCGTTGGATTCACTGGCAGTAAAGGGGCTTTCTAGTAGCTCAGACGGTAAAGCATCTGCTTGCACTGCAGACCTGGGTTCGATTCCTGGGTTGGGAAGATTCCCCCAGAGAAGGAAATGGCAACCCACTGCAGTATTCTTGCCTGAAGAATCTCATGGACAGAGGAGCCTGGGGGGCTACAGTCCATAGGGTCGTAAAGAGTTGGACACAACTGAGCAACTAACACATACACGGCAGTAAATGCTCAACAAATACAGTCATCCCAAGACCCCCGGCAAACATAGAAACTCGGGATGCTCAAGTCCCTTCCAGGAGGCCCTCTGTATTTGGGGGCCACACACCTGCAGGTACAGTGGCTGGCTCCATTCGTGACTGCAATGGGTTGCATCGTGTCTACCCAAATTCAAGCCTACTTGGCACCTCAGAAGGTGCCCTTATTTCGAAAGGGGGTCTTTGTAAATCTCAGTCATCCTTGATTTAGGGTGGGCCCTGTATTCAGTGACTATAAAGAGGAGGTGAAAGGGGAGAGGACACAGGGTGAGATGAATACAGATTTGAGAGGGAGTGACGCGGCTGTAAGCCAAGAAACGCCTTGTATCGCCTCTCTCGGGGCCTCTAGGGCGAACTGGCCCTACCAACACCTTGATTTCAGACTTGCAGCCTCCAGAACTGTGAGAAAATAACTTTCATTGTTTTAAGCCATTAAACAGTTTGTGGTCGTTTGCAACGATGGCCACAGCAAACACACACAGCAGTTGTAACTGCTGCGGTTGATCACGCCTCCGACTCGCCCTGGCTCAGCCTCTTCACCCCGAGGGCCGGCTGGCAGGAGAATCTGCTCCCACTGAGGACATGAGGCGGGCGGGATCACGGCCCCCGCCTTCCAGGGGGAGCATGGGACCAGGGTGCCATCACAACTTGCCCAAAGTCACTGATCCATGCCAGAGGTGGGCCTGGAAACCCGGTCACTCAATCCTCAGACCAAGGTCATCTCCCCTACACCCGGGGCCTCTGCAGCCTCAGGGACCCCAGTCCTGGTGTCCCTTCCCCTGACCACATCTGGCCCGGCCACCTCGCCCTGCACGGAACCCTGCAGAGGCTTCCTGAGTTGTGCAGGATGCTTCCGAGGGCTGGAGGGCAGGGTGAAGCCCTCAACACGTCACCCGGCAATCACATTACTTCTTTTTTAACTGCTGTCACCCTGCAGTCCTATGAAGTGGGCAGACTGGGAAACACAGTCCCACTTTACAGATCCAAAACCGAGGCTCCAAGAGGCGGCAGGGCTGACACAAGGGCACGCAAAAGCCGCGGAGGTAGGTTCTAAGCTCACACCTTCCGGTTCTCAGTCTCCAGTTTCCACTCACTAAGCCATGAACACAAGCCACATCCTGAGCCCAGCACCCTCTCACTCGCGCTTTACTGCAGCCTGGGACGTGGGTACCATTGTCATCCACTCCACAGATGGGTGAACTGGGCAATGGTGGTCACCTGGAATGCCAGGACACACCGCCTCCATCCACTTTCAGCTCTCAAAAAGTGACACAGTGAAGTCACTCAGTCGTGTCTGACTCTTTGCGACCCCATGGACTGTAGCCTACCAGGCTTCTCCATGGGGTTTTCCAGACAAGGATAACTGGAGTGGGTTGCCATTTCCTTCTCCAGGGGATCTTCCCCACCCAGAGGATCGAACCCAGGTCTACCTGCATTGCAGGCAGGTGCTTTACCCTCTGAGCCACCAGGGAAGCCTCTCAATAAGGGGTAAAGCCAGACACCCAATTGTCTCCACCCAGGAGAACATTCTCCCTAAATATCTTGTTTCAGGCTCCTACAGAGAGAGAGAGGGATGAACTAGCGCAGGTTCAATATTCAGACTTTGGAGAGAGCAGGTTGGGCTGGTGGGGCGTGGGGGTCGAGATTCCAGGCATGAGGCCCGCCTGGCCTCCCAGTCTGCACTGTGTGCTCCAGGCAGGGCTGGGGGAGGCGCCTGTCCACCCCTACATCGTGTGTGTGCATGTGGCACCCAGATCCCGCACCCCAGACAGCTCTACCGCAGCCCTTTGGGAACTAAGGAGGCTGAGAGGAGCTGCATTCTGTAGCCCAGGCTCCTCCACAGCCCCAGCCTTGGCTGTGCACCTACTATGTGCCAGCTGCTTCTCAATATCAATCTGAATAAACCGTGCGTGCTCAGTTGTGCCCAACTCTTTGCCACACCATGGACTGCAGGCCAGCAGGCTCCTCTGTCCATGGGATTCTCCGGGCAGGAATACTGGAGTGGGTTGCCATTTCCTCCTCCAGGGGATCTTTCTGACCCAGGGATTGAACCCGTGTGTCCTGCACTGGCAGGCAGGTTCTCTACCTCTGAGCCACCCAGGAAGCCCTGAGTTAAGCAGCCCTGCTTTAAAACTATCTCCGTTCTAGAGAAGGGCAGAGTAGAGTTACAGACAGGAGCCTTGTCACCACTGTCAGGACACGGCTGGGGTGAGGCATCCCCAGGGCTCAGGGCTAAGGCCCAGGGAGTCTCCTTGGAGCCCTCCTCCCAGCCACATGGGATCTGAAGCTTGCCTGGCTCCCAGAGAGGCCTGATTTAACTGTGCACGTGGAAGTCAGGGGCTGGGGGTCGGACGGAGGACTGGAGGGCTGGACAGCCAAGGTTCAGTCTCCTTCTGCTGCCAACTTGCCAGGCACCCTCAGTTTCCCAGGAGGCGGTGGTGGCTGGGGAGCCGCCTGATGGCAGGCACCCCCAGCTCCAAGAGTCCGTGAGCTCCAAAAGCTCATTCTTACGCCCCTCGGCTCCTCCCTCCCCGGGGTCTCAGAGCCGTAGGGATGAGAACGCAGGGACTCTGATGAAGAGGCAGTCCCCAGGACCTCCTGACATACTGGGGGACCCAAAGATCTGCCCCCACAGGTGATTCTTTAGGTTCCCATCCTTGTCTCCGCTCCTGACCTTGGCCGATCACAGCAGCAAGGTGCTCTGCTGCCCCGGCTCCTGGCCTTGACTCCAGGCATGGCTCTGTACACAGCTCTCTGCGGCAGTCCAGGGCCCCGGCCAGCTGCGGGCCAGGCAGGGCAGGGACAGGTCTGCCCTGGCCACACGTGAAGACACTGAGATGCTGAGACAGAGAGACTTGCCCAAGGTCACACAGCTTCCTGGGGAAAGAGCCTGGGCCTGGCATGGGCAGCCTTTTACCTTAGACTCAAATATCTGGGGGAAACCAGTGGCCCAAACAGGCCTCTGCTGCAGGGTGCCTGGGACCAGAGGGGGGTTGGCAAGACTCCGCACTCTCCACTGAGCACAGTATGACCTTGGACAAGTCCCTTCCCCTGGCTGGGTGTAGGTGTCAATTCCGTGGGGTCGCGGGGTGGCAGAGGTATCCGGCTGCCCAGGACAGGGCCACACCTGCCTGGGGAGGGTTCTGCCTTCAGCCACAGGAGACCCTCTGGACCTTTTCTTGGAGCCTCACCCCCAGATCCTAAGATCTTGGCTGGCTGGCGCTCAAGAGGCTGGCAGCCCAAATTGGAGCTGGCCTTTCACAGGACGGGAGAGGAGGAGGGGGTCTCAGGGGTCAGGCAGGGATCCTGGCGGCCTAGCCTACCCCCCATCTCTGCCACGTTCCAGCTGTGTGACCTTGGGTAAGTGCCTTCACTTCTCTGTGCAGCTTCTTCATCTGGGATTTGAGGATAAGAAGGCTATGGGAGGCCTCACTGAAGTGCCAACCACGGAGTCATTAGCTCCGTGAAGGCTAGCAGGCTTATTATCATCTGTCCCGGTGTCCTTGACCCGCACCTGTCCTGGGCGGAGAGAGAGAGGGTGGGGGGAGGGGTGGGGTGGTCAGTGGGAAAACAGAGGGAGGGGACCAGCCACGGGCAGCTTTTCTGACTTTCGGATTGAAGAAGACTTTGGAGGCTGCCAGAGGCATCCCACGCCCCAGCTCTCAAAGACCCCACACCAGCGTGCCGGTTTTCAGGTGCCCAGAGAAGCGGGTGGCGGGGCTAGTCTGGGCTCCTGGTGGTCTGGGTCATGGGCAGAGGCCACCCTCGCCTCCTCCTCTGTTTCCTTTCCAATTCCAGGCACTTCTGCAGAGCACCAAGAAGCCAAGATGGCCTTGCTGAGCACAGGCACGGCTTCCTGGGAATGTGGGCTGGCCCTCCCCTCAGGCCTGCATGGGGCCAGGTGTCCCTCTGCCCCACAGGCAGCCCCCTGGGGCGCACCCAGGAGGTTCCTGCACTCCCACGAAAGATGCCTGCCTATCGAGGGGCCAGTGTGTGCTACGTCTCTGCCTGGGCCATCTTAGCACCCCGGCAACACACATTCGCCCATGGGTACACTCCAGCAGGCCCCGCACCTGCCAGTGCATGGATGGGCATGCGGATGGCACGCAGGACGCCACACGTGCGTGCCTGTCACTTTCACAAGCCACAGTCACGGCTGCTACGGGGCCTGGCGGCGTGGGCCGATTCACCCATGGGCAGCCTATGGCATTTCTGGGTTGGCGCTGCTCACACGCGTGTGAGGGCATGCTGCCCTCACAGGTGTGAGTGTGTGTGTGTGCACTTGCAGGCACATGCATGCTGCAGTCGTGTAGATGCTGTATTCTGCAGGTGAGCAGGTGGTATTCAGGGCTGTGAACTGTGTTCACATGTGCTGGGGTGTATCTGGGGGCACCGGCACGCCATATGTGTGTGTATAATTTGAACACATATGATGCACTACTCTGTGTACTATATTTGTATATGTGCATCTGTGCAGATCTGTGGATGTATGTGTGCCCTGATGAGAACGGGACTAGGGGGAGTATGAAGGTGGCTGAATAATATGGGCCACCCGCCTCTTTCCTGGACACCACCCCCCTCACCAGCAGGGCTCCCCCAGAGACACAGCCCCCTCCCTGCCTCTGCTCTTCCAGCGAAGTTAACAGGCGGAGGGCCCCGGGGCCTGAGCTCCAAGCCCCCTCCTCGTGCACACGTCAAAGGAGAATTTCTCCGGATGGCGCCCGCCGCTCCTGGAGATGCCCCAAACGTCAGCTCTGCCTCCTCCCAGCGACCTGGAGAGCAATGCAGGCAAGGAGAGGAGCCCGCTCCGTGCCGCGCAAGGGGGCTTCAGCGTTGCGCCTAGACCCTCTGCTGGTGGAGCCTGCCTGCTCACTTACCCTTCTGAAGGTCGAGCCAGGTTGGGCCGACCCCTCCCCACACGACCTGGGTGAGCAGAGGACAGCTGTGGCGTGGACCGGCCACTGGGCTAGAACGGGTGGCTGCCACGCTGCCACGGCAGCTCATCCTAGGGGCATGCAGAGGCCCCCTGCTGGATTTCCCAACCTTGACCCTGCCTGGGGGCAGGGAGGAGGCCCCCTGCCCGATGCCTAGGGCTCAGCCAGGGGCCACCGAGGCTGGCTGGGGCTTTGGAGCAAAAGTGCCAGCTCCACCACCCAGCATGACTGCTGCAAAACGGCTGGCCATGCCACTCCTGCTCCTCACCAGGCGTCTCAGGAACCCGGGGGACTTGCCCCTGCCACCACACGCCCGGCTGGCCTGACCCGGGGCGGGGTGGGGGGCTCCCCAGTACTCCGCAGCAGCCAACCCCACCGAGGGGACCCTCCACGGGGGCCTCCCTCTGCCTCTTTCCCGGGACTCTGGCCGCGGCGGGCAGGGGGCAGCCTCCGGTCCCCTGCGTCTCCCTGGGACGAAGCTCAGAAGGAAAAGAACCTTGCCCCCACTGCCTGCCGGCCGGCCCTTGCGTAACGTCCATTAGATGCATCCGCTGCCCAGAGGCAGCCAGAATCTGCCTGAGACCCCGGGCATCCGCCTGTCCGAGGCCCCCCTGCCCATGTCCCTGGCGCCCCAGCCCTCCCCCCACAGCACATGGACCCTCACACTAGTGTCTCCCTCAGCGGGCCGGCTCCTAGTGCAGCCTGAGCTGCTGTCAGATAAACAAGCCCGGCTCTTACCCACACCCCCTCCCCCCACCAACGCTGCCACCGCCACCACCATCAGCACTGGAAAAAAAAAAAAAAAAGAAACGAAATGAAACAAAATAAAATGGATGAGGGAGGAAGGGGAGAGAGAAATGGGGCGCTTTTTATTTTTTATTTCTCATGCTGGGGGATGCCGGTACTTACTTGGCTACGAAAATCGCCACAAATCCGGCACGGTTTCCAGGCGGGCAGCCCCGGAATCGCGGTGCGGCAGCTGGTCCCGCGGCTGAGCCCAGCCGGCGTGCCCGGGTCCCTCTGCAGACTGTACCATCCTGCCCGAGCAGGTGGGGGGGCGGGGGGGAGGTGGGAAGGCGCCGGCGCCGGCTTCTAGGAGAGCATCTAGCCGGCAAAATGCAAGATCTCGGGGGAGGTGGATGCCGCCCCTGTCGCTGCACAGCCGCCCAGGCTGGGGGAGGGGGCACCGGAGGACGAGGGAGGGGCGCGGGGAGGGCGCGTTCTGATGGGGGGCTGGGGGAGGCGGGGGGCGGGGGCGGCGGTGCGCGGACCGAACCACCACCGCCACCGCCACGGTGTTGTCTGCGGTTTTAATTCTCCCCGTGGGGTCATGAGGAACCGAAGCTGGCAGAGTCCAGGAATATGCCCGCTCCCCCAAGCAGGAGGGGATGTCAAGGGCATGGTGGGGGTAGGCTCGGGGCTGCGCTGGAGGGGAGGGGGTCCTTCGGGTGAGCGGTGGACGTGCGGGGCGGGGCGGCGGGGGGGGGGGGGGACTGATAGAGAGGGGAGGATTTTGCCCATACCGCCCTACTTTCCCTTACTTTCCGAGGGACCCATTCAGCTAGGCAGGGGCTCTGGTACCCCCTCTTTTTGAGCAGGACATCCCCAGACCTGGGGGGGCAAAGGTCACATGGGGAGCGGGTGGACTCAAGACAGACTAAACACAACTGTGGTTGTAGGACCAATGGAACCAAGCCGGCAGTGAGCTCCCTGCTGCCATGGGAACACAGCCCCAGGGCACCCACAGCCCCTGGACCCACCGCAGCCCCACTGCGGGCTGGGAGCACCCCCACCTGCCTAGGGGCTGCAGGTCTGCAGAGGACTCTCTCCAGGGGCCATTTCTCCACTCACAAGTGCCCCCTGGCAAAGGGCTGCATATTCCTTGCACCTCTCCAGAATTTGCAGGGTGATGAGCTGGGGGGTTGATGGTGTCCAGAGGACCCCAGAGACCCCCAACAAGGAGTCTGCAAGAATGGGATTCCCCCAGCCAGTTGCCGGCTTCTTCCCACCTCTTCTCTGCAGACCTGCTGTCCATTTACCTCCTGATGGGTGAGGAGGCCAGCCCTGGGAGCAAGGGTAGGAGGTCACAGTGCATGCAGGGGCCTCTCTTAGATTCCGGAGCCTCCCCCTCCACCGGCCTCCTCCCTCCTCCTGCTTGGCAGGAGGCACTGAAGGCGGAAGGACCTTTAGGACAGTGTCTCGGGGCACCTGTCCGTGCGGAAGGGGTGCTATAGGGGCAGGGTGAGGCCTGGGGGTGCCCTGGGAGGCCGCTCCAGACTTCAGCTGCCTCCTTCCCCTGCCCCCTCTCCCAGCCCACTTCTGAGCTGCCCGCTGGAGCATCCCGAACTGCCGCTCCATCCCTGGGCTGGCACAGAATATCAATTTGTCTCGTTAAGCTGAAAGTCTGCACTGCACCAAAATCAGAACCCGGCCCGGGCAGAGGGGCCACGAGAGGCAGAGAACGGGGAGCACCAGCAGCCACACAGATACCCCCTTGCCCTTCATCACAACCAGCCCCGCTGGGGTCCCCTTCTGCCACTGGGCCAGGCCAAGTGCGATGCAGGAGGCTGGTGAGAAGCTGAGGGTGCTACGCGCGCGGGGTGGCCTGGGCTCCCCTGGGGCCAGCAGAGGGGGCACTGGGCTGCGTTCCAAAGGAACAGCCCTGGACGCCGCTCAGGGAGGCTGGGACGTCCCGCCTCAGCCCCTTCTCAGGGGGTGCCGACAGGGGTACTCCACTGGTCCCCCTCCACTCAGACTCCTAAGACATACTCTACTTCAGGAGGGGCCATACCAGGAGTACCCCCTTCTCCAGGGCCTGGGGCGGGGGGAAGCCTTTGCCCCCCAACATGGGGCCAAGTAAAAGTGTTGGAGGTGCTGGGGTGAGGGTGAGCGCAGAACGGCAGAGGGGAGAGGCCCACTTCAGCTCCTGTCCGGTGGGAACAACGGTGTCTGGGCCAGGAATCCCACCTTTATGACTGTGAGATGACTGGGGGCACACACGGCTCTTTCCCTGTGATTACAAAGCAAACAGCCCTGCAAGGGGCCGCTTATAAGCCACCATCCAGAAAGAATAATCCCCCCCGTGTCCAGTGCGTTTTAGTTCTCAGAGGCCACCTGCAAAACAGTAAATCGCTTACTTCTCACAAGTATGCTGGAGAGAGCACCCATATTACAGATGGGGAACCTCGGTGGGCCCGAGGCATTGCAGTGGCCAGGGCAAGGTCCCTCAGTTGGGAAGGGGGCAGACGGAACCCGTGCTTCAAGCCTGAGGACTACAAGCCCAGGGCTCCCTACACATGAAGGCAGACACAGGCCACCTGAGGGCCCACACTCATCCGCTTGGCTGTCCTAACAGGGACAGCCTGTTCCCTGACCCCTGTGAGGGCTGGGCTGAGCCTTCAGTAAGGGATACCAAACTCTTGGGAGCTCATGGGTTTTGGTTCTCAGGATCTAAGCCTAGCACGGCATCTGGCTAAGCTCCCATCTCTTTGGCATTTCAGGCCTGTGTACTTCAGCCTCTGCATCCATGCCCCAAGTACAGGATACTCCCTAACTTTTGAGGCAGTCCAAGTGTTAAATGGCAGAGTTTGGAAGCTTTCCTTATGTTAGGCCCACAGACTCCTACTCATCCTTCAAAGTCCAGCTCAAATGCCCCTGCCTTACCCCTCCCCTGGAATCAATTCTGATTCCAGCAACAGAATTGGTCCATAACTCTGGCCCAGCTCTGACCACATTTCACATCTGTCTCCCTTCCAGGCTTGTGACCACATCAACTCTGTCTCCAAGTTCCAGCTCCCAGCACACGGTAGGTGCCACAATAAAGGCTTGAGTGAATCTGCTGTTGTGTGGTTTTACGTTATCAAATACTGCAACGTGAAAGACGCTTATCCAGCTCTCCTGTTTTATAGCTGAGCAAACAGAAGCCTCAAGAAAAAAGGTGTCTGGGGCTCACCAAGGTCATTCCTAAGGGTGAAATCTGGCCACAGACATTCATCCCTGGCCCCCTTTGCCTCCCCCTCTGACAGCAGACACACCTGGGGCATCTGGCCTGTCCTTCCAGGATATGTTGGGGGTAGGAGGTACTGGACAGGCAGAGGCGTTGTGAAATCAGACAAACAATGGAACTAGTGTTGCAACTCTGGGAAGGTTGGAAATGACAGGTCAGGGTCACCTACAGGGAAGTGGGAGAGAGAGGCAGGGGCCAGCCAGGAGGAGTGCCCATAGCTTCTGCCTCCAGCATGATCTCCCTTGTGGGGAACACGGCTTGAGGTCAGGGTTGGGGGAAGATCTGAGAAACAGGGTAGGGTTCAGGGGAGAGCGGTTCCAGTGGGATTTCAACTGGTGTTTAGGTGGCCAGTTTTCTCCCCGGGGGCAGATCCCAGGGCCGAAAAGACAGGGGAAGTGGAGAGGGTCCGTCCACCCAGGGATGAGGGTGGGAGCCTGGCCCAGGCATTTTTCACAGGGGAGGCTGACAAGGTAGGTCCAGACAGGTCTGAGGGAGGCAGAGTGGGATGCAGTCTGAGGCCCGCTGTGTCCCTTCTGGAAGGTAACAGGCTCTCTGTGGATTTCCCCCCCTTGAGGGGAAGCAGAAATGAGAACTACGCTTGCCTTGGCCTTGCCCAGCTCAGGGTCTCCTGAAGCCTGGCCCGGGGTCCTGGGGCAGCTGCCATCACAAGGAGCTGCTGGCTGGGCCCTTTGGGGGATGAGAAGCTATTTCCAAAGGCCCCTGCCATCCCTGCCTTGTCTTACTAATCACTCATGGAGAGTTTGGGCTTCTTCCCATTTTACAGGAGAAAACTGAGGCCTGGAGATTTCGAATGACTTGCTTAGGAGTTACAGGGCCAGGGAGGGCCAGAACTCAGATTCGAACCCAGATCTGTGCCACTCGAGATTTGAGCCCATCCATCTGTCCTTGCCTCAAGCCACCCAGCTCTGAGGCCCATGACTCAGACTCTCTGAGGCCCCTGGTCTTTAAGGGGCCACAGAATGTTAGGAGGCCTCGTGGCCCAGCGTGGCCTAACTCTTCCCTCGACCACCTTGGGGTCCTCCATCCACTCCCACCAAGGTCCAAAAGTCCCTTGAGACAACCTGGTCTTGGGCTGAGGCTTTGTGGTCAGACAAAGCTGAGTTCAGATCCTGGCTCCTTCATTTACCAGCTGTGTGACTCTGGGCAAGTGACTCAATCTCCCTGGGTCCCCATTTTCTCATCTGCACAACGGGGACAGTAATACCTATCTGGCAGGTCTGCACGCTAGAGTGAATGGCAGCTGTTATTCATAGAAAAAACACAGGGGTCAGCTTCTTTTCCCAACCAGGAAAGGGTGGGGGAGTGGGCCTCATGTAGCCCTTCGTCCCACTGGCGAATGATGGTCCTCAGATGCCACCGGCGGGGCCTGGGCAGGGCCAGCCTCCAGGACTCTGAAAGCCCAGTCAGCCCTGCTGAGTTGCAAACCCGGGTCCCTGCTTCCCGGCCTCCCCCCGGGTCTTGCTCCCTCAGTAAGGAGGGTGCAGGCCTGGCCCCTGGCTACTCCAGCTGCCATTCATACTGACGTCCTACTGGGTGTCTCCCCTGTTGTGAGATTTGCCAAATCCTGAGTGCTAACCCAATTTCAGTCGTGTCCAGCTCTTTGTGACTCTATGCACCATAGCCCGCCAGGGATTCTCCAGGCAAGAAAACTGGAGTGGATTGCCATGCCCTCCTCTAGGGGATCTGCCTGACCCAGGGATCGAACCCACGCCTCTTAATGTCTTCTGCTTTGGCAAGCGGGTTCTTTGCCACTACTGCCACCTAGGAAGCCCTTTCTGGGAGGTAGATCCTATTTTTATCCCCCCACCCCCATTTTACAGATGAGGAAACTGAGGTTCAGAAAGGTGAAACGATGTCCCAGGTCATAGAGTGAGTGGGGGAACTTGGGCCTGAAACAGGGCTGCGTGAGGCCCCATGCTGAGCCCAGGGTCTGTGGGAGGTGAGCGTAAACCCGACCCAGGAAGTCATGCGGGACCTGAATTTCCCACAGATCTGAACACCTCAGAGGACCTACCCTGACCCTCCAGCAGAGTGGAGCAGGTATGCAGCCATGGCTGACTGCACCCCCCAACCATGAGGCCAGGAATAGGGGCTAATTAGGGAGTGGGGACTTTCCCATCTGATAGAACAGAGCCTGGTGAGTCAAAAGCTACTCTGGGAAGACTCCCTGGGGGAGGCAGCCTTTTCCGGGCTTGGGAAACCACGGTCTCATTCCTGTTCATCCTTCAGGTTAATGTGACCGTGTTAATGCACAAATATTTATATACTGCCCACTCCCATCTGCTCATCCTGCCTCCTCACCTTGGTCTCCCCCTGCTATCCTCCTCTGGCTTACCCACCCCCTGCACTCTAAGGCCCTCCCTCAATTACTCTAAACCCCTCTTTGGCTTCCCTGTGCCTTCAGCATAAAACCTAAATTCCTGATCACGGCTTATGAGGCCTGGATGACTGTCCCAGACCCCTCCCCTTATCTTCTGTATATCAAGCCCTTCTTGCTTCTGAAACACACCCCTGCATTTCCATGCCTCTGTGTCTCCGCGTGCACTGTCTGATCTGCCAGGAGAACTTCTACTCATCCTTCAAACTCAGCTCCAGCAATTCCTCTTCCAGGAAGCCTTCCCTGATTTCTTCTCCATCATCTCTGCCTCCCCCACTTCCCCACCAATAGAGTCATTGTAATTAATTTTTTTATGTATATCTGTCTTGTTCATCACGGAGCAGGGGGGCCGGGTTCCTTGGGGATAGGGAAGAAGTCTCATTTGCCTATTGTATCCCGAGCACTGGGCACACAGCCTTAATAAATATTGATTGAACTGATGAATACAGGTTTGTTGAATGAAAATGCAATTCCCCTGGTGGTTTTAAACTGGCATTTGCATCTCTCTATGGCTCTGGAAATATTCTTTGGGCTTGCTTGGAGGTCCTGATTAAAGGTTGCTATGTCCTGAATGGGTCAATGAATGGGATTCCCTCTGCCTGCCCATCTTGGGAAGGGGAAAGGAAGACCCCCAACTTCCCTCGGATACCCTGTCCAGAGATGTGTCAACAGGCTTGGGATGCCTCAGCCCGGGCCTGGACTCAAGGTGAGTTATGCCCCCAGGGAAGAGCCCTTGTCCCTAAATGCTCTCTCCTAGATATCCACAGCCTGACATCTCACCATTAGTAATTCATTTCTTTGGATTATTCAGTCATCAAATTTGTATTCAGCCTTCACTGAATGTGAGGTACTGTGCTGGGGTCCCTATTTAACATTTATTTGTGTGTATGTGTGTATATATATATATATATATTTTTTTTTTTTTCATTTCTACTGGAAGACTGACTCCCTGGAGGAAGAAGAGGAGGAGAAAGGAGAAAAACAGAGAGAGTGGGGATGGTGAATCCAGGAATGTCAGGAGAAGAGGGAAGAAAATCTGTTATTTGCTGAGCCCCTACTATGTGCCAGGCACTTAACACAAGAGCTACCATTTTATTCCTCATCACCACCCCAGGAGAATTTAGTGTTCTCAGGCCTCAGTTTAGAGGAGAAGCAGCAGCCCAGAGCGGGTGAGTAGCTCGCTTAAGGGGACACAGCTGTGTGGAACAGGATCGAGCATTTGAACTGAGGACTGTCTGTGACCTCTGTGGATGTCTTCCCACCCAGGAGGCTGCCCTGACCCAGCAGGGAAAAAGGACAAGGTCAGAGGGGTGACAACTGAGATGCTCCAAGCTGAGAGGCCTGCCTGCTGAGGGACAGGGAAACTGGACGCACGGCTGGGGTTGTGACCAGTGAGAAGTTCAGCCGTGAACGTGGCCTGTGGCTCGCCACAGTGAAAGGCTGGCTGTGGGGGCCACGTGGGCTGTGTGTGAGTACTCTCCTTTGTGCCAGCGCACAGTCTAGGTACCCACAGCTGACCTGCTATGTGGAGAGGATCGCTCCGGTTTTACTGATGAGAACACTAAGACCTGGAGAATGGGGAGGGTGTTTAGTCCAGGACTAAACAGCTGGAGCCAGAGTCAGAACTCAGATCTCTTCTGGAAGGCTCGTGGAAGGGTGGTGGGCTTGGGGGTTCACCCTTAGGAGCTTTCCAAGCTGCCAAGGCTTTCAGCAGAACGGAAGCCCCCCTTCTTGACCTGTCACTCAAGTCCCCAGCTTCTAAGATGGGAAGGGGCTCCTCTGCTTCAGTCCCCCCTTGCATGCAAAGGCGGCAAGGAAGTAGGGGTGGGTACACTGAGTTTGGGCACCTGAGCCCAATGGACTAGCCCCAGTCCTGCTCCACCCTGATGGGCTGTGTGACTTTCGGCAAATCCCGCCCCTCCCCATCTCTCTGGCCTCAGGCTCCTTATCTGTAAAACAGGCACACAGCACTATCTGCTTCCTGCCTCCCTGACTGCTCATTTGTTCAACAAAGATATGCTGATGCCCCCCACTCGTCAGGCTCCTTGCTAGGTGCTGAGGATACAGCGGTGAACAGAAAAGCCCATGGTAGCCACTCTCAGGAGGGTTTAGAGACAGCCGTGAAATGAAAGGACCACACAAACCGACCTGCATGTATAAAGGGGTCTGCGATGAAGGAGCAGAGGCTGTGAGCGCCTTAGGCAGGAACGTCTGGTAGGAGTGAGGGAGGAGCTGAAGAAGGTCTCCCTGAGGGGGTGGCGACTGAGCAGGAGCTCACTAGGTAAAAAGTGGTGTTTCTGGCAAGGGGAACGGCATGTGCAAAGGCCCTGAGGCTGGAAAGGGTTTAGCCGTTCTCGAGGGGTACAGAGGCAGCTGGATTGCTAGCCGGGGAGAGTAGGCAAGGGGCTTGCCGTGGGGGTAGGGCTTGTGGACCAGTTACAGAATGCTGGGAATAGGAGGGACCTTTGAAAGGGACTTGCCTTGTGGCTCAGCTGGTAAAGAGTCCGCCTGCAATGCGAGACACCTGGGTTTGACTCCTGGGTCAGGAAGATCCCCTGGAGAAGGGAAAGGCTACCCACTCCAGTATTCTGGCACTTCCTTGTTGCCTTTGGATGCAAAGGGGGACTGAAGCAGATGAGCCCCTTCCCATCTTAGAAGCTGGGAATAGGAGGGACCTTAGGTTTGAAGAATTAATTAAATGGGATGAGGAACATCAGGCCCATGGCAAGGGCCTGCCGCCGGAGAGAATTGCACAGTGTCACGGGACAGCCACACTGCACGTCACCCGCCTTCCCCAGGGAATGTGTTCACTCAACAAACTGGGACCGGGGCAGACCCTGGGCTAGGGACACACTAGCGTCGACCGGGAGGAAAAACACATCCAACAGACACGTGCAGACTCCCACATGTGCTGGGAGGGGAGGGGAGCCACCCGACAGGAGGAGAAACAGACCAGGAGAGGTGAAGTGGGGGCCCCCACCCCCGGAGTCATAGGCGACTGAGATGGGAGCTTTGAGCTCAGTACTTTTAGTTCAGTGCTCCCGCTAGGGCTCTGATGCTTGCCCTGCTGGGCAGAAGAGACAGTATTACTATGAGTCATAAATCGTACTAATGAGGTGGCATTGGCCGAACAATGATTACTAAATACTGAATATGTTTGTTCTAAAAAATGATCATGTTTGGGCTCATTTAATTCTCACTCTTTAAGGTAGTTCTGACTATTATCCCCATTTTACAGATGATAAAAACTGAGGCACAGAGAGGTCAGGGACCTTGGCCAAGGTTGTTCAGTAAGTGGCATTGGGATTTGAACTCAGACGTCTTCCTACCCTGCTAGAGGCCTGGGGGATGCTTGGGCGCAGCTAGGCGTGTCCAGCAAGTGGCCCAAGGGAGCAGGGTGGAAGTGAGCTGTGTGGAGTCAGAGGTGGGCTGAAAAGGGAGGTGGGCTGATGGCCTCCAAAGCCGTCCCCATAGGGGCGTCCCGCTTTGTCCCAGAGGGAGTTCTCTCTGGGACCTGCCTGTGGAGCTGGTTCGTGTGGAATCGGGGCCTGTCGGGGCTGGAAAGTGCTGCCCTGCCCCTCCGTAAGCCTAACCTTCCATTTTACGGCGGGGTGGCGGGGCGGGGGGAGCTGCAGGCCTAGGCAGGCAGCTGGCTGCCTTGGACACCTGCAGCTGAGTGCGTGCTGGCTCCGGGGCAGCCTCTAACCCTTTAAGAAATCTCTCCTGTCGTCTCGTAGGGCCTCCTGATCCACACCCGCCTTCATCAGATTAGGGGTCTGAGAGCACCTGCATAGGGGCCAGGCCACCCTGTGAACACCCTGCATCTGTGGGCCTCTGTGGATGGGACTGCTCTCAAGGCTGGGCCAACATCTCACTCCAGGGCCACCGACAGGCTTCCCCGGGAGGTGCAGAGAACCCTGGACCAGGAGCTGGCCGAGGTGGGACTAACTGCCGTGAGCCAGGGGGCATTCCGGTCTCCCGAGCCCGCCCTCCTCTCCCCCAGCCTCCTGCTCTGCTAACCCCAGGGGCCAGTTTGCCATGAAGAAAAATCCAAGAAGAAAACAGACCAGTCTTGACAAACTGTAAGCAACTTCTTGGACAAGGGCTGCTGTTTCTTTCTTGGTGGGTTTGGGGGGTGGTGGTGGTCACAGCACAGCAGAGAAGAGTGGATCAGAGGCTTGGGGGTCAAAGACATGGGATTGAACCCCAGCACTTCCACTTACTGGTGGGTAGCTTTGAGTTAGTCATTTGACCAATCTGAACCTCAGTTTCTACACCTGTGAAATGGGAATACCAAGTCCTGCAATTGTGAGAGTGTCGGGAAGCATGAATGACTAACATGTATGCTTGTGGCACATAGTAGGTGCTCAGCAAAGCCTGGCTTGCTTCTCCATCTCTTTCCTGCAAGGTGATACCAATTTTAGGCACAGGAATTCTGGTGACTGATTTCAAACAAAATGAGAGAGAACCGGAAGGTATCGCTGGCTTACTTCTTCAGCGCGAACTGAACACGTGCCACATGCCTGCTGGCATGATGACAGCTCCTGGGGCAGATGGAGAAGAAGGAAGCGGGGAGGGAGAGTCTGCAGAGTCCTGGGTGCTGAGTGGTACCTCTGCCTTAGTGAGGGTTACTTAGGGCCCCACCCACGTGGGGCTGTCTCCAACCTCTCAGGACCTCCCCCAAGGGGTGGTCCTGTCCCAGGACACTACCCCAAGGGTAGCAACCATCTCCTCTGGGCCTTGGTTAGGACTCTCAGCTGCCAGCCCCACACAGGAACCCCATAACCTCCTGCCTGAAAATCCAACCTCCACTCAGCTCCCAGAACTACCCTGGGGGCTGGAGGCCGAGTGGTTTCCAGCTCGGGTATGGGCTCTGAACTCACACACCCCTGGGTTCAAACCCAGACGCCATAACTCACTGGCTGCATGACCTTGGGCAAGTCACTTCACCTCTCTGAGCCCCAGTTTCTTCATCAGGAGGATAGAGATAATGTCGAGCTCAGAGGATTGTGCTGAGAATTCACTGAGATACTGCGTATGAAACACATCACCCATCCACAGTTAACAGTAGCTTAAAAGGGTGCACAAGGCCCCCTCTCTTTCCTTGAAGCAAGAGGGGCATACGTATCCCTCCCTGCAGGTTGGCATGGAGCAGTCTTGCCCGGGGTGGACTGGCACATGGACTGCGCGTGGATATGGCCACCGCACACTGGTGGTCTGCAATCTGCATCTGCCCCACAGACACCAGCAAACGCTGCACAGCAGGGCACCGGCCTCCCTGTGAGCCGGTCTGGCACGTTCCCCAGTTCACCCCCAGGCCCAGGCCAGGACGCCACACTGCTTGCCTTTAGTGTGTTCCTTCGGGGTCTCGGGACCCCCTTCTGCCCTGGTTCCCTCCCACCTGCTCCTCTCCCGCCACCTGGCCGCCCTCATGCACCCCAGTGCTGGCAACCCGCTCTTGGGTCTCTCACTCCCTGCCGCAGGGCTGGCCATGGATGGCCGCTCCGCCCAAAGGGACCTCAGTGCCAGGTGAGGGGAGCCTGGTGAGGTCCAGCCCTATGCGGCTGGCGGCTAGTTACCTTCTCTCTTCCTCGCCACCTTTTCTGAACCTTCACAGCCTTCTTCTCAGCCTCCAGCACTCTGGCCACCACCTTCTCGCTCAGAATTTTCATTCCACGACACCCGGCACCCACTCCTCTGATCCCTGCACAACCACTTCTTCTTCCTCCAGCCCCGTGAAGCCCACTAGCAGCCAGTGAATACTGCATCTGGAGCCAGGTGGCCCCGACGTGGTTCTGGCTCGGACCCTTTCCCCCTGTGACCGCGGACAAGCTACTCGGCCTCTCGGAGACCCCTCGCCGAGGGCAGTGATACAAATCAGGCTCTTGTCACGGATCAGGCACATGCCCACGGCTCCCCTGGCCTGGCTCATTCTTGTCCCCTCATCTGCAGGATGGGGAGAAGTCTGCCCCAGGGACTTTCACTGTGATCCCCAGCCATAGCTGGGGCGAGACCGGCCCTGGTTGTAAAGTGCCATGCTAACACTGTGATTCTGCTTTGAAGGGCAATGCTTGTTGAGATCTACAATTTTTAGATGTGTTAAGGAAAAAACAAAAAACAAAAAACACGTCACAGGCAGATTATTTATAGTCAGCTCCCGTACAGGTTTTTATCATTCCCTGCCTGCTCGGCTAAAAATAACAAATGACAAAGGTCGCATCTGCTCCTACCTATTGGAGGAGTCTTCAAAGACTGAGGCTTTTGATTCACTGCCCGGGTGAAGTGAAAATCATGCTGCCGCAGACCCTGGAATTCCTCCCTGGGTCTTGCTGGGCAGCTCGGGAGGCCTGCGGTGTCTCACTGGGCAGGTGAGCCCGCCCGGCTGCAGTCACCGCCTTCCCCAGCCCTGAGGAGGGAGATGGCGGTGGAGCAGCAGGAGATTGGGCCCCGGTTCCAGGGTCTCAGTTTGCCCGAGTTCAAAACGAGAGGGGCGGAGTCAGTAGGTGCTGAGAACTTTCTCCTGATCCTAAGTGCATGCGTGCTAAGTCACTTCAGTTGGGTCCAACCCTGTACGGACGTACGGACTGAAGCCCACCAGGCTTCTCTGTCCTTAGGATTCTCCAAGGCAAGAACACTGGAGTGGGTTGCCAGGCCCTCCTCCAGAGGACCTTCCCAACCCAGGGATGGAACCCGCGTCTCTTACATCTACCTGCATTGGCAGGTGGGTTCTTTACCACTAAGGCCACCTGGGAAGCCCCAGTCCAAAGGGCAAAGATACCCTGTTCCTGTTTCCTTCCCTTCCACCCTGTACCACCGTGGACTCCCTTACCGAATATCCACTGGCCCCTGGTGATGGCAGTTGTGCTGAGGATGCTAATAATCAGGGCAGTGTTTGTGGAGTGGTAACAATATGGCAGGCATGTGCGCTTACATGGAGGGAACTCACTGACTCCATGCCCCAGCTGCCACCCAGCGGGAGAAGGACAGTTGGGGTCCCCACCTGACGGGGACATGGACTGGCACATGCATGGACTGGCACCAGGCCCTGATGGCTGCCGGATGTGACCTGTGTCTCCCTCCTGGGTCGGCTCCAGGCAGTAAGCTGGGCAGAGCAGGTAGGACAGAAACCCCTTAGAGTCTAGTTTTCCCATCGCTGGGGGAGCCATGGTCCCAGCCTCGGTGACTCTCACACAGGCAGGGAATGGCTGTGGATGGACAAGGGCTTACAGCAGCCTGGGGGAGGTCCCAGGGAAGACCTCATTTTTCCTGGTCCTCGCCAGGAAAAGTGGGTGGGAGAGGCACTCCAGGCAGTGGGTACAGTGAGACTGGAGGTGGGGCCGGGTGCAAGTGCCTGGGATGTTTGGGGAGGGCGGGGCTGGGCTGTGGGGTGAGAGTGGCCGAGACCACTGGAACCCCACAGCGGGTGGGGGAGACTAGCAGTCTGCCTGAGGACCAGAAGCCTGTACCTGTCAAGAATGATGCTCGCCAGCTCCATGGGTTTTAGCACACACTTCACATTCTTCTTTAAATCCACTCCCTTTTAAAAAAGTATACAGCATCTTGGGCTTCCCTGGTGGATCAGATGGGAAAGAATCTGCCTCCAGTGCGGGAGACCTGGGTTTGATCCCTGGGTCAGGAAGATCGCCTGGAGAAAGGAATGGCAACCAGCTCCACTATTCTTGCCTGGGGAGCCCAGGACAGAGGAGCCTGGCAGGCTACAGTCCACGGGGTCACAAAGAGTCAGCACAGCTGACACACGCACAGCCTTCTCAGTACAGCCTTAGGCATTGCCACTTGTGTTTCTCCCCAAACAATAAAATAAGTGCCCACTCCCCAGAAAGCGACCTGCGCCTGCCCTTGGTGAAGCGCAGCTGTGGCCTCGGCCGGCGGGTGGGTTTGAGGCCGTCGATCTGATCTGAGTTGCAGGAGGGTTTTTCAGGGACCACAGCGGGCAGGAGAGGCATTCCTGGGGTTGGCCCTCCCGGATGACATGAGCCCGGTGCCAGCAAGCCCCTCGCTGGGACACACTTGTTGCCCTCCCCCTCCTCGGCTCCACTCTTGGGGACAACTCACTCCTGGAAACACCTTTTTTCAGAAGAGAGCTGCCGCGGCCCGGGTGACCTCAATGATTAGCACACATTCCTGGCCTAGTTAGAAAGCCCCTCGCCTCTCGTATTTATAGCCACCTCTGGACGCGGCTTGCGGCTCTGAGGGAGGCCCGGCTCCTCTCTCGGTACCTCTGTGCTGTCCCAGCCCCGCTGGTCCTGACAGGCGCTGTCAGACCTTCCCCCTTTGGACAGAGCCAGGGAGCTGGGACCTCATTGTGGGCAACCGGGGCCAGGGAGTTCCTCCCACCCGACCCTCATCTATAAAACAGGCACCATCATATGGGCTAAGCTGGGCTTTGATGAGCAGTCAGTGAACTCGCCTAAAGTCTTTACGACAACCCTGTGAGGGACGTTACTCTCTCATGCCCATTTCACAGAGGAGGAAACGGAAGCACAGAAAGGTTAGGTAACTTGCCTGAGATCACACAGCTCGCTGGGATTCAAACCGGACTCTAGAGCCTGTGTCCCCCAGCGCTCTGCTGAGCTTGGCACGTGACGTGGGTCCTTAGCCCCCATGCGTTATCTGCCTCTGGGGGTCTCCTTAGTTAGCTGACCGTGTCCCTCACTGTCTGCAGTCAAGTGGCCACTGAGTACACAAATAATGATGTCCACACGCTGGTCCCGGACACGGGGGCCCTGAGAGGTTAGGAGAACACGGCTAACTAGGGTACAAAGCAGGATGGGGCTGGGGATCACAGGTGGGACTCGAGTCCGGGGGCCCTCTCTACAGAGGGAATGCTGAGGCCCAGATACAAGAAGCTCATGCGATGGGAGAGGACCCCTCAGTTCCATCCCTACAGCCACGACCCACTCCTGACCTCTCTCACCCTCTCATGTCAAAGGGGGAACACACACGATAAGTGTATTCACACCAAGCGTACTCACAAAAGCATATGCACCTTTCCCCAAGAGTGTGTATAGTTACAAACGAGGGTTTTCCAGGAAGGACAAGAGAACGACTATCATTTTGTGTTTGCTCTGGAAGCAGCATGGGGCCAGGCACTCTGTAGTCACTCCTTCATTCAACAGACGTTGGCTCAGCCCCTGCTCCACAACGGCCGCTTTATGTTACCTGGGAGACACTGCCACCCACCTCACCTCCTCGGCTCTGGCTGCACCCCAGTCCTCCAGGCCCACCCCCCGCCGACCTGCTCCTGCCGTGGCGCCCTGACCCAGGGTAGAGGAGCAAAGGGGGAGGTGTCCTGTCCTGCTGCTCATCCTCACGTCAGCCCTGAGAGGTGAACCCTGTTCTCAGACTCAAGCTAAAGCTGCTGCCATGGAGTGGAGTCAGATCAGAATCAGAGTCTGTGGAATCCTGGAAGGGAGGAGAGGGCTCGGGTTGCCTGTCCTTAGCCAGGAAATTGATGGCTGACCCTGATTTAATTAGCTTTTCCTTAGAATGATCGAGGGAAGCCTGTAATTAGCTCGGGGGCCCGGAGGGAGAGGCTGGGTGCAGGAGCCAGGGCTGGAGCAGGCAGTGAGAGGGGGTAGGGGCTGGCTGTAAGCTTGGATGCCCAGCTGTGCAGGTGATGGGGGTCGGGTGAGCCCCCGGATGCCCGTGGGAGGTGAGTGGAGAGAAACCCAAAGTAACACACAGAAAGAGATGGGCTGGAGAGGTCAAGAGTGGGGCAGGGATTGTGCCTTAACGTTGCGACTGAAAGTGAAGTGGAAAATGTTAGTTCCTCAGTCGTGTCTCTCTTGCAACCCCACGGACTCTAGCCCACCGGGTTCCTCTGCCCATGGAATCCCCCTGGCAAGAATACTGGAGTGGGTTGCCATTTCCATCTCCAGGGGATCTTCTCGACCCAGGGATCAAACCCTGGTCTCCGGCACTGCAGGCAGATTCTTTCCTGTCTGAGCCACCAGGGAAGCCCAAAAATGATGGTTGCAGAATGATTATTGCCTATGACTGATGCTGAAGCTGAAGCTCCAATCCTTTGGCCACCTGATGTGAAGAGCTGACTCAATGGAAAAGACCCTGATGCTGGGAAAGATTGAAGGCAGGAGGAGAAGGGGACGGCAGAGGATGAGATGGTTGGATGGCATCACCGACTCAATGGACATTGAGTTTGAGCAAGCTCCTGGAGTTGGTGATGGACAGGAAGGCCTGGCATGCTGCAGTTCATGGGGTTGCAAAGAGCGACTGAATGACTGAACTGAACTGAACTGATGGAACCTGATACCAGCTATGCTGTGATTACATTGGACCAAACTGTGTGGTGACTTTTCCAAGTAACATATCACCAGGGGCTCAGGGGTTGGCACCGAGGCCCAGGGGCTGCAGATAGTCTCTTTGAGGCCCTTGCTGGTGGCCATGGGGCTCCTCCAACAGTGCTGGGCATTAAAGCAGGATTTCCCAGCTAGTAACAGGGCGAACCCTGTTCCCAGTTCTGAGGGGAAGGCTCATAGAACAGGGTCTGCACTGAATGTAGGGTAAGTGCGCGTGAGCCAGGCACACACAGGGTCTGGCCCGAGACCCTTGCCAGCTTCAGGCCTCAAGGGCACACACATCCCAAATGGGTAGGGGGTCCCTCTCTGGGTCCAGCCCCCACCGGCCGAAGCTCTGTGGGCTTCCTGCTGCGGGGATCAGAGCCAGCGCCACCTTTCAGGAACACAGCCTGACCAGGATATGCAGGAGAAGGACCCATCAAGAGTCAGCTGAGCAACGCTGCAGGGTTTCCAGACCATTCTCAAGAGTAAGACGTCGGAGCTGGGACCACAAAGCCCACACTCATGAACTCTCAGCCTGAGGACGTTCATAGACCCTGATGAACTCTCACATCGCCACGGCCAGAGGATGCTGTTGGCCCTTGTGGGTGTGTGTTTTAGTCCCCAAGGGTGGTTTATCTCTTGGTCTCCAGGGATTTGCTCTCTGATGCTCATTTTCGAGGTACTTTATGGACCTTGTTAAGCGCACCACGTCCAATCAACATCAGAGCAGGGTGGGAATTGTGTACAGAGACGCTGGGAACAGGGGTGACACTCCCTCTTCGCTGACCTGTCCAGCCTAGGTGCTTAGGCTGTGTCATCTGAGCTGTAAAGACAAATCACGAACGCCCTGGGGTTCTGTTCCTATTCTGCTTAAAAACAGAGTAGACACGTGCTACGCCGGGAAGGGATAGGCGGCGTTGCCCACTGCCACTGTCGTAATGCTGACTGTGTGCCAGGACCACGCGAGGTGCTTTCCCACACAGCCTCTCCTATGTGAACCCTGCCGGGGGGAGGGGCAGGACCAGCCCGTTTACAGAAGAGGAAACGGAGGGTCAGAGAAGGGAGGTAACCCGCCCGAGGCTACTCAGCCAGACGGGGCAGATCTGAACCCCCATCTGTCTGACACCAGAGCCCATGTGCTTCCACGCTTCACAGAGGCGGGTGGTGGGGTTGGAGATGGCAGGACTCGGGGAATTAAATGGGCGGGTTTGAGGCAGAAAGGAAACTGGATGCGTAATTCAGTTTGTAAAATCTAGTCTGTGCCCTGGTTGGGAGCCAGGCCACCGGGACGAAGAGCGCCTGCCCTGCAGCTACTCGTGGGTCAGTGTGCATGCCCTGCTAAGCCCTACTTGGCTGACGTGCCTTCCCAGGGTGTGTGTCCTGCTAAATCCCGCGTGAGCCGTCTTCCCTTCCTGGGTTCAGGAGCGACCTTCTCCCCACCCTGGCCCTGTGGCTGATTTCTGTCCTGCTCCCCACTCCATCCCCCGTAAGGTCTGCTGCCCCAGCCTTGGACCTGATACTTGTCTCATGGGATGTCAGTGGATCCTCGCGCTGTGCTTGTCAGCACCCGGGCTCAGCTCCCCCATCATAACCATCCTCTGCGCGAGGCTCAGAGGGCTTAGCTAGCAGGTTGAAGGTTGCTCAGCTAGGAAGTGGAAGAGCCAGGATTTGATCCCACATCCACCTGATGCTGTAGTCCTGAGACCTTCTGCATGACCCTGTCCGCCCTGCGGCCATCATGCCCACCTCCCTCTGCTTCCCAGGTCACTGCACTGGAAGCTGCTTGTTTTAGGCGTAGCCTCTGCTGAGGCCAGCTCTACACTTGTCAGACGGAGAGAGGAGACGCATTTTGGAACCCACCCAAGGAAAAGACACTTGGAATAACTCTCCTCCGAAGCTCTTGCTCCCCAAACGCCCTGAATCCTGAATGGAATCAGGCCTCTGCAGGACTCACACCACTGCTGCCCGTCTGCCTGGGATTCGCAGCTGACAGTGCACCCTCCAAGCCGTGCCTTCACCGATCCTCACAGCAGCCCCGGGATGGGTGTCCTGAACCTCCTTTTACAGACGAGGAAGCTGGAGGCTCAGGCAGGTAACGGGGAGTGCTCGGGCTCAGGTCCCCATGTGGAGGTGACCTCCCAGAGCCTCAGGTTCTTCATCTGCAAAGATGGTGGTGCTGTTGGCTTCCCAGGGCTGCTCTGAGGGGTAAGGAAGACAAAACAGGGGGGAGGGTCTGGCGTAGAAGCTGACCCACAAGAGGTGCTCCACAGCCGGTGGGTGCATTTAACTCTCCAGGCAAGGCCACAATCACAAACGCATGGAGAGTCAGGGTACAGAAAGGCCGGGAGTGACAGCGCCTCTGGCCACCACCTGGGCAGAGAGGCCGGCAGGCCGCGGCTAACAGCGACAGCCTCGCTGGCTTCTACTGCTTAATCCTCGGCACGTGCTGTCTCATTGCATTCTCATCACAAGCTGCAGGAGGTCAGGACAACGTTTATCCCCATTTTACAGCCGAGGGAATGGAGGCGCAGACAGGTTAAGAAAGTGGAAACCAAAGAGCAGCTTTTTAACAGAAAAGAAAAAAATATGACTCAAGCTCAGAGTATGACAGGCCTGCAGATCAATTGCAAACAAAAAAATTACCCTTCCAAGACTTTAGAACATGCTTCGGGTCTTTCCTCAACCCCATGAGTTCTCACTGAGCGACTTTCTTTACTATAGAGTATATTGCTAGCTCTTTCCCAAAGCCTGAGGGTCAGGAACCCCTTGGAATCGTGGCCTCCCATCTGCCAGTGCTGGATGCAAAGATGGGGATCCTGGCATCCCTAATCTTTGCGATGGCTTTGGAAGTTGGGAAACTCTGCTTCATATCAGCTGCTCCCGAAGGCATGGCCCAGCTGGCATGTGGTCAGCAGACATTAGAGTTCAAATATGCCCCTGGAAGAGCCCAGGCTGGGGGGAAATTCCCTCTGGAGTCGTGTTCCCTCACCTGCTGCAAAGCCTGGTGGATTCCCTGGGGAGTCCTGCGTTGCTTGTAGCCAGGAGAAGGGAACGAGGAGACTGCCTCATTCACTGCCTCCACTGAGTGGTCAGATACACAGGTCCAGGTGTGTCTCTCTGTGCCTCAGTTTCCTTTTCTCTAAAACACAGGGCAAGAATAATAGAAGAAAGCCAGCTGGCAGGGCTAGACTGGGGTGGAAGCTGTAAACCAACGGCTCAGGAAAGCAGCCAGCTTAAAATACATTTGTTTGTTTGGCTTAGAGCTTAAAATAAAGTTGAACCAAGTGCCAATGTTTAAAAATTGGGGACTTGTGTGTAGAATCTAGATTTCTGGCTTCTCTGAAAATATGGCAAGCATTGCTCACCCCGGGGTTGGCCGGAGGGGGTGGAGGCCATAGCGACAGGAAGCCGGTCAGCAGTTTGGCCCTCACCATGTCTGGCTTTGTGAAGGGCAGCTGCCTGCCTGGATTCAGGTGGTAAGAGAATTCACAACACCGGGAGCTCCATCTCTCGAGTGAGACAATGCCCTCCAGAGAAGGAAGTGGATTTTTGGTATAAAACCTCTCCCAGTTATTTAACAAATACTGGTCATATGCCAGGGGCTCCTCTGGTGGCTCAGATGGTAAAGAATTCACCTGCAATGCAGGAGACCTGGGTTCGATACCTGGGTCGGGAAGATCCCCTGGAGAAGGGAATGGCAACCCACTCCAGTATACTTGCCTGGAGAATCACAGGGACAGAGGAGCCTGGGGGAGCTACAGCCCATGGGGTTGCAAAGAATCAGACACGACCAAGCAACTAAGATTATATGCTAGAGGTCCCAGGGGGTACACACATAACCAGACAACTACTTAATTCTCATGACAATCTCATGAAACAAGTACTGCAGTAATCGCACCTGTGTTACAGATGAAGATACAGGCGCACACAGAGGTTACTACTCTTGCCCAAGGCTACATGGCTAAAATAGTAAGGGGTGGGGGGCCTTGGGCCTGGACTCCCGGCAGACCAGCTCACGAATCTGTGCTCTGATCACCGTGGGAAGCTACCAAACCTCTTCTCTGGGTCAGTGGCCAGTCCTGTGGCTTCGTCCAGGTTTCCACGTCTCAATATGAAAACAAACTCATCACCCCTCCCCCCACTCTCCTTCTCTCCTGGCCTCTATTTATCGCATCCCTCCCTCCCCTGGTATGTCAGTCGACTCCTTTAACCCTCTCTGCACTCCTGTAGGGCACAGGAGCCACCATCAGCTCCGCCATCTGATGAGAAGTTTGAGGCACAGACAGGTTAAATGACTTGTCCAAGGCGTTGTGGCTGGAGCGGCAGGGCCAGCGTCTGACCCAGGCCATCTGGCTGCAGGGTCTGCACTCCTGGCCCCCTCTCCCCTACTGCCCTCTCCAAATAGCCACCCACCCCTGCCGTTCGTTTCTTCCCTCCTTCATGTCTTCACTCACCCATCTGTCCAACAAACACTCAACCGAGGCCCCGGGCTGGCCATGGGGACACCTCTCAGGTGCATGGAGACAGGCGGGAGTGGGAAGACGACACCCTGCTCCCAGAACAGGAACTGCTCGTGACCACTCCCTCTGGGGCCGAGGCCAGTGGGAAAACTGGTTTCCAACTGACAGCCCTGGAGAGCCCGGGAGGAAGCCAGTGGCACCTGGCAGCTTCCGGCGGGGCAGGCCCCCAGCCAGGACCCAGGACCCAGGGAGACCCCGGCCGCCCTGCACCCGCGCCCCAAGCCCCTCCCTTACAGCTGGAGCACGGACCAGCCTCTGCCACTGGCCCCGTGTGGGGCCCTGGAAGAGCGCCCTCCCTGTTGGGGGCCCCAGGTTCCTCATCTGTAAAGTAAGGGCCTTAGACCACTGGAGGTCACAAACGGGCAGCTCAAACACAGCCAGACCCAGTCCATGGATGTATTTCCCTTAAATATCTACAGAACACCTTTTTTTTTTTTTTAATTTTAAATAAACTTTTTGTTTTAGAACAGTTTTAGGTTTACCAAAAAATTGCTAAGAATAGTACAGGGAGTTCTCACCTACCCCACTTCCAGTTTCCCTTATTATTAACAGTTTACATTAGTATGGTGCATTTTTCACAATTAGTGAATCAATATTGATATGCTAATATTAACTAAAGCCCATACTTGTTTCACATTTCTTTAGTTTTCACCTCCAGTCCTGTTTCTTTTCCAGGATCCCATCCAGGATATCACAGTATATTTTAGTCATCATGTTTCCTTAGGTGCCTCTTGGCTCTAAAAGCTTTGCAGAATTAAAAAAAAAAAAAAAATTGTATGCCCGAGAAGCAATGTTTGCGGTACTAGAAATATTCTCTATATATTTTTATTTGGGTGGTATAAATATGTGTAAAAATCATCAGATGGTACAATTAAGATAAGTGCTCTCTGCCCACTTTAATGTACGTGTGTGTGTACCTGCTCAACCACTTCATTTGTGTCTGATTCTTTGTGACCCCACGGACTGTAGCCCGCCAGGCTCCTCTGTCCATGGGACTCTCCAGGCAAGAATACTGGAGTGGGTTGCCAGGGCCTCCTCCGGGGGATCTTCCCGACCTGGGGACTGAACCCGTGTCTCTTACGTCTCTTGCCTTGGCAGGTGGGTTCTTTGCCTCTAGAGCCCTGGGAAGCCCTTCTGTGTATCGTGACCCAGTTAAAAAAACAGCTGCCTTCATCAGTTGTCTCCAGTGTGCCACAGTCCTTCGCACTCACTGGGATCCCACTGAGTCTGTCCTGCTTTATTTCATCTGCTTGCCATCCATAGCTACCACACAACATATACATAGGACTCATCTATAAAATGGGTATCGTAATATTTCCTACCTGATATGGCTGTAGTCAGGTTAACTGAAATTATATATCTATATATAAAGTTCTCAGCAGGGTGCCTGGTGCACGTGTGCCAGCTAAGTCACTTCACTCATGTCTGACTCTCTGCGACCCCATGGACTGTAGCCCGCCAGGCTCCTCTCTCCAGGGGGATTCTCCAAGCAAGAATACTGGACTGGGTTGCCATGCCCTCCTCCAGGGGATCTTCCTGAACCAGGGATCGGACCCACATCTCTTACATTTCCTGCATCAGCAGGTGGGTTCTTTACCACTAGCGCCACCTGGGAAGCCCGTCTGGTGCATAGCAAGTGTTCAATATGTGGGAAGCATAAGAATGATTATTGTTCATGTAATATTTATATTATTAAAACAAGTACATAACTCCTGTTTCTCCTTAAAGCAAATTCCATCCTCTCCCTCCTCAGCCTCCTTTTGTGTCTCTGTCCCTTCCTGCCAGGAAAGGCTGAGCTCTGATGGCTGGAAGGTAGAGAGACAGAGGCAAGCTGGCACAGGTGGCCCAGATTGGCTAAGGAACCAGGAACCCCCTGAGGATGACCCAGGATCTGACCCCAATATGCAGGGAAGCTTTGGTGGAAGTTGGGGTCCCAATCCTCCCCTCCCTAAGGAGCCTCTTGGGGAACAAAGGAGTCAGCCCCCAAAAGCTGCATCCTGATCCCCTCAGGGATCCCCCTGGCCAAGGATCCCTGAGGACAGCAGGGAAGCTGGGGCTTTTGGACGGGCACTGTAGAAAGCACAGGGAGAAGGTAGCCTTACCAGCACACTGATGGCCCAGCATCTTGTCTCGGGGGATGTCAGCTTCCCCTGTGTGGTGACCCCAAATCTGTGCCCAGAAGCAACAAGATCAGCGAGAGACAGGTCTCAGATGCTTCAGGGGGACCTCTTGCAAGGGGAAACCAAGCTCTAGGCAGGATGGACTGAGAGGCAGCAAAGACCAATGAGATGATGAGGGAAGCAGGAAGAATGGGGACTGGGGGTTAGGAGGCCAGGGCTGGACCTGTCTTGCCCTCTGACTTGCTGTGCAACTGCCAGCAAGTCCCTTTCCGTCTCTGAGTCTCCCTTTCCTCACAACAACATCGTTTTCAACAACAACAATAATAACCACAGCGATGGTGGTGCTGGTGCTGGTGGTGGCTCCCAATTTTTGTATGAAGTACAGGATACACCTTTCATGTGTGAGGCATGATTTCAATCCTCACAGATACCTGCATGAAGTATATCCACTACAATCATCTCCACTTCACATATTGAAAAATGGGGGTCAGAGGGTCAAGAACTTCTCTACAGCTTGTCTGCAGACTCAGGATTCAATCCACGGCCTGTCTGGCTTGGAGTCTGGGGCCATGACCTAGATCATCTCCTCTGCAGTTGCGCCTGTGAAATGGGCAAGTAGCCTACAGGTCTCTTCATTTTCCTTCCAGCGCTGACCCTGTGGGCTCTGAAGGTGTGCCCCATGCTTGGGGAGTGTTGAGGGGCAGGCAGCAGAGATGCTCAGAGCTATGGGGCTGCATCTGCCATCTTGCTCGATCTTCACAACAGCCTTATGAGATCAGTCCTGCTCTCACATCCCCATTTTACAGGGTGGGAAACTGAGGCACTAGTAAACACGCACAGTCTCACAGGGACCTGGATTTGAACCTGGCTATCTCTCACGCTCTCACTCGAGTCAGCTGTTCTCTGCAGGAAGGGTGCCCAGAGAGCTGAGTGAGGCCAGAGACCGACCCCTCGGGGCTCCTCATCGACTTCCAAAGGGTGTGCCTACCCTCCAGGCTCCCTCCGGGCCCAGGACTCACGGCTCGAGGTCCCTCCTCCACACTGAGTCGCCTTCATCCCAGCGCCCCCTGGCCTGGAGACCCAGACCCTCGAGGGGCCCAGGCAGCGCAGGACTGTGGGCGGTGCTGGTGAATGCCCCACCCACACCTGGGCTGGAGATGGTGGAGAATCCCCAAGGGTCCCCCCCTGCATACCAGGCCGAGGACACAAACCCCTACCCTGACCTCTTGGCTTCAGCATGGATGGCCCCCGCTGCAGAAGTCTCCAGCCTGTGGTTACACCCTATGCAGTGGCCAGTCCAGCTACCAGCAGGGCTGAGACCTGCCTTTCTGGTCTCGGGACCAGCGAGGAGCAGGCCAGGGTGAGGAGGGGCGGGGGAGCATGGCCGGCCTCCGCAGTGCCTGTGCTTGCTGAAACAGCGCCTCTGCCAAAAACAGTGGGGGTGATGGGCGCTTCTCTGTGGCCCCGGCTTCCTCCTGGGCCGCCGTTCACTTGAGGCTTCCAATCCTATCAGCAGCACGCTGGCTCCAGTCCTGTTACCTGGAAGTCCTTTTGTTCTGAGGACTCCCGGTACGACAAGCTGGTGTCGAGTGGCCCTGGGATCATGCGGAAAGGGTGGCCACCATCTGTGCATCTGGCCAGACCCTGGCCACAGAGACTGCCAATGAAGAGGCCACGTGAGTGTGAGCGCTGGGGAGAGGCCAGGTAGTGGGGAGGGCCTGGACCAAACAGCCCGGATCTTGCCTCCCCCAGGAAGCCTTTCTCGATTAAAGGGAAAAAAAGATGACACAGCCCCCCGCTCATCCTGTCTCATGTCCCCACGATACTCCTTGCTTGTCCCATTATAATGTGCCCGATTCCCTTCTGTCTGTTGACAGAGAGCAGGAAGAAAACACGTGTGTTTCGTGATGGGCAGAGAGATAGACTTTCACCAGTGTCTCCGGAGAAGGAGCACTTCCACTCGAGTGCCTACCCAGCTCCTGTCATTCTCCCCTTCTCGTGCTGACAGTCTCCTTTATTTTAAACATTTCAGGTGTAAGGAACTCGCCCTTGACTCTGTTTTTCTCTTTTTATGTGAATTGATATTTTGCTGATCGCAACGGCTCCTATTTGACAAACAGTAGAACGTCTGTGTGGCAAACATATTATTTAGTCAACCCAGCGACTTTCTTTGCTTCCCAGGCTTTTGCTTTTTAAAACACAGGTTAAGTCGCACAGGTCCTAGACGAGCACTTCCCTGGCGCAGGGACCGAGGTGTTGGCAGTTCCCGCGGGCTGGCTCCTGGGTGGTGGTGTGAGTGTGCTTCCCTCTGCTGCCCCTTCGCTAAGGAGCCCTGGACCGCTGCCCGTGTCCAGTCCTTGAATCTCATTTTCCTGTTTTGTCTCTTGGCTTCAGCACTGCACACTTCTAGCAGCAAACTCCTCCCCTGCAATGCAATGACTGACTGCACTCACAGCCTCCTAGCACTTCCTCTATTCCACAAGAGCTCAGCGCCCACTGTGGGTCAGGGACTAGGGATACACAGATAAACAGATGTGGGTTCTGCTCAGGGAGGGGATTCCCTGGTGGCTCAGTGGTAAAGAATCTGCCTGCAATTCAGGAGACCTGAGTTCGATCCCTGGGTCGAGAAGATCCCCTGAAGAAGGAAGTGGCAATCCACTCCAGTATTCTTGCCTGGGATATCTCATGGACAGAGGAGCCTGGTGGGTTACAGTCCATGGGGTCGCAGAGAGTCGGACTCGACTGAGTGACTAAGTATGCACGCACACACAGGGAGCGAGGATGATTAAGACTCTGACGTGATCCATGTACTCAGAGAGGCTGGATAACTTCCTCTGGGTCACACAGCCAGCAGGGAATAAGGCATGAAAGTCAGACCTATTTGACTCTCAGGCCCAAGCAAGCTCTTTCCACTGCCCCCCACTCTTGGAGACTTTAGAGTCTAGCGAGAGAGCTCTAACTGAACAACCAAATAAAACACAACAGGATACCTTCTACCACAGAAGAGGCATATCTGAAGAGCTGCAGAGAATGAGAAGGAGAGTGACTGATTTCCATGGGGGATGGTTCCAGGAGAGGTGAAACGTGAGCAGGGTCTTCCATTCTCAAGCTTAAGAAACCACATAACTCGTGTGGTTAAAACTGTAAAGTAAGAGCCACGATGCCCTGAGTGAGGAGTACTGGGTTTACTTATGTGTAAAATGCCCAAGAACGAGCTGCATGAACTGGGGGTCACCTCTGCTCTTGGCCACAGAACAGGTGGTGAGGTCCCTGTCCCTGGAGGTAATCAGCAAGACATTTTGAAAAGGTGCCAGTCACTGCGTGGGGTTGTTGAGGAGTTCTTTGGTTCCTTCTAGTAATAAGATGTTACAAGTTTTATTCTTTCCTAGTGAAGGGAAGGCGGGTCCCTTTTTAGTTCTCCCACTGACCCTGGGGAAGGGTGCCCTCAACCCCAGGCACCCAAGGCTGAGAGCGGGCAATTGTTCCCACTGGGGCCACTGGGACCAGAGACCCACTGGGCAGCTGGTGACACTCCATGCCCTGAAATGTCCTCTCCCACCCAATTCTTTCAACCGTCTCAATGTGGAGGGCTTCTTACTCCCATTTTAAAGACATAAAACTGAGGTGGCAGAAATTTAAACACCTTGCTAAAGACTGCACGACTGGGACCTGAAACCACCATGGGAGAAGTGTGCAGCCTGGCAGTCCTCACCGTGCCCGCCTCCCCAGAGAGAACCTGTGCTGAGTGGCCTCAGGGTGTGGAGTGCACGGCCCCAACCTCTTTGCTCCATCCCTGGCATTCCAGACTCTCGGACTGCCTGGCCAGGGGAAGACAAGTCACGAATTAGGAGAAAATACTTGCAATCATATGGATAACAAAGGATATATTCATAGACAATATATACTATAAAGAGGTGGCTTAGAAAGTAAAGAATCTGTCTGCAGTGCAGGAGACCCAGGTTCAATCTCTGGGTCAGGAAGATCCCCAGAGAAAGGAATGGCTATCCACTCCAGCATTCTGGCCTGGGGAATTCCATGAACAGAGGAGCCTGGCGGGCTACACTCTATGGGGTCACAAAGAGTCTGACTCGACTGAGAGACTAATGCTTTCACTTTTCAGAAAACAAAGGAGGCATTCATAGAAAACATATACTATAAAGAACTCAATAAGACAATTCTGGTGTTTAGTTGCTAAGTCGTGTCCAACTCTTTGCGACCCCATGGACTGTAGCCTGTTAGGCTCCTCTGTCCATGGGGTGTTCCAGGCAAAAATACTGGAGTGGGTTGCCACTTCCTTCTCCAGGGGATCTTCCTGACCCAGGGATCGAACCCACATCTCCTGCATTGCAGGTGGATTCTTCACCACTGAGCCACCTGGGAAGCCCATCCAATAAGACAAACAACCTAACAACAAAAGAGAGGCAAAAGACTTATAGAAACATTTTGAGTACTGTTACAGCCCTCGCATGCACACGTTTTCACGTATCACACGGCACTTCTGCACGCACTGTCCCCTGGCGCCAGCACTGCCCCTCAGACAGGAACTGCCATCCACCTCTGAAGAAGGGCTGACCTGCTTTGTAAACTAGCGTTAGTTCCTATGGCCTAAGACATTGCTCTGGTGTGGAAAGTCTGCCAGTTAGATTTATTTATAGAGAAGGATGCCTGTAGTTTTTGCTTAAAAGAGGTTCCACTGGGACTGTTTGGGGGGGTTGTTTCTGAGCAGACTTGGGGTAGACATTTCTCATGGATGTGATCTGACTTGATGACCCCTCCCTCTTGGTTCACTGCTCTCTGGATGCTCTTGTCAGCAGAGAGGGTGGTGGGATGTCTCCAAGATGACGTCAAGGAGCTGAGCCTGCCTGCGTTGGCTCGTCTCTGCTTCTGCAGGTGGGTCAGGCTCTGGGAAGCCCTCTGCTTTGGCCACTGAAGAGCCAGCGGGCTCTGGGGGGGGGGGACAGTCCAGCCCTTTGTGATTTCCCACGGCTCCTGGAGTGCCTGCCCCACTCCCCAACATGGCTGGGACTCTGGCCCAGCCAAGGCTTGGCCCCAGACTTGGAAATGCAGATGGAGCCAGGTTAGGTTGTAGGTGGTCAACGTCCCCCCAACTTACACTAAAAGCCTGGACTCTGGAGCTAGAACTCCTGGGTTCAAATCTTGGCTAGGGAAAGCTCTGTGCTTCAGTGTCTCCGTCTGTACGATGTGGATAAAGGTCGTGCCTGCCTTATAGGCTGTTGTGAAGACTAAATGATGAGAATTTTTTTTTTTTTTTTTAATGAGGATCACTTTAAAAGTCTTTACTGAATTTGTTACAACCTTCCTTGTTTCTGTTTTATGCTTTGGTTTTTTTACCTCAAGGTATGTGTGACTTAGCTCCCCCAGTGAGGGATCAAACTCCCACCTCCTGAACTGGAGGGCGAGGTCTTAACCACTGGACCACCAGGGAATTCCCCAGTTAGCACTTGTTAAAGCATTTAGAACAGGGCCTGGCATGTAGCCAGCACTGTAGTAAGCAACTGCTCTCGTCATTGTTAGCATTGCTACTGTTATCATTTCACTCAGCCACCGTGGATGCAGGGCCATATGTATGGAGTCAGATGGACGGGGTTCAAATCCGAGCTTTGCCATTAACTCGCTGAGTGACCCTGGGCATTTCACTTAACTGCTCTGTGCCTTGGTCCCCTCCCTCTTCTGTGAAATGGAGATAATGAACATACATGTATAACAGGCTGGTGGTGAGGATAAGAGGCTCAGACCAGTGCCTGGCTCACAGCAAGTGCCTGGTGAATCCTAGGTACTATTATTATCATCGATATCTGAGTTACCATGACTTCTGCCAGGTCAGGCCAGGCCCTCCACAGCTGCCCTGGGAGGAACTCACCATCACCTTGGACAGATCCACTAGCACTTGGGGCCCCCGCAGCCCCTCCTTGGATTCTCTCTGCCCACCCCCAGCACTCCAGACCTAGAACTTTGACCCAGCCCTTCCCAGCATGCTGCCACTCCCCAGTCCTCTCCTAGCTGCAGAGGGGTGTTTTCCTAACACTCATCAGATTGCTAGAGCCCTCCAACAGCTTAGCCACTGCATGTAGACTGCAATTTAAACTTCTCTTGGGGGTCCTCTAGGCCTGGCCCAAGGGCCCTGCTGAGGAGGTATCCCCCTGTCTGCAGAGTCTACTTGGGGGCCTCACTCACCCCTCCCCAGCACACTGTCTTCCTTATTCTTCCTTAGCTCCATCAGGGTCACTTGCCCCTTGCCCCCACCCTCATCTGCTCAGAACGCTCTCCCCAAACCTGCCCCTCTCACCACCCCTGTGCCTTGACCCAGACCTCTGCATGGCTGGCTGCTTCCACCATAGGGACCTCTGGCCAGAAGTCCCCTCCTTAGGGGCTGCCCAGCACTCCCACCCTGCTGCTCTGCTTTGTTTTATTCAGTGCTAGTCATGTCCAGAAGCCATCTTTTGTATTTATTTGCTCAACTGTATGAGGAGCGGGTCTCATGTGTTTCATTCTCAAGGGTACCCCAAGGTGAATCAGAGCATAACAGAGACTGCACATAGAAGATGCTCAATAAACACTCATAAACAGATAAAGAGGTAGTTGAGCAAGCCCTGCCCCAAGCATCCTTTGTTGTTGTTGGGTCACTAAGTTGTGTCCAACTCTGCGACCCCATGGACTGCAGCATGCCAGGCTTCCCTGTCCTTCAAATTCCCAGAATTTGCTCAAACTCACGTCCACTGATTTGGTGACGCCATCCAACCATCTCATCCTCTGTCGTTCCATTCTCCTCTTGCCCTCAGTCTTTCCTAGGTCTTTATCCCACATCAGGGTCTTTTCCAGTGAAGAGCTCATGCATCCTTGGTATTATGTAATAAAAGAGGTTGAGCCCCAGTGGTGAAAACACTAAATCTTTGCCAACCTTGTGAGCCTTGGAAGCTTTTCAACCCGTCTCGGGAAGAGGAGGAGGGGTGGGTGTCACCTCCTGTTCCCGTGGATGGCTCATAGATGGCTCTCCTCAACCTCCTTCTGCACCCACGCCTGTCAAAAGCTGCCGGGTTTAAACACCCATGTTTCTGTTCCGCATTATCGATTGTTTAATATTCAAGAGATGGCATTAAATAAATATGTGCACGATTATGTAATGTGTTTGGAAACAATCTGGTTGGTCCCAAAGTGCTTGGGCAAGAAACAGAACTTCAGTGAGGCGAGAGATCTGGGTGATCTCTGAGGGTTGAGGACAGAGGCACGTGGCCCATCTGCCTGTCTACCCCTTCTCCTGTTTGGGTCTGGACTTTCTCATCTTTCTTGGTGCAGGCAGGGTGGGGTAAGTAGGAAGTGAGCTCAGAATCTCTGAGTTGCACCCCAGAGCTCCCAACTCCTGGCTGGTAGTTACTTCTCTCTGGGTCTCAGTCTTCTCACCTGTGAAAGGGGCTGATGACACCTTCTGAGGTCAGAGGAGAAGCTGACTTGAGCTCTGGCTCAGGGGCTGTTTTTTCGGAAAGTAAGTTGGGTCCGATGCTCGTACATGAGCAGCGTGACCTCTGGTCCCTGACAGGTGTGGGTCTCGGGGAACAAGCATGGACTTTGAGGTCCATAGGTATATAACGCAAGGCGGATCAAGCAAGGCATTAACAGAAGCCCAAAGAAAGGGATTTGGGAAAACAGAAGATGTGGTTAATCCCAGCTAGGAGCCAGAGAAACCTCACAGAGCTGCCATAGGGGCTGGCTCTGGAAGGCCGGATGGCACTGTGACCCTGGAGAGACAGCTGCCCATTAACTAACACGCACTAGACAACCAGGCATCTATTTATTCAACTGAGCACCTACTATCTTCCAGCTACTCTGCTAAGCACTCATCTCTGGATCATCTCTGCTTGACCTTGACAAGAAAGAAACGCTGCTGCCGCCCAGTTTCACTGACGAGGGACTCGAGACTCAGTTCTCTATGTGCAGGGATCCTGCCTTCCTTCCATGAGGCTTTCTCATTCTGCTCTCCATTCAAACGCAAAGACGTGAGGGGGAGGTTCCCACACCTGCACCGTGGTGCATAAATAATTCACGCGTCCCCACCAGAGCGGAAGAGGGAAGGCGGCTGCTGTCGACCACTGCTTTCCTGCTTAGCGGACCCCCATCAGCACCCCTACACCAGTGCTATCCTCCCAGGTCTCCCCCACCCCCAGCTCCCGCAAAACCCCAGTCTCCAACTCACCACTCCACGTCTTCTGGTTAAATGAAAGGCGTCAGGGTTTGGAAAATGGGGCCCATGTCTTGCGGCCTCTGGGGACTGGGTGACGAAGTTCAGCTCTGGAAAAGAGGAGAAGGCATTGGTTAGGGGCGGGTGACCCCACAGGGACTCAAGTCAGGAAGGAGCGGGAAGGGAACAGTGGTGGGGCGTGTCCCTATGTGTCGGCACTGGGCTAGTGCCAGGGTCAGGGGGGTGGAGCTGGGAGAGAAGCAGGAGGACTCTGCCCCTGCCTTCTCCATCAGGACTTGCTTGGGTGGGCTTCACCCTCTCCCAGGTCCCATCTCAGGGGAACCAGTCTACCCGCCAGGAGAGTGTTAGGGTGAGGTCTCCCTGTCCTCTGTCTGATGGCTGGTGTGGCCTGCGAGGGCAGAGGAAGTGAGGCAGAGTGGTCATAGGCCTGTGCTCAGAAGGACAGAGGCCCTGGGGCTGGTGGCCGGACTTTTCCAAGCCTCTGTTTCCCCATCTGCAGGACAGAGATAATAATACCTATTTCTATGTGCATTCATGGCGATGTGTGTGAGCAGTTTTATCACATGTGTAGTGTTATGTAAGCACAGTCACAATCCAGATACGGAACTGTTCTGTCACCATAAGCTTCCTTGGGCCGTCCCACTGAAGCCACCCCCACCCACCCGCACCCCTTGTTGTTCAGTTGCTGAGTCGTCTCCGACTTTTTGCCATCCCATGGACTGTAGCCCTAGAGTTTGCTCAAATTCAAGTCCACTGAGTAGGTGATACTGTCTAACCGTCCCATCCTCTGTCATCCCCTTCTCCTTTTGCCTTCAGTCTTTTCCAGCATCAGGGTCTTTGCCAATGAATTGACTCCTAACACCAGGTGGTCAGAGTGTTGCAGCTTCAGCTTCAGCACTGAGCCACGAGGGAAGCCCCTGCACCCTCAACTCCTGGCAGTCATGAATCTCCATAATATTGTTTCTTCAAAGATGTCTATAAATGATATCATGCTATATGTGACCTTCTGGGATGGCTTTTTTCATGCAGCTCAGTTCTGTGGAGGTTCATCAGGTTGTTGTATGTGTAGACAGTTCAGTGCTTTTTAGGTGAGTACCACTGCATGATGTGGGGGGATCACGGGTAGCTTAATCAACCATGAAAGGACATCTGGGTTACTTCCAGTTTTTGATTAATATGAGTAAAGCTGCTATAAACCTTTGTGTACAGAGTTTTTGTGTGAACATAAGTTTACATTTATTTGGCATGAATGCTCAATAGGACAATTAATTATTGGGTCATACAGTAGTTCTATATTTAGGGTTTTTTTGTTTGTTTGTTTTAAAGAGACTTCCAAACTCTTTTTTAGGGTGACTGTACCATTTTACATTCCCGTCTACAATGTACGAGTGATCCGGTTTTTCTGCAGTTGGTGTGATCACTTTTTATTTTAGCTGTTCTGATAGGTGTGTAATAATGTCTCACCGTGGTTTTAATTTGCCTCTCTTTGATGGCTAATGATGTTGAACATCTTTTCATGTGCTTGTTTTCCATCTGTATATTCTCTTCATAGAAATGTCTCTCTACGACTTTTATCCATTTTCTAATTGGATTTTTTTAATGGTTGAATTTGGAGAGTATTTTTTATACTTATTAGATATCAGTACTTTGTTAGATTTTGTGGTTTGCAAATATTTTCTCCCAGTCTTTAGCTTTTCTTCACCTTCTTAACAAGTTTTTTTGTTTGTTTTTGCAGATCGTGAGCTTTTAACTTCGTGAAGTCCCAATTATCTTTTTTTTTTTTCTTTTATGGGTCATGCTTTGGTGTCAAGTTTAATAATTATTTAGTCTTAGATCCTGGAGATTTTCCTCTTACATTTTTCCCCTAAAAGTTTTATAGTTTTACATTTTATATTTAAGACTATGATCCATTCTGAGTTACTTTTGTATAAGGTGACAGACTTAGATAGGATTTTTTTTTTTTGCCTGCTGCTGCTGCTGCTGAAGTCACTTCCGTCGTGTCCGACCCTGATGTCCAATTGCTTCAGCATCACTTGTTGAAAAAGTTATTATCTTTCCTCCATTGAATTGCTTTTGTATCTTTGTCAAAAATCAGTTGGACTTATTTGCATGTGTCTTATCTCTCAATCTTCTATTCCCTCATTGACCTACATGTCATCTCTCTGTTGATACCATAAAGTCTTGATTTCTATATAATAAATCTTGAAATCAGGTAGACAGACTCTTCTTACTCTTCTTTTTCAAAATTGTTTCAGCTATTCCAGCTTCTCTGCTGTTCCACATAAGTTTTAGAATAATCTTTTCTACATCTATAAAAATTTTGTTGGGATCTTAATAGGAATTGCAGAGACTAACTTTTTTACTGTGGTGAGGCTTCCAATCCATGAACACATATGTCACTTCATTTATCTATATCTTCTTTGATTTCTTTCATCAGATTTTTTAAAAAAAACTATTTCTCAGCATACAAATCTTGTATGTTTTATTAAATTTACACCTAATTATCTCCCTTCTGAGTTATTGTAAATGGCACTGCATTTTTAATCATGGTACACCCACGTTCCCTGCTAGTATACAGAAATACAATAGATTTCTGTAGGTTTATCTAGTACCCTGTGACCTTCCTGAAATCACTCATTGGCTCCAGGAGGTTTTTCTTATTTTCCCTTTGATAGATTCTTTGGGATTTTTCTTGCAGACAATGAAGTTATCTACAAATGGGGACAATTTATTTCTTCCTGTCCAACTTGTATTCCTTTTCTTGTCTTGTCTTACTGCATTGGCTAAAATTTACAGCACTATTTGAATATAAGTGGTGAGAGCTGACATCCTTGCCTTATTCTGTTTTAGGAAAAGTCATTCAGTCTTTAACCATTAAGATAATATTAGCCTAGTTTTTTGCAGATGTTCTTTATCACATTGAGCAAAATCCCTTCTATTCCTATGTTTCTGAGCATTATACCATGAGTGGCTGCTGAATGTTATCAAATGCATTAGTGGATATACTGCATGGTTTTTCTTTAGACCATTAGCCTGGTAGATTATGTTAAATGATTTTTTATTTTTGAAAGAAATACTTTTATTTTACATACTTTTGTTAAGATACTTAAAATCCATGTGTTAAATTTTAGGAATATTCAACAGGTGACTACTCATTGATAAACTGGTACAAAGTAACATGTCACTGATCTTTGCTGTAACCCAAGAACAAGTTCATTTGTATGAAGTAAGCAAACATAATTTAGAAAATTCCTTTGGGAAATTATTTAACATGAAACTTTGTCTCTGAGTTTAATACATAGGAAGGTGGTGAAGGTGAAAGTTGCTTAGTCGTGTCCAACTCTTTTGCGACCCCATGGACTATATAGTCCATGGAATTCTCCAGGCCGGAATACTGGAGTGGGTAGCCTTTCCCTTCTCCTGGGGATCTTCCCAACCCAGGGACTGAACCCAGGTCTCCTGCATTGCAGGGCAATTCTTTACCAGCTGAGACATAAGGGAAGCCCTTATTACATAGGAAGCCACTCAGTTCAGTTCAGTCGCTCAGTCATGTCCGATTCTTTGCCATCCCATGAACCGCAGCAAGCCAGGCTTCCCTGTCCATCACCAACTCCCGGAGTCCACCCAAACCCATGTCCATTGAGTCAATGATGCCATCCAACCATCTTATCCTCTGTCATCCCTTTCTCCTCCTGCCCTCAATCTTTCCCAGCATCAGGGTCTTTTCCAATGAGTCAGCTCTTCACATCAGGTGGCCAAAGTAGTGGAGTTTCAGCCTCAACATCAGTCCTTCCAATGAACACCCAGGACTGATCTCCTTTAGGATGGACTGGTTGGATTTCCTTGCAGTCCAAGGGACTCTCAAGAGTCTTCACCACAGTTAAAAAGCATCAATTCTTCGGCGCTCAGATTTCTTTATAGTCCAACTCTCACATCTGTATATGACCACTGGAAAAACCATAGCCTTGACTAGACGGACCTTTGTTGGCAAAGTAATGTCTCTGCTTTTGAATATGCTATCTAGGTTGGTCATAACTTTCCTTCCAAGGAGTAAGCGTCTTTTAATTTCATTGCTGCAATCGCCATCTGCAGTGATTTTGGAGCCCAGAAAACAAAAGTCAACCATTGTTTCCCCATCTATCTGCCATGAAGTGATGGGACTAGATGCCATGATCTTCGTTTTCTGAATGTTGAGCTTTAAGCCAACTTTTTCACTCTCCACTTTCACTTTCATCAAGAGGCTCTTTAGTTCTTCTTCACTTTCTGCCATAAGGGTGGTGTCATCTGCATATCTGAGGCTATTGATATTTCTCCCGGCAATCTTGATTCCAGCTTGTGCTTCCTCCAGCCCAGCATTTCTCATGATGTACTCTGCATAGAAGTTAAATAAGCAGGGTGACAATATACAGCCTTGATGTACTCCTTTTCCTATTTGGAACCAGTGTGTTGTTCCATGTCCAGTTCTAACTGTTGCTTTCTGACCTGCATATAGGTTTCTCAAAAGGCAGGTCAGGTGGTCTGGTATGCCCATCTCTTTCAGAATTTTCCACAGTTGATTGTGAGCCACACAGTCAAAGGCTTTGGCATAGTCAATAAAGCAGAAATAGATGTTTTTCTGGAATTCCCTTGCTTTTTCGATGATCCAGCGGATGCCTGCAATTTGATCTCTGGTTTCTCTGCCTTTTCTAAAACCAGCTTGAACATCTGGAAGTTCACGGTTCACATATTGCCGCAGCCTGGCTTGGAGAATTTTAAGCATTACTTTACTAGCGTGTGAGATGAGTGCAATTGTGCGGTAGTTTGAGCATTCTTTGGCATTGCCTTTCTTTGGGATTGGAATGAAAACTGACCTTTTCCAGTCCTGTGGCCACTGGTGAGTTTTCCAAATTTGCTGGCATATTGAGTGCAGCACTTTCACAGCATCATCTTTCAGGATTTGAAATAGCTCAACTGGAATTTCATCACCTCCATTAGCTTTGTTCGTAGTGATGCTTCCTAAGGCCTACTTGACTTCACATTCCAGGATGTCTGGCTCTAGGTCAGTGATCACACCATCATGATAATCTTGGTTGTGAAAATCTTTTTTGTACAGTTCTTCTGTGTATTCTTGCCACCTCTTCTTAATATCTTCTGCTTCTGTTAGGTCCCTACCACTTCTGTCCTTTATTGAGCCCATTTTTGCATGAAATATTCCCTTGGCATCTCTAATTTTCTTGAAGAGATCTCTAGTCTTTCCAATTCTATTGCTTTCCTCTATTTCTTTGCATTGATTGCTGAAGAAGGCTTTCTTATCTCTCCTTGCTATTCTTTGGAACTCTGCATTCAAATAGGTATATCTTTCCTTTTCTCCTTTGCTTTTCACTTCCCTTCTTTTCACAGCTATTTGTAAGGCCTCCCCAGACAGACATTTTGCTTTTTTGCATTTCTTTTCTTGGGGATGGTCTTGATTCCTGTCTCCTGTACTATGTCACGAACCTCCATCCATAGTTCATCAGGCACTCTATCAGATCTAGTCCCTTAAATCTATTTCTCACTTCCACTGTATAATCATAAGGGATTTGATTTAGGTCATATCTGAATGGTCTAGTGGTTTTCCCTACTTTCTTCAATTTCAGTCTGAATTTGGCAATAAGGAGTTCATGATCTGAGCCACAGTCAGCTCCCGGTCTTGTTTTTGCTGACTGTATAGAGCCTCTCCATCTTTGGCTGCAAAGAATATAATCAATCTGATTTCAGTGTTGACCATTTGGTGATGTCCATGTGTAGAATCTTCTCTTGTGTTGTTGGAAGAGGGTGTTTGCTATGACCAATGCATTCTCTTGGCAAAACTCTATTAGCCTTTGCCCTGCTTCATTCCAAATTCCAAGGCCAAATTTGCCTGTTACTCCAGGTGTTTATTGACTTCCTACTTTGCATTCCAGTCCCCTATAATGAAAAGGACATCTTCTTTGGGTGTTTGTTCTAGAAGGTCTTGTAGGTGTTCATGGAACTGTTCAACTTCAGCTTCTTCAGCGTTACTGGTTGGGGCATAGACTTGGATTACTGTGATATTGAATGGTTTGCCTTGGAAACGAACAGAGATCATTCTATTGTTTTTGAGATTGCAACCAAGTACTGCATTTCAGACTCTTTTGTTGACCATGATGGCTACTCCATTTCTTCTAAGGGATTCCTGCCCACAGTAGTAGATATAATGGTCATCTGAGTTAAATTCACCCATTCCAATCCATCTTAGTTCACTGATTCCTAGAATGTCAATGTTCCCTCTTGTCATCTCCTGTTTGATCACTTCCAATTTGCCTTGATTCATGGACCTAACATTCCAGGTTCCTATGCAATATTGCTCTTTACAGCATCGAATCTTGCTTCTATCACCAGTCCCATTCACAACTGGGTGTTGTTTTTGCTTTGGCTCCATCCCTTCGTTCTTTCTGGAGTTATTTCTGCACTGATCTCCAGTAGCATATTGGGCACCTACTGACCTGGGGAGTTCATCTTTCAGTGTCCTATCTTTTTGTCTTTTCATACTGTTCATGGGGTTCTCAAGGCAAGAATACTGAAGTGGTTTGCCATTCCCTTCTCCAGTGGACCACATTCTGTCAGACCTCTCCACCATGACCTGTCCATCTTGGGTGGCCCCACATGGCATGGCTTAGTTTCACTGAGTTAGACAAGCCTGTGGTCCATGTGATCAGATTGGCTAGTTGTCCGTGACTGTGGTTTCAGTCTGTCTGCCCCCTGATCCCCTCTCTCAGTGCCTACTGTATTACCTGAGTTTCTCTTACTTTGGATGCGGGGTCTCTCTTCACGGCTGCTCCAGCAAAGCACAGCCGTGAAGAGGAAAGCCATTATATAATCATTAACACATATCAGATATACTTAATACTAGCAAAGTAGATTCAGTTACTGTTTGAGATTTAAATTCTAAACACAGAGGTGTAGCTGGGAGTTAATTGATTTATAAATGTTGAGCCAACTTTGCATTCCTGGAATAAACCCTACTTGGTCATGATGCATAATCGCTTTTACATATACCACTGAATTTTATTTGCTAAAGTTTCATTAAAGATTTTCACATCTACATTGATGAGGAATGTTGGACCCTAGTCTTTTGTGTGTGTGTGTGTGTTGTATTTTGTTTTTCTGGTTTTGATATCAGGGTCATTCTAGCTTCAAAAAATGAATTGAAAGGGTTCCTTCTTCTGCTACTTACTGGAAGATGCTGTGTAGAACTGGTGTTCATTTTTAAAGCATTTGGTAAAATTCTCCAGTGAAGCTATCTGAGGTTTTCTTTTTAGGATATTTAAAATTTAAAAATTCAAATTCTGCAATAATTATAGTGCTACTCAAATTATCTGTTTCATATTGGGTAAATTGTAGTTTTCATTTTTTGAGAAATTGGTTCGTCTCATTTAGGTTGTCAAAGTCCTGTGCATAGAGTTATTCACAGTATTCCCTTACCCTCCAATTGTATATCTGCAATCACATTTCATTTTCAATTTTGCTAATTTCTCTCTTTCCCTCTCTTTTTTGCCTGTTAAGTCTTGCTAAAGTTTTGTCAATGTTATTGATATTTTCAAAGATACAAGTCTTCAGTTTCACTGATTTTCCTCTGTTCATCTTCTGTTTTCAATTTTATTGATTTCTGCTCTTATCTCTATTATTTCCTTCCTCCTTCTTGATTTGGGTTTATTTGGCTTTTCCTTTTCTAGCTTGTCAAGATGGGAACTTAAATCATTGATTTGAGGCTTTTCTCTTTGCTGACTATGCATCTAGTACTATAAACTTCCCTCTCAGCACCACTTAGGTATGTCACACACATTTTGATATGTGATATTTTAATTTTATTTTTTATTAGCTCTGGCTGCACAGCGTGTGGGATCTCAGTTTCCTGACCAGGGACCAAACCTGTGCCCCCTGCATTGGATGTAGAGTTTTAACCACTGGACTGCCAGTGAAGTCTCCTGTGATACTTTTATTTTAATTCAGTTCAAAATAGTTTAAAAATTTCAAATTATACTTTATCATTGACTCATGGATTATTTAGATGTGCATTATTTAACTTCCAAGTAGTTGGGAGATTTTTCTGTTTTCTTTCTGTTACTGATTTCTAGCTTGATTTTATTGCAGTTGGAGAACACATCCTTTGGATACAAATTCTAATTTTGCTGAGGTTTGTTTTATGTCCCAGCATATGGTCTATATGTTGTATGTTCTGTGGACACTGAAAATAATGAGTTCTATAAATGTTGCTTTGATCCTGTTGGTTGATGATGTTGTTGAGTTCTATATCCTTGCTCTGGTATTCTGTCTAATTGCTCTGTCCATTATTGAGAGAGAGGTGTTGAAGTCTCCAGCTATAACTGTGGTCAGTTTCATCAGTTTTTTTTCTTCACATATTTTACAGCTCCATTGTTTAGTGCATATATATTTAGAATTGCTGTATCTTCTTGGGGGTTGGACTCTTTATCATTATATAATATTCCTTCCCAACTCTAGTAATTTTCTTTGCTCTGAGGTCTACAGTATCTGATTTTTAAATAGTTACTCCCACTTTCATTTGATTAATGTTGGTATGATATATATTTCGTTTATTCTTTTACTTCCAACCTGCCTCTGTGTGTGTATGTGTCCACATGGGTGCTCAGTTGTGTATGACTCTTTGAGACCCCATAGATTGCAGCCTGCCAGAATCCTCTGTCCATGGAATTTTCCAGGCGAGAATACTGGAGCAGGTTTCCATTTCCTACTCTAGAGCAGCTTCCTGACCCAGGGATCAAACACACGTCTCTTGCATCTCTTGCATTGGCAGGCAGATTCTTTACCACTAGCACCACCTGGGAAACTCCCCTCAACCTGTCTGTGTCATTATATTTGAAGTGAGTTTTTTATAGGTAGTATATAGTCAGGTCATGATTTTCAAACCACTTTGTCAATATCTGTCTTTTAATTGGTGTACTTAAACGGTTGACATTTCATATCATTATTGACGTGCCAAGTTTAAGTCTACAATTTTAACTTTTGCTTATTTGTTCTTTCTACATACACTTAAAACCACATCAGAAAGTGTGACAATTTTTGTTTTAGTCATCGAATATAATTTAGAAAAGCCGAGAAGGGAAAAAAGAGCCAATTGCATTTACCCACATTTTTGCTTACCATAATCTTTTTTCTTTCCTGATATTCAAAGGTTCCCTTTTTATTGTTTCCTTTCTGTTTGGAAACCCTCTTTTTGCATTCTTTTAGGGTGGGTCTTCTGGCAACAAATTCTGTTTTTCTTCATTCTGAGAATGTCTTGACTTCCCCTTCATTCTTGAAGAATATTTCCCCTGGATATCAGGTTCTGAATGGACAGTTCTTCCCTTTCAGCGTTTGAAAACTGTCGTGTCACTTCTTCCTGGCCCTGTGGCTTCTGATGAGAAAGTCATTGTCATTTGAATTGTTTCCCCCTTACAGAGGAGGTGTCATTTCTCTCTCACTGCGTTTAAGATTTTTTCTTGTTGTTCTGTTTTTCGTTTCAGAAGTTTAACTATTTTGTATCTTGGTGTGGATTTTAATGAGTTTATTCTCTTTGGAGTTTTGCTCAGCTTCACAAACCTGTAGATTCATGTTATTTGCCAAATCTGGGACGTTTTCAGCCACTATTTCTTCAAGTATTTTTTTCTTTTTTTCAGTTCCATTTCCTCTCTTGTTTGCTTCCAGTAGTCGAATGACACAAATATTAGATCTTTTGTTATAGCCTCACCAGTCTCTGAGGCTGTGTTTTTCATTTCTCTTGTGTCTATTTTCTCTTGGTTATTCAGATTAGGTAATTCAGATTATTTCTATTGTCCTATATTCCCATTTAGTGATTCTCTCCTGTGTCCCCTCCAGCCCTCAATTAAGCACATCCAGTGATTTTTTTCTTTTAAATTTCAGTTTTCATATTTTTCAGTTCTAAAATTTCCCTTCAGTTCTTCTCTATCTTTATTTTTCTTTGCTGATACACTGTATTTTTTTTTTCCATTTGTTTCAAGTGTGTTCCTAGTTGTTCCTTGGAGCATTTTTATGATGACTGCTTTAAAATCTTTGTCAGTTAATTCCAACATTTCTGTCATATTGGTGTTGGCTTCTATTGATTGTCTTTTTTGTTTTCATTCAGTTTGAGATCTTCCTCATTCTTGTTATAAGTGAATTTCTATTGATACCTGGGCATTTGGGGGATTATTATTCTATTGATACTTGGGCATCCAGACTCTGGGATCTCATTTAAACTTTGTGTTTTAGCTGGCTTCCTCTGATACTACTCCAGCTGAGAAAGGGGAAATCAAGCTCCCCATCAGGCCCCCACTGATATCTCCATGGCTGAAAGGGGCAGGTCTGCCTTGTTACAGCTCCCAGCGTGGTCTCTCCACCAGCACGACAGGGACTGGGGTGAGGTCTTGTTACCACCCAGTGGGGAAGGAAAGTCCTGGATCCCTACCTGGCCGTCTCTGACACCACCCCCGTGGAGCGCTTGAGATGCTTCTTTACAGTCTGGTGAAGGGGGAAGTCTAATCTCCCCACTGGATCTGTGCTGGTGTGGGTGGAGCCTCAGTGCTTTCTGTGGTGTTTGGTTAGAGCAGAGCAGTTTTTGTTGGTAAGTATCTGTTCTGCCGGGGCTTTCCAGGTGGCACTAGTGGTAAAAGAACCTGCCTACCAATGCAGGAGACTTAAGAGACACAAGTTCAATCCCTAGGTCTGGAAGATCCCCTGGAGGGTGGCATGGGAACCCACTCCAGTACTCTTCCCTGAAAAATCCCATTGAGAGAGGAGCCTGGAGGGCTATAGTCCACAGGGTAACAGAGCTGGATGCAACTGAAGTGACTTTGCACACATGCACATCTGTTCTGCTAGGCTACCCTTTTCTTGCCTTTTCAGCTAAAGAAGCCAGGTTTCTGTCAGGGCACTTTTGTTTGTTTCTTTGTTTTTTTGCCTGCCCATTAGCATTTCCTCATTTCTAGCTTCTTCAGCTCCAACTCTGGGCTGTATGAGGCAAAAAGAAACTCCTCATTCACCAGGACCTCATCACTATGCTGTTTCTTGGGTCCCCAGGTCCCAAGAAGCAGGTCTGCCTTCTCTCTATCTCTTAGAGTTTTCTTGTGTTTATTTTATATAAATGTCTAGGGTTCTCAGTTGTGCCTAGGGACAAGTACCTCTATTCCACTGTCCAAGAAGCAGAAGCCTACCTGAGCCCTCTTAACAAGTGCTTTTAGCTCTCTGGAGTTTTCCAGGACCACCTCTATCTTCTTAACACAGCTAAACAGATCAGATATTCTAAGATGCCCATTATTTTCCATGGACTCCCAGCTTTCTACCTGACCCAGGTGAACGCCTACGTGTCCAGTCAGGGACAAGAAGAACTCTAGGCTTTTAGGAGGCCTTTTCTTTCAAAGCTGTAGGTGGCAATGGGTGACTTGGAACAGAGCCCCAAAGATGGTTGTTAAAACTAGAAATCCAGTTGAGTAATCTGTTTCAGGGTCTCCAGGTCCAACCTTATGAGGTCTTTCCAGGGGAATGCAGGAATCTGGGCAGTGTCAGTAACCAAAAACTACTTAAGCCAGGGTGTTAAAGTTCATAACTTTGTCTCATTCCCCACCATGGCTGGCTCCTCCCTCCAGGACTGTGTATTACCTTTTACAAGAGGCTCTCAAGTCTGCACCTGATTTCCTTCTCTACCCAGCTCTGGGAGGCAGCAAGCACCCACCACCCTTGATGTCCTAAGTGCCTGGCTTTCAGAGGTCAGGGACCTACCCAAGACTGCTTAGTTCCATACTGACAGAGCCAGGCTCACACCCAGGTCTTGTGACTCTGGCACCAAGGTCATTTTCCAGGCCCCAAATCTTCTCTGTATTTTTTCATCTAAGTCAAAATGGTTCTCAAAGTATGGTCCACGTGCCCGAGGGTTCCCCCAAGATTCTTACAGGGGGTGCTGAGAGATCAAAACCATCTTCCGAGTAACACTTAGATCTTATTTACCACCTTCACTGGATTGCACTTCTGGTGCAAAGGCAGGAGTGAGTAAAACTGCTGGTGCCCTAGCAGGAATCCAGGGAGTGGCACCAAATTGTACCAGTCATCATTGTATTCCTCATCACCACATGTGGGCAGTAAAAAATGCCAGCTTCATCCTGGAATGTCCGAGATGAAGCAGTAAAAATGACTAACTTTATTAACTCTTGCAAGAACACGGAAAGGGAAGTATTTGTATAAGCCCTTACATTGTAACTCAAGTATGACGTCTGCTGGAGGAGAGGCTCTCGTGTGAGCATTCGCGTTATGAGCTGAAATTGCCTATTTTCACCAAATGCCATTTTTTTTTTAACATAAAAAGAACAACCAACAGACACATGATGGTTATTTAGACTTGGGTATTTGGCAGACATGTTCTCAAAAGCAAACAAAGTGAGCCTATCACTTCGAGGAAAACAACTGGCAGTATATGTTGCCAATGATAAAATGTGAACTTCCAAAGTGAAAATTAGAATTGTGGAAGGCTTATGTGTGCCATCATGAACTTGACAGCTCCCTGCTACCAAGAGATATTTCTGATGAGGTCAGTGGTAAGACAAAAAATGTTCTTTTTTGATACTGCATAATGAAATGTGCAAACATTTGGAAGATCTGCATAACGCATTGAGCCAATATTTTCTAAATGACCACTGCAGGAGTAAAAAAGACATGCATGAGTGAAAAACCATGCATGAGTTACCAAACCATGCATGAGTAAAAAGAATTAATCAAAGTGTAAGAAAAATGGATTAGAATGTATAATACAAAGAGTTCATTGACATTGCTTCAGATTCTTCATTGCAACTAATTTTTAAGATTCTGAGTTGAATTGTGTCCCTCCTAAAGTTCATATTTTTCAGTCTTTACCTCCCAGTACCTCAGAATATAACTGTATTTGGCAACAGGGCCCTTTAAAGAGGGATTAAGTAAAATGTTAATGCTTCATGTTTAAGCATTAAGTAATGCTCAAAATTCTGAAAGCCAGGCTTCAGCAATACGTGAACCGTGAACTTCCAGATGTTCAAGCTGGTTTTAGAAAAGGCAGAGTAACCAGAGGTCAAATTGCCAACTTCCGCTGGATCATCAAAAAAGCAAGAGAGTTCCAGAAAAACATCTATTTCTGCTTTATTGACTATGCCAAAGCCGTTGACTGTGTGGATCACAATAAACTGTGGAAAATTCTTCAAGACATGGGCATACCAGACCACCTGACCTGCCACTTGAGAAACCTATATGCAGGTCAGGAAACAACAGTTAGAACTGGACATGGAACAACAGACTGTTTCCAAATAGGAAAAGGAGTATGTCAAGGCTGTATATTGTCACCCTGCTTATTTAACTTCTATGCAGAGTACATCATGAGAAACGCTGGGCTGGAAGAAGCACAAGCTGGAATCAAGATTGCTGGGAGAAATATCAATAACCTCAGATATGCAGATGACACCACCCTTATGGCAGAAAGTGAAGAAGAACTAAAGAGCCTCTTGATGAAAGTGAAAGTGGAGAGTGAAAAAGTTGGCTTAAAGCTCAACATTCAGAAAACTAAGATCATAGCATCTAGTCCCATCACTTCATGGCAGATAGATGGGGAAACAATGGTTGACTTTTGTTTTCTGGGCTCCAAAATCACTGCAGATGGTGACTGCAGCCATGAAATTAAAAGATGCTTACTCCTTGGAAGGAAAGTTGTTACCAACCTAGATGGCATATTCAAAAGCAGAGACATTACTTTGCCAACAAAGGTGCGTCTAGTCAAGGCTATGGTTTTCCCAATGGTCATGTATGGTTGTGAGAGTTGGACTGTGAAGAGAGCTGAGCACTGAAGAATTGATGCTTTTGAACTGTGGTGTTGGAGAAGACTCTTGAGAGTCCCTTGGACTACAAGGAGATCCAACCAGTCCATTCTAAAGGAGATCAGTCCTGGGTTTTCTTTGGAAGGACTGATGCTGAAGCTGAAACTCCAATACTCTGGCCACCTCATGCGAAGAGTTGACTCATTGGAAAAGACTCTGATGCTGGGAGGGATTGGGGGAAGGAGGAGAAGGGGACGACAGACGATGAGATGGCTGGATGGCATCACCGACATGATGGATGTGAGTCTGAGTGAACTCCGGGAGTTGGTGATGGACAGGGAGGCCTAGAGTGCTGCAATTCATGGGGTCACAAAGAATTGGACACGACTGAGCAACTGAACTGAACTGAACTGAAGTTAAAATGTTAAGTTCCCCTTAGACTGCAAGGAGATCAAACCAGTCAATCCTAAAGAAAATAATCCTGAATATTCATTGGAAGGACTGTTGCTGAAGCTCCAATACTTTGGCCACCTAATGTGAAGAGCTGCTTCACTGGAAAAGACCATGATCCTGGGAAAGACTGAAGGCAGGAGGAGAAGGGGACGACAGAGGATGAGATGGTTAGATAGCATCACTGACTCAATTGACATGAATTTGAGCAAACTCCAGATGTGGAGGACAGAGGAGCTTGGCTTGCTACAGTCCATGAAGTTGCAAACAGGTGGACATGATTCAGCAGCTGAACAACACAACAAGTTAAAATGAAGACATTAAATGGGCCCTAATCCAATCTGATTAGAGTCCTTATAAGAAGAGGGAATTTGGACACACAGAGAGACACCAGGGCTATCTAAGCAGAGGAAGGACCCTGTGGGGAAATAGCAAGAAGACAGCCATCTGCAAGCCAAGAAGAGAGGCCAGCATGCCTTGATCTTGGACTTTTAGCTGCCATAACTATGAGGAAACACGTTTCTGTTGTTGAAGTCCTTCAGTGTGTGGCGTTTGGTTATGGCATCCCTGTAACTGAGCAAGATCCTGCGGGGCCTTCTTGGGGACAGACACCCCTGCCATGCTTCCCTCACCCTTACTTATCAAAAAGCTTTAGTTTCTTAGGCCTTCGCCAAATTCCAAGGAACAGATTCAATCAGAGAAGTAAGAAAAGGCAGCCACAAAGGAAAACAGTCAAGCAAGACAAAATAATAGTTCAGCCATAATACCAAGTCCAAGACCTTTAATTCCTCTTCAAGGGGTCTAGGTGATATCCTGAGCCATACCCTTGGGCTGTTTTGCAGACACTAAAATCTTCTCCAGGTAGAAGAAGCTAACTGCATGTTGACCATCAGTACCCAGACCCCAGGCCACTTGGAACCAGAAGGATGATGAGGTTACCTCCTGAAAAACCATCGTATTATCTCACCACTGTCTAATCAGAAGAATGTCCATGAGCTGGACATTCTACAATCCTCACCCTTAATAAAGACTTTCAAAACCCTTTGCCAAAAGCCACTGAGGAGTTCAGAGCTTTTGAACATGAGCTGCCCATTCTCCTTTATTTTTGGCACTACATTGAGTGTCTTGCAGGGCTTCCCTAGTGGCTCAGAGGTTAAAGCGTCTGCCTGCAATGAGGGAGACCTGGGTTCAATCCCTGGGTTGGGAAGATCCCCTGGAGAAGGAAATGGCAACCCACTCCAGTATTCTTGCCTGGAGAATCCTGTGGATAGAGGAGCCTGGTGGGCTACAGTCCACAGGGTCGCAAACAGTCGGACATGACTGAGCGACTTCACTTTCCCTTTCACTTTCACTTTGGGTGTCTTGCAATAAAAGCTATACTTGCTTGTATGCAACCTGGTGTCCATAGACTGGCTTATTAACTGTGTGCGGATGAGTGGGGCCAAGCTTGGTTGGATACCAGCCATAACTAACATATCACTTGTTGAGTTTGGGTGTAGTATCAGAGGAGAAGATCTACAATTTTCTGAACAGCTATTAGAATCCTCCTCCCTTTCCCACAACATATCTCTGTGAGGCTGGAATTTCTTCATAGCAACCAAAACATCCTATGGCAATAGACTGAATGCATAAGCAGATGAAAATCCAGCTGTCTTCAATTAAGTCATTAAAGAGACACAAACATAAACAATACTACTGTTCTAGGTTTCCTTTTTTTTTAATAGTTATTTTTCATAAAGTATGTTATCATAATGGATTTGCTATTGCTATTTTTAAAAGAATTAATACATAAGTATCATTGCTATCTCCATTTTGACTTCAAATATGGTAAATATGGAGAGACAATATTCATGTAATCACAACTCTTGGAGGTCCTCAGTCATTTTTAAGAATGTAAAAGGTCCTGAGACAGAAAGTTTGAGAATGGCTGATTGAGGTCAGTATTTCCCCAATTATGTCAATCAAACATGACTGTCAAGATGATTACTATTCTTTAATCAATCTCATTTTTTCTTAATAGCTTGCTTGATTAAAACTTAAACACATTTATTTTAAAAGGAAAACCAGGGACACTCACCACAAATAAAAAACAACCACAACAGAAAAATTTCAACAGGCTGTCCTGATGTTTAGTGGATTCTATTGCCTGCCCAATACTCTAAGTCCAAAATCTGTTTGCTATCTACCTAGAGTTTAGCCGGGAGAAGGCAATGGCACCCCACTCCAGTACTCTTGCCTGGCAAATCCCATGGATGGAGGAGCCTGGTAGGCTGCAGACCAGGGGGTTGCTAAGAGTCAGATATGACTGAGCGACTTCACTTTCACTTTTCACTTTCACGCATTGGAGAAGAAAATGGCAACCCATTCCAGTGTTCTTGCCTGCAGAGTCCCAGGGACAGGGGAGCCTGATGGGCTGCCGTCTATGGGGTTGCACAGAGTCGGACACGACTGAAGCGACTCAGCAGCAGCAGCAGCAGCTAACATAGGAGACCCAGGTTCGATCCCTGGTCTGGGAAGATTCCACATGCCTTGGGGCAACTAAGCCCATATGCCATAACCACTGAAGCCTGTGGGCCCAGAGCCTGTGCTCTACAGCAAGAGAAGCCACTGCAGTGAGAAGCCCGCACACTGCAACTAGACAGGGTAGTCTGCTCACTGCAACTAGAGAAAACCCGTCTGTGGTAAGAAAGACTCAGCACAACCGAAAAATTAAAAAATAAAAATAAAAAAGAGCTTACTCTAATGGAAGTACTTGGAAATGCAAAAATATTTCAACCATATCGATGCTGATCATGGTGTTTTTCTTTTTAAATCATGGCAATAATCTGGACACAATCTAAATTTCTAATCTAGAAGGTTAGTTACGTAAGTTACTGGGAAGTCGTTGGTCAGAATATTATGCGTCTATCAAGGAAAAATCACATTTCCAAATACTTTTTAATGGCCCAGGAAAATAGCTTAATAACTTGAAGTGAAACATGCAGAGTAGGGAACAGAAATAAAATAAGATCTTGATTTTTATGACCTACAACAAGCAATTTATTATGTTTATCACCTAGAAAAGAAATAATAATGTTTAAAGATGTACTATTTCTCAAACATCAACACTGTGGGGCTTAAGATTTTGGTTCTTCTATGAAATGTCTCTGTTTCCCTGTTTTCTTTAGTAAACATACGTGGAGGAAAACATGTTCAGCTTCTTACTCAGTCATTTTGCTTCTTGAGAACTTATTCTAGTGACTTCCCTGGAGGTCCAGCGGTTAAAATGCAGCAGATCCCAGTTTGCAATCCCTGTAAGCTTGCACATACGTCAGTCAGGAAGAGGGTCTTGCCCAGACTAATGGGCTTACCCATTCTGCAGCTCCCTCACAGCCCCCTCCCCTCAAATGATTATCCCACTGTCTCCTGAGGCTGAAGCTTATTAGTCTGAGAAGCCCCCGTCAGCCTGACTCCACCAAGGGGCAGAGGAGGGAGAGCAGGAGGCCTCATCACATCCCCTCCCTCCTAGTCTTCAGCCTCCCCACTGAAGACCAAAGACCTTCTAGGTACCCCTTGCCCACTTCAGTCTGATCCTTCCTTCCCTGGGCCCACCCTACCCTGTTCCTTTGTCAAGAGTCACCTACAGGGAACAGAGGAAGGACCAGGTCCCCAGGTTTTCCTGGCTCTGCCCCAGCCACTGGCCCACCCCACCCCTATATGGGGCCAATACCTGGGACGGCTCAGCTCCAGGTCCCAAAGGCGGGCCTCCACTTTCCCATCATGTCCCCTCCCTAGAGATGGAAACCAGCCCCCAAAGTCCTTCTCCACGTGTGCATCTCCCCCATCGATGAAACCCATGACATTGATGAGGGACGGCCTCTGAGCCTCACTGATCTGTTTGACAAGTGGGGAGGTGGAGGCTCTCAGAGGGAAGACTGCGTATCTGAGGGCACACAGCAAAAGGTGGCCGAGCCGGGATTTGAACCCAGGCTGCGTGCGTGGCTCTCAATGCTGGTAGATTCTGCTCCCCACGCTCCAGACCCACCACCCCTACCAGCGAGCACTGTGCACTTGTGCAATGTCCTCTTCGAATCAAAAATAAACCGACGCTCAGTTCTGCTGTGCCATCTGCCGCACCAACTCTGCAGCAGGAATACTGGCTTGCTGCAGAGAGGGCACGCTCCCACGGCACGGTCAGAACTGAACAGTGAGATGCCCTGGCTGGGAGCCAGGGAGGGGAGAGGGCCTTGGGGCAGGGTAGGTGGCAGAGGGGCCAGGGCAGGCACAGTCCTCAGCAGATGGTGGGGGGAGAGCTGTGGGCTGTGTATCAGCATTCCACGGTCAATGCTGACCACCACTGAGGCTGGGTATCCTCGGGCAAGCCCTCTGCCCGCCACTGAGTCTCGGTTTCCCCACTACAAGAGGTTGGGTCATTTGATTCTTCTCAGGCTTGACAAGGTCATATTCTATGGCTGCAGGCCTTCCAGACGCTGCCTGCCCATTCCTGGTCCTTTGGGGTCGACAGCAGCCAGCAGGGAGGAGAGAGGATTCTTAGAGAGAGGGACCGGCTGGCCCAAGGTCACGCCATTCCTACCAACATCAACAACCACGATAATAATGTGGTAATCTCAGAGATGACACTCGCAGCCTCACAGGGGTCGGACTGAGGTGGACAAGGGGCACACTGAGAGGGTCTTTGGTCTTCAGCTGAAAGCCGGAAGGCAGGGGATGTGGTAAGCCCTCCTGCCTTCCCTCCTCTGACCCTTGGTGGAGTCGGGCTGATGGGGGCTTCTCAGACGAAGATCCAGCCTCAGGGGACAGTGGGATAATCATTTGAGGAGAGGAGGCCGTGAGGGTAATCTAGAGATGGGCACTCGGACAGTGGTGATTTTCCTAGAGTGATGTGGAAAGCTCATGTCTGAATCCAGTACTGTGTAGCCTCAGATGTTTTGTTCTAATCACCACACATGCCAGGAAGAAAGAACTAAGAGTGAGACTGAAGATCTAGTGAGAGAATGGCGATGGAAGGACATTCACTCACTCACTCCATCTTTCATTTGTCACGTCCTAGACTGGGTGCTGAGGGTACACCAGTGAAGTGCAGCAGCTCTGGAGTTCTGGGGGCCTGGGCTCAAGCCAAGGTCCCAAACGTGCCAGCTGCGTGACACGGGCAAGTGATTCGACCTCTCCTGACCTCTGCTTTGTTGTCTAATGGAGGATTATGGTGAAAGTTGTGTCTGACGCTTTGTGACCCTGTGGACTGTAGCCCACCAGGCTCCTCTGTCCATGGCTACTGGAATGGGTGGTCATTTTCTTCTCCAAAGGTTCTTCCCCACCCAGGCATTGAACTCAGTTCTCCTGTGATGCAGGTGGATTCTTTACTATCTAAGCCACCAGGCTTGTTGGGAGAGTAAGCACGCACATGTGTCTGTATAGGTGCTCACTATGGGTCAGCTATAAGATGATGGTGAAATCAGCACTGGACACTGGGCAGTGATAGGTGACAGTAATACTATTGTTTTCTTAGCCTGTCTTATCACTTAGGCCAGTTGGTGGTTAAAATAAATAACTATGAGCTCCAGAGGAGTTTAAATTTGCATTTTCCCCTACTTTTCCTTCCTCTCTCTCTCCTTCCCTCCCCTGCCTTCCTTTTTTTTTTTCCCCATCCACCCAAAACCCCAGCCCTCTGTTCTTTGCCAGATTCTGTGCTGGGCACAGGGACATAGAGATGACAAGACTCTGCCCTCACGGAGCTCTCAGGACCCAGGAGGGATTGAGGAGGTAGACCAGGGAATCACATAGCTCAGTGAGGTGGACAAAGGCCAGCATGACAGCAGGGGAGTATGAAGCGGGGCACTTGACCTTGCTCAGTGATACTGCAATTAAGGGAAGGGACTGCAAGAGTCAGAAAGGTCAGGTCACCTGCTTTAGGCCGCATTGCAAATAAATGCTTGTCCTGACTCCAAATTTCATGATTTCTGGTATCCTTCCATGTGGTCACAGTCTGTTAACAGCCTCAAGAAAATAATAATAACAATGACTTCTATTGCGAGCTAGGTCTTGGGGAACTCAGCCCAAGGCAGTCTTTCGTGGCTGACTAGCCACAGAGAATAGAGCCTCTGAAGTTTCAATAGTAAGAGCAACTGAAAAGTTGAGACCAACACGAAAGCAATAAATTTCTTCTCAGAATTAAAAGCTAAGCAGATAGTAGAAATGTGACAAGACACTTTACTGACGAATAAGTTGGCATGTAGGGCATTTTACCTTGCTGCAGATGATTTTTTTTTTAAATTTTCTCAGTCATCTCAAGATTAATTTAACCACATAACAATCTCTTTAACTCAGAAATAAATTAGGTCCTAATTCTAAAAATCGTATTTTTGTTTTGTTTTCAGAAAGCACATTTTTCTCATTTCTCTGAGATTCTTTCTTCTCCAAGATCTGGTACAATCTGAGATGCAGATCTTTTATCTGTTGGGCTTAAAATCTTCTCCCTTCCAGGACGCATTCTAAATGCTCCAGTGAAAGTTAACCAGAATCCAGGTACTGATATACAGAAATTCACTTTATAGAAACCCTTGCAAGACTTAATTCCAGGAACTCAAACTGTCTGGGCATCAACATCACACTGCTGTTCAATTGGCGGGGATCAATGTCACCCCCGAAGTCTACCCAATGAACTGCAGAAGAATTTTAAATAGTAGGAAATCCATGCCGGGTGAGGTCATGGTGAAAGGGAAGGGGAAACGTCCACAGTCGCTCTGGGAGAGAAGGAAGCTGTTAGGCAGAGAGGCCAAGACCTGATGCAGAGCAGAGCACAAACTCCAGTCAGGCCAGGCGGCCGGCAGGATGTGACTCAGACTGCTGCTCCGTTGGCTGAAAGGGCAGTCTGGCTTTTCTCGACCCAGGTCAAGCAAGTTTAAGGTTCAGAGAGGACTGAGCTTGGTGGGAATGCCTGTGGACCCTGAGTGCCCCGTTCACTCTCATCTCTGCCTATTTCCCCCTGGACTGAGCAAGACAGCACAGCGTCTCATCGAGCAGACTCCAGCCAGAGGCAGCCAACATGCAAAGTCACCAGGGTGACTATGCAAATACTTTCTATTCTCCCCTCACCCCCACTCATAGCTCCCAAGCAGAGCTCTGACTCCTAATTAGTTCACAGGACAGGAAGTCAAATACCCGATGGAAGAACAGTTAGTGAATTCTGTGGGGAAAGAGGAAACACAGCTCCCTAGAGAAGCAGGTGGTGTGGTTTTAGGACCAGGCAAGGCAGAAGCGAGGGGCTTCCCAGGTGGCTCAGTGGTAAAGAAAGCGCCTGAGGATGGAAGAGAAGCAGGAGCAGAGGGTCTGATCCTTGGGTCAGGAAGATCCCCTAGATGAGGAAATGGCAACCCACCCCAGTATTCTTGCCTGGAGAGTCCTATGGATAGAGGAGCCTGGAGGGTTACAGTTCATATAGGGTCGCAAAAAGTCGGACACAACTGAGCAACTGGGCCCCCCAGGCAGAGGCGAATGGATGCCCATATACTGCAGCACAGTAGAGATGCGGCAAGAGGGCCAGCCTCAGCAGCTCAGCTCTGAGGACCTGCATCACCGTGGCTGCCACCTGCAAAGTATGATCCTTAATACCACATCCTTTCCCTTCAATGCTCAGTCCCCACGAGCATCCTCCACGGGCCCAGCTCTGCAGTACGAAGTAGTTTTGAATTTTTGTATAAAGAAACATTCCCCCTAAAACGTGTTTCTATTTTATGTGAGCTTGTATTCAGAAATAGATTTTTCTTTCTTCTTATCAGAAATCAAGAGTTCCAGTTTCTAACCCAGCAACCGGATACAACTGCTCACCATTATGCTGCATTTGAAAAAGAAGAAAACGTATCATAGTTACCTGTTTTGCTTTGTCTAAGGACCCAGCTGGCCGTAGAGGGGGAGTTTTGAGGGCTGGTGCAGAGGGCTGGGTCTGTGAGCGTCCTGGCCATGCGGCCACAGCCACAGCCCAGTTTCCCCACCTGTACTGTGGTGGGGACGCCAGCCTCTGCCTGGCTGCAGGAAGCAAGACATGAGGTCTGGGCTGGGCCGGGCCAGCTCTCTAGGGCCCTCAGCAAATGGAAGCGAAGGAACATTAGCCTTGTTTTTGAACAATGTCACAAAGTTGCATAAGGAGGGTAGCTGCATTTATCGTGGGGCCTGATTCTGGCTTTCTGGAGCAATCCTGTGCAGCGTTCCTACAGCCTGAAAGGGAACACCCTTCCCACAGCCTCAATGCTGGCTGGTGACTCAGAGTACTGTTAAAAGGTGTGGCTGGGAAGCCACTTAGGCATCAGTATGGAACTGGACAGATTTGCCTCCCGTGGAGCTGCTCTGGAAAGGAAAGGGGAAGGGGGCCCTGCCCTCTCCTGCGAGGTGAGTGGGGCACTAGGAAGCAGCTTCCATCAGAAGCCCCTCCCTCCCAACGCGGCTGAACGCAGAGCCTAAAGCACATGGTGGCCCAGGCTCCCGGGCTGGCGGGGCTGGGGTGGGGTGCGAGCCCCATCGGGGGTGCTCCTCCCTCCGGAATGGGCCCAAAGCACCCCCCACCTGACACTCATATCGGGAGCGCAATATGGAACACGCATGGCCAGGGCGCTGGGTGCTCTACCAAGGCTTGGCCCACCCTCGGGACGACGGATTCTTACGCCCATTTTACAAATGAGGAAGCTGAGGCTGAAAGCCTGTCACACCGCCACCTGGAGGCAGAGCTGGGATTCCAACAGAATGGTCCCAGTGTGCTGAAAACTTTCCGAGACTCCCAAACGGGTGTCTGTGGGGAGCGGGAGAAACGTCCGGAAATGCAACTGCTGGGGCCACGACGGCTCTGGGTGAAGGCGCACGTGTAGGGCAGGTGCCATTTTTTAAAAGGACTTTCTGTGTTGTCTCATTTACGTTTTACGTTCTCTGCAGCGGGAGCTGGTATTTTTACCTCACAGGTGAGGAGGCGGATGTTAAATTGCTTCCCAAGGCCACCCAGACACTGTCCTGACCGTCCCCTCTGCGACCCCTGGACTCCAGCTCCACATCTGTGCAATGGGGACTTGAAGTCACAGCCTCCGAGAAGGTCAGGGTTAACTGAGGGAACGGAAGGGAAACGCTTTAGCGACTGCAAAACGCCGCCCGGATACTAAGGAGTATTATTATTTACTAAAATAGCTTCGTGGGGAGAGTGCAAGCAAGGCTGAGAACGACAAGGTTCTGGATTCAATCCTAGCTTTGGCAGGATGCGTAAGCTGTATTCCTCCTAGAGCTGGAAGCCCCCACGAGCAGGGGCCCTATCTGGTTTGCCTCAGTCTTCCCAGGTCCCAGCTCTAGGTATGGCACAGAAAGAGCCCTTAAAAAATCTTGGCTGGACTAGTCAGGATTAATTCAGGACAGCAGCAGAGGGTGGAAGGGAAGAAAAATAGACTCAAGGGCTGGAGGTGGCCTCAGGGTAATCAGAAAATTGATCTTCCAGGTGGGGTCACTTCTGAGAATAAAAAGGACATTTTTAGTAGTCATGATAAGCCAGGACTGTTCTAGGCCAACCACGACATACGGTCACTCTGTTTGCTGATCATTTCATCTGGTCCCCATGTTGTGAGGGAAACTGAGTCCCAGTAGGAGGCACCAGAACCTGATGCTGGGAAAGACTGAAGGCAAAAGGAGAAGAGGGCTGAGGATGAGACGGTTGGACGGCATCACCGACTCAATGGACATGAACTTGGGCAAACTCCAGGAGGTGGTGATGGACAGGGAGGCCTGGCGTGTTGCAGTCCATGGTGTTGCAAAGAGTCAGACACGACTGAGTGACTGAACAAGAACAACAACAGGAGGCATGGAGCCAGGTATAACCCAGGGTTCCTGGTACCCTCACGGGTCTGCTCTCAAAAGAGCAGCTAGGAATGGGTGGAGCTTGCTTTTCGGACCTGCAGCTCACTGGAAGGAATTGGGTGTTCTCCATATAGTCCAAAGTTTCTGTTGGGTAAATATCAACCCTTCTGGGCTGGTTACTAAGGGCCTGAGCAGTTGCTAAGCAGCCACATGACCTCATGGGGGCTATTGTTCAGCAGTCAATAGGCATCCTTGAGTAACATTCTTCTACTCCCAAATCCCAAGGGCTCCTGGGGTTCTCTGTAAAGAAGCCAGAGATTATCAGGCGCAGAAGCAGTTGACAGAACCATGCTTGCTTTCTGGGGTGGGGGTGCACTGCAGCCTCTCAGAGCAGAGCATAGGAAGGCTGGGTACCCAGTGAGAACCCATCAGTAGCTGATACGAGCAGCAGAAACAACACAGGAATAGAGACCTAACCCATGAGCAGCGACTGACCCTCTCTCATCCACCTGAACACACACTGCCTCAGTTTGGTCCCAAAGCAGCCATATGGACGGGAGGGTTGCAATGATCACCCCATTTCAAAATATAGGAAGCCGAGGTCCAGAAAGAAGAAACAGCTGCCCAAAGCCGGCCCCAAACCCTCACCAGGTGTAGGGTACAGAACAGCAGCCACCCAAAGACATCCGTATTCTAACCCCTGAGCCTCTGATTATGTTAGGTTGTGCGGCAAAGGGGAGTGGAGGTTGCAGCTGGCCTGAAGGATGCTCATCGCTGACCTGAAGACCGAGGACAGGCCCATGAGAATCATGGCCGCTTTTAGGAGCTGGAAAATGCGGGGACTCAGATTCTCCACGAGCGCCTGCAGAAGGGAACACAGCCCTTGGTGTTAGCCCTGTAGACTTGCATCAGACTCCTGACTTAGATGTGCTCAGTCGCTCAGTTGTCTCTGACTCTGCCACCCAATGGACTGTAGCCCACCAGGCTCCTCTGTCCATGGGCTATCCCAGGCAAGAATATTGGAGTGGGTTGCCATGCCCTCCCCTAGGAGGGAGGGATCGACCCCGGATCTCTTGCATCTCCTGCATCAGTATGTGGATTCTTGATCGCTGAACCAAAGGGGAAGCCCTTGACTTAGAGAGCTAGCTGGTACATGTTAAGCTACTTGGTTTGTGAGAATTTGTCACAGCACCGACAGGAAACTACGCACGAGGGACAGAAGTCCGCAAGGTCTGAGCCAAAAGGGGGCTTTGGAGGTGGTTCAGCTAACTTAGAGTTAAGGAAATGAGAGGCCCAGAGAAATGAAGTGATTTGGTCAGGGTCACAAAGCAGGTGACACATAACGACAGAGACCTGCTGGGGACCAGCCCCAGCTGATCCAGGGTATTCGAAGGAGAGACGGCCTAGGCGACTATTTATATGCTAATTAGAGATATAGAGAACAATAGAATGAGGATAGCTCAGTAGGAAAATTCAGTGGAGAAAAGAAGCTGAGTAGCTTGGTTTACGCGGGAGACCAATAAAACTTCAAGACAAGAAGTTTGCACCACTGACGTAGGCCGCAGGCGCCCTCTCGAATAGCGGAAGGTGCCTCACCTTAGACACCTTCTCGAGTGGGTCTTAGAAGCCCAGGCATAATTAGTAAGCGTGGTGGGTTCCGCGCTCCAGATGGAGACTCAGCTGGAAGTTAAAGGGAAGAATGACATGGGGAGACCAAGCGCTGGTGAACAAGGCCCGTAGCTTTATTTTTAACAGGGGCTTTTATACCCTAAGTTACACACAGAGGATAATAGGGGATGCAAAGTCAGCAGTCTTTGATTCTTATCAAAAACCAAGGTTTCTTTCCTGCAAATTTATCGTATACAAATGGTTTAGGTGATTTACATCATCTTCTGGCCAGAAGGCCTACTAACATTTTATGACTCTTGACAAGGACTTATCAACAAAGACTTATTTTCTCTAAGAGTAATTATTTTAAGGTTTGGCACCATCTTCCAAAGATAAAATTGCATTCCTATAGGGTGGATGTGTAATGGGTTTACAACAAAGGAAAGAATTTATTACCTTAAGGGTCTAAAGTTACTAACACCAAGGCCACTACTTATTTTTTACTATATACCAACTATTAATTAATACACATTCAAGGATACAATTCAGGGGATGTGAAAACTTGGCAACAAGCATTGACTCATCAATGAAATCCTTTACTAGTTTATTCTGACAGTTTTTAACTCTCTGAGAGGCTCTAAGCTATTTGAATATCTTAAGCTTCCCGTGCCTCTGGAGGCTAGGAGACTGTAAACAATCGTATGCATAGCTGCAGGAGTCCGGGTAAACTTGTCAGGCGAGTTAGAGAGCCATCTGAGGGGTTTGGATTTAAACACTCCTAATTGCCCAGGAACTTTATTAATTGGAGCTGTAAGTTAACTCTTTGACAGAGAGAGAGTGAGATGGTGGTAGGGGACAGCCCCTAGTAAAGTCAGAGGTGAGAGCACAAAACAATAAAGTAGGCAGACTCTGGTTTTTGGGGGGAAAATGCTCGAGAATATCCGGGAGGACTCCTGGGGCTCGATCCCGCCTTTGCGTATGCCGAGCCTCCTTCCTCATGACCTTTGTCGTGAGCAGAATGCCTCACCGGCTCCCCGCAGAGACCTGCAGGTGTGCTCAGCCCTCCTCAAGGCTCCTGACACTGTCCACCGAGGGGCCTGTGTTCCAGGCAGCTTCTCTGCTGATTCTCTACTACCAGTCTCACTGGAACCCTGGACCTCAAACCCCGTCCCCTTTGTCTCTCTCAGCCAGAGGCAGGTGGGTGGCCCGTTTTATGACAAGCAGGAGCCGCTTTCCTCCTGTGTAGGAGGTGGTGGCCTGGAGTCAGCACTCACAGCCCACAGTCTCGGAGCCTCAGTTTCCTCATCTGAAAATGGACACAGCCCTCCTCTGCATCAGCTGGAGGGAACACAGAGCAGAAGGTCAAAGGGAAAGCCTGTGGCACATGCCTGGCATGCAGGTGGCACTCAGTGCCTGTTCCATCCTTTTTCTCAGTCAAGCCCAGGCCTGCCCTGGGTCCCCCACAGCCACTGGCTCTAAAGCCTTTGGAATTCCAGGGCCTCCTTCCCAGAAGAGCCTCATCTCTGCCTGGCACACAGAAGGTACTCAATGAATGCTGGTGGAATGGACCCCAGGACTGGGGTCCATTGGATGTTCCTCTTTCTCTGTTTTGCCTAACAGGCCCCGTATGTTTCCATCAAGCTCCAGCTCACATGCCCCCTCCTCCAGGCAGCCTTCCTTGATCCCAGGGTGCAAGTCATGCTGCACTCTTTGTGCTGGGTTTCAGCTTCCCTGTGGTACTGTGGGTTTCATGTTTAGGGCTCAAGCACGCTATCAGACACCTGCGGGCTCCAGTCCTGGCCTTGCCTGTGTGGTTCTAGGGTAGTTACGCCTCCTTTCTGAGTGGTTTCTCCTCTGATCAGTGGGAATAATGACAGCACCTCCATCACTGGGTTGTCAGGAGGAGCACAGGAACTGCTGCATGGAAAGGGTATAGCATAGCAATGGCACGGAGCGGGCTTGCAGTAAGTGGCTGTGTTTTCAGGAGAAAGGTTATCATTCTAGATGCTTCCTAGGGTAAAATTGAGGTCCCCAGGGCAGGGGCGTGTCTGATTCATCTCTGATAGACCTCAGATCTTTACCGAGTACCTACCCTGTGCCCAGCTCTCCTCTAGACCTGGGAGGACAGAGGGGAACAAGGCCCTGCCCCCTTGAGCTGACTTTTCAGTGGTGGGGGAGGCAGACATGATACAATCTGCCCAAGTGAAAATAGAAGGTACCAGGGGCTCCTGTGATGGTCCAGTGGTTAAGAGTCTACCTTGTAATGCAGGGGACAATGGCTCAGTGCCTGGTCCAAGAAGATCCCACATGCCTTGGAGGAGAGCAGCTAAGCCTGCGTGCCACAAATACCGAGCCCACGTGCTGCAGCTACTGACACCCGAGCGCCCTAGAGTCCATGCTCGGCAACAAGAGAAGCCTGCACACCACAGCCAGAGAGTTGCCTCCATTCGCTGCAACTAGAGAGAGCCCGTGCACAGCAACACAAATCCAGGGCAGCCAATAAATAAAGTCATGAAAACATTTAAAACCAGAATATACCAGGCAGGGGCAGGGAGTCATTGCAAATGATGCCTGGAGACACAGCAAGGGGCAGGGAGAGATGGGAGACCCTCTGCTTTGGGTAAGGGGCCGAGGAAGGCCTCTCTAAGAAGGACATATTTAAGCCCCTATCAGAGTAAAGGGAGTAGAGTGAGCCATGTAGACGCATTCCTGGAGAGGGAACAGAAAGGGCAAAATCCCCAGTGAGAAGAGTATGTATCTGGTGTGTTTGAGAAACAGCAAGGAGGCCACGTAGTGTGTGCTCAGAACACATATACACAACTGACATGTTATCACATTACTTCTACCATTTTACAGAAAATATTTAGTTATGCCCATTTATTTATTCTTTCCTATTAATCAGAAACTCATATTCAGTGAGCCTCTTCCAAGTATTATTAGGTCATAGCAATCCTTTGGGGTGGGTACAATTGTCCCCCTTTTTGTGCAAAGCTAAGCCTCAGAGAGGTAATGTGCTTTGCCTAAGGTCACACAGCAGGTAGGTTAAGTCAGGATTTGAACCCAGGACTGTGTGATATTTCAGTTCTGGCTTTTTCTCCCAGGATAGGCTTGGGAGGTGCTCACGCTCCCTGATTCCTGCTGCCCCACCATGAGTTACTCCCAGCCCCAGAGGGTGCCTCCCTCCTTCATTCCTTGGTAGCATATCTATAAACAGTCTCCAGTCTGGGTCTCTGTTCTGAGACCCAGGGGTGAGCGTGTAGAGTTGCCCCTGGGATGGCCACTGTGGCCTCGGGAAGGCACTCCCAAGGCCTAAGATGCTGGAGGGTAGGCAGACCCTTGGGGAGCGTGGATTTCTAAGAAGTAGACCAGGAAAGTCAAGTCACAGATGCTCCACAGGCTCAGTCCCGGTCTCTCAAAGCCAGGGCAGCCTCTGGGTGCCTGGATGAGGCTGGATTCCCAGGGAGGTTGTGCCTCAGTGATGCAAGGGAAGGAGACAGAACTTTCTAATAGAAGAGCTGACGGAAGGAGATGGCAGAGAGATCCCAGGGCAGGGCTCCAGGACAGACCAGGCTGCAGGGTGAGGCACAGAGTGGCCGTGGAGGGTACAGGATTCACAGAGGACAGGGCCCAGTCCTGGCATCAACTTCACAGCGAGGGAAGAGAATGGATTGGGCACTGAGGTGGGTACCACAGGGCACAGTCACCAAGGGCTGCATCTAGAGCAGGGCGAGCAGTCAGAAGTCACTGGAACAAATGTTGTATGTGTGTGTTCAGTCACTCAGTCGTGTCCGACTCCTTGTGGCCCCATGGACTACAACACACCAGGCATCCCTGTTCTTCACCATCTCCCGGAGTTTGCTCAAATTCACGTCCACTGAATCGGTGATGCCATCCAACATCTCATCCTCTGTCGCGCCCTTCTCCTCCTGCCTTCAATCTTTCCCAAGAAGTGTTGTATCAGAGGGCAATGTTCTGCACCATTATTCTGCTTTTATCCTTCCCCCTGCCATCATTTATCTCAGTCAGTGGCAGAGCAGGGACTCGAACCCTGATCTGCGTGAGTGCGAAGCTCAGGCTGTTTATATGCTATCCTGACAAGAAGCAGCGGGTGGGTCACGGTGGTGAAAGGGTCAAGGTGCCTGGGGAGGAAGTGCTGTCAGATGTCCAGCAGCAGGACTAGGAATGCCCCGAAGCTGGGGGTGTGGCCGGTGCCTGCTGGCTGAAGACACTACTGTGAAGGCAGCATGGCAAGGGAGTAAGTAATCCGCGGACATTTCCCCCATATTCGGAAGTAAGGCAGTACCAGCAAGGAAGGACAGAATCCTAATCGGCTACTCGGCAGAATGAAGTGGGCTGCCTGACACGGTGATGCCTGTGGGGTCTCCTCGGGGTCAGGCAGCCTGGATTGCCCTAGGAAATTGCTCATTCCTGACTCTCAGACTGTGGGACTTTGACGGGGCTCCCAGGATGGGTGTGAATCCCAGCCTGGGCCAGACAAAGCTTTGCAGTCCCCACCTGGTGAGCAGTCTGTGGATGTGTGCGTGACCTGTGAGCCACCGGAGTGTCAGTCTTAAGACTCTGTAAGCTACAGGGAGTGCTCTTTTTCTCTTGGGATGGCTGACCTGAAGCTGCTGGGGGCCACCCATGCCGCCACAGAAGGAGAGAATGCCTAAGGGTGCAGCCCAAACAGGGAGAAGCAGAAAAGAGAGATGGAGAGAGAGGAAGATAATAAGTTCTGCTGACATTGTATCACCCCCTGGATCCAGCTGTACCTGAAGCCTATTGCCCTAGGACTCCTTAGTTACACGTCAGTAAATTCCTTTTTAGACCGGCCAGTTTGAGTCACTTTCTATAAAAAGGCTCTTGACTTACATAGCTTTAACTTCCTGGGAACAAAAAAGAGAGAATGGAACTCAGAAGAAAAAAGGAGAAAGATGGGTGAGGGGAAGAAGGAGTGAGAATTACTGTTTCATGGTATAGAATTTGAGTGTTGCAAGATGAAAAGATTCTAGAGGTCTGTTCCACAAGCATGTGAAAAAACTTAACACTGCTGAACAGTTTTTCCAGTGGTCATGTACGGATGTGAGAGCTGGGCCAGAAAGGAGGCTGAACGCTGAAGAATGGATGCTTCGGAACTGTGGTGTTGGAGAAGACTCTTGAGAGTCCCTTGGACTGCAAGGAGATGAAACCAGTCCATCCTAAAGGAAATCAATACTGAATATTCATTGGAAGGACTGATGCTGAATCTGAAGCTCCAATACTTTGGCCTCCTGATGTGAAGAGCTGATTCATTGAGAAAGACCCTGATGCTGGGAAGGACTGAAGGCAGGAGGAGAAGGGGACGACAGAGGATGTGATGGTTGGATGGCACCACAGACTCAATGGGCATGAATCTGGGCAAACTGCAGGAGATAGTGAAGGACAGGGAAGCCTAGCATGCTGCAGTTCATGGGGTCGCAGAGTCAGACATGACTGACAACAACAGAAGGGTACGCTTAAAAATGACTGAGGGAGTAAAATTTTAAAAACTAGCATGTAAAAAACACGGGTGAGGGGAGACCGGAGAACAGAGAGGGGAGGAAAGGGAGGCAGGAGAGGAGAGGGCAAGAGAGGAAAGAGGAGAGTGACAGAAGGTGGCCCTGCAGCCCCCAGGAGTGAGGCCAGCTGCTCCTGCCACCTACTCCGCTATTTTTATACCGCGTGGCTCTCAAGGTAACTTCACACCTGTTATGCCTGTCCTTCAAATCCTACTTCGTTTTCCAACATTTTAGAAACCCCTTCCTTCCCCGAGAAACTCTACCTGCTTCACTGAATTCCTTATTTTTTTGAAACGCGTGTATTCCTGGGAGGGGTAACAAGCAGAACTACAGGTATGGGTTTCCCTGGCGGCTCAGTGGTTGAAGAATCCGCCTGCCAATGTAGGAGATGTGGATTCTATCCCCGGGTCGGGAGGAGGAGGAAACAGCAACCCCCTCTAGTATTCTTGCTAGCATAATTCCGTCGACAAAGGAGCCTGGAGGGCTAAGGTCCAGGGGGTTGCAAAGAGTCAGACACAACGACTGAGAATGCACACACGCAAATGCTGGTAACCTCTGGGGCCCCGCCGTTTCTGTTCATGAAGCACTTTCACATTTGACATCTTGTGGAGGCCTCTCAGACACCGGTGAGGTAGTCAGGGATGCTATCAGCCCATTTTATAGATGAGTAGATCTAGTGTGAGGACATGCAGCGGGGTGCTGGGTTTGCATCTGGGTCCTCTGGCTTCCAGTCCTGCCCTCTGAGACGTGGCAGGGCGGGGGATGGGGGACACGGGGGACGCGGGTGGGGCGGGTTGGAAGCTTGGAGCTCATCTGCAGACCTCATCGACTTCTCAAGGTTCACTCTGGGCTTGATTAGGAAGAACCTCCGAGGAGGCACAAGACCCACAGGTGACATCCCGTGAGTGTTCCCTCATGGGGAGCTCAGGAGTCCTGGGTATTCCATTTCCAAAGCAAAATGATTTAAAGATGCAGCAGGCAGTTCAAATGCAGGCAGGAACTGCTTAACATTCTTCCTTTCAAGTTTCCGTGCTGGGCGATTTGGTTTCCGTCTGGGGAGGAGTGAAGTTGCTCCTGCTTAAAGGCACTGCTGATAACGACAATGCTGTCCTCTTGCAAGGCTTTGATCACTGGGTGCATTTGACTCTCACTTCCCAAACCTGAACAGCTGGTCCAGGCCCTTTCACATTCAGCAGGCAATTAAATTTTCACAAAAAGAAGGTGAAACTCCAGGGATAATGAGATGAGAGCAAAGCAAAGGCAGCAGCTGGGCTTCTGAACAAACCAGGGGAAAAGCGCGATGTGGTGGACACCTCTCTAACGAGGGGTCGCAGACAGGCCAGGGTGGGGCGCTGTGGGACCCTTGGTGGGGACACACCAAGCTTCTGACACGGCTGTGGACAGCCAGGACCTGCCCTCGGAGGAGGGACACGGCTCAGCAGGTGCCAAGGCAGAGGCTGACAACTTGTGCTGTTTCACTGAGGCTCACTCCCTGATGCATTCAGAATAAAAAGGAACCTCCCCACGGCCTTATAGCTGAGAAGACCCTTAAATGCCCCATGGGCCCAGGTGAGCCCCATGCTTCTTTTCTCCTCCTCCAGTCTCAGGAGATGGCTCCCAAGGCCGGTCGACCAGCTGCCTGCCACCCACCACAGGCTCACAGCCAGCCCCCTGCCCCAGCCTGTCTGCAGACCGTACCTCTCACCCATCTCCTTACATGGTCACCCTCCTCATCATGCCATGGTCATCCACCATCACTGCTGGCCTGAATGAATGTCATACCCTTGGCCTGGCCTCTGGCCTCCACTATCACCCCTTAAGATCAATCCACTCTCCAACAGAAGAATCTTCTGGAAGCTGGATCCCACGGCAGGAGGCTTTGGTCCTTTAATGGCTCTCCTGCAGTTACGATGACGTCCAAACTCCACACACGTCCTGCTGGCCCCCTACCCTCCCTCCTCACATCAGCATCTCCTACTTGGGCTCCAGTCACCCTGGCCTTCCTTCAGTGTTCCCAGGGCATGACACTGGGTCCCACCTCAGGGCCTTTGCATACCCTGCTCCCTTTGCCTGCACCCCTCATGCCCTGTTTTATTCCCAACAAATCCTTATGATCATCTAGGTCACCACTGTGGAATGCTCTTCCCTGACCCTCTCATCAGAAGCCATTCTCAATATGCTCACGTAGCCCTGGGTTGGTACATGACCTCATGGAGCAGAGCCCCATGTCAAGCTAATAGCATCCACCTGTTGCCCTAGAAAAATGCTTCTATTAATAGCTTGCTTAAGCAGCAGTACTTGGGGGGCCTCTTTGTTACAGCAGCACTGCCTTTATTGCACTAATACATACTTTTGAGGCAGTAGGTGGTCCGGGAAAGGGAAGTGACTAGTTTCAAGGTCACACAGACCCCTGTGATTTCTACTGCTCCCCCCCTCTCACTTGGGCTTAGCCACTGGGTCCTGACAACTGGAATTCTGGAAGCCTTCTGAATCCATTCTTGCTTCTGTGCCACCTCAGCTGTATCTCTGATTCAGTTCCTCCAATGGTTACTACAACAGCCTCCCCCCAAATCAAAAGCCTCCCCATAGGTGGATTCCCCTAAAACCTGGCCATTACTTTGCTGGATGTATTGTCTTGCTAAACTCAGAAGGATGGTGTAATGTCCAGACTTACACAAAACTCTCTGCCAGCTCCCTGGTTGCCTGAGGACAAGGTCCAGTGTCCTGCGACATTCACTATTGATTCCAGTGCTCTTCTCCAGCCTTCAGCCCATCGGGGTAGTAATAAGTCAGGCAGACTCAGCTTAAAATCTTGGCCTAACCCATTCCTAACTGGTAACTTGGGCAAGTGACTTCGTCAAATGTAAGGCAGTGATTAAGAGAATGGGATCTGAGGTCAGACTGCCTGGGAGTCCTGCAGACCAGCTGTGTGACTTTGGGAAAGTTAGTGAACATCTCTGTGCCTTTTCTTCCCCTTCTCTCATTTCATCCACTCGTCCTTCCCCCCAACCACCCACTCACCTGTCTGTCTACCCATCCATCTTCCCATCTGTCCACCCACCCTTCCATCTGTATATGTCCAGTCACTGCATCTGTCCACCCATCGGCCAACTGTTTGCCCATCAGGCCATCTGTTCACTGCTTAACTGTCTGTGGGCTCACCGCCACGCCCCCATTTGTCTACCCATCTGTCCACCTATCCCTCTTATCCATCCACCCACCCGCCCACTCATCTGTCCATCCACCTACCACATCCATCCATCTACTTGCTTCTTCATCTCTGTACCCGCCTACACATCCATCCATCCATCCATCCATCCACCCACCCGCCCACTCATCTTTCTGTCCACCTACTACGCCCATACGTCCACTTTCTTCTTCATCTGTGCACCCATCTGCCCATCCATCCACCCACCTGTTGGTTCATCCAAAAGCCCATCATCCGTTATCTGTCAACACCTACTGCTCACCTGCAGTCCAATGGCTGAACCAAGTTAAAACAGATGACATCAGAGGCTGGGGGTAAGAGCTAACGCTCATGCTTGTATCCCAGGTCCATGCTAATAGGGGCAGGGCACCACCCATAACCAGTGGTTTCTGTCCACCATGCCAGTGGTTTGGGGGCCCATCTGATCCAACACCCCTTTTACTATCTAGAAAGCAAATTCACAACTAATACGACCTAGCAATATATGTAATTAAAGGGCCTATAATGCCCCAACTGCAAATACAGGGGAGAAAAGAAAGGAAAATCATGTGTGCATGTCCACATCACAATGCCTCGCTGTGACGGCTCCAGAAGATATGATGATGCCATCGGACAATGGATCCTACTGGGCATGAAGGTTTGGAAGAGAAGACACCATTCAACCGAGAGTTGCCAACTCTTTTCTTCATGTTTGGCAAATTCATATGTATATGTATATACATATACATACACACGCTGAATCACTGGAAATGTGACAGCTACTAGCAGCTACTGTGGGGCTATTCTATCAGCACCAAAATATCTTAAAACTACAGGTGACACTGCTGGTCCTGGGTTTTAAACTGGGGACGCAGCTCTTAGTGGAGTTCTAAATAAAATCAAGTACAGGTTTGCCCTGATTTACTTGGTGAGTTTGCTGCAAATTCCCTTATGTATCAAGTGTCAATACGTAACACAGAGTTCAGTTCTGCGCTTACATACAAACGAACAGGATCTTCAGCAATATCAACATTCAATGAGAAACCACTGTCAGACACAGGACAGGCCCACGTGCATAGCGGGGTCGCTACATCCTGATGGTCGTTGATCAGTTGCTAAGTCATGTCTGACTCTGTGACTCCATGGACCGCAGCACTCCAGGCTTCCTTGTCCTTCACCATCTTCTGGAGGGAGTTTGCTCAAATTCATGTCCACTGAGTTGGTAATGCTATCTAACCATCTCAACCTCTGCCACCCCCTTCTCCTTTTGCCTGCAGTCTTTCCCAGGATCAGAGTCTTTTCCAATGAGATGGCTCTTTGCATCAGGTGGCCAAAGTATTGGCGGTTAGCTTCAGTCCTTCGGTGAATATTTCGGGTTGATTTCCTTTAGGACTGATTTGATCACCTTGCAGTCCAAGGGACTCTAAAGAATGTTCTCCAGTATCACAGCTCAAAAACATCAATTCTTCAGTGCTCAGCCTGCTTTATGGTCCAACTCTCATATTGGTATATGATTACTGGAAAAACCAGAGCTTTGACTACATGGACGTTTGTCGGCAAAGTGATGCCTCTGCTTTTTAATATGCTGTCCAGGTTTGTCATAGCTGTCCTCGCTCATAACTGCCAACAGGGCCCGGCCACTGTGACAACCCCGAATGCTCGCCATTGGCAGCCAGACCTGGCCCCTTCCTTTCAGAGTCGGGTCTTCTGGAGCCAGTGCCTCCTACCAGCCAGAGTTGGTGAGGGCCAAGGACCCAAGGCATACGCTGCAACCCATGAGGCTCCATCTTAGCCACAGCTGATCAAAGCCCAGAAGCACTAAATGCCCTTTTGGAATGAATGGGCTATATGTCACAGTAAGAGGAGTTTTGCAACTGGAAGTGCTAAAACCAAAGCCTCACCTGGGTGACATGAGGGAATTCTACTGGCCTCTCCAAGCCTTGGTTTCTGGAATAACTAAATCAGAATAATAACATCTCTTGTGCTGGGAGGAGGCCAAATAAAACCTGTATTTGCTGATCCTGACTCTGTTCACACTGACAGGAGGGACACAGGTTGAGAGAGGGCTCGCCAGCTGGGTTTTAGGCGATCAGCCTTTGCATGCTCAGTTGCTCAGTTGTGTCCACCTCTTTGAGAACCCATGCACTGCAGCCCTGCAGGCTCCCCTGTCCATGGGATTTCCCAGACAAGAATACCGGAGTGGGTTGCCATTTTCTTCTCCAGGGGATCTTCCCGACCCAGGGATCTAACCTGCATATCTTGCATCTCCTGCATTGGCAGGGGGATTCTTTACCACTGAGCCACCTGGGAAGCCCTTTGGCCATCTGAGGGCACCCCTGGCCTTGGGCAAGAGGCGTGACTTCTCTGAGTCTCTGTTTTCTCTTCTATAAAATGGAGATGATAACAAGATCTGCCTCACAAGATAGTTGTGAGATTTTCATGAGAAAATTCATGCAAAGGGCTTTGCAGAGGTGCTTCAGCCAGCGCAGGTTCTCAAGAAATGTGAGCTCCAGCATTGCTGTCACTCCTATTAATGATGACCATAAGCAGGAGGAATATGTGCTGGGCTTGGGAATGGGATATGGTGATGGAAACAAGGACAGTGGGCGCTCCCTGCAGGCCAGGACTGTGCTTTATCCACAGCGCCTAGCAGGTGCTCAGGGAACTGTGAATGGCTCCCGGGTGCAGGCAGAGTATCACTGAGTGGTCCTTGGTACCCAGAGGGTCGTGGAGTCGGAGGGAATGGTGTGATGGAGGCGGCATGGACTTCCTGAGAAGCCTTTCTGAGAAGGGCTGAGACAGTATCTCCTGTTTGACCAACTCCCAAAATTAGGCAAGTAGAAAGCTTGGGGAAGAGATCGTTTATTGCCAAAGCCAGGCTCTGTCCCTCAAGGAAGTAAGGAGAATCAAGAGGGTGGGCTGGTCCTTTCCAGGGGAGGCCCAAGGCCCAAGTCATGCCCCTGACTCCACGGCAGGCCCTTCCAGCATCAGGGGTAGAGCTGCTGCTGAATGAGGGGCAGCCCTTTGCTTCTGCTCATCCCTCAAGGGGGAGACTTGGGAGGGTGGCTGGGGTATTCCTGGACCAGGATACCAGAGCTAAGTCAGCTCCCACCTTTCTGCTGCCCACATATTCCAAAGACACGTGGGGCTGAGCGGAGCTGCTGAAAGCAGGCCTGGACTTTGAGGCCCTGGCGGGATCAGGGATTGGGTGGCCTGTGCTGTGAGAAGCCACATATCTGACATTCAGAGAGAGAAAAATCTCCTGGAAAACCTCCCACAGAAAACCTAAATACTCCAAGATCTAAACAGACACAGGTTCACGTGGCTGGAGCTCAGGGAAAGTTTGCTTCCCACACTTCGGCTCTGATTGTTGAACAGTCATTTTACTAGCAGCTATTTTTGACTCTCTGCTTCAGAAATGTCCTTTTGAGAAAGAGGCTTGGAGCCATTGCCTCCTGCTCAGTTTGAGCACCACACGTGAATTCTTGGATAAGGTCAGACAACATCCCCTAAGAGTAGCTCCAGTGATGCTCAGAATGCCCAACTCTAAAACCATCTCCTTCCATTCGCACTCATGTGAGCCACTCAGTTGTGTCTAAGTCTTCCCAACCCCATGGACTGCAGCCCGCCAGGCTACTCTGACAATGAAATTCTCCAGGCCAAGAGTACTGGAGAGGGTTGCCATTTTCTTCTCCTAGGGGTCTTCCTGACCCAGGGATCATATCCGGGTCTCCTGTATTGCAGGTGGAGTCTCTACCATTTGAGCCACCAGGGAAGCCCTTCCATTCGCATGGTTCCCACTATTTAGAATGAGGTGTGTAGACTTGGTTTTCTATTTTCCCTGTCTTGTTTTGGTTTGAACAGCAGACAGACAAGCTAAGAACCTACCAACTGACCAGTGTCAGGGAAGATAGAGAGGAGAGAGCCTTGCCATCAGCAGGAAACAACAGTCAGGCCAACTACAGCCACATGCTGGTAGTCACAGCGCCTCCCTGTTTCGACTGTGCCTCCGGTTAACTCTCTTTTTCCAGATGAGGAAACCCGGGCTCAGAGAGGTGACGGGAGCTGCTGAGCTCACATTCCAGGGATGTTAAAGAGCCGGGCATCACATCCTTACGTGGCTCCAAAGCCCACACTCCACCTGGGAGTGATAGTGACAAAGCTGACCAACAGTGGACACAGCAGCTGCTCTTTACTGAGCACCTCACGTGGGCAAGGCACTGGCCTGCTGTACAGGTGATGCAGTTTAATCGGCTCCACGCATCACTCACATCCCCCTGGGAACTATGCAGCCTATTTTTTAGGTGAGGGGACATAAGCTTAGAGAGATGAAGTGAATCACCCTGGGTCCCAACAGGGAAGTGGTAGAAATAGGAGTTGATTCCTTTCCTCTTCCAAAGAGTGGTACAGATGCTTTTAAACACGACCCTGACAATCAGTTTTTCTTATTTCAGTTGTTATGGATTATTTGCATGAACCAGAAACAAAACTTAACTAGAACGTAAACACTGACCTCCTGGAAAGAGGAAGAGAAAGAAAGGATAGAGATTATTATTCTGTATTATTCCTTATGACAAAACTAAGAATGATATTTAACAGAAACAGACATATGGACATAGAGAACCGACTTGCGGTTGCCAGGGTGGATAGGGTGGGGAAGGGATGGATTGGGAGTTTGGGATTAGCAGATGCAAACTAGTATATAGAGGATGGATAAACTACAAGGTCCCACTGTATACCTAAGGAACTATATTCAATATTCTGTAGTAAACCATAATGGAAAGCCATAATGGAGAAGTTTTATATATAACAGAATTACTTTGCTGTAGAGTAGAAATGAACACATTGCAAATTAACTATGCATGTGTGCCCAGTTGCTTCAGTCATGTCCCACTCTTTGTGATCCTATGACTCCTCTGTCTGTGGGATTCTCCAGGCAAGAATACAAGAGTAGGTTGTCATGCCCTCAATCCAGGAGATCTTCCCAACCCAGGGATCAAACCTGCATCTCTGGTGTCTTTTGCCTTGCAGGAGGATTCTTTACTGCTGAGCCACCAAGGAAGCCCCCAAATTAACTATACTGAAAAAAAGAAAAGAGAAAAAAAATAAATGATGAAAGTGAGAGAGTTCAAGGAAAAATGTTAAGCTGAGCCTTTCAGAGCATTGTGCAGTGTCTGAGTAAGAAGAGACTCAGGCTCAGCCCTTGGGGGTGACAGTGGAGGAGGAAAGACCCAAGAAACGAAGGGTCCTGGGGAGGATCAGCAACTCCAGGCCTCTGGGGTTCACAGCACACACTCCTCTTTACAATCCCTGGGGCTGCCTTTACCTATGGACTCTATTTTACAATCTGGGACCCTGGGCTGGCCAAGAGACTTTGGGGAAATTTCCAAGCATGAAAAGAGAGAAACTAAAATTGGGAAGGTGAACTAGCGGCCAGGAGGGAGGGTGCATTTTAATTTTACGGCTCATTTGAGACACAGGAATCATGTCTAAGATATAGCCTAACCCAACACATTGCCCCTGGGACACCTGCCGTTTACTTTGCCTGGTACCTAAACTCTTCCCTTTATTTCGGGAGCTGCCCATCTTGTGACTCAGAACCCACCATCATACTCAAGAAGCTGAAAATGCCTGTGGATGGCTCCCCCGCCTCTGCCGCACAGGGTCAGGCACGTGACCCAGGCTCCACTGGCCAAACAGCCCAGCCCCGGCATCTGGAGCGAGGGGGTGCAGAGGCAATGACCTTGGGAGTGTGGTCTTCCCAGGCTAGTTCTATTGTAAAGTGTGGGGACATGATCCTGGCCAAGCAGCCTTGAACCTGGTTCTCAGTATTTGCTGTGAGTTCCTTCAAGGCCCAAGGTGCTTTAAATTAATTCCTTTTCGCCCAAATCATCCAAGTTCAATTTCTGTTGTTTGCAGTCTAAAATTGAGGCAGATCCAGCACTTTGTGGGTTACTTGCCCGGGGGCATTTGCAATTAAAATAAGAGGCCCCCTAGAAAGAGGTCAAGGAGATCAAATCAGTCAATCCTAAAGGAAATCAACTCTGAATATCCATTGGAAGGATTGTCACTGAAGCTGATACTTTGGCCCCTGATGTGAAGAGCTGATTCATTGGAAAAGACCCTGGTATTAGGAAAGACTGAAGGCAAAAGGAGAAGGGGGCAACAGAGGATAAGATGATTGGATGGCATCACCTATTCAATGGACATGAGTTTGCGCAAACTCAAGGAGATAGTGGAGACAGAGGAGCCTGGCGTGCTTTAGTCCATGGGGTCACAAAGAGTCAGATACGGCTTAGGGACTGATCAGCAGCAACAACAACCATGTTCACTCTAGAGGCTCTAGGGGAGAATCTATTTCCTTAACCTTAATCGCATCCTTTTACCATGTAAGGTAACATACTAATAGGTTCTGGGGATGAATTTGTGGGCCATTATTCTGTCTATGACAGGCTGCCCTGTGGCCCACTAAGATTCATGTCTATACCTCATGCAAAATACATTCACTCTATCTAAAGGTCCCCCCAGTTATCATTTCATTACAGCAGCAATTTGAAGTTCAAAATCTCATCTGAATCTCATCAGCTCAAAAGTCTCAAATGTCATCAGCTAAATCATGGAAATTGGGACAGGGCTCTTGTTATGATCCATCCTGGAGCATAATTCCTCTAAAGCAACAAGTTACTTGTTCCCTATATAAGATGATGAGATATCAACATGAATCTGCCACAGGTATATATGGCAAAACCAATACAATATTGTAAAGTTAAAAAATAAAATTAAATTAAAAAAAAAAAAAAGATGATGAGATAGACACAGAGTAATAGACACTCCTGTTTAAACACAGGAGACAATGGAAGGAAAAAAAAAAAGGTCATTGTTCCTAAGCAATTCTGAAATCCAGCCAGGCAAATCTGTCAGGTCTCAAGGTCTAGAAATAATCCTCTATGGCTCAGGGATATTCTATATGGGCTCCATCCTCTGAGTCATCCTTCCTTTCTCATGCAAGGTAGCAGGTATTTGCAGATAAGCAGTTTTATCAGTCTGGGTCTTGTCGGTAGACTTTTGGGCATCTGACAGCCTGCTTTCATTTCATATTCTCTTTCAGTCCAATCTGGCAGTGTTTCTGCTGGTATAACGTTCTCAGTAACCCCATGGGTCTCCTGTGTATGTCATGGGAATTCACTCCATTAGACAAGAGGCTCTTCAACATGTCTTTCCTAGAAAATCCCTCCCTCATTTTTGGCATTTGCTGAGATGGCTTAGGAAACACACACCCTTAAGCTTCTGAGATACTCTTGGGTTTGATTGAAGGGATCTGTGACTCACACCCTTAATCTCTTCAAAGAGCCTTTTGTGTGACTGAATACTTTGAACTTTTGGTCTTTCTAAGGTATTAGCAGAAAGTTGTACAGCTGCACACAAAGCCTTTTCTCTGGAGCATGATTTCCTGACAGGGAACCTCTCAATTTTAGCATCTTTTCCCAGTAAGACAGGCAGAGAACTCCACAATTATCAAGTCCTTCTTTCTTTCTGTTTAACAGTTCTTCTCTCAAACTCATCTGTTTCTGCTCACAGTTTTCCATAAGCAACAGGAAGATCCCTGCCAACCATACCTTCTACACTGGCTTGGAAATGTCAGCTAAATATCTAAGCTCATCACTTATAAGTTCTGTTTCCCACAAAACTGCAGGATACAGTCCTTCTAAGATTTCTGTCCCCCCTGACAAGGATCCCCTTTCTTCCAGTTTCCAATAATATGATCCTTATTTCCTCTGGGTCAACACTAATTAAGTTGTTAATAATCATAGTTCTACTAACAGTAGAGTCTAGGCAAACTACATTTTTTTCCCTCTCTCTACCAAATGTCTCAAAACTCTTCCAGCCTCTGCCCACTGCCCAGTTCCAAAACCACTCCACATTTTTAGGTATTTTTTAAAGCAACAACCCACTCTGGGTACCAAAGTCTGCATTTTTTCTAACTGTTGCTGTCATAAGAAATTACCACAAATGTAGAGGCTTCAAACAACACAGATGCATTATCTCATAATTCTATAGGTCAGAACTCCAACACAGGGCTCACTGGGCTAAAACTAATGTGTTAGCCAGGCTGCTTTCTTCTCTAGAGGCTCTAGGGGAGAATCTATTTTCTTCCCTTTTTCCAGCTTCTAGAGGCAGTCTACATTTCTTGGCCAATGCCCACTTCCTCCATCTGCAAAGCCAGCAAACATCACATCTCTCTGACCTCCTTTCCATTACCACAGATCTCTGACCAGATAAGAAAGCAGTTCTCTGCTTTGAAGAACTCCCATGATTAGACTGGGCTAACTTGGATAATCCAGGTTAATCTCCCACCTAAAAGTCCTATCCTTAATCACAGCAGAAAAGTCCCTCTGGCCACAGAAGGTAACTCATTCACCAATTCCCAGGATTAGAGTGCTGACATCCAAGGCAAGGGAGCGGGTTATAATTCTGCATGCCATATTACCCAACTCTCTGACCCTCAATTTTCCCATCTATCAAATGGGGATAACATCCCTCCCAGGATTCTCATGAGGACTGAATTGAGGGAGCTTTCAGAAATGGAGAATTTCAAGCCACACCCCAGACCAAGTGACCTAGAATATCCATTTTCAGCAAAATCCCTGGTAGACTGAGATACCCAGGAAAGTCCAAGATACACGGGCATGTAGACTTTCACACTGGACAGAGAGTCTCACCACCTGGACTTGAACCCTGCTCAATACGCCAGCAAACTTGGAAAACTCAGCAGTGGCCACAGGACTGGAAAAGGTCAGTTTCATTCCAATCCCAAAGAAAGGCAATGCCAAAGAATGCTCAAACTACTGCTCAATTGCACTCATCTCACATGCTAGTAAGGTAATGCTCAAAACTCTCCAAACCAGGCTTCAGCAATATGTGAACCGTGAACTTCCGGATGTTCAAGCTGGTTTTAGAAAAGGCAGAGGAACCACAGACCAAGTTGCCAACATCTGATGGATCATGGAAAAAGCAAGAGAGTTCCAGAAAAACATCTATTTCTGCTTTATTGACTACGCCAAAGCCTTTGACTGTGTGGAGCACAATAAACTGTGGAAAATTCTGAAAGAGATGGGAATACCAGACCACCTGATCTGCCTCTTGAGAAACCTATATGCAGGTCAGGAAGCAACGGTCAGGACTGGACATGGAAAAACAGACTGGTTCCAAATAGGAAAAGGAGTACGTCAAGGCTGTATATTGTCACCCTGCTTATTTAACTTCTATGCAGAGTACATCATGAGAAACGCTGGGCTGGAAGAAGCACAAGGTGGAATCTAGATTGCCAGGAGAAGTATCAATAACCCAGATATGCAGATGACACCACCCTTATGGCAGAAAGTGAAAAGGAACTAAAAAGCCTCTTGATGAAAGTGAAAGTGGAGAGTGAAAAAGTTGGCTTAAAGCTCAACATTCAGAAAACTAAGATCATGGCATCTGGTCCCATCACTTCATGGCAAATAGATGGGGAAACAGTGGAAACAGTGTCAGACTTTATTTTTTTGGGCTCCAAAATCACTGCAGATGGTGACTGCAGCCATGAAATTAAAAGATGCTTACTCCTTGAAAGGAAAGTTATGACCAACCTAGATAGCATATTCAAAAGCAGAGACATTACTTTGCCAACAAAGGTCCATCTAGTCAAGGCTATGGTTTTTCCTGTGGTCATATATGGACGTGAGAGTTGGACTGTGAAGAAGGCTGAGCACTGAAGAATTGATGCTTTTGAACTGTGGTGTTGGAGAAAACTCTTGAGAGTCCCTTGGACTGCAAGGAGATCCAACCAGTCCATTCTGAAGGAGATCAGCCCTGGGATTTCTTTGGAAGAAATGATGCTAAAGCTGAAACTCCAGTACTTTGGCCACCTCATGCGAAGAGTTGACTCATTGGAAAAGATTCTGATGCTGGGAGGCATTGGGGGCAGGAGGAGAAGGGGACGACAGAGGATGAGATGGCTGGATGGCATCACTGACTCGATGGACGTGAGTTTGAGTGAACTCTGGGAGTTGGTGATGGACAGGGAGGCCTGGTGTGCTGCGATTCATGGGGTCGCAAAGAGTCAGACACGACTGAGCGACTGAACTGAACCGAACTGAGAGAGTCTCACTGCCTGGACTTGAACCCTGCTCAGCTATGAAGTCACTCTAAAATACGAGGCCTCTTCAGGTATCCTCTAAAAGTACTCTGCCAGGACATTGAATTAGACAGGTTCCAAGGCTAATTATAACCTCGGAACCTTAACATTTTATGATTTGATGACAAGTACTGATGCTGGAACTGCAGGCAGCAGCAGTTTGGTGGGTGGGTAGGATGTGCTGCAGGAGGAGCTTCCTGGCACCCCTCAAGCCCCATCACTAAGGTGACTACCCACTCTGCCTAGCCATGAGGTCAGCTTGGTCCATTGTTTGGGATTTTAAGAAACCAGTGTCTTCCAAGAAGGCTGGGCTAGAGCTGTAATGGATCCTAGTTGTTGCACCTGAACCAATGAAATAGTTGTCAACTATCCCAACTGATTTCCTCCCATGTTGCAGGTGAGGGGAAGAAGGTAGCTTCCTTATTTTCTCTGGCCAAAATTATGTGAACACAGAGGCTGCTTCTTGGTGAAGAGAATTGCATGGAAACCCCCCGGGGTGTTGAGCCATCAACTGGCCCACGTCAGCCCCACTGGAGCCCAGCCTGATGTTCCACTGGCCGGGAGCTAAGGGCTTGCTGCCCCTCCAAGGACAGCCGGCTTTTCCCACAACTTCTCAGGATGCAACACATCCTGCCACCTTGACCCAGGCCTGAAAGACCCTCCCTCAACTATGCCCAGAGAGGCCCACTTGGCCCACTGGAGCCCACCCTGCTCCTGGGTCCTTAATAAATTCTCCCTGTCATTACTGAAGCACACACGCAAAGCTGAGTTTAAATATAACATTCTGGGTCAGCGAGCTGGCCTACTTCATCCTTTTTGTCTATCTCGGGCCCCAAATGAGAAGAGAGGAATTTCTCCATGTTTCCCTTGCTCTAAGAGATTGGTCTGACACTCGGGCTGTGGTGGGGGTGGCATTGACAAGCGGAGATGTCTGGAAGTTCTGTACTGTGCTTACCCAGGTGAAGGTGAGGAGGGTATTGCCAAGACTGACTTGGTGCCCACAGTCAGTGCCAATCCCATGGGGTTCTCCAGCTCCCTGAGAAGGGCAGAAGCTGGGGAAGGCCCTTGCCTGAGGCAAGAGGACTGCCCAGTGGTGCCAGGGACAGAATCTTCAGCAGGGGTACCAGAGCTGGGGCAGGAGTCCCATGGGCTGTGAGAGACCATGCCGCTCAAGGCCAGGGGAAGCCGGCTTTCCACCTGGAGCCCCCAGTGACAGACAGCCTGGAGGAGAGGACTCTGCCCTGGACCCGGGTGGATTCTATGAAACACGAACGGAGGCACAGACATGGGTGTGCAGCAAATAGTCTAGCCAAAGCTTGAACTCAGGGGTAGGAGAGCCAGAGAAACTTGGCCGGGCCCTTCAAATCCAGCTCCCAGCACTGAATGCCAAGTTAAAAGCTTTGGATGGAGTGGTAAACTGTTGAAGAAAGCTGAAACCACTGTGGTGGGGGCACCCTTATTTAAATGTACCCTGGATGACTCTTGTTTAAAAGAAGTGTCGGTCTCCTCCTCTGCACCCAGTGGGGTTCTCTGCATGACCCCTCCGTGACCTCCTGGCTGACTCCTTAAATGACCCATGAGGTAGGAGTTAGTAGCCTCAGCAATGGAGCTATGAAAGGTGGTACCACTGGCTTGTATTCTTTTTTTTTAACTTGGGTATAATTTTTTAAATTTATTTGTTTTTTATTCAAGGATAATTGCTTTACAGATTTTTGTTGTTTTCTGTCAAACCTCAACATGGATCAGCCATAGGGATACATATATCCCCTCCCTTTTGAACCTCCTTCCCATCTCCCTCCCCATCCCACCCCCTAGGTTGATACAGAGCCCCTGTTTGAGTTTCCTGAGTCACACCGCAAATTCCCGTTGGCTGTCTATTTTACACGTGGTACTGTAAGTTTCCATGTTACTCTTTCCATACATCTTGAGATTGCCCTGGATTCTTGCCTTTTGTTAACTGACTTTGCAATTACTCTCATTTAAGGAGTGCAGTCAAATTCCTCGCCCTGGGGCTTTACATCCGGCCATGTGACTTGCTTTGGCCAATGGACTGAGGGGTGCCAGTTGGAATCTAGACCTTAAAAGCTTTTGCAGGCTTCTATCTGCCCCCTTGGGCCTCTGCTATCACCATGAGAAGAACATTCTCTTCAATGAGTTTGCTGGCTCCACGCAGAGGCTCAGACACAAATGGAGCCAGCTGCTGGATCAGCCAACTCCTGGACCACCTACAGACTTGTGAGCTAAAGAAGTGCTTATTATTGTATCTGCCTGAGGTACTGGGGTTGTTTGTTACACAGCATTATTCTGGCCGTGTTTCACTGATACATTGGGATAATAACAGACCCTATCTCTCGGAGTTATAGTGAGGATTCAATAAAAATAATCCACTTAAAGCTCTTAGACAAGATTTCCGTCGGGAAAATGAAACTTTCTAGAGATGGATGATGGTGATGCTTGCACAACACTGGTTGAGCATGATGGAACTGCATGGGTCCACTTATACCCTTATTTCTTTCAATAAATATAGTACTATGTCTGTGATCGATTGTTGGTCTAATCTGTAGATGTGGAACACAGATAAGGCGGGCCAATGATACGGATTTTGGTATCCAAGGTAGGTCTTGTAGCCAGTCCCCCGTGGATATCTATGGATGAATGTATATTTAATGCCACTGAACTACACGCTTAAAACATGCTTAATATGGTAAATCTGACATTAAATATATATCTTACCACGGATGTATGGATGTGAGAGTTGGACCATAAAGAAGGCTGAGCACCGAGGAACTGATGCTTTTGAATTGTGGTGTTGGAGAAGACTCTTGAGAGTCCCCTGGACTGACTGCAAGGAGATCAAACCACTCAATCCTAAAAGAAAGCAACCCTGAATATTCATTGGAAGGATTGATGTTGAAGCTGAAGCTCTAATACCCTGGAAACCTGATGCAAAGAGCTGACTCATTGGAAAGGACCCTGATGCTGGGAAAGATTGAGGGCAGGGGAAGGGAGTGGCAGAGGATGAAACGGATGGATGGCATCACCAGCTCAATGGACATAAGTTTGAGCAAACTCCAGGAGATGGTGAAGGACAGGTAAGTCTGCCATGCTGCAGTCCATGGGGTTGCAAAGAATCGGACACAACTTAGTGACTGAACAACAACAAATCTTACCACTTAAAAAAAAAAAAATCAACATTTAGTCCCTTCCACATAGCAAGTGCCTGATAAATGTTAGCCGTTATTAGAAGGCAAGAGGAGGTGTGTGGTGAACTGCATACTCTAGCCACAGTGCAAGGATGATCAATGAAGCCCCCAGGGAAATGACTCTGGAGTGACTGGCCTCTCTACTCACTTCTTAAAGGAAGAGGCATAAACTCATTCATACTAATAGGCTGAAGGGGCATTTGCAGTGGTCACATGATAAGGAGAACACAGTCAGAGCTGGAAGACTGTTGGGCAGTGTCTAACTTAGTCCCCTCATTGGAAGAAGGCGAGACTCAGAGAGGCAACTCTGAGGTCACTCAGGAACTCGGTGGCAGATCTAAAATTGGAATCTGGAGGTCTTGACTCCAAGTCCAGTGCTCTTTCTGTTCTGCCACAGACGGGGACACAATAAAGCTTCATCTAACCACTAACTGTGCACTCTCAGGCGCCTGCAGACAGGACCTGGGGTTTCCTGGTGCAGCTCAAACCACAAACATGAGACCGCACAGAGCAAGTCCTACCTTTGGGCTCCTTTAACACGTGGTAAGGAGATAATATTTTTTCCCTCTCTGCCTTCTTTTTTTAATTAAGCCAAATATATTTCTGCTTGGGAGCTTTACTCCAGTTTTGGACAGGGTTAATTAAAAGAAAAAATATACATATTAAAAGGCCAATTTGATTACTGCTACACATTAGTAATGCGATGAATAATTGATTGAATGTCTATGTTAATTGCTTCCTGAATCAGTGATTCTGCTACTGAATACTCAAGAGCTGTTGCTATTTTGAAATAAGTAATAATTTCATTGCACTGGGATGGCAGAATGTGCCACACGAGTGTCCTCCTGGGTTTAAAGCTACCTCTACTTCCTGCTCACTCTCTTCATCCTGACTTCTCTATTTCTTCCCTGTGTCCCAGTCTAACACCCACTCCAGAGACCAGCGGTTCTCAAGCGTTGGTCTACATCAGACTCCCAGGAGAGCTTGTTGAACTATACATTCCCACCCTCCGGGGTTTGACCTGGCAAACCTGGGAATCTCTATTGTTAACCAGCATCTCAGGGGCAGGGTTGGGGGTTTGCTTTTGAAAACAGCTGGCTGGACTTCCCTGGTGGTACAGTGGATAAGAATCCGCCTGCCGATGCAGGGAACACAGGTTCGCTCTCTGGTCTGAGAAGATCCCACACGTCGCAGCACAGCTAAGCCCACGCTCCACGACCAGTCCACGAGCCACAACTAATGGAGCCCCTGTGCTGCAGCTACTGAAGCCCGCCCACCTAGAGCCTGTGCTCTGAAACAAGAGGCCACCACGATGAGACACCCATACACGGCAACTAGAGAGTAGCCCCCGGTCTCTGCAACTAGAGGAAGCCTACATGCAGCAATGAAGACTCAGCACAGCCAAAAATATAAATAAATAAACAGCAGGGTGTACATGTCAAAAAAAAAAATTTTTTTTAAAGAAAAGACCTGGCTGAGGTAGAGACGCACCATGAGGGGCCATGCTCCAAACTCTGACAGCAATGGCTTCCTTGCACTGGGTTTCAACACCCTGCTGCCTGCTGTTGGATCTCCCTCCAGACCAACTCGTCTAAAACGAATCTGTGGGTGTTCCCTGGTGGCCTAGTGGTTACAATTGCAGGCTTTCACTGCCATGGCCCGGGGTTCAATCCCTGGTTGGGGGACTGAGATCCAGCAAGCTGAGTGGGGTGGCCAAAGAAATAAACAAAAATAAAATGAATTTGCGATTGTCCTCCCACAACCTGCTTTTCCGCGGTGAACTGCTCAGCAAATATGGGCTCTGCCCAGCCCTACCTGGTCAAGCTCAGAAGCCTCTTCTGTTCTTACCAGCCCTTTCCCCAACATCCATGCAGCAGCCAGACCCTGCCTGTTTCTTCCTATTTCAAACCCCACTGAAATATTCTTTCTGCGACTTTAGAAGCAGGTGTCCAAGAGTCCTTTTTGTTCTCCAAATGGTCCTTCTCTTGCCTCTCCGTTTCACAGATGCAGTATTTACCTCTCTGAGATGTTAATTACGACGGTTCCTGGCAGTTAGCTTCTGCTTCTTACATCGTCTCTATTGCCTCTTGGTTTTTTCTCTCTGTTTTGGTCCCTGCTTCCTTCAGATGCCTGCTGAGCCTGGAGGTCTATTTCCATTTAGGGAGAAGTACAAAGAGCTGACAGGGAGCTCTGTGGGGTGGGGGTGAAGTGGAGGGTGGGCTTCACTGAAGGTGGGTTGTGCACTGGGAGACCCTGACATGGCAGCATCTGTGGCTGTTTGGAGGGTGCTGAGTTTCCCGAGAGCAGAATCATCCAGTCTTCTGCCTGGCTGTGGGCAGTCTCAGAGCAAACTAGGCCAGGGGTTTTCCCCAAACAGACCTTTTCTTCTACTGACTTAACACACCCTTCTAATATGGCCTCTAACACCACTCCCACCCTGAGCTGAGCCTTCAACACACTTTTCACTGGCGCCTCCAACCACCCCTGCTCCCTGAAACTACAGAGTTCCAGCCACCACGGTGTGGGCTCTTCCTCCCCTCCAGGCCGTGGTAGACACCCACTTAAGGGCCCAGCTCACATGCTCCAGCTCTGGGCTGCCTTCCCACCACTCCGGACAGCCCTGCGGCCCCTTCTGAGTCTCATGCGTCCAGCCAGGTGGCCAAGGGCACTGGCTCTGGAACCGGACTGCGGGATTCAGGGTCTGGGGCCTGTCAAGTGCTGGCCCCTCTGGACCTAGTTGCTGCCTTGCAAAAGGAGTATGACAGCTGCCTCTCCCCCGAGAGGGCAAGAGGAGGGGCTGTGTGGGGAACCCAGCACCACACCTGGCGCAGAGCATGCCTGGGAAACGCCAGCTCTTCCAGCCGCTGCTGTTAACATTTTGACTTTGAGCTGAGCATGCGACCAGCTTGCACTGTTCCCTGAGAGGGAAAGGTCTCGTGTGTGGACAGATGGTGGACACAGCCCGCTGGGGACAGAGTCTAGGGATCATCTGCTGTTTTCATCTCTAGGGATGAGGGAGAAGAGAGACCATACATCATCATAGAGACCAGGGCTTCAGGGAGACCCTCAGAAGCACCAAGCAGGAGCCAGGCCCCTCTCTTTCCTTTGAATGGGATTCTGTTTAGTGTAGAACACATCCTACAGCCCACAGATACACGGAATACAGATAAAAGCTCCCTGACGGAGGCCTCATCCCATGCTCTCTATGTTCTTATTAACTGAGAACACAGAAAGAAAAACAACTGAAAATACTTTGCTTCAACTCATTGTTAAAGACTTCACCAATTGTCAGAGCTAAAGATCCCTTGCAGGATAACTGAGAAGGTGGGGAAACTGAGGCCCAGAGAGGCCAATGGGCTCGTCCAAGGTCATACAGGGTGGCTCACATGGTAAAGAATCCGCCTGCAATGCAGGAGAACATGGGTTCTATCCCTGGGTCAAGAAGATCCCCTGGAGAAGGGAACGGCTACCCACTCCAGTATTCTTGCCTGGACTATCCCATGGACGGAGGAGCCTGGTGGGCCACAGTTCACGGGGCTGCAAAGAGTCAGACATGACTGAGCAACTAACACTGTCACTTTCTTTCTCTTTCAAGGTCACAGAGAGAGGGGTGCAGAGGTGAGAGGAGAGCCTGGGTGCCCAAATGCCAGACACACAGCCACCCTGGCCTGCTCACGTCCCCACTGCCCACCTCTCCCTCCAACACTGGTTACCACTGTCTCTGGAGGCTTTCATAATTGAGCCCCCTCCCTGCCCCCGGGTCCTCTCCAGCCTGTCCTAGGAAGGGAGAAGGTTAAGAGGCGAACCATCCCTAGATTTACTCCCAAAGAGATGACTGAGGGCACGTGGAGTTTGTTTCTTGGGTTTCCCAGAGGGCGCAAGTGGTAAAGAACCCACCTGCCAGTGCAGGACACAGAAGCGATGTGGGTTCAGTTCCTGGGTTGGGAGGATCCCCTGGAGGAAGGCATGGCAACCCACTCCTGTATTCTTGCCTGGAGAATCCCATGGACAGAGGAGCCTGGCAAGCTCAGGGCATTTGCACCTGACTTACTAGGTACTGGGCCCCATGTTCTGCCTGCAGGACACCATTCCTCCCCCAACCCAACTCTGCAGACTCCGCTCCATTATCATCCCCACTTTACAGATGAGAACACTGAGAAATGAATCAGAGAAAAACAACTGGTCATATTCATAATGCTATCTTTATAATAAAAGAATAAGGAAAAGGCCAGAGGGGAATGCAATATACAATCGTGGTCATATTTTTTCTTCTATTTAAAACATTTCTATAATGTTGATTTATTACCTCAGTGTGGGATCACAGAAAACCACCAGACAGGCCCAATCCAAACCCCAGCCCTGGGACTTGCCCACTGTGTGGCCTTACATGAGTCAGTGTGGGGGTATGCCTCAATTTCCCATTTGAGATATGAGTGAAATTTGGGGGTGATTTATATTTTCTTTTTTTCCTTATCTCTAATTTCAAACTGGTCTTTAGTTTCATTATGCCTGTACTACTTGGATAACAAAGAGAAAAGACATTTAAAAAGAATATCTACTTTTCATGATGTTTTAAAGATTAAATTAGGTCATAAGCATAAGGAACCTGACAAAACGTATGATATTCATTTAAAAAAATAAACAGGTCTCAGCAGGGTAGGGAGGGTTGCCATGTCTATACCAATAGTTAACATGCTCATTTTAGTGCTTCCCTGGTGGCTCAGCCATAAAGAACCCACCTGCAATGCAGGAGATGTGTATTTGATTCCTGGGTGGGGAAGATCCCTTGGAGGAGGCCGTGGCAACCCACTCCAGTATTCTTGCCCGGAAAATCCCATGGACAGAGGAGCCTGGCAGGCTATGGTTCATGGAGTCACAAAGTGTTGGACACGACTGAAGCAACTGAGCACGCAACATGTTCATTTTATTGTGTGTTTGGCAAAAGATATGCCTGGTACCTCAAACCAGAGGTTCATATATGTTACTGCTTAAGAGAAATCTAAGTTTTTTAAAAAGCATGATTTAAAGAAACCCATGGATTGGGGGAGAAGTTCCTGGGCTCTTGCTACTCAAAGTGTGGTCCTCAGACCAGCAAGCACCATCAGTTGGGAACTTGAGAGAAAATCCACGTGCTCAGAACAAACCCACTGAATCAGAATCTGCATTTAACAAGATCCCCAGGAGTATCGTACGCACATTAGAGCTTGAGAAGCACTGAGTTAAGTGATAAACAAATGTGTCAAAGCCACCAAGTTGCCACAGGAAACCCTGACATAGGCCTTCACGCTCCAGACACCAGCCCAGCCTCTCTGACTTCTTAGTCAGTCTCTCCACTTAATGCATGGTGATGGGGCTCAGAGAGGAAAGGCACCTTACCAGACATCACCCAGCAAGACAGGAGCAAAGCTGGCCTAGGATCTCAGACTTCTGGTGTTTCAGGCCCCAGCCTTAGTTTCCAAGGCACACCCAGGGGAACACAGGGCTCTAGAAACCCACGGCTGGGCCAGAGCCGACCCGGTGTCTCCAGTGGCCCAGGCATGCTGGTTAATCCCCTGCCCTTGGAATGGGATGTTTTCCTGAGAGGAACAATCAGTGCCTTTGGGCACAGTAGAGCCCCTGGGACAGGGACTCCGAGAGAGCCCGGGGCTGCAGAATGCAGACTGTGTCCTGCCAGCTTGCAAAAGAACAGTCTCTCCTGGCAAGCTCACGGGGACGCGTTCCCAGTGGCGCGGCAGGGACGAGTGGAGTTACCAGGGAGCCCGGGTTCTCCCTGGGGTGGCTGGCGCGGACCCAGGGCACTGTGCCACTGGGCAAGAGCACCAGCTGGGCCCATTGCTATCACTGATGAGCGTTCTGGTTTTCAACCATCCACTTCGTATTCAGAAAACACTTATTCAAATACCTCTTCTGTTCTCACTCTGTCCCATGCTCTATGCCTTGAACCCTGGGCTGTGACACAATTCCAGAATCTCACAGAACCCCAGTCTCTGTTCCAACGTCAGTAGCCGTGTGGTCTGGGGCAAAGGGCTCAGCATGTGTGAGCCTCGGTTTCTGCTTCCAGGAAATGGATATGGTGACACGCCTACCAGAATGGTTAAAAGGAAAGGGGTGGATTTTACCAAGTGTTGATGAGAACATGGAGCCACAGGAAAACTCTCTGACGTTGCTGGTGGGAGCGTGAAATAGAACAGCCTTTTTGGAGACAAGCATTGACAGTTTCTAGGAAAGTTAAACCTACACCTACCCTGCGACTCCCAAATCCCACTCTGAATGAGGGAAATGAAAACACATGTCCATATGCAGACCTGAATATTCACAGAGATCTAATTCATAATAACCTTAAATGAGAAATACGCTACATGCCCACCCACAGGAGGACAGACAAACCTCCTATAATGGACTCCTACAGGGGACTTCTAGGCAGCCCTGAAAAAGAAGCCCCACCCCCGTGCATGACAACATGAAGAATCTCACAGACATGCTGGTGAAAGAAGCCAGGTCAAGACGAACACCCCAACGGGTTCTACTGATCGAGCCTTCAAGAGTAAGTGGAAGTGATCCCTAGTGATATAAGTCAAAACAGTGTGTACCTCTGGGTTCAGCAGTGAAAGGGCAGGAGGGAGCCCCCCAGGGACCCGGAAACGTGCTGGATCTGGGCTGCAGTCACCCAGGCATAAACCGAGGGAAAAGTTTACCCACTGTGCACTTCAGATTTGCTCACTTTATGATGCAGTTTTACTCAATGGGGGAAAGAGAGAGAGAGAGTGCATGTGAGAGATGTGGGGGAAGATTCCTCCATCACGGGAGTGTTCCGAGGATAAGGCTAAAGGAGAGGATGTGCAGTTGCTAGGGGATTCACAATCAGTGATCACTGTGGGTAGTCAGGCTCCTTGCAAGCTCTTGGGCTGTGGTTTCTTGCTCTGTAAAAGGGGGAACAAGGAGGGCTCATAGCTCACTCATGGGGATGAGGCTGCAAAGGTGCCCAGAACAGGGTCTGCCACTGGGTGGCCGGGACAGGGGTGGTCTCTGTCTGCCCTGGGAGAACAGTATCGCCTGTGGGGAATACTACACGGCCATTAAAAAGGCTTGGACTTAGAAAGTTTCCCCAAACTGCTTCCCTTCCCCGGTCCCCTTCATGGATGTGGTAGACATCGATCCATCAAGCTTAATGAAGTCACTAACACCCCCCTGACACGTGGAAGCTCTGGGTGCCTTGGTCACAGAGAGGCCCAGGGAGGCTCACATAGCCACAACCCAAAGGCTCTAACAGCGAGGACAGTCTAAGGTTCCAGCATCCTGTGTCAATGGCGGGAAGCACAGATTATGGGCCTCACAGAAGTGAGGGGGTGGGACGGGGGTGGGCAGTGAGGCTTGAATCCAGGTCAGAGACCCTAAATCTTGTGCTTATCCCACCACAGCAGCAGTAACCCTGGAAATACACTTCATACAGAAGGACAGTTACCAGCTATGGGACTCCTGGGAGGAGTTTTGGGGCTGAGTTTCCCTCCTTTGGAGGAACCTAAGCTTTTGTGAGGGCAGGGGTTTCTGTGTGTCTTGTTCTCCTGTGGCATAGGCATACAACACAGGATGTGGCACACAGTAGGTGTTTGGGAAATAGTTCTCACACAGGAAGTCGGTGATTCTCTGAATGCACATGCCATTCGAGGTTGGCTGGCCAGACCCCCTCCCACTTTACTTCTGCACAAGGAGCCTCCTACCTCCACCCTGTGCTTCTGTCTGTGGGCCTCAGCCCGGTCCACAGCGCCTCCTCCCGGCCACCCCTTTCCGGTCTGTCTGCTCCCATGCATTGCTCTCAGCCAAAACTTTCATGCCTGGACGGAAAGTCACAGCCTTCTCTTTTCTGACCTTTATAGCATTTCAGAGATAAGAGGGCCACTCGGAAGACCAGGTATGGACCAACCCCAGTTCATGGGTTAAATCTGGCTGCCGTCTGTTTTTGTAAATCAAGTTTTAATTGAACACAGTTACTCTCCTTTGTCTATGGCTGTTTACACACTACAACACCAGAGTTGAAAGGCTGCTGCTGAAACTGACCCGCAAAGCCTAAAATATCTACTACCTGGCTCTTTGCAGAGAAAGTTTGCTGAACTCTGACATAGGTTAAGCACAGATCTTACACATAATCTTTTGTTGCATCTTCACAACAGCTCTATAGGAGCTTGGAAACCACTTTTATCCCCATTTTATGGATGTGGAAACTGAGGCTCAGGGATGAAGGGTCTTGTCCAAGGTTGGGTATCCAGTAGGTGGCAGTACTGGGATTTGAATCCACCAATGTCCCAGAGTCCAGGAACAGACTAATTATTACTACAAACAGGATGAGATGGTTGGATGGCATCACTGACTCAATGGACACGAGTTGGAGCAAACTCAGGGAGATGGTGAAGGACAGGAAAGCCTGGTATGCTGCGGTTCATGGGGTCGCAAAGAGTCAAGACACAACTTAGCGACTGAACAACAAGCAGAGCAACACCATGAGTCTAGTTTGCAAGATGCAAGGAGGTTCCACAAGCCCAGGAGAAGTTCTGTAGATGAGGGTAAACGAGGCCAGAGCAGCCCAGAAGGCCCCTAGAAGCAGCAGGATCTGCCTGAGTCATTCAGGGAGAGGAGATCTAGCCGGATAGGCGGAGGAAATATGGAAGGGTGGGCCAGCTAAGTGGGACAAGGCAGGGCACGAGCCAGCTGGGGAAGCTTGGCCCAGAGCCGGGGTACTGGGGAACTACAGAAACACACTCTTGAAATGATGCTTATCTGTCTGCCGGGCCCCAAAAGGCTGCCAAGTCCACAGGAGAAGGAGAGACATGCTGCAGGAAATTCCATACCTAGGCATTGTGAGGATTCCGAATTTCCTAAAAAGGACAGAAGTGAAAGCTGGGTACCTTTCGGCAGGGCGGGTTATAAACAAGGTTTTCCTTGTGGCCAAAATGTTGGCGAAAACTCCCCAAGGGCATGAGTCATGTGGACTTGGGTGAACACGTGAACTCTGTGACTTGACGTTCTCAACTGTAAATGGGGAACGCCACGGGCTGGTGGAAAGGGTAAAACACTGATATTCGCAGAGCACACCAAACAGTGCCCGCAGACTGAGTGCTATAGAAAGGTTCGCTAGGTAAACACAGAACATAAAGAAGGTCTGGCTTCAGCAAATACCAACTCCCAATTTTTTCGCCCCAAAATGATTCACGGGCTGCTCGGAATTCACAGTGCCTGATGTGGTTAATTTAAACACTGCCGCAGAATGGCGAGCCTGAACGGCATTTCAATGAACACAAACCTTATTTTTAACAAGACACACTCTGGCACTTGCAAGAACATTTAAAAATACCTTCCTCATTCCAAAGCTGCAACCAGGTCCGGGGATGAATCCTCTGTTTTTGGGGTCACTATTTTCTCCAGGAGCTAGGCTCCAGAGTTGCTGTAGGAGCTGCTATAGGTATCCAGGGGGCTGAAAGTGGGAAAGAGAATTTGTGGACTGTTGATTAAACATCCAAGTTGACACCTATCGGTCTGCTTGCTCATCTGTGGACTTGGGGTGGGGTGGGGGGTCCTCAGACAGAGATTCTGCATCTTCTTTCATTCAGCAAATACTCAGGGATAACTACTGCCCTGTGGACACAGGGATGGGTCCTAAGTCCTGGGGCTCACTTTCCAGGAGAGAGACAGACAATGAATGTGGAGATGAATAAATAAGCCAATGAGATCATTCCAGGGGATTATATGTACTTTGGAGAAAGTCAAAGGGGAAAATGGGACCCCTGTGTGCATGGGGGGTAAGGGTATTAGGATAGTGGGGGAGGGCTTCTTGGAGGTGGTGATGTTTGTGATGCAAATGGAATGAGGAGGAGGACCTGTCCTGTAAGATCTGGGGAAGAGTGATGAGGGCAGAGGGAGCGTGGAGCCGGGTGACTGAAGAACCAACAGGAGCGTGGGGTGCTGGAGTGTGACGGGCCACGAAGAGAGCGGCCGTGATGCAGGGACCCACGTGAAGGCCCCGCGGGGCTCATGGTTACAGACGCTGCGTGGACAGCACTAGGGTGGGACAGCGGCTCAGGGAGCCGTGGGGAAGCCGCTGCACAGCCCCCACTGCCTTCCTATGGACGGTGCCCCTTGCATCACTTAATCTGGCAGTTCTGTCGGGCCACCGTACCAGGCACACGGTAGATATTTCATAAATGTTTAGTGAACAGTCCTAAAAACCAGCTTTGCTTTGACGTCTGTGACAGGCTCCCAATCTCCAGCAAACCTGCTTGTTTTTAAACGAAGCGCGTGCTTCGCCTATCTTCTTCTTTTTCAGATGGTTCTTGTGTGTTTCTTCTCATCACCTTGGTTTGCCAGACTACTGGACCAAAGGAGCACCTGATGAGATCAAGACTGATGAGACCAAGACCCCAGGGCTGAGAGGACTGCAGTTTGGTCGATGCTTGGGGTTGCAATGAAACAGTGAGGTGCAAGTGTTCAAGGAACAACACATAGAGGAGAGTCTACCCACTAACCAACCATTTCCTCCAGCACCTCCTGGACTCCCACAGCAATGCCGAGGGCGTGCTGGGTCTGCACCACAGCATGTCCAGAAGGCTGATGAAAGAGACCGTGACTCCTTGACCCTGTTCATTCCCAGTCTGAGAATATCCAATTCTTTGCAGTGAGAGATTCTGAGATTGTAAGCTCCTGTTCCACCTCTTATCCAGGCATTTCTTCTCTTTCTTTTTTTAAAAAATATTTACTGTGCTGGGTCTTAGTTGCAGCATGTGGGATCTTTAGCTGTGGCATGTGGGATCTAGTTCCCTGACCCGGGATTGAACCTGGGCCCCCTGCACTGGGAGCAAGGAGTCTTAGCCACTGGACCACCATGCAAGCCCCCAGGCATTTCTCACTGCAGGTGACTGACTACAAAAGATACAGGTTGTGCTCAACGTATTTCATGAACAGTATCAGGCAGCTTTGCAAACGTGACCTCATGAAATCCCCGCTGTGAGGGAACCGGATCTACAGATGAGGAAAACCGACACCGGAGGAAGTTATAGGAGGAACAGGATTCATCTCTGGTGTTGTTCAGATCCACCTGGGTCTTCTGTCTCCACTCTGAGGGGCCAGCACGAATGTGAAAGCAGAGTGTCACGTCATGAACTGGGCGGGAGCCGCGAGGGTCACCGAGCCTTGGTTGCCAGCAACCCCTCTACACTGACTGGAAACGAACGAAGCAGCTGTGGCTGGGACCCCGAGGGCAGCTGCTCAGGGAATCCAAGTCAGCACGTCACGGGTCAAGCCAAGCTGCTGCTTGCTGGGCCCTGGAAATACGGCAGCAAACTGGACAGATTCAGTCATGGCCCTCATGCAGTGGATGGGATGGCTGGATGGTGGTTAGTAAGCCAAAGGGACTTTCTGGGAAGGGAGCTGTGAGCTTGGTGTTGAGGGAAAAGCAGGCCCTGGTCAGGTGGAGACGGTGAGAGGAGGCAGAGAGGAGGAGAGGCCCGCAGATGGCGGGGAACAGAGGCTACTATGGGGAGACAGGAGAGGAGGGGGCGCCAGCAGGCAGCGGGGAGGCTGGCCTGGCATTTCCTCCGAGGGGTCTGATGGCTAGAGGAGGCCCCACAAGGCAGGAGGATGCGTCTAGGGATCCAGCTCACCCACTGGACTGGGAGGTTTGAATTCAGACAGAGCTTTCCCTAGCAAATTTTCTTGCTCCCCTTCTGTTGGTCTGATAGAGCCTGAAAGTGAAAGTCATTCAGTCGTGTCCGACTATTTGCGACGCCATGGACTATACAGTCCATGGAATTCTCCAGGCCAGAATACTGGAGTAGGTAGCCTTTTCCTTCTCCAGGGGATCTTCCCAACTCAGGGATGGAACCCAGGTCTCCCACATTGCAGGCGGATTCTTTACCAGCTGAGCCACAAGGGAAGCCCCTGATAGACCCTATAGGGTTCCAGATGGGGGGCTCCTCAAATGACCCCTGGATCTCTATGGGCTTCCTGACATGTGGGCCCTTGTGTACCCAGTAGAATCTGCAAATACCACAGAGCCAGAGACACACGGATCGAAGTCCTGAAAAACCATGTAGAGTCGAGCTGGCCACTCTCTCCTGAAAGAAGGTGATGTTTAGCTCGTGGCTGATACTCACATGTTGTTCTCACGACCATGGTTCCCAGGGGCTATGTTCCCTGAACATCCTACCTTAACTCCCTATTAATTACTTCCTACTGCTGGGTGATCCTAAGGCTCTAACTTTCCATTCCATCACTTTCCAGCACTCACCCCTGATTCCACATATACAATCCACATGTCTGCTTGGCATCAAGGCTGGGATAACTAACATGAATGCTAAAATGACCCCACCCCAGCAGTCCTTCTCCTCTGGGCTCCACACCTGTGCAAACAGCCACAGGCACCTTCCCAGGTGCTCAGCAGAAAAGCAGAAATGCCATCCTTGACTCCTCTAGTTCTCTCAGTGTTTGTACCCAATCCCTTGGCAAGCCCCAACGGTGCCATCTCCAAATATATCTCAAATCGGATATATTTGGGATATATCCAACCCAAATATCCTTCCCACCTTCTCCCAGCCACATTCAGGTCCAAGCCACCATTGTCTATTGCAACTCTCTCCAGCCTTCAAACCCAGCCAGGTGCAGCAGCCGGAGCAGCCAGAACGGATCTTTTCAAAGCACAGATTAAATCATGTTATTCGCCTGCTCTTATCTCTCCAATGGTTTGCACTGTAATTAGAATCCAGTGTAAGATCCATTCTATGGCCTGCAAGACCCTTCCTGGTCTGGCTCTGCTCACCTTTCCAGCTTCTTCTTTGCCTCTCCTCCTCAACACTCTTTATATCTATCTGCCTTCTTTCCACCTCACCAGCACACAGCTTTGCTATGACAAACAGATGGCATATTAAAAAGCAGAGACATTTCTTTGGCCACAAAGGTCCATATAGTCAAAGCTGAGGTTTTTCCAGTAGTAAGGTAAGGATGTGAGAGTTGGATCATAAAGAAGGCTGAGTGCCAAAGAATTGATGCTTTTGAACTGTGGTGCTGGAAAAGACTCTTGAGCATCCCGTGGACTGCAAGGAGATAAAACCAGTTAATCCTCAAGGAAATCAACCCTCAATATCCATTGGAAGGACTGATGCTGAAGCTCCAATACTGTGGCCACCTAAACCGAAGAGCCGACTCATCGGAAAAGACCCTGATGCTGAGAAAGATTGAGGGCAGTAGGAGAAGGCAGCGACAGAGGATGAGATGGTTGGATGGCATCACTGACTCCATGGACATGAGTTTGAGCAAGCTCTGGAGAGAGTGAAGGACAGGGGAGCCTGGCATGCAGCAGTCCATGGGGTTGCAAAGAGTCGGACATGAGTTAGCGACTGAACAGCAGCAAACAACAGGATCTTTGCACTTGCTGTTCCCTCTGCCTGGACGGCTTTCTCCAGAGGTGCCTGCCTCCCTCCCAGGATTCTGATCCAAGGCCAACGTTCCTCTTCACAGAGGCCTTCCCTCACTGCCTGTCTGAGGCTGCCTCCCCATCACCTGCTATCACCTCACTCTCAAATCTGGCTTCTCTATTTGTTTTGCGTCTAACGCCTCTGTAGTGCCAAAACAGTGTAAGCTCCATGGGAACACATCCTTTCCGTCCTCTCTGTTTAGTTTGCCGGGGTACCTCCAGCATCCAAAAGGGTACCCAGAAAATATCAGGTACCCAGTGAACACCTGCCGACTCACTGACTCACTCGGCACCTTTACTCAGACTGTTTCCTCCTCTGCAGGGCTTTTCCCTTCGCAGTTATTTTTATGAGCCCAACACATGTTGAAAGAAGACAAACGGTGGCAGTTGTCTGCTTCTGCTCAAAACCATGGCATCGTCGCCTTTGCTTGGGATGTCGGCATGCTGCCGTTGTTCAAAAAGTGGTGTTGGAGAATTTGTTTGGCTCACATTCTGCAAACTTCGGCCCCTTAACTCACGTTACCAGCAAGAATGAGAGAAGGATGCTGGGAACAGAGGGAGGAAGGGCACCTCCATGTGCCAGGATGCACGGCAGAGCTTCCCTAATATTATCTCACCTGAGTCTCCATCACCCCGGGGGATGAGAGTTATCGTTGCCATTTTACAGATGAGAAAGCTGAGGCTCAGAGAGTTTAAGCAACCTGTCCAAGGTCACACAGCTGGCAGGTAGTGGGAGTGGAACTCTAGACTGCCTCCCCAGGGAGAGCACCTCTGCATGTCCTCGAGAGAACCCTGTGCCCACCTTCCAAGGTCCAGTCTTTAAGTAACTGTGCATCCTTCCGGTCCTTCACAGAGGAAGAAAATGCCATCAGCCTCTCCTCAGAGGTGTCAGAGGGAGCATCTTGATGGATTGCACTTCCAAAATAAGAATTCCTGCCATTTCTCCGAGTGTAACAGAGACCTTCCAGAGAAGAAGTGGAACTTCTGCTTTAAACACACATGATGTCCACACCGGGTCCATGTATCATGTCCTGCTCCCCAGCTCCACTCAGGTCCCTGTTCAAAAGTCACATCCTCCGAGAGGTCTCCTCCCATCAGCTCTTCATCACGCCCTCTCCCTGCCCTGTCTTACCTCTGCTCATCCCACTTGTCAATACCAGCTATTCTGTTGTATTATAAATATCACATATTTGTACGTTAAGTCCTTAATTGTTTTCTTCTGCTGGAACACAAGCTCCAAGAGAGCAATTTTATCTGTTTTTTTTTTTTTTTCCCTCCAGTGTTGTATCCCCACTTACTAGAACCACACCTGCCATATACCAGGGGACCAATAAACATTGTTTAAACGAATGGATGAATTTAATTACTATATGATTCAGTACACATGTTATGCCTTTCTGACATGATCCTGTTTTTTCTTCCTTAAGTAAAATTTTCATCATACAAGCTCTGCAAATCCAGAGTGGGAGATTTTTTAGAAATACAGAAAAGCTTTGCAATATTGGTTTGATTTCTGCCATACATCAACATGAATTAGCCATATGTCCCCTCCCTCTTGAACTTTCCTCCTGCTCTGACCCTTTCCCACCCCTCTAGGTTGTTACAGAGCCCCAGTTTGAGTTCCCCGGGTCATACAGCAAATTTCCATTGACTATCTGTTTTACATATGGTAGTGTATAAGCTTCCATGCTACTCTCTCCATTCATCTCACCCTCTCCTTCCTCCACCCCCCTGCCCTTATCAATTATCTTTCAATTAAAAATAAGTAAGTTAAAAAACATTATCAAGAAAAAAAAAGTTTGACAGTATTATGAAGGATCATAAACAAACCACTAAAAATGCAGATGAGCAAAGAGGAGAGTAGGACTCCTCGGTAATCCCACCATGTCACTGGCACATTTAGGAGGACTCTCTGCATCCACGATGCCATTGCAGGATCGCTGCTTTCCAGGCGTTGTGTGAGGCACTGGACTCCTACGAGGCCCTGGATCAAGGCAGGGTCCTCAGCCATGGCACCGTGGACATTTGAGCTGTGAAATTCTCTGTGGTGGGTGTTGCCACGTGACTTGGTCTCTAACCACAGGATGCCAGTAGCTCCTCCCCAAGTCATGACAATCAAGAATGTCTCTAGAACTTACCAAATACCCCTGAGGCAGGAGGTAAGGTGTGCAAAAACCACCCCATTGAGACCTGGCAGTCTAGAGGAGGAGACAGATGTTTCAAAAGGGTTACACTGTACCTTGCCTTGAGTGCCTAAGAGTGCTCTTTCATCAGTATTTGTGAACCGATGCCCAAGTCCTCAGACTCACTTCTGATGGCTGTGTGGCCGTCTACACTGGCCACAACTGTTCTGACAATCTACACTACCACCCCCACTGCTGGACACTGCTGACTCTTGGTTCAAAAGCAGAGCCCAGAAGAACAGGGGGCCCCTCTGCCTAACTCTGGACAGCCTCACCCAGCCTAACAGCCACCAGAGCCACCACGGAGGCCAAGGTCTCAGGCCCTGTGTCTCTTGGCTACACTGGGCACCAAGCCCCCAAATCCTCCTCCGGAGCCCCCTCATCACATCTACTCATTTCCTGCCCTACAGAAGGAACAGGAAAATGGAACCTGAAAAGGAGGGAGTTGTGAGAGCAGGAGCGGCTAGTTGGGACTAACTTGTTCAACATTCCCGTTTTACAGATGTGGAAAACATGGCTGGGATTAGGTGAGGCTGGTCACCTCCTGGCATGAATGTCCTAAGGGGATTTTGGCACTGTTTTCTTTTTTGTTGTTGTTGTATAGAAGTCATTTTATTTTCTATAAATGCATGTGTGTGTACATGTAATTTTATAAAATTAAATACCTTGATGCAGACCCCCCCATTAATGTGAATTCTGTGGCCCTACATGGGAAGCAAATAAAGGTCATCGTTGTCTGTCTGCATTGACAGGTTCCCACTGTGACTGCCATCTGTGACTCATGAAGCGAGACTATGACCTAAGTATGCAGTTGGCACCATTTTCTGAGGGCCACAGTGAGACTCAAGTGAGACGGAGGCAGGAGGGGAAGGGGCTGCAAGGTGACTACTCTCACCCAGCACAAGCACTGCCTCTGGGGCAACTCACTGTCTTACCTCACTGAATCTCTACCACAATCTTTAGAGGGACAGATGCTTTAGCTTTTATGTCCAAAGCTCCCCTGGTGGATCAGATGGTAAAGAATCCACATGCAATGTAGGAGACCCAGCTTCGATCCCTGGGTTGCGAAGATCCCCTGGAGAAGCGCATGGCAACCCACTCCAGTATTCTTACCTGGAGAATCCCATGGACAGAGGAGCCTGGTGGGCTACAGTCCATGGGGTTGTGAAGAGCTGAACACAATGGAGCAGCTAACAATTTACAGACAAAGTGAGGCTCAGAGAGGTTAAGTGGCTGTAAATGACTGTTAAGGAGGGGAAAAAAAGGACCCAACAGGAAATAACCTCCTTTTTCACATTCAAGTGCAGTCAGATTCCCAAAAGAGTCAGATTCCCTTGCCAGTGGCTGGCAATACCTTGTGAGCCTGTGTATCAATAGTAGGAGGGGCTGAGAGGCAGTAGCAAGTTTCCCAGCTCCTGAAGTGTCTCCTGGACACAAGCTGGGGCAGCAAGGGGAGGAAACAAAGCCCACAGACCTGGCAGGGGGTCATGGGCTTGGCAGTGAGATGCCAGATCTTGGGAGGACCTGGGGGTTTGGCACAGTTCAGGGTGGGCCCCCGTGGAGGGTCCAGCTGACAGGGCTGTCCACGCCTGGCCTGGTCTTCCTGCCCTCTAGCTCCATCTTCCCAGTGGCTCCCACTCTAGGGGCCGAGAGTGGCCAGGGAGGCTGCTGGAATCCCGGGAAGGACTGAGATTCCTCTAGTGGGTCTCAGCCTTGCAGCGGGACCTCATACACCAGCTGCCTCGCTCTTCTGCTGGGTCTGTCCCAGGCCTTGAGATACAGACAGGACCAGAACACAGCCCCTCAGGGGGCTCATAGACCATCAGAGGAGGCAGACAGGCCAAGAAATGACCGTTGGGGAGGGCAGAGGGAGAGGTGAGTCTGGACTGAACCCGTTTTCCTGTGGTGTGAGCGAGTGTCGATACTGTCCCCACATCGGGGCAGAACCTCTCAGGTTGGCTGAGCTTTGGAACACACGGTGGAGTTTCCACACCCTGGGCCAGCTCTTGTCCTGCGGGACCTTGGAGACTCCTCTGGGCCTCAGTCTCAAAACCTGCAGAACGCCCAGCATTTGATGAGATACTGTGCATCAAGCGCCTAGTTCAGTGCCTAGCACTTAGGAGGTACTTGATAAGGCCCCCAGTACTTATCAATGGCTAAAAATAAGCAAAGAAATAAACGACAAATACCAAGTGCTGGAGAGGATGTAGAGCAACTGGAGCTCACGTCCATTGCTGGTAGGGGTACAAAATGGGAAAAAGACCTGGAGAGTTCCTTACAAATTAAACAGAAATCTATCACACAATCCAGAAATCCCACTTCCAGGTATTTACCCCAGGAAAACTTACGTTTATACAAAAATAAAGTGACTTTATTTATAACAGCCAAAGCCTGCAAATGGCCTGAATGCCTCTCGAGGGATAACTGAGTGACTGGGTAAACAGTGTGTCCTGATGATGGAATACCACTCAGCATCGGAAAAGAGTGAACTGCTGAAATGATAGAGTCACGATCACCGTGCGGAGTGGGAGAAGCCAGGGTCAAAGGTCGAGTATTGTGTGATTCCTTCATACGCTGTTACGGAAAAGGCAGATCTATAGATTTGTGGTTGCTGGGGACTTGGGGGAGGGGAAGAGGCTAACTACAAAGTGACAGGGGAATTTCAGGGTGTTGGAAGTCCTCTATGCCGATTAAAGAGGTGGCTACACAATGGTATGCATTTGTCAAAACTCAGAACTGTACACTAAAACAGGGAAATTTTACTGTATGAAAATTATACCTTAATGTTTAAAAATTAGAAAAAAAAAACCCTTCTAGAATGATGTTAGCCTGCTGTAGGCTCTAGGACCACCCCTGGACTAATTCTTCCTCCCCTGGACCACCCAGGGCTGGTGGGTCCTGGCTTCTTCCTGCCTGGAAGCCCAATCTTCCCCACCCCGAGATGGAGAGGGATTCACTCTCCCCATCCTTACTTAGCCTGGGACTTCCCCCCAGCAGCTGCCCCGGCCCATGGGAGCAGTGGGTTCTGCAGGTTCGCCTATGTGGAGCCCTGATGCTCTCTGCTCCCCTGTTTAAACCAGTGAGCCTGAGGGAGAGGTGGCTGTGCTCACAGTCCTGGCCTCATGAGGGAGGGGGGTCAGAAGCATGTGCACCTGTGCACCTGCCTTGGACTCAGGGACTGGGGAACAGGTTTCAAAGACCAGCTGGCCATGTCCAGTGACACTAAGGCTCGGCTCCTGGACTCCCTCCCACTTGTGAAGGTCTCCGCACTTCACAAGCTGTGAAGCGGTGACACTGGCCAAGAAGGGCTTCCTGCTGAAGGGTCAAAAGCGCTTCGCTATCCCTGGTGACTGTCCTCAACAGACAGCTCAGCTCAGCTCTGGGAGGCAGTGAGGAGCAGACACAGTCCCCTTCGCTGGAATTTCTCCAACCCTCCTCAGTAGGTCTTCTCAAGCAGTCTTGCCCTCCCCATGGCAGGCATGACCACACCGCCTCCCCTGTTCAAAGTTCTCCAGGGGCCTCACTGATTTCAGGATAAGGTTCAAACACACTAGCTAAGCCCCAAGGCCTCTGTGACCAGGGGCCACTGACAGTGAGCCTCACACGAGAGCTAGCCTCCGTGGGTGCCCCTGCTGTCCTCTCCCCCTGAATCACCCCCTGTTCCTCCCTACTGGGCCATTTCCCTCATGTTCTTGAGCATGCTGTATTCTAGTCCATCTTAAACACACACCCTCTCTGGACCTCAGGCTGCTCCTGCTCCACTTCTGTTTTCTTTGATTCCTACAATCCCTTTCTACAAGGCTTTTTCTGAAGGGGATGAAGAGCAGAATATCAGCACTGAAACAATCCTCACAGCTTAAATTTTGCAAAAGCACTTTATACATGAAGGCAGTACTATTCCAGATGAGGACGCTGAGGTCTGAACTGGTGAAATCCAGGTAACTAGGGTGATAGAAACCTGTGTTTCCTGACTTTCAGTTCCATGGCACCTTCCTCAGCCCTAGGATCAGGACAGACCAGAACTTCAACTCCCAAAGGTGAGGGGTAACTGGAATAATGGGCACCGAGATCCAGAAGGTGAGTCAGCATGTGTGAGGAGAAGGCAGATCTGAGAAACTCCACTTGCAGAAGGAGACCTGAAGGCCAAGTCTGCACTGATCCCAGGCTCCACCAGGAGTGAGACAGGGAAGAAGAGAGAACTCACACTGAGAACAGCCGTGGTCAGGACTTCATCTCTCTCTTCACCTTCCCCAATAGCCTGTGCTCTCAATGTCACCATCAACCCAGATTTACAGCTTAGGGAACTGGGCTCAGAGAGCTGAATGCTTTTGCCACCCAGCTGATTTGTGTCCCTGAAACAGCAGTAGGAGGGAGGGAAATGGATGGGAGGAGGTTCATCAAGATTAATCAATGCTTAAGAAAAATGATTCATCAATGGTTGATAATTACTGCCGCTAGGTAATGAGTATATGTGGCTTTGCCATTCTATACTACTTGTTGATATGATCGAAATTCTCCAAAATTAAAAGTTAAACATCAAGTTGCCCAGAAAAGTGGTGGAGCAGACATCTGGGTGAAGTAATTTTCTCTCTGCCCACAGGGACTCTGCCCACCCCAGCTTCATGCTTTTCTGTTGGAAAAGTTTCAGGCACTCAAAGACACACAGCTTCATTCTTTTTCCCCTGTGAATATGGAAACTTTAGAGACAGACCTTATAAACATTTTTGTTCTCACACTCCAAGGGTTCTATGACTTCTGAGAATAGATCTTTTTCTTGGGGGTCATGACCACATAACTCTGACAGTCGTGTGCCATAGACTCCACCTAAGAGCAAGTGGTTATATCTGCTCAACTCAACGCACCCATTTTCATTTCACCCTGTCACACTACAACATGACCATTTGCTTCCATTTACTGCCTGCCCCCTTTTAACGGAGTGCAGGGAAACATAAACCTGCTGTTAGGTTAGAGATGGACTTCAAATTAAATTCTATTTTAAAAAGGAGAGGAAGGTCACCTGAAAATTCAATCCAAATCCACAAGCCTTTGTTTGGTGCTTATTAAACTCTAGCTATTAGGCCCTATTAAGTATGCAAGATTAGCCCTGTTTAACAGGTGAGTGTCTTAGTCACTCATACTGTCAGGGGAAAACTGGAACTTATATGAGGTCTGAGGGACCTCAGAATCCATATTCTTATAACCAATCCTGTGATCTACAATAGGCTTCTCTTGAGAGTTCACTGCCTAGGCAGAGGGACGTCTACTTAATGACCTATTAATCTGGAATTGTATTAGGTTCTTTCAATGCTTTCACTCATTAACTCATGCAAGCCAACACGAAACAGCTACCACCACCCCCACTTTAAAGATAAGGGAATGAAGGTTTAAGTGGTTAAGGTCATCAGCTGGTTAGAGATTTTAATCCAGGTCTGCCTGACCCCAAATGTGGTTATTTCCCCCCAGATACTCATTTTTGGTCCAGATGTGATAACTACAACCCATTTCTAAGACAACGCAATTGGAGTCACAGCTATACATTCTAAGGTAACTGCAATATTCTGGGAGCACCTGCTGGTCAGGACCCTGGAGAGCTCCAAGTGCTTCATGCTGATTGGCTCCAGGATGCTGACCTCAGTGCACTTCAAGATTCTCACAGGTCTGCCTTGGACAGGTCCCTCCTGCCACAACTGGGAAGCAATGCATGGTAGGGCTGGCATCTTCTAAGAGGGCCTTTAGTTACAGAGCTTTGTCAGGTGTCTGGGGGCCTCTGAGGGAGCGAGGGGTGCTGCAAGTCCTCAGGGCATGAGGTCGGATGCTAGATACTCTTCTTTGATATGCTCCCCGCTCACCTAGGCTTTAGGTCTTCCAAGATCATTTTTTTTTTTTTAAACATCTCTAGTGGGCATCTTGGAGAAGGCAATGGCACCCCACTCCAGTACTCTTGCCTGGAGAATCCCATGGATGGAGGAGCCTGGTGGGCTGTAGTCCATGGGGTCGCTAAGAGTCAGACACAACTGAGGGACTTCACTTTCACTTTTCACTTTCATGCACTGGTGAAGGAAATGGCAACCCACTCCAGTGTTCTTGCCTGGAGAATCCCAGGGACAGGGGAGCCTCGTGGGCTGCCATCTACGGGGTCGCACAGAGTCAGACATGACTGAAGCGACTTATCAGCATCAGTGGGCATCTGCTCCCCTAGATAGCAATGTATGGTCCTAACTGCTGAGAGGGCTTGCAGTGGAGAATTCTCAGTGGAACCATACACGTTTCCAGCTGCACACCACCTGGCAGTCTATAAAACGCTTTTTAGTGGCATTATCATTTTTCACTTTCACAATAGCCCTGTGACTCCAGTATCACCCCTCTGCTCAATAAAGAACCAGAGGCTCAGAAATAGTAGTAGATGACCTGCCGAAGGTCACACAGCTAGGAAATCTCAGAGTGAACCTTGAGCCCTGTGATCATTACACCAAGTTGCCATAATTCATGTAAAAAGACCCTGTCATCTTCCATTGAGAGTATTACCTTCATCAAAATGTTTGCCAGATGCATGAAAATTTTGTGAGAACAAAACGGTAAATGTGGCCATAATCCATCATCTTTCCTGAATTCACACATCACTTGTTAATCAACAGAGCATGCAGTCTACTTAATAGAATGAAAGCCAAGCTCTCTGCGTGGCCGACCAGGTTCTACATGACTAGCCTATGCCAAGCTCTGACATCATCTCCCACTGCTGTCCTCCTCCTTGCCACTCCTTGAACTCACAAGCTCGTTCCCAACTTGGCAGTTTTTGCACTGACTATGTATGCCATCTGCCTGAAATGCGCTTTCCTCAGGTCTTGGCATAGCTGTCTGCTTGTCACTCCCCTCTCAGCTGGCAGGCCCCCTCTCTAGAGAGGCCCTCCCAGACTACCTGAGCTAGGTGGCCTCTTGCCACTCTATCACGGCACCTTGTGCCACATCCTTCTACTCGGTCTGAAGTGATCGGCTTGATTTATTAGTGCAATATCTTTCTCTCTATATAGAACTAAGTTCCATGAGGGCAGGGATTACCTGCCCTGGATCTGAACATCCCCATAATTTCAGCATCAGGCACAGTGTAGACACCCAAGAAACGCCTGCTGAATGAATAAACTTCCTCATCCATCTCACACAGTGATCACAGTTTTAGATTTTGCAGCTCTTGAGTGTGTATGATAACCTCCAGGGAGGTGCCAAGGCTTTGAAAACAAGTTCTTCCTTTCTTTCTTTATTTTTAATGAGCATGCCCTATATCACAGGTGTAAAGTAAGAGGCTGTCACTTTAAGATGGTTGAGAGTCACTTTGGTAGTCAAAAGAGCTCGTATTTTTTTTTTTTTTTTCCAAAGAGGAAAACACAGTCCCAAGCAGGATTGTGAATTTCTTGGCTGTCACTCTTCTGTGGCTTAGTTTCAAAAGAAAACTGGAGTTTCCTGAAGAAGGCTCGACTCGTTCTGAAGGACCACGTCTCCCTGTCCCTTAAGATGAAAACCCGACAGTCAGCTGCCAGCCTCAGCCCAGGGACAGGAGAAACACACAGTCAGGAAAGTCTTCACCCCAAGTGAAGGAGGGAGTCAGAGAGAGTCTTGGTGCAGGTAGCTTCCCCGGGCACAGTCTATAAGGAATCTCAGCAAAGTGGCACATGGCACATGGCAGGCATGAACACACACACATACACACACACACACACACAGAAGTGAGTCTTCTCAGGGATGAACAGCACTTAAACCAGCACCTGTAGTATGTGGGGTTCTGTGACGGTAGGACAGTCAGTTACAAACCCTAGGTCGAGAAGGAAAGAAAGAGGAGGACACAAGCGGAGCTGCAGGGGGTCAGTGATGAGCAGTCAAGTCATCCCCTAGTGTTTGCCAAGTCCTCTGTGCGCCTCCCCACCAGCCAGTTGGGTGGCGACTGGGTGAAATGGTTCAGGGTGTGGGCTCTGGAGCCAGATTTCCTGGGTCTGAACCTCAGTTCCAACTCTCACTAGCTGCGACCCTGGATAAGCTACTCCAGAACCTGGTGCCTCAGTTTCCCCAAGTTCCAAAAGGGAATAACAATATCAGTACCTCTCACCTGTACGCAAGCTCGGCGTAGTACATTTTAACTGCTGCGGTTTTTATTATCGCCATTGTCCTCGAGTCTTTGAGCCCCGATCCCTCCTCTGTCAAATGGCCCTCAAGCTATTAAGCCTCAGAAGGAAGTGGCAAAGATTAAATGGGAAAAGGACTTACAAATGGTAAGGAGTGTTATATAATAAGGAGGGGAAGGAGAAGAAAGACCTCATATTAGACTCCAGGCTGGGATCTTGGGAGAAGGGGTCCAGACAACACAGTTCTTCTGAAAGGCAGGTAACAGGGGAGAGAAGTGATGAGACCACCAGCAAAGGAGCCTCCTCTGAATGCACAGGTGTCCTTGGAATTTGGGGGAGGGGGACAAGATCCTCTGGGATGTGGGTTCCAGAAAGGCCCCACAAAGAGTAAACTGAGCACAATTTGGGGGTGAGCTCAGCTTGCTGCCCTGCTCTTAGAAGGCCTGCTGTGGTGACTCAAAATGGGGTTTGTGGGGGCAGAGGTCCTGGGTTCAAAACGCAGGCGCTCTGCTTCCTCACTGTGTGGCCTTGAGCAAGGGACTTACCCTCTCTGAGCCTTAGCTTACCTACCTGTGAAATGGAGGCAATTACACTCTGGCTTTCATGAGTTGTTATAAAGATTAAGAGATGACACATGTTGAGCACTTAGCCTAGTGCCACAAGCTCTATATTTTTAATGACAAAGACGTGGGGTGAACACAAAGAAATTTGGGTTTTTACGCCTTTCAACTGTTCACTCTCCTGAGAAAAAGGGAACTCGGCCCCAAGGCTACAAGGATTCAATATAAAAGAGCCTTAGCCTCCCCTCCAACTAATTTCAAATGTATTCTTAGCTCTGAGCCTCTGCCCATGGAGCTTCCCCACCCACCCAACCTCCAGCAGGATCTGTGGCTGAATACAGTAAATAAGCAAGCAAACAAAACCTACATCGACGTTAAGCAAGTGGTTCGTTGACTGACTGTACAACTTGCACTTAACCAAGAGGATGGCATTTCCAGGTGCCAGGGGTGATGACCTGGAGCCCCCAGGCCTGGAGAACACACCCAGGGCACACTGACGCAGCACCTGCCCTCTCAGCCACCTATTCAGGAGGACGTTTATCCCCTTCAGAGGAAAGCGTATCTGATAACAGGTAAGTGATCCCCCTGCCTGCATTTTATCACCCAGCCCTCTGCAGAGGTTTGGACAGTCATCCTCAGAGAGGGGCCCAGTGCCTGGCATCATATTCCATTTCCCTGGTGGACGCGAAAGCAGGCCCCAGTTCCTCTGGGGCTTCAGTCCACGCTCCCAGCTGCTGCTCAAAGAATGCTCCTAAAACACAGCTGCTGGTGCCCTGCCCCTGCTGAATAACCTTCAACAGCTCCCTACCGCCTTTCCAACAAGCTCTGGAGCCTATGTGTGTGTATGGGGGAGGGCATCTGAAATGCCTTCGAGAAAGCTCTTCACCAACCCTCCGACCCCAGGCTTCACCACTTCTCGCCACTGGTTCTCAGAACGGCCTCACCCTCTCAGGCAATCCACCCTCTTCTCTCCCAGCTAGACTGCTGCTCATCATCCTGGATGGTCCCCTCCTCCAGGAAGCCTCCCTGGCCTTCCATTACAGACATAGTCCACTGAACTGTGATTTCCTGTCTGTCTTCTCCTGTGCTGAGAACCTCTTGAGGGCAGATGTCATGCTGACTTCATCACTGTCCCCCCAGTATAATCCATCGCGGGGAATGACAGAGCAGAACAGGGGTTCAGGGAACCTCTGCTGGTTGGATGAGCCCCAGAAAAACAGTCATCATGATAGACTTTCACGCTACTGAAATTATGTCATTTTTTTATCCTAAATGAAATCAACCCTGCATATTCATTGGAAGAACTGATGGTAAAGCTGAGAAGCTCCAATACTTTGGCCACCTGATGCAAAAAGCTGACTCATTGGAAAAGACTGATGCTTGGAAAGATTGAGGACAGGAGGAGAAGGGGACAACAGAGGATGAGATGGTTGGATGATGTCACTGACTGAATGGACATGAGTTTGAGCAAGCTCTGGGAGATAGTGAAGGACAGGGAAGCCTGGCGTGCTGCAGTCCATGGGGTCTCAAAGAGTTGGACATGAATGAGTGACTGAACAACAACATGTTTTTAAGTGGAGTCTTTGCCCACAGATTTTACCTAAGTGTATTCAGTCAACCACTGCTGAGTGTGTGATCTGTGTCAGGTGCTGAGTGAATGAAAGAGACAAAGCCCTTGTCCTCCTGGAGCTTATATCCTATGGGGGAGAGATGGCCAATTCACAGGAATTCAAATTAAAAAAAAATGTTTTTAGAGGGATGGGTTACAGCGAGTGTGGGATGTTAGGGGATAATCCATATTCTGGAGGGCTTCCTGGAGGAAGAGCCATTTGAGGAGGGATTCTATGGACCAAGGGCAAGCCAGGATGGGCAGACTGGGCTGGGTTTTCCCACAGGTGCCTCGACTCAGAGTTTGGTTTGGGCTGGCTTGCTGAACAGTGGACTCCTTCTGGGCAAGAAGCCAGCATGTGGCAGGCAGAGAAGATGGTATCAGAGGGCATGACGGGCTGGGGTGGGGGTTGGGGGGGACAGGCTGCCCACCAGCACAGCCAGCCATCAGCTCCTTTCTGAACCCCTGCTGGACCGGTGTGAAATCAGAACATATCTCTCCCCTGCCCTTGGGTTTAATTTCCTAAATGTGTCCCTGAAGGTGCTGCTAAGGGGATACCCAAGGAGGGCTGGATTCCGGCAGGGTGGACTCCTCTGCGTTCACATGACCCAGCTGCCGAGGGCACATAGCTGCCTGCCCAGGGCTCTCAGCCCCACCACCTGCTCACCATTTTCCAGCCAGGGTGGGGCCCCCACTGGCCTCTCCCAAATCACTTCCTCTGGGCCCTGAGCAGAGGGTTCAGGCAGCGTGCTCAACCCCCATCTTTGAGTATTTAATTAAAATGGAATCACTGCTCACCCAGGAACTGCGGGTGGGGGGAATGTAAAACAAAAGGCCCTTTCACGGTGGGAACTGGCTCGGTGGCATCGGTGGCGTCGGGACAGCTTCACTCACAAGCCTCTGGTTTCTGACTCCAGACGGGCTGGTTCTGTGGCTCTCCATCTGTGGGATCTGCTGCCCTCTCCCCACCCCGACCCAGCTCAAGCCAACCCTGGCTCTGAGAGCCTGGGGGCGCTTGTGGACTACACACTTTGCCCCCCAGGAAACCAATCTTTTTCCTCCCTGGAAAGAGGAAGGGGCCTGGGAGGATGAGGTGGAATGCAGCGGGTGGGCAGGGGCTGATCAAGGAGAACAGACAGATATCAGGCAGAGACCAGACAAAGTATCAGGGGATGAGAAAACTAGGGTTTTCCCTGGGTGAGAGGCAGGCTTTGCAGTTGCAGTCAAGGCCCTCTGTTCTGCAGTGGAGCAAGAACCCCCCAGATTCCAAGACCTGACACCCTGAGCTGCAAAACCCAGCTGCTCTGAAAGGGCAGGTCCTGGTGCCCATGGGAGGGTGTCCTGGACGGTGAGAGGGGTCTCCTCCGGTGTGCTGGTACCTCCTGGCTTTGCCAACTTGCCCAGGGGAAGTCATTTCAGAATCTCGGAAGATGGAGGAGACCTTGCGTGTCATGCTTGGCAAAGGGCAGGGGAAGTGGCCACAGTCTCTAGGCAGAAAGAGGGAAGGTGTCCCCAGAGGCCGTGATCAGAGGAGAGTGTGAATAAAGATATTCCTAGAACAGACTCAGCACAGATAGGGGTCTAGCTGGGTTGAACCCTGAGCACAAGGCTTGCATAAGGAGAACACCTACATGGTACCTGGCAGGTCCCAAGGATGGGCTCTGAAGCCACTCACCCGCCCTTTTGCGAAGAGGAATTATGCAGGGAGAGAAGCCTAGGTCAGGAGCCTGCGGTCTGGCTTGGCTCAGCCCCAGACAAGGCGGTCAGGCCTTCCCCTCCCTAGGTCTCAGTTTCCTCATCTGTAAAAATGGAAGTCGTACTTGCACCTGTGGCTGCGGAGTAACAGTGAACTAGAAGGTCTCTTAAGATGCTTTTGATCGAACGTTCTCTCTCTGCTCTTGGTTGATCAGAATTCGTCTCCCCCTTTCACCCCCAACCCCCCTCCTCATTAAGGCCGGGAAGTGGGCAGAGCCCAGTAGGGAAGGCCCCCTTGGAGGCCAGGCGGGGATGCTCACGAGCATGCACACTCCACACCTGCCTGCACGCAACCTCAGGGAAAGCTGAAGTGGGGACCCCCGACCCCAGAACCTGGGCAGAGCCCACAGGGAGGCTGCCTGGAGCTCAGCATGGATGGGATGTAACACGACTCTGATCCCGTCGGGAGCAATCCCCCAGTCCCCCTCCAGCCTCCCAGGCAAGGAGATGAGCTTGCTTAGTTTAATTTCCCCCAACTCAGCCAGTTCTGGGGCACATAAATTCATTAATATGGGATTACAGGGATTACAGGCTGCCTCACTCTGCAGGTGACTGAGGGCAAACTCGAGGGGCCTTCCTCCCCACCAGGTTGGGGAGGAAGCTGAGGCTCCAGCAGCAATCCCTGGAGGGTAGAGGGGGTGCTGGGCAGAAGCCCCCTAGGAACCCCCTCTGCCCCTACCCACCCTCATCAAAAGGCAGAAAGCATGGGAAACGCGCCCACCTCCTTGTCACAGAAAGCAGGGCTCGTCCTGGAATCCCACCCACTCCTGCCCTCTTTCTAGTATCTCCTGTGGCTTCTCCAAACCAGACCTACCCAGATTCAATTGTCAGTGCATGATTTCTGACCCGGCTTTCTACAGAGCGTGACCCCAGACACTGGGGCTCACAGGGGTGATCTCAGGAGGCACAAAACGCTGCCCTACGTGTGGAGATAGGCTTCGGGTGGCTACCTCGAGCAGCAAGGGCTCAGCTCGGGGTCAATGGGTTTTAACACCCACCCCTGATGAGTCACTTCTCTTTAACAGAGAGAAAGAGAGAGAGAGAGAGAGAGGACTCCAGGCCACACAGCTGGAAAGAATTTAATCAGATAAATTATTATTTTTCATTTATTTGTGTTCAGTTTGATGGTTAGCTTCTGTATATGACAAGTGATATTCCAGCCTATTGAAGGTGCACAATAAAGTTTATCTTTAAAATAATCGAGTAAAAATGCTGTTTAGTCGCTAAGCTGTGTCTAACTCTTCGTGACCCTGTGGACTGTAGCTCGCCAGGTTCCTCTGTCCATGGGATTCTCCAGGCAAGAACACTGGAGTGGGTGCCATTTCCTTCTCCCGAGTAAAAAAGGGAACTGACAAAAGAAGAGCATGTGGAAAGTACAGGCGATTCTCAGAGACGGTGATACTTGTGAAAGGGACACGAATGACCCACGTTGGGGAACGTTGATCTGGAGGACAAACTCCTTTGCAGACGGGTAAGCTGAGGGCTGGAGAGGACAAAGGAGCTGCCCATGGGGAATTCTCAGCAGAGCTGGGGTGTGGACCAGGCCACACCCGGTACCGGCCCTCAGAGCCCTCTCCTCCTCCGCACGGAACTGGGCCTCCTTCTCCTGACCTCTCAGACCCCTCTCTCTATCCTTTCCCTTCTTTCCCCTGCTCTCCAACCCCCCTGAGGGTCTATATCAGACCATCCTTGCTCTGATGGAGGGACAGAAACCTGAATTGGGGAGAAAGCACCCCGAGATGCAGCAGAAAGAACTTGGACCTTTCGTGGTCCCCAGAAAGAACGTGGACCTGGTGGGGACTCTGCACCACCGCTGAGCATGCCTGCACCCTCAGCTCACCTCCTCTGGGTTGGCCTCCTTTCCTCTGTAAGAAGTGAAAGGCCACCCCTCTGGAGACCTGCAAGAGGCTCAGAGGAGCCAGAGGCTCTCCCATGACCGCATGGGCACCTGGGGTGTGTGAGCAGCTCCGTAACCGTGAGCTCCCTAACAGAAGAGTTTATTTTCAGGAGGAGCGCAGCGTTGCTCTGAATGTCCTTGGTAGGCTCTGTGACACTCTTGACGGCAGATGAGAAGTCTTAAAGCGCTTTAAAAATAGATAAGGAGTCATTTATAATTTGTACACTCATTGTTGGAATGCAAATGCTGCCGCTAAAAGCCTGCGCTCATAAGTGGGCTTGTTAAACCATCAATCTGCTTAGCAAATCCTTTTCTTCTCTCAAGTGCAGGTAAAACCCTGTCGCGAGGGTTCAGGAGAGTGGAGCTCGGGGACTGCTCCTGGGGTCGCCCTGGGGGTCTGGGGAGCCCTGCATTCTCTGCCTGTCCTCCCCCCAGCTGCCCGCATCATGGGGGTGAGGGTGCGGATCAGAGCTGATGGATTCACAGACCAATGTTCTGGCCTTGCGTCTCAGTCTGCTTTCTCCTTCCTTAGGCTTTCTAGGAACAAAACACAAACCGACACCCAGGAAATAAACTTCTCAACTCTCAAACCACAGAGCAACCATAAAGAGAACCAGGATCTCTGGGGCTCCTGGAAAGAGGCTGCCATCCGGGTGGCGTGTGGTTCTGAGTCTTTGGCCCTTCCTCTCTTGAGAGCTGGCCCCATGTCTGGCCCCGTGACACCTCTTCACTTGGCTGTGCCAAGGGTATCTAAACTTAACATGGCCCAAACCAGGTTCCTCGCTCCTCCACTGCCCACCTACTTCTCCCGTCAGGTTCCCTACCTCAGCGAGATGTACCCGAGACCTCCACGTGGGTGGGGAGCTGGGGCACCCTGCTTTTCCTCTCCAGCACTCGCCAAGTCCATCTCTGCGGAACTGACTCCTGTGGAATCCGTTCTCTCCTCTCACCCCACAACCCTGGTCCTGGCCACAAATGCCTTATGTCTGGAGCCCTGCTAAGCATCCTGACCCATCTCTCTGCCTCCCGTCTCCCCGCTCCAAGCCAGCCTCCATACGGCAGGTGGAGTGATGGCCATAAATACTCATCCCATCACCTCGCCCTTCTGCCTCAAACCTCAGCCTCCCCTAACCTTCCAGATAAAGCCCAAACTCCCTGACTCATCCGCAGAACAAGGGTTGACTAGGCACTGTCCGTGTGCCAGGTCCTGGCCCCAATGCCGCACAGCACAGGGTCTAGAATCCATAGCCCCACTTCCTCCGGTGCCACCATCCATAACCACCTTATGCTCGGGGCCTGAACCAGAGGCTGCCAACTGGTGGTCCCTGGGTATATTTTGTTTGACTTCCCCCTTGTTGGCTTAATCTTTCAAAGTCAGGAAATTTCACATAAAAACCTGGCATCTCTTGAAAACTTGGCAGACACGGGGCCAGCTCTCATTCATAGCAACTATTGCCTGGAGCTGAGTCCCACTTCCCCTTTAGAGACGTCAAGTACCCTCGTGTTGGCCACAGTCCCCACCACTCCATACTGTCTTACCCTCGCCTGCTTCTCTCACCCAGCTCACATGCTCCGACCCTGTGGATATCAGGACCTGCTCCATGTACACTTTCTCCAGTGCATCTCACTCTTCTTGTCCTAAACTTTGGCTTCTACTGGTTCCTCCTCCTGGAATGCCCTTCCTCGCTCTGACAGGAAAATATCCACCTCTTGGACGGCTTCACTGCAGGGCTCTACTCGCTTCTTGACATCATGTACCTTCTGTGTTGCCCCCTGCACCCCATTCAGACCCCCTTCACAGCATCTTTTGCACCAAAGTACCTTTATTCATTAATACTTCCATTTCTCCCACTGGAATATAAGCCTGCCCCCATGTGTCTAGAGCTTAACACACTTACTCCCCCATCAGATTGGCCCACAGGAAATCACGGACAGCTAAATGAACAGATGCCAAGAATAATGAAACAATAGTACCACCCCCTGTGCTGGGCTCTAGGTTAAGCACTTTATGTGCTATCTCATTTAACACTGAATAAAATCCAATGTGGGTGCTATTATTATCTGCAGGTAATGGCTAGGACTCTGAGGCAGGGGCGGGGTGGGGTGTCTGTCTGCAGAGCAGCCTGTTCACCACCCATGAGCAGGGCCTCCTCGCCACTCTGTAAGGCTAAGTCCTTCCTTCTTCCCACCTGACACATCACTGCCCAGAGAGGCCAGGCCAGCAGGAAACTGGACGATGGTACTGGGAACCAGGCCTGAGGCATCAGGAGAGAAGCGCTCCATGTCCCAGGAGGCCTCGAAGTGTCAGGAATGTATAGGAAAAGCCCGAGGACTCCACCACCCACGGGGGCTCCGGGCATCGGGTCACCCTGAGCAGCACCTGCTTTGGGCTTGCTGATTTCAATGAGGGATTCAGGGTTCAGGTCTGCTACTTGTGAACTGTGTGAGACCCTAGGTAAAAGGCCCCATCTCTCCAAGCCTCAGTTTCCTCGCCTGTAAGATGGATCCACCTCCAGGGCTGGAGTAAACGTGAGAGGAGACAACACATGCCAGGGGCCCAGGGGTGTGTTTAGTGGACAGAGGCGGTGATGACTCTCAGTAGAGCCCCCAGCAAAGCTGCACCCGAGTCATCAAGCCCAGGAGCTCTGGCCCTCGTGTCATGACGGGTGGGGTGGAGACGGGCCTGGGACTGAGGTCCTGTGCGGAGCTCTAGGGTGAAACGGGACGGCCTGCACTTCAAACCCTCTGGCTAGCACATCAGGCGGAGGGGTCAGTGCCCTCTCCTGAGTTGGTTCCCAGGGTGGATGAGTGTGGGGGGTAAGCAGGCACTGGAACGCGAGTCTGGGGCAGGTACTTGGGTCTCTGTGAGGCCAGTGTGCTTTTCCTCATGACATGGGCTCGGAACACTAACGTGTGCACACACGTGTGTTCGTGTGCTTGTCCAGACCTGCTCGTGTATAAGACCCCGCCCCATATGCCCGCCTGTGACTCCCCAGGAGCCCAGCCAAAGCGGGGCTCAGGCACCGCCGCATCCGCTGCATCCGGTACATAGCGCTGTTGCTCAGTCGCTCAGTCCTGTCCTACTCTTTGCAGCCCCGTGGACTGTAGCCCATCAGGCTCCTCGGTCCGTGCGATTTCCCAGGCAAAGAATACTGGAGTGGGTTGCCATTTCCTCCTCCAGGGGATCTTTCAGATCCAGGGATTGAACCTGTGTCTCCTGCCTTGCCGGTGGATTCTTTACCCGCTGAGCCATCTCGGAAGCCCAAATACACTTATGTATTACTGGCACACAGTAGGTGCTCAATAATACATAAGTGTGACAGTGTGTCTATACACACAACACACACACCCCTCAGCTGCTCCCAACCAGTCGACATCTTTAAGAATAACACTTAATTTGGTTATTCAAGGATGAATCTCACCCTGTTGGCAAATGTTCTATCTTTCTCAACTTTACCCGGAGACCAAGGTGCACCACTGGCATGGCAGGGGCGGAGGGGAGGAGAAGCCCTGCTCCCGGCTGGGCCAGGCTTGGGCAGGAGCCCAGCTCTGCCACGTACTGGCTGTGTGACACAGGCCAGTTGCTTCACCTCTCCGATCCCCATGTGTGAAGAGAGAATACACGTGAATAAGGGAAAGGCCAGCACAAGAGTTCAATACAACAGAGTTATCTGTCCCGGCAACTCCCCATAAAGCCAGGCAGCCCCAGATCTCCAGCAATGCCGCCTCCCACCTCAGAAACTATCTGTATTTCCTGTTTCTGTTATTCATTCCATTTATTTATAGTCCCTAATCTCCATTTCTATTTATCCTAACCCCAAGATCTTTTCCAAAGTCAAGTAGGATCCCAGGAAGGGGTGAGTGGGGAGCCAGAGTAATTCTCGACCAGTCAGACCCTAGTCACCCCTCCTTCACCCCTCTGCCACCCTGCCGAGGGTCTCCGGGCAGGTAGCCAGCAGGCCAGGCTTTCTAAAGCCCTGATTTCCAGCCCCAGCTCTACACCGCCAACCTGGTCAGCAGCATCCCATTCACATTTGGGAATCTTCCAGACGGAGCGTGGTACTCCTCTTTCATACACGTACCCAGGGTGAGTCACTCCCAAGCCCTGAAGATCAGGCTAAGCACACAGTAGGTGCAAGGTTAAAATCTTACTGCTTGACTGATGGCCGCTGCACAATTCAGTGCCCTGGGTGGAGGACCAGGAATCTCAGGGCGTGGGGTCGTAAATCTGGCTTTGACTCAGCATCTCCGGAGGTGTCACCATGGAGCCCGCGGGGATAAGGGGGTGAGGGGGCCTTGGGTACCGCCATCTTAAAGCCATGTCCCCCCAGCAGCTCGGTTCAGAGGCCACATTCGAGCTCATCACTTGTCCTTCCTGTGCTCCCCCCACCCCCCACCACCTGCTCCTCCTCCTCCATTCCCTCTCTCATCGAGAGGGCCCAACACCCAGCCCATCCCCACGGTCCAGTACGAAATCACCCCAGCCTCTTCCTTTTCTTTTATCGTTGACTTTCCAACCTGTCTTCCAGCTCAAACTCAGACAACAAACAGCAAAGCTGTCCCCTGTCCCTCACTTCCCAATGACCTTGGTCTAGAGCACTGGCCTCTAAGAGTTGCAGGACACAGCTGTCTCCTTGGGGATCTTCCTGTGTCCCTCCTCACCCTGTCTATACGGTAGCCAGACTGAGTCTTCTAAGATGCAAAACTGACCACATCACATCACTGCTTTAAAAACTTCATCTCTCACCTGCCTGCAGGATCAAGTCCAAACTCCTTCACCTGGCATTTGAGGCCTTTCATGATATGGCCCTGTCAATCTTTTCTGCTTACTTTCTGCAGTGCCTGCTCAGGCCTGCTGAGCTTTTTACCACCTACTATTACATTTTTGTATGTTCAGATCTCTTTGCACACACTCATAACATCTTGGCTGTCTCTTGTTCCTCGAAGAACTCCTATTCATCCTTCAGGACCCAATCTGAATGACGCCTTCCCTGTAAAATCTTCTCTAGCACCCTGAAGTCCAGTTGGCTTCTTCCTCCCCTGGATAGACCCTTTCCTATTATCCACAGGACAGGACAGTTACTTAAGCAACCATCCTCCTGGCACATCTAGGGGCATTGCTGGGTAAAGGCCTCATTCCTGTCCTCCTTGAACACCCTGGTGCCCCGCAGGGAGCCTGGCATGTACACGGCCTTCAGTCAACATCTGGCAAAAAATGAAGGAAGGAGCTAAGGTCCTCTGGGGAAGTCCTATGACCGCCCTGCTTTGGCCGTGAGTCAAGGGCAGCCTTCCTGCCCCAGAATTCCAGGCGACTTCAAGTCTGAGCAGGGTCAGGTACTGCTGCCACCTCACGGAGTCACCAGGAGCGGGCTCTCGAGGGGTCTCCTCCTTCAGTCTCTGCAGCAATGGCTTTATCAGCTTTGCTTTTCTGCAAGTCCCAGAACCCGTGCCTCCTTCCCAGCCTCCAAGGGTCCATGGCACTCACAGCCCCTCACTTACCCCTCTGAGAATGTCCTGGGCCAGCCTTGCCAGAGGTGTGGGCCTCTCTCCAGTGCCCCAGGCTCCAGGCCGGAGGGGTCTGCAGGGTGCAGACCTGTCCGGAGCTCTGGCCGCCAGCAGCAGAGGCAGGCGGCCGCTGCTACAGAGCTTGCAGCCACCCCCACCCAGGACTGTGGCTCTGGCATCCACAAGGAGCCCTCCAGCATCGATCAGTCCGGCTACTCCAACCCTCCTCAGCGCGCCTGGCTGAAGCTGGGGGCTTTGCAAGTGTGCATAAAAAGAAAGAGAAAATTAAAGGCAACCATCTAAGAAAAGGCCATTGGTGGGGGCCTGGAACACCATTTGCCAATACAGAAATGGCACTGGCTGGGGTGCAGGGAGGCCCCCGATCATCCGTGCAAGGGGAGGAGTGGCAGGGGGACTCCAGATAAATGAAGGTTAACCTACTAAGGGCCAGCTCCCTGCCTACCAGTTTCTGGGTTGGCTTTAATGGGAATTAACTAACCCACACTGTAAACATAAGTTGCAGCAGAACCCACTTGTAATGTAAGCATCTTTTGATGACTCAGAGCTGATGAAGTGAACACATGGGGTCACTGCAGTGCCTCCGCTCTCGTCCCGGGTGAGTGGGCTGTTTGGTCAGACACTGAATGACCGCCTAGTGCTGGTCACCCCACAACCAACTGAGCTCCCTCCCTTTGTGTCCAGAGCTGCTCCTGATGTCATCGCCCACTCCCAGTGGATGCATCACAGGTCTAGAAAAACCTGTGACTGGTCTACCCTCCTGGACCACACACGGTTCCTCTGCCTCTCCCGTGCCCAGTTCATTCTTCTTGTGTCTCTCCCACCTATCTATTGATGCATCCATCTATCTATCATTATCATTTTTTTGCCCACTATTCCAGACTCTGGCCTTGAAGACCTGATGATCACATTTCTGGCAACCAAGGGCATGAGCCTTCCTTCTGGCCGATCCCTGACCAATCAGTTCTGACGTCTAGACTCCAGAAGCCCTCTCATTCTCTCTGGTTATTTTCAGAGTGGCCCAATTTGGGGGCTTTTCCAGGACTTTGGGGATCTTCCAGGATTTGAGCCAAGGGAGTCCCAAAACAGGGTCAAACATGAACTGCCTTTGAGGAGAGTGGGCCCCTGGGATGCTACAAAGATAGTAGAGAGGAGTGAGAAAGGAACAGCCAAGCCAACTGAGGGACCAGCCTCGGAGACTCAGTTGAGGGTGTGCACGTGGGGAGCAGCAGGCAGACTCTGGACCCAGGCTCCGGGTCCCATGGGCCCAGCTTCCCATCCTGCTCGCCTGCTTGTTCACTGGATCATCCAGGCAAGCCCTTCAGCCTTTATGTGCCTCAGTTTGCCTGCCTGTGAAGTGGCACAAGCCTGCAGTGAGACAGCTCACACAAAGCTCCCAGCTCGGCACTGCTTTAGAGACGCGCCCGCTCCCTCCTAACTGCCCCACCTCAGATCTCCCCAGAGGCGTGTGGAGACACTGAGAATCAAGGAAGGAAGCTCCAGAAAAAGCTCCAGAAATATGACCTGCAGCCCAAGAACCAGCCAAGCAAGTTTGAGAGTCAGGGTTTCTGGAAGGCAGCACAGAGCCCCCGGGAGAGTTGAAAGGGCACTGGCTTTTCAAGAACTGGCTCTGTGGCTCCCCGTGGAGGGAGGGCAAAAAGCAGGATGGGCCAGCGACCCCTCAGACTCATTCATCATCTGCTTCTAGATCCCAGACATTTTCAAACCCAGGCCCCTGGCCCACAGTTTTTTGTCCTTTCCAAGTCATGGGGGTGGTGGGAGGTATTGCCCTCCGCCCCACATCACTCGGTGCTTGTCTCCTTCTAGATGCTTCTTTCCATACAACCTGAGCCCAAACCACCAGCGTGCTCGCTGCACAAGGAGAATCAAAGAGTGGAGTCACAGACTTCCAGGTAAAGCGACTGGCTTGACAGGGTCCAGACCGAGAATGTTTAAGACTCACTCGCTCTCCAAGTGTCTGATGGAGTCAGGATTCCTAGTTCCCTTCTTCTTGAAAGCCAAGGTGAGCCTCCATCCTCCCGAATCCGCACAGCACCCTGGGCCTCACCCCTCTCCCCATCTCCGCTTTCCCTCCCTCCCTTCCCTTACATAGGAATATTTAGGTAGGAGATAGTAACAGCTGCCAGAGGGAAGCTTGGCCCAATCTCTCCCGGCTTTAGCCCACTCCTCTGTGAAATGGGAGGTGCGGGGAGGGCCCTGCTGGCTGGGATGCGCCACGCGTCTGTCAAGCCCAGCAGAGCCACATGCTGAAGGTACGGACGGAAGAGCCCCTGACGACCACAGAAGTTATCAGGGTGTATCCTGCCCAGCTGGGCTCCTTGGGCTGTCTCTCTCAACAGGTGGCATGAGCCCACTCAACCAGGATGCTCCCATTTCATGGGTGGGGAGCCAGGACCTGAGGCTGCCAGGTGTGCCTCTGCAGATCTGAGGTGCTTCAGATCAAGCCGCTGCCAAATCCCACCTCAGACGGCAGTCTCCCGACTGCACCATCTGGCTGTTAGGACGGGGTTCCCATCCACTCCTGAATGAGGATCATGGCTCCTGGTTTCTGCCGAGCATTTCTGCAAAGTGCCTTTCCCCTACATGTTAAGTGGTGACTGTGCACCCTGACAGGGGTGGGCAGAGCCCACTGTCCCCATGCCATAGATGAGGGATGAGAAGGCTGTGAGCAGAAACATGCCTCCACCGTGGGAGAGTGTGTGGGGTGGGCTAGGGGGCCAGGTAGAAGCCTCTAAGCCCACTGCTCCTCTGTCTCCTGGGCTGGCTCCTCGCTCCCCAAACACTGTGCTCCCCAAGCACAACCCTTGGCTCTTTTTTCCTCCCTAACGGCTCTTACTTCCTGAATTAATCTATCCAGTCCTACTGCTTGAAGTATGATCTATATACTGATCTCTTCCCCGAGCTCCAGACTCATAGATCCAACTGCCTCCTCCCCACCTCCACTTGGATGTCCAATGAGCATCTTAGAGTCGATGTGCTCAAAGCACTACCCTTCGTTTCCCTCACCAAACCTACTATTTCCAGCCCCCACCCCTGGCCTCCCTCCTTCTGCTGGTTTCAGTAAATGGCACCAGCATCCAGCCTGCTGTTTAATAAAAAATTAAACTGCCTTTGTCCCTGGTTCCTGGGAAGGAGCCTCTCAATTCTTGGGATTTCCCAAGAGACAGAGGTGTCTCTGTTGTTCATGAGCCCCTGGGGTCACACCTGAGCTTATGCTAATGAGCTGAGTCAGGATGGGGGCTGGTCACCGGAAGGACCAATCAGGGAAGTGGAGGGGTGGGGCTTGAGCCAACCTCACCTCCAGGGAGGAGAGGGATAGAGGTGCAGTTCAATCATGACCACTCTATGTATCTCTTCATTCGGCTGGTCTTGACCTGTAGCCTTTATAATAAGACTGTAATTGTAAGTATAGCATTTTCCCAAGTTCTGTGAGTCATTCTAGTGAGTCACCAAGCCAGAGGGGTTGCAGGAGCCCCCAGATTTGTAGCCAGCCCAGTAAAAGTATGGTAGCCTGGAGACCCTACTGGTGGCTGGCGTCTGAGGTGGGGATGCTCTCATTGGGAACAGTGTTCTCCGTCTCGTGGGGTCCGTGCTAACTCTGGGCAGTTAGTGCCAGTTTTGGATATCAGCACTCCAGAAGCGTCAGAATGACAGTGCTCCCCCTACCCAGAGTCACCCATGATTCCTCCCCTTCCCTCTTCCCCCACATCCAAAGACAGAGTGAGTCCCATGAGCTCAACCTTCACATCTGTTCAGTACACAGCCACTTCTCCCCACCACCACTGCCCTGACTGGGTCCAGCCACCAGAGCCTCTCACCTGAAATTATGGCCACCACTGAAGCCTTCTCCCTGTCTCCCCGCTTTCCCCTTGCTTCTGGCTGCCTACTCTCCACACAGCAACTGGGGGCTGCAAGATCACCACACAAGCCGGTCTGAAATCTCGCGTGCCTGCCCCCAGAGTCTTTGCCATATGGCCCTCACCTCCCTCCCAGACGTCACAGCCACCTCGTGTTCCCCTGCTCTGTCCCTTTGGCCACACTGGCTTCTCCATGTCCCCAGACTTTAAGCTTTGGCCTGCCTCAGGACTTCTGCTTTTCCCTTTGACCTGGAATGTTCTCATTCCTTACATTCAATCGGAAGGGCCACCTGCTCCAAGAAGCCTTCCCTGATTACTCTCTATAAAAGTGCCTCCCTCACCTCCTCTCCCTGGCTTGAGTCTTGCTTGTAGCCTGAACAGCCTGAGAGGTGGCATCTTGTTTTGTTGTTCACTGTCCTGCTCCCTTATTGGAACGGCAGCCCTTGAGGGCAGGGGCCACATCTGCTCTGTCTGCTGCTGTCCTCCCAGCACTCAACTCAACAAATGACTGTCAAATGAATGAAGAAACAGGTGCCACCAAGAAAGCTGGCCAGACGCTGGGAAGGGTATTGTACCAATGACGTGGTGTCTCATTGAGTCTTTTGCTTTGCCACTGGTTGTTCTAAAGATGTATTCACAGGGATGTGGAAAGAAGCACAAGAGGGCAGAACAGTTCAAACAGTTTGAGTGAAAGGAAAAGAAATGTTTTCTTAGTGAGTAACCAACAGATGCTCTGAAAGCAAAACGTGCCGGGTCATTTACTCCAGAAGTTACTGAGAGGTTAAAGGCAAAAGACACAACTGGGAAACATTCACAGAATGTGGACTTTCCCGACTCGGGTTTTGGTCACTTTGGGTGAGGGATGTCCTCCCTCTGAGCCTCAGTTTTGTTATCTGTATAATGAGGAGGCTGCTGATAACCCCTCCTGGCCTGTGTCCCAGGGTCGCTCTGAGGGTCCCTGCGAGGCAGATAGAAGCAGACTTGTCAGCTGCTACTCAGTCCACTCCTGTGCTAACATCCACCAGGACAGGAGGACCAGGACATTTAGGTGAGAAACAAGGTCAGGGACTTCCCTGGTGGCTCAGTGGTGAAGAATCCACCTGCCAATGAGGGGAACATGGGCTGCATCCCCTTTCCAGGAGGATCCTACATGCCACGGAGCAACTAAGCCCATGCACCACAATGACTGAGCCTGTGTTCCAGAGCCCAGGAGCCTCAACTATTGAAGTATGATCTGTATACTGAAGTATGATATATATACATTCCCTAGAGCCCGTGCTCCATAACAAGAGGAGCCACCCCAATGAGAAGGCTTCACGCTGCAACTAGAGAGCAGTCCCCGCTCGCCGCAACTAGAGAAAAGCTCACAGCAACGAAGATCCCGCACAGTGAAAAATAAATAAATATATATTTTTAAGAAAGAAATAAAGTCAGTACCAAGTGGATCTCTAGGAATAATGGCCAATTTTTTCTCTGTCAGGAAAGATGCTGAAGGAAGAGACTTTGCTAAATTAGAGGAAAATGCTAAACCAAGTTGTCACGTTTTGTGGGGCCAAATTTTCTCATTCAATCATCCCCTCAGCAACTCTGAAATCCTGGGCACAGCCCTGGAGCCCAGCCTGAGCCCTGACATGGGACCCCAGGCAGGCGGTCTCCCCCGTCCCCGGATGCTGAGGTCCCTGTTGGCCGACCTGCCGGGGCTACTGTGAGTCAGGGCCCCCCTGAGTGGGCAGCAGTTGGACTATCGGAGCTCAGTGTGGGGTGAGAGTTTGGCAAAGGCACCTCCAAATATCTCTGCAAGTGCCCTCCTGTCTGCCTTTGCCTAAATCGCAAAAGTGTGCTCACTTGTGACTCTCCTCCTTTCTACCCACATCGTGACTGTCATTCTCTTCTGTTTACTTCCCCATGGCCACCATCAAGTCCAGGCTACCAGGATGACTGCATCAGCCTCCCAACTGTTCCACCGTCCCCCCAGCTCCCAGCCACTTATTCACTCCACAGCAGCAGCCAGATCATTCCTATTTGAAATAAATACTCAAGACATGGAAGCAACCTAAGTGTCCACTGACAGAGGAATGGATAAAGAAGATGTGGTACATAATATACAATGGGCTATTACTCAGCCATCAAAAAGAATGAAATGATGCCACCTGCAGCAAGATGGATGAACCTAGAAATTGTTATACTGACTGAAATAAGTCAAATAGAGAAGAAGAAAGATCCTAGGACATCCCTTATATGCAGAGCCGAAAAAAGAAATGATACAAATGAACTTATTTACAAAACAGAAGCAGACTCACAGACTTCGAGAACCAACTTATGGCTACCAGCAGGGAGGATGGAGGAAGGGATAGTTGGGGAGTTTGGGATGGACGTGTACACACGGCTATATTTAAAATGGATAACCAACAAGGACCTGCTGTATAGCACAGGGAATTCTGCTCAGTGTTTTGTGGAAGCCTGGATGGGAAGGGAGTTATGGGGGAGAATGGATACATGCAGACATATGGCTGAGTCCCTTTGCTGTCCACTTGAAACTATTGCAACATTGTTAATTGGCTACATACCAATATAAAATAAAAAGTTTTTTTAAAAGTCTGCCATCTTCCTTCCAATAAAAAAAAAAAAAAAAAAAAAGCAGAGCATGTCCACCTTTGGCAGATCTTTAATCCTTCCCCACTACCGTCTTTTACTTCTCCATCTAAACTTACCTGCCCATTTCTCAGCTCCCCAAACCCTGTCATCTGCTGAGGCTAATCTGATCAGAGAGCTTCTACAATGGACATACATGCCCAAGGCTTACTAGACCACTCCAGATAGCAGAGTAAAACCAATGCAGTAATTCACACTTAGTATGTGAAACTCCGAAAACACAGAAAATCCAAATCGCCCATTCTCTTGTAACTAACCTACAGATGACACTTGGACAGAAGCTTTCAAAGCTCCCTCATCCTTTCCCGGGGGTGACACAGATGGTGGCCATGTGGGCACTGTGGCAGGTCGGCGGGGAAGGGTGTTGGTGGACACGGCTGTCTGCTATCAAATGCCGTGGTATGCGTAGGTGCTCAGTCGTTCAGTTGTGCCCGACTCTGTGCGACCTCTTGGACTGTAGCCCGCCAGGCTTCTCTGTCCATGGGATTCTCTAAGGCAAGAATACTGGAGTGGGTTGCCATTTCCTACTCCGGGGGGATCTTCCTGATCCAGGGATCAAACCTGCATCTCCTGCATTGGCAGGCGGATTGTTTACCACTGAGCCATCTGGGAAGCCCCAAATGCACTGGCGTGACTGCTGATTCCACCGAGCCCTGCACACACCCACCCCGTGAAAGGACGATTTCTCTGATTGCTCCAAGGTTGCGAGTGAAGTGGCAGCCCATAGCCGTTGACAGAACTCCCAGGCAGTCCCCCAGGCAAAGGGGCTGTGTCTCTTAACGTTTGTAAACGAATGGACAGTCATGAAGCTCCAAGAAGGTCCTCTGTGGGCTTCCAGACCCTTGTTCCATTCCAGGCCCCATGGAGGCTGAGCCAAGGCCCTCCCCACAGGGCTCTCCCTTCTCAAGTCCCCAAGTCAATAATACCTCCTCAGTGTGGCTGACCTCAGTCACATAATAACTGGAAAATAATCTGATGGTGTTAAAAGATACTGAAGTGTGAATGACTGAAATGAGAGCTGTGTAACCCGCCCAGGAACATGGGTCTTTATCTTAAAAGGACATGGGCTAGCCCAAGTGCCCCTCTGTTTTAGAATTTCACGGCGAGGTAAAGCAGCAACACGCAGGCCCTGCAGGACATAAGGGAAAAGTCAGCCGCAGGAAATGTGTCCAAACCGCAGCTTCCTGTCTGCTTCTTGCTTCCTTTTCCTCCCCCGCTACCTGCAGGTCCACAGGGGTCGAGGAGAGAAGTGTTGGTGTCGGGAGGGGCCAGGGAGGCCGGGGGTGGCTGACTGTACAGACAGGTGGTTTGCAACCCAGGGGTTTCCTAAGCGGGGCCACTGTCGGCGCTGAAGTGTAAATGGGATGCAGAGTGCCCCAGGTGAACCAGGGGTCTCAGTCTCACACTCACCTGTCTCCTGGGCCGTCCTCAGTCCACACTCCAGGTGCAGGAAGCCTACAAACAAAGACCAGAAAAGCCTGTCAGAGGGGCCTGTGTTTCCTGGGCTCCAGACCGGTGGCCAGGGATCTGAATCTGACTGTTTGAAATTTAGTATTTGCTTAAAATTTCATATTTGAACTGATCCCAGTATTTAGAAACCGAGGATGGTAGATGTTAACGGTGAGTGCTCAGTCGCACCCGACTCTGCCACCCCAAGTCCAGTAGCCCAGGAAGTGCCTCTGTCCATGGGATTTCCCAGGCACAAATAGTGGATCGGGTTGCCATTTCCTTCTCAAGGGGATCTTCCCGACCCAGGGATCGAACCCGCCTCCTCTGCATCTCTAGCAGATTGATTCTTGCAGGCAGATTCTTTACCCCTGAGCCACCGGGGAAGCCCAGGAGCTGAGGGACTGCACTATCTTTCCAACTGCTCCCGGGAGAGCTGCACTCTGGGCCACGTGTGGATAGGACAGAGATGGGCTGGGCCCGAGCAGGGCTGTCCCCTTGGCCCTGCCAGGCTTCCTACCCGATCTTTCCCTTCTCTGCTCCAGACACACAGACAGAGAATACCGGGGCAGGCGGTGGGGGCGGGGGGAGATCCCAGGTCCATCCGTTGGAGTAATCAAGAGTGAGAAGACTGGATCAGATTCCAGGTGAAGTCGGGGTCCAGGGTCCTGCCGCCCCCTCCCCAGAATCCCTCTCTAGCGCCTCTGTTCTGCGGCTCTGGGGAGCTGCAGGGGGCAGGGTCTTGAGAGCTTCATAAAGGGCCTCTGGACAAAGCTGCGAGAAGTAGTGGTGCAGTTCCCTGGGGGGAGCAAAAGGCTCATCACTGCCACCCCGCATCTGGAAGCAGGTGGGGGGAAGAAATAGTTTCCAGACCCAGGCACAGAATGGGCTGCAAGAGACCCCTGGTGGGAGCTCTCACCTGCGGGCAAGCCACACAGCCAGCCCAAGGGGATCCTCAGGGAACAGCTGGAAGACTAAACACTTCAACAGCTCCCTGCTCCTCAATCTAGGGCTTGCCAGGGCTCCCCACTGGCAGAGCCAACAGGAAGCTGGGGGGGAGGTGCTGAACGGATGCAGCCCTCTGGGTCCACTCCCAGCACAGGGGGGGAGAAGGGCGGCCAGCGGGTCTCCAGGGGTGAATGGCAGCTGTCCAGCCCAGCGGCCCTGCCTCCTGCTCCCCTGCCCTGTTCACAAAGTGGATCCATACCTAAGCCAAGGCTGACCAGGTCCTTCAAGGTGTCAGAAGCTCGGTTCCATCCCAACAGCCATTAGCTGTCCCCAGTTTGTGCCAGAGCCTCTCTATTTTGCTCACCTGGCCTTGCCTGAATTTTCTGCCCCTCCTCTAGCTGCCTCCCTATCCCCTAGCACCTGGACCTCCGTCCACCAACAAGTTCAGGGCCCTGAGCTCCCATAGCCACCCCAACCTGTTCTCTTTCACTGGACACTGTCAAATTCCCCTCCCTACAGAGCCAGGCTGTGCTCTTCCCGGAAAGACAGCCCAGCCCAGGGTTCCCAGAGATCGGGGCACAGAGCTGCAGGGGATCCACTGGCACGAGGCTGACACAGAGCTCCAACCCCCAAACCTCTTCTGGGAAAAACTTGAGCCTTGCAAGGGGCAGCCACCTGCAGGGTTTCATGGAAGCCAGAGCAGCCAGAAGGGACCTGGGAGATCACCTGCTCTATTCAGAGGGAGAAACCGAGGCCAGGAGAGGCGGGAGGCTTGCCCTGGTCACATGGCCAGAAGGTGGCAGAGCCCGTGTCGTGTTGTCCTGCCAGGCTGTCCCTGCCTCCCAGTCTGGGACACATGAGGGCCCTGCCGAGTCAGGAGACGGGTGTCAGGCTCAGTTTCCTCAATAACGATTTCACTAATGAACAGCAACATTAAGGGGTCCTGGTTCATCCTCTCCTCATCCCAAATCTGTGAGGCGGGTCCTGCAGTGGTGCTACAGAAGAGGGAGCTGAGCTCCAGAGGAGTTATCTGCCATGCCTTAGACCAGCACGGCAGGTGAGGCCTGTCGCCGGGGCAACAACACTGATGACAATAATATTAAAAAAGAGAGTTGCCAACTAGGATGTTTTTCCAAGCTGGCCCCTTATGGAGGGCTTCACACACATCATCCCAGGAAGTGTTTTGTTGGTGTTGGGAGTTTAACTTTTTCTAACTTTGGTTAGAATGTGGAGGGTATATACATTTCCAGCTTTACTGAGATATAATTGTTGTATAACATTATGTAAGTTTAAGATGCACATGGCATTAGATACACATTTATTGCAAAGCGATGATCGCTGTAGCAATAGCTAATACCTGCATCATGTCACACAATTACCATTTCTTTCTTCTGCTTGCTTAGCAACTTTCTAGCATATATATACCCCATAGTTTTAACTAGACAGGACTTGTTTTTGTTTAGCTGCTAAGTCATGTCCAACTCTTTGCAACTCCCATCGATTGTAGCCCACCAGGCTCCTCTGTCCATTGGATTTCCCAGGCTAGAATATTGGAGTTGGTTACCAATTCCTCTCCAGGGGATCTTTCCGACCCAGGGATTGAACCCACATCTCCTGCACTGCAGGTGGATTCTTTACCATTGAGCCACCTGGGAAGCCCCTAGCTATGGGTTGTTTACCTGGTTCCTGACTATTTAGTTCCACATACTCATTTTCTGAGCCTCTGTGGGCCTCTCCCTGACATTTAGCCCACGTGAGGCAGAAAGCAGAATCAGTGACCGGTCATGACGAGTGCCCTTCGGTGATGTTCTAGGGGCCTCCCCAGGCTGGGCTGGACCCACCTGCTCCCCACTCGAGGCCTCATGCACACGGTGGCCAGGGCCCAGGCCGGACTCATGAGCGGGCAGCCAGGACTGCCTCACGAGCGGTGCCCTGTCTTCTCCAACAGGGACTACGAGGATGAAAGACTGATGAGCAATCTGTCCTCGCTGGTGAACCTTTAATTACGGAAGAAAGGTGACCCCAGCCCCCGGCCCAGGCAGGCCTGCAGGGAGAGTGGCACTTGGGTATCACCAATGTTAACATTCTGTCCACACGGACACAGCTATAAACCCTGCATCCATGTTTTCTTGTCCATAAATAAAGGTGAAAGGGTAGGATGAGGGGTGACTGGTGGGAAAACCGCCAGACTCCCAGCCTAGGAAGTTCTGCAGAGACATGAGGATGAGTGAGACTAGGTGCACAGGCCTGGGGCAGGTCCGGGCACAGCGGCAGAGGGTGCGCAAGCCTGAAGGCCAACAACTGTCAGTCTATGACTCCTGCACTCTTACGGTTCAGGTGACCGCACCTCACATCCCAGATCCTCTTACAGTGAACCCGCAGAGACAGGGCTGAGCTTGGAGCATGGTGCTTGGGTGGGTGGGGGTGGTCCCAACCACCAACCTCAGGTCACTGGCCCCGGAGAGCAGGGTGAATGTGGGAGTGTTGTTTAGTTGCTCAGTCATGTCTGACTCCTTTGCAACCCCCATGGGCTACAGCCCACCAGGCTCCTCTGTCCATGGGATTTCCCAGGCAAGAATATTACAGTGGGTTGCCATTTCCTCCTCCAGGGGATCTTCCCAGAACAGGGATCAAACCCGTGTCTCCTGCACTGCAGGCGGATTCTTTACCACTTGGGAAGCCTGCCTGTGGGATTACTCACAACCCAATTTCATCCAATTTTACAAGCCAGGCCATAAAGAGAAGTGAAGGCCTGGGTTCAAATCTCTACTTCATCGCTTACCTATCCATGTTCTCAAGCAAGTCACTTCTACCTCCCATGACTCAGTTCTCTCTTCCATAATATGGGAACAGAAATAGCCCCTGGAGAGAGCCGTGATGGAGATAAAATGAGACAATCCAGGGGGAAATACGGAGGGCTGGCACACGTGTGCCTGGCACATGGTGAGTTCTTCATGAGCATTAACAATAACGAAGAAGAATGAACCAGTAGCTCTGCTCTCAAACTGCTTACGAACTAGTGGGGATCTCACACTGGCTAAGCACAAAACTCACAAGAAAGATGAAGGGTAGAACAACACTACAAAACATCCGGAATGAGAACTCAGGGTGGGGGCATCATTTTGATTTAGAGGCAGCAATCAGGGTGGGGGAGAGCTTCCTGGAAGAAGGGACCTGGAAAACACACTTCCAAGTGCGTCCATGTTTTTGTGAGCTCAGGGAGATTAGTATCTCCTCAGGCGAGAGGCCATCCCCATCCTGAAGTCCCTTTTCAGCAGATTGGGCATCGATGAGGTTCTACTGTATACCTGGTTCTCAGTGATACCACTGTATGGTCAATAAAGTCACAAAGCATTGGCGTGCAGAGGCCTCAGACTTTCTAATACACATCCTGCCTCCTCCAGGAATCTCCCCAGGATTGCTTCAGCCCACATGGATTTCACACTTTTCACAGGGCACCAGCAGCCAAAGCCCAAACCACATGCCCTAAACAGCTCGCAGACAGGGGAGAAGCCCTGGATTCTGGTCCCAGCTTGGGCCCCTACTCCCTGTGAGACGTTGCCCAAGAGCCAGGTCTTTCCAGTGGTCATGTACCAATGTGAGAGCTGAACTGCAAAGAAGGAAAGCGCCGAGGGACGGACGCTTTCTAACTGTGGTGCTAGAGAAGACTCTTGGGAGTCCCTTGGACTGCAAGGAGATCCAACCAGTCCATCCTAAAGGAAATCCTGAATATTCTTTGGAAGGACTGATGCTGAAGCTCCAATACTTTGGCCACCTGATGCAAAGAACTGACTCATCAGAAAAGACCCTGATGCTGGGAAAGATAAGGCAGGAGGAGAAGGGGGTGACAGAGGATGAGATGATTGAATGGCATCACTGACTCAATGGACATGAGTTTGAGCAAGCTCCAGAAGACAGTGGAGGATAGAGGAGTCTGGTGTTCTATAGTCCATGGGGTCGCAGAGTTGGATACAACTTAGCGAGTCAACAACAGCCACTCTCTGGGCTGTCTGTGAAACTGGGCCTCAGTTTCCTTATCTGTGACCAAGGGGTTGGACTAGAGTATGATCCCCCTGAATAAACTCTAGGGAAGCACTGGCCTTTTGCGATGCTCCCTAGAACAGAGGACTGCGGTTCACACCTCAGCCCCTCCCACCCTTGTATATTTCACAAAGCGATGAACATGTGAGGCTATGATAAGTACTGTAACACAGAAACTGACTGACTTGGCTTTGCTTGATGCAGCATTTACCAAACTAACCTGACTTTCAGACTTTTTTGAGGGAGCAGTGTCTATTTGCTGTTGTTTAGTCTCTGTGTTGTATCTGACTCTTCTGCGACCTCACGAACTGTAACCCGCCAGGCTCCTGTCCATGGGATTTCCCAGGAAAGAGTACTGGAGTGGGTTGCCATTTCCTTCTCCAGGGGATCTTCCAGATCCTGGGATTGAACCGAGGTCTCCTACATTGGCAGGTGGATTCTTTACTGCTGAGCCACCAGGGAAGCCCTTTCCTGATATAATGTTGGGTTATGTACCCGCTCAAACTGTACCCGTGGAGTTGATCCTATTTGAGCTGGAAGGAGGATGGGAATAGATGAAGTATAAATAGGACACTTTTCCAAGGGAGGAGAAGAAAAAGCAGAGTGATCATATCACCCACAAATCTAGACATTTTAGGGGCCCACAGCAGGCTACCCCCAAGCATGTCACAAGGGCATATTGATTATTTTGAATGTCTATTAACACCCACAAAACTAGCATTTCTCAGAACCCACTTTGGGAATGCTGGCCTCAAAGAGCTCTCAGGTACCCTCCTGCTCTGTCAATAAGGGGATTCAATAAGAGTCTGAGGTGTGAAATTTCACCCTCTGGGTAATTGCTCCAAAATGTCTCGGCTGCATTTCTGGCCAAGATGGGAGGGCGCCCTCCTCCAGCTCCCATGGCAGGTCCTGGGTCTCTGCCACAGCCCGTCTTGCCCTGCAACCATGGGTGTGTCTCTTCCAGCAGAGGACCACAAGCTCTTGAGAGAGTGACCACATCTGGACACCAATGTGCTCTGGGGCTTGACAAGCTCAGTGCCTGAAACACACAGTGTGTGTTCAATAAATACATTTGAGTACAGGGGTGATGTTTAAAATATTTTACAAGGGGTGTGTACCAAGAGGGACATGAGCTATAAATAACCTACAGGTGCTTGTCAGTCAAACACCAGCCTGCTGGAATGAACGAACGACTGAATGAATGATAAGGCCTGCGTGAGAGAACATAATTATTAACTAGAGAGAAAAAAGCACTTTCTAAGACAAAGCCCAGACTATTTTTTTTTTTTTTAACATTTTTTCCCCTTCTGTGTTTTTCTGGCTTGGCTGTTCAGATCTGGGTGGTGGGGGCTGGGTGTTACGAAGATGACCCCTCCTACAGAGCCCCAGGCAGGAGCCAAGGCCAGAGGAAAAAGTGGGCTTTCCTGTGTCTTCAACAGAGCTGGCAGCAGGTTCAGCATTTCAAATATCCTTCTGAAATCTGAATCCAAAACAGAGCATTTTTTCAAGTAAATAATACCCTTGAATTCCGTGGCTGCGGGAGGCACCATGGCCCTCCAGATTTCAGAGGTGAGGCAGCATAGGGAGCCGTCGGAGCACAGTGCACCCCAAACTTGGGTCTCCTGGCTCCCCCAGGCTGCCTGTCTTCCAGGGGTGAGAAGAGTGGGCACACTTCAGGCCTTAGAGTAGCTAAGAGACATTTTTCTCTGATCAGACCTGCTAATGCCACAGGGAGATTCAGGAAGGCTTCACCCTGGGGATGGTCATGGGCTTTGGGAGCCCTGGGTCAAGGGAGGGCGGGGTTGGAGAAGATGGGGTGGAGGAGTCTGGTGGCCGCAGGTAAGATTAGAACGGGCCAGGGTCCTCTCTGTGACAGGCAGCACCTGACACCGCTGAGCTCGCGGATGGCATGGCTTCAGATTTCCATATTGGTTTCTCTCCTGCATCAGGATTTGAAGCAGATACCCGCTGGCTTGAGTTACAAAATCCGGCTCACAGCTTCCTGACCCTTGGCTTCTGGGAGGCTTGCAGAGGAGGTGTGAGTGGCTGGGGAGGGGCCAGGCCTGGGGCACATTCAGAGGGCACAGGAGAGAGAGGTCAGGGAAATACCTCTGTGAGGAGTGATGCTCACACCGACGGACCCTCCAGGGGTGACCCCTCTTCACCACCATCCTGTGCTATCCGGGCACACTGCGGGGAAACTAGTCTGTATATGGTCTCCGCGTAGTCCTGTCTCACCCCTAACACCTGCCCAACCTCCCTCTAAGCTCTTTCCTAACCAGACCTGCAGGCCTCCACCAGTGGGAAGCAATGTCCACCCCGAATCCAACCAGCAGTTTGCCTTCTTCTTCTTCTTTTTTTTAAGTATGTTTATGGTTACTTTATATTTATAACAGCTGTTACCACTTTTTCCCATTTATGGTAGGCAATAAAGTTTCATTTGCCAGCATCAGGGTCTGTTCCAATGAGTCCCTGATGATGGGAAAGATTGAGGGCATGAGGAGAAGGGGGCAACAGAGGATGAGATAGTTAGGTAGCATCGCTGACTCAACGGACATGAGTTTGAGCAAACTCCAGGAGATAGTAAAGGACAGGGAAGCCTGGCATGCTACAGTCCACGGGGTTGCAAAGAACTGGACATGACTTAGCAACTAAACAACAACAAGGTTTCATTTTGGATTTTTAACAAAGGGAGTTCATTTGAATAAAAAGACAAACTACTTTTCAGGACAGGTGATCTCGTGTACAGGTGAGGAAGGGGCATGTGAATGACTGGAGTCTGGGCAACTTTCATCTAGTCCAACCTGCCCACATCACAGATGGAAACACTAAGTCCAGAGGGCAGGGGCCTTCCCCAGGCACACACAGCCAGTTAATAGCAAGGGCTGGGATGAAGAACTCAGGGTCTTTTTGTTGGGCCATCTCTTCTTTGTGCAGCCAGGCTGTGAAGATCTCCCTGAGTGTGGTCCTCGCCAGGGAGGGGAAATGTGCCCTCATAGACCTGTTGCTTCCAGGGTACTAGGGCCCTGAAGAGGCTGGACCTGAGCCTCTTCACCAGTAAGACTTCAAGGCAAAAGTGAGTAACACTGCCCAGGGAGCCCAGAATCTCAAGTTCTCATTTTGTTTTAGTCTATGACCTTGGATGGATTTGGGCTTCTCTGGTGGCTCAGCTGGTAAAGAATTTGCCTGTAATGTGAGAGGCCTGGGTTTGATCCCTGGGTTGGGAAGATCTCCTGGAGAAGGGAAAGGCTACCCACTCCAGTATCAGAATCCTGGAGAATTCCATGGACTCTATTGTCCATGGGGTCGCAGAGAGTCGGACAAGACTGAGCGACTTTCACTTTCACTTTGGATGAATTCACTCCCTTTGCTGGCCCTCTCTTTTTCCTGTGTAAAATGGGTGAGGGGTTATGAGTCAAGTGAGTCCTGCTATCTCAGCATCCTGTGACCCACCTCCCTCCCCCACCCCGAGACCTATCAGAGGCCAAAGCCTTCCTGAGCATGACCAACACTGCGAGTAGGAACAGCATCCTTCAGTCAGACTTGGTTTTTCTTAGACATGAGCTATGCTCAGTCGCTCCGTTGTGTTGACTCTTTGTGACCCCATGGACTGCAGCACACCAGGCTCCTCTGTCCTCCACTATCTCTCTGAGTTTGCTCAAATTCATGTCCATTAAGCCAGTGATGCCATCCAGTCATCTCATCCTCTGCCACTCCATTCTCCTCTTGCCCTCAATCTTTCCCAGCATCCAGAGTCTTTTCCAACAAGTCAGTTCTTTGCATCAGGTGGCCAAAGTATTGGAGCTTCAGCATCAGTCCTTCCAGAAAACCTTCAGGGCTGATTTCATTTAGGACTGACCAGTATGATCTCCTTGCTCTCCAAGGGACTCTGGCTAATACGTAGGAAGTAGTGACGGTGAGGCCTGCTGGTATATCCCATCACCTTTCAATGTGACTTCTTAAGGCCCTGAAGCTCAGTCTCAGCCCCGTGGATAAAGGCAGGACCTCCCCAGAGTCTTCAGTGCAGGAGGACTACCCCGGGAAGGATGGCCGTGCGATCAAGTCATGCCATTTACAATGCCTATGTGCAGACTTTACAGTCTACAACCACCTTTCATAGCCTTTATCACATTTCATCCTCACAACTGCTGTCAAGCTGGGAGAACTCCAAGCCCAATCTCTTTCTTGACTCCCTTCTGAAGAATAAAAACTATCATAATGACAATAACTAGATAGACAGTTGATTCTTGTCATTAGTGGTGGTTATGTTCTATAAAATCTCTACAAATGCTGAATGAGTGAACAGTGAACCACTACTCCAGGGGGAAATACAGGATCAGGTTCCTGCAAGCTTAAGTTGACAACCTTTTCATCAACTGATCCACACATAACCTTGATTTATGTGTGTTTCTATATATGCATCTTATTAGTACCTCCTGTTGATTAATCAACATTGGACGCATAGCCCACAGCACTATAACTCACATCTGAACAAAGCCTGTCTGACATATGTATTTTCTCCATAAGACCGAGCACAGCCTTCCTGGCTTAAACACACACTGCGCTTGGGGGTCATTTAAACCAGCAAAATCACCAAGAGAAAGTGCAAAAGCGTGGAAAGCGTGGCCACAAGTAGACCACAAGGAAGCACACTGGTTGACATGTGACAGCTGAAACACAAAAGCAGAGTGGTACCTGCTGAGCTTCAGCTGGAAACTCGCACACTGGGTGACTCAAATTTTGACCACGCCTCACGTTTCTGCCAACGACTGCAAAAGCACTGCTGAGTACTGATTTTGGAGGTTACAAATCAAGTGTAGTCAGTAGACGAACTTCAAAAGTAACGTGGAGTCTGTGACGTGTGATATCCCGTGGCCCAGGCCCTTCAGGTGCTGGGGGCATGCAGCCTGCTCCCCCAGGACTGACCCTTCATTTGTGGAGCACATGTGGCCTGCCAGGCATTGCACAGTCTCACCACCTAGCAATGGTTATTCTGAGAAGAGATGGTTAGTTTTGGCTGCAGGTGCAGAGGCCCACGGTGGGGACACCGCCCAGCATGGATGAAAACCATGGACGCTTCCCTCTGGGGCCCACCTGCGCCCCTAAGCTTCATCTACATGCCCTCATTCTAGAAACTGTTTCTACATCAGGTTTCTTAAAACCCTGTTCATTTCCACCTTCCTGCCAAGTAAGCAGTTCAGCTCACAAACTATATTAATCCCTGGCATAAATTCATTCAAACAAAATATTGCCAAGCAACACAAAGGCAGAAATCCTCTTATGACCTACATGGGTATCGATGCTGTGCATTGAGGAAGGGCTGAGCCTCTTAGCACTGATTGTCAACACACCCGAATCCCAGAGCAAAGAGTCCAAGCAGGGCCAGAGGACAGGCCTGAGGGACACACCACACCCCCAGGACAGAATGCCACTTGCCGTGGCAGGAGGTGGGCACTGCTCTTTGTCTACTGGTTTCACAGGATCTGGGCTTCCCAACAAAAAGTGTGAAAATAGGATTTCCCAGGTAGCGCAGTGGTATAGAATCTTGGGTCGGGAAGATCTCATGGAGATGGAAAAGGCGATCCACTCCAGTATTCTTGCCTAGCAAATGCCATGGACAGAGGAGCCTGGCGGGTTGCAGTCCATGTGCCTGCAAAGAGTCGGACACGACTGAAAGACTGAGCATGCAGTCATGCACTTCACAGGATCCTCATAGACAAAGGAGGGCAGTACTTAAGGGCTGGATACTTTTAGTGAAAACCAGCTTCATGATCCTGACTAATTAACTTCCTCGAATACAAATACTGCACTTAAGACTTTATAAAGCACATTCACATAGATGGCTGACTCCACTTCCCTCCAACTGAGAGGCAGGTGGTGATACTAGCCCAGTCTAGAGATGAGGAAAGCGAGGCTCAGGGGAGGGGAGTCACTTGCTTGATGTCACACATCTGGGCAGGAGGCAGAGCAGGGATTTGATCCTCTGTCTTTTGTCTCCTACATGCGTACTCAGTCATTAAGACATGTCTGACTCTTTGCGGCCCCATGGACTGTAGCCCGCCAAGCTCCTCTGTCCAGGGGATTTCCCAGGCAAGACTACAGGAGTGGATTGCATGGAATCTTCCCAACCCAAGGATCAAACCCACGTCCTCTGCGTTGGCAGGCAGGTTCTCTAACACTGAGCCACCTGGAGAAGGAATTTAGCCTCCGAAGGCAAGTCTTTCATCTGCTTCCACAGGTAGAGGAAGAACAGTTTCTTCCCCTGAGTTGGTCAATTGCAAGTTGGAGACTGTGTCTCAGCAGTAACACAGCAGGAAAGGGGCAGCTGACAGTGGTGCACACAGACCCTACCCCGCACGGATCAGTTCTGCAGCCCAGCCCGCCACCCATCAGCTGCGCTTCCTGGAGCAGCTTACTTGCTCTGGTGTCTCAGTTGTCTCCCCTGGAAATCTTTAAAGTAATACCTGCCTCAGAGACTGGTTCCAACCATTAAATGAGTCAATATTTGTAAAGTGCTTAGCCGAGAGTTTACCACTTAGTAAATGCTATATAAATATTTGTTAAAATTCAACAAAATTAACCTAGGTATAAGTGAGAAGGGGAAAGTATTTGCCAGATCTGTTGTTGCCCCAGATTTTCTGTTTCTAATTCAGGCGAACTCCATGTTTATTTGTTGTGATTAACATTACTATCAATAGCCCAGTGAGAAGTCCATCTTTCCTACCTGTAGCAATTAGGTAGGAATGTGTGTGCTCGATTGCTCAGTCCCGTCCGACTCTTTGCAACCCTATGGACTATAGCCCACAAGGTTCCTCTGTCCATGGGATTTCCCAGGCAAGAATACTGGAGAGGGTTGCCATTTCCTTCTCCAGGGGATCTGCCTGACCCAGGGTTCAAACCCATGCCTCCTGCATCTCCCACATTCCAGGCGGATTCTTTCCAACCAAGCCACCAAGGAAGCCCTAGGTAGGCACGGAGTTACTCTATAACTCTGTGTGTAAATACTATTTACCCGTTTTACAGAGGAGGACTCCTGAGCTCACTGAGGTGACGGGACTTGTTCGAGGACACATAACTGGTAAGTGGCAAAGTCAGGATTCAAATACAGCACACAGACCTCTGACTCGCATCTCATCGGTGATGCCCAAGCTCCTGCTAATGGAGACAGGCTACTGGAGGCCCGGGCTTGGGGAGAGAAGGTCGCTGCCAGGGGGCTGCTGTGGACACGGTGTGACAGACCACGCAGAGTGGCCTCTACTCCTGCCCCCCACAGGAGAATTTTGGACTTCATGTACCCCATGAAAAACAGGCTCTGTCTCCTTAAAGAAGAGTACAGGCCCCCTCTATTCTGGCAAGAAGGAGTCAAAGTGGCTCCATGTGAAATACAACTTCAGGATTAAAACTGCAGAACACTCTTTGGAAGGTACTAGAAGATTTAACGTGGCTTGCTGTCTATTTCCCAATTTGCTTCTTACAGAAGTTTCAGGAAGGCCATATTTCTCACCCTAAGTGGTTTGTGCCCAAAGCTAAAACATCGTACCACATCCAGTAGAGAGAAGGGACCCTGAAGTTAATGTGAAGCAGGCCCATGAGGTCTCCCACTTGGATCAGGAGACTTGGGTTCAAGACCTGGCTCAGCCACTATCTTGCCGTGTAACCTCAGGAAAGTCCTTTCCTTCTCCGTGCCACATGAGCAGGGTTGCTGTCCAGTATCTCAGTTGCGTCCCACTCTGCGACCTCATGCACTGCAGCACACCAGGGTTCCCTGTCCTTCGCTATCTCCCAGTTTGCTCAAACTCACGTCCATTGTGTCAATGATGCCATCCAACCACCACTGAGCAGTGGGGCAGTGGCCAAAGGCTGCAACCAGTCTGAAGACGACTTTTTGTCGTTGGCGTGGAGACAGTTTTAAAAATTAGCAAACCTAGGGCTTCCCTGGTGGTCCAGTGGTTGAGAATCCGTCTCGCAATGCAGGGGATATGGGTTCAATCCGTAATCCGGGAAGATCTCACCTGCCGCAGGGCAACTCAGCCCACGCACTACAACTACCGAGCCGAGCTTCAGAGCCCGTGCTCCGAAACAAGAGAAGTCACTGCCCTGAGAAGCCCGCGGACCGCACCTAGAGAGTAGGCCCTGCTCGCCGCAACCAGGGAACACCCACAGGCAGCAGTGAAAACCCAGCGCAGCCAAAAGATAGATAAATAAAGAAATAAATATTTTAATTAGGAAACTTACATATAAGAGTGCAGATTTCTGGATTTTCTTAAAATTGGGAATACCTGGCTCCTGGATCTCAGCCTCCCACAAGGAGACCTAAGTTCGTTCCCTTACAGAAACCGCAGTCCCTAGCGCTCCTCACTGTTTCGCCCCTCCCCTTCCTCACCTTCACACAGCCTGGCACCGGTCTTCCCTGGGGACATTTGAGTTTGCCATCCATGGGGTCAGCATCCTCTGTGCACCCTGTAAGCACTAACATTTCCTGGCTTCAGTGGCATTCCCCCACCTTAGCTGTCATTATTCTGAGGCCCCATGGGAAGAGGGACCCCACCTCCTCACCCTGGTTACCCCAAGACCCAGGACATGGCAGGTGCATCCCAACGTTTCTGATGACTTCTGAGACAGAGGCGACTGTGGAAAGAGTCCTGCATGAGCCAGGGGGCCTGGCCTCGAGCTCTGCCCTGCCACAGAGGGACATCTGACTCAGAAGAATCTCTGTCTGTCTCCTGGGCTTCTCTTTTCACCTCTTAAGAGGGCGGGCCAGCTCTGCCAGGCCCCTTGTAGGTGGCTCAGATGAGAAGGTCCTCCAAAGGTCTGGCCTCTGAGGTCCTGGCTTGGTGCCCCCAGGGTCACTAGGCACTTGCGCTGTGACAGTCCAGTGGACCTGCTGCCGCTGCTCCCCCGACCGGCTCTCCTGTGTCCCCCTCCCCATGTTGGCTGGCCCGAGGGGCTCAGCACTGCCCCAGAGCCTGGCCTTGCTGGGGGCTGTGGGCTCCTGGGGAAATACGGGCACTCCAATGCAGGGAACAATGTCTTTGTATGACTACTGACTGGGTTCCCAGAGACTCGGGCTAAGTCAGGGCTCCTTTGAAATGAAAATGATAAAAGACAAGGATGTGCCGAGGCAGGGTAGGACCCGCGGCCCCAGGCCATATGGCACCTGGTTCCTTCCTGACTCAGGAGACCTTCCACTATCAGGTACGTATTACTTTAGTACTCTCAGTTATATATTCTGTTGTTTAGTTGCTAAGTTGTATCTGACTCTTTGTGACCTCGTGGACTGTAGCCTGCCAGGCTCCTCTGTCCATGGGATTTCCCAGGCAAGAATACTGGAGTGGGTTGCCATACCCTAGGGCATCTTCCTGACCCAGGAATCAGACCCTCTGCTTCTGCATCTCCTGCATTGGCAAGCGGGTTCTTTACCACTGAGCTATCAGGGAAGCCCCATATATTCTGTTACCTGCAATCAAAATGCTCCTTCTTGATGCTCAAGGCAAATGAGGCCATGTGCCTGAATTATGGCCAACTCCCTGTTGCCTGGTGGTGGTGGCTACGTGTGAGACCCTGGTTTCCGCGGTTTTAGTGTCTGCCACAGCACCATATCCCAAGGTGACCTCGCTGGGCTCTCGCTCAACTTAGCCTGGGAGACATTACCAGCCTCCCCCCAACCCCACTCAAGAAGTGCCCTTTCCATGGCCTCTCACAGATGCACAAAGCTAGTCCCCAACCCCAACCAACAGAACAATCTCTCTAATGTGAAATAGACCCAGGACCTTCTCTTTGTGGCCTTGAGGAAACATATCTTTTTGGGGCACAGTGACATTAAAAAAAGACAGAGCACATCCTTTTGGGAGCCTCCAATCATGGGTTTTGAAGGCTGAGAGAGTCCAGCCCAGGCCATTTGGGTCATCCTCCTGCCTCCAGAGGGATGGCCTGTCGCCTCCAAGGAAGAGAAGCATAGGACTGCCTTATGCACCGTGACCCCATGTCTGGCCAGCCTGGCCACCCAGAAGGACTCTTTCCCCCAAGTACCTCCCCTTTGAGTCCCCACAGCACCACGGGAATCCCCTGAATCCACGGGAGCATGCCATGCCTCGAGTGTGAGGCTCTGGCCTCTGCCAACAGGCAGACTGCTCCACTCTTTCTCGGACCAAGTTTCAGAGTACTGTCTTGAGGGGCAGCTCTGCTGGGGCAGCCCCATCACAGGGGCAGCCAGGGCTCAGAGGTCTGAGCTGGGTGTCAGGGAGCCACAACAGCATGTTACTCAACTCAAGGCTGTCACAGAGGAAAGGGAGACGACCTCTTCAGCGTGGTTTCAAGGACCCTTGAGTGGAAACTAGAGGGGGAAGGCCCTGTGGGACAGAGAACAGGGCCTTCTAACATCCACAGGATCACCAGGCGAGTGTCCATCCACAGGAAGTGGTGAGTTCTCACTTGCTCTCCTCTGTGGGAGGCGATGGGGAGTCATGAGAGCTGAGAGCTTACAGAGTGGCTGTGACTCAACTCACAGTTGTCCGAGCTTCTAACTTTTCAAGAGAAGCTGGAAATTCAGGTTTTTCCATGACATCTCTCAGTGTGGGAATTCAGAAAGCTAATTCCAGTAAAAAACAAAAGGTGGGATAACGCAAAGTATATAGAATTGAACATGCATGCACGGCATTAGCCTGAAGACCTCCATTGGGAGGCTCTGAGTCGAGAGTTTTAGGGTTCAGGAAGGTTGCAGGTCAAACAAACAAGAAGCAGCTCTAAAATCCACTCGCAGAGCTCTTCCCTCCACCACCAACACTCTGAGGACACCAGGCAATACGACCTCCTTTAGGCTAGAGTACGGTGCACGGTGTATGAGGTCAGATGTATGGTGGTGAGTTTCTCCATCTTACCCCTGGGCCATTTCCTCCTGTGTGTGCACACTCTGAAGCCCACCCCATCCACTCTCCCGCCCTCTCCTATGGTCTGAGCACTTGGGATGCAGGACAGACAGGAACCGGACGCTGCTTTCAGTACAGTCTGCCGTGATTTGGCCTTGGTGGGAAATTTCCCTGGCTCCTCGTAGGTAGCACTTTGCACACAGCAACAGCACAGCACCCGTGGGGGCCCTCCCACAAGGCCCTGCTCGTCCCTGACAAGGACAGCACCCTCTCAGTCGTCTTCATCAATCCCTGCCGGCTCTGCAGGCAAGACTGGCCTCTGCAAACAGCCCCCTGGGGGTGTTTCACTCAGCACTTCCCGCCTCAGCTCAAAAAGATTCCTGCAGTGAGGGAGGCTGTGGCGGTGACACCGAGGGTCACTCCCAGGTCTTCCTGCTGGGCCTCCTGGGACACGGGCGAGGCGGGAAGGGGAGAAGGACCTCAGGGCCACCCAAATTAAAGCCTTGGGCCCCAGAACTTGAACCTGTGCCCAGAGACACAAAACATGCCACTTAGCAACTGGGTGACTGCCCGCAGTTTCAGCCTCTAAGAAGGGGATAAAACCCTCGGTCTGCTGAGCCCATGGGGGCAGGATGTGGACAAGCCAGATGCAGGAGTGCTATTCCAATGTAAAGGTGATTTCCCCTTCCACCGCCCATGGTGTGGCCACTGGTGTCAGTGAAGAGCTGCTTCGCTCACCCCAACGCTCCCTGCCTCTGAGAGCCAGGGATGAGACAGACAGGAATGAGAGGTGACAGTGGTGGAGGCTGGACCACCCTCCAGGAGATCCACAGGACCTGCAGGACTGGCTCTGTGACCACGCCACCTTTCTTGGCTGGAGGAGGCTGGGAAGATGGGCTCACTCAGGCAGAGGGGCCCAGGTGCTTATGGCCCCAGGGAGACTAGAAAGAACATCTAGAAACAGGATTGTCCTAAAAGGTGAATCTGGCCTATTGCCTCCCTGATTTAAACTGCTCAGGGGACTTTCACTTCCAGTCAATATGCAGTAACAGAGATCAGTTACTCTTGTGGCTGTGAAGAACAAAAAGTGGGCAAAATATGCAAAAGAATAATTGGTCTGCCACTTTACATCATACAATGACAGAGAGAGGTAACCAAAAGATGAGAAATAAGAGGTAAGCCCAGTGACTGCCCCAGTTTACTGCCTTGAGAAGTTTCCAGATCATGGGAGAACCCAGGTAGAAACTGGTAGACTCCTTGAGTGAAGGAGATGGAGCTGAGGATCCAGGACAGAACCCTGGAGAGACAAGAGGAGGTGTGGTGAGATCTGGAGATAGCAGAGGGTACCCTGCAGTATGCAGCTGAGTATCAATCTGGCCTGTGTGTGAGGATACTACTTAGGGCCGAGGCAAGAACCACCCGAAAGGACTACAGAGAACAACGCCTGACACTCAGGCAGGGCTGGAAACAGTGTCTGTAGCCAATCAGCCAGACTAGCAAAACCCTCAGGATTCATGGGACACTCAGTCAAGTACTCAGGGCAATACTTAGCTCCAAACTGAGCACTGTTCTGGTTGCATCAAACAAATACTCAAAGCAAGGCTCAAAAGGATCTACTGTTCTACTCAAAACTGCTTCCAAGTAGCTTAACTGCATCTCAGACAGAGCTCAAAGATATTGAGAGGAAACAAAAACATCAAGCACCCAAGAAGGTAATACACAGTATCTGCTGCTGCTGCTGCTAAGTCACTTCAGTCGTGTCCGACTCTGTGTGACCCCATAAACGGCAGCCCACCAGGCTCCCCCATCCCTGGGATTCTCCAGGCAAGGACACTGGAGTGGGTTGCCATTTCCTTCTCCAATGCATGAAAGTGAAAAGGGAAAGTGAAGTCGCTCAGTCATGCCCGACTCTTCGCGACCCCAAGGACTGCAGTCCACCAGGCTCCTCCATCCCTGGGATTCTCCAGGCAAGAACACTGGAGTGGGTTGCCATTTCCTTCTCCAATGCATGAAAGTGAAAAGGGAAAGTGAAGTCACTCAGTCATGCACAACTCTTCGTGACCCCAAGGACTGCAGCCCACCAGGCTCCTCCATCCATGGGATTCTCCAGGCAAGAGTACTGGAGTGGGGTGCCATCGCCTTCTCTGTATCTGGAACCCAATAAAAAAGTATCAGGTATGCAAAGAAGCTGGAAACTATAAACATACTGAGAAGGTAAAGCAATCAAAAGTAAAGGTAAAGCAATCTGACCCAGGCCAGACCCAGATGTCAGAACGAACAGATAGGGTTGCAGTAACAGTTATTATAACTGGATTCCATGTGTTTAGGAAGGTAAGCAGAGAGAAAGAAGATATTCAAAAAGAGACAGGTTTAACTTCCAGAGATGAAAACTACAATGTGTGAAAAGAAAAACACACTGGATGAGACCAACAGCAGATTAGAGAGTGTGAAAGGAAAGATTAATGAACTTGAAGACAGCAGTGGAAACTAAAAGGAAATACAAAGAGAAGAGAGGAGAAAAAAGAAAAACAACAGAACAGAACAGAGCATCTGTAAGCTGTGAGACAACTTTAAGTGGCCCAATATTTGTGCATCTAGACCCTTCAAAGCAGAGGAGAAAGGGGTGGGAATGCGACAAAATATTTGAAGAAATAATGGCTGAAAAATTTACAGTATTTGACGAAAACTATAACCACACACACTTGGAAGCCTAACCTAAGGGATCCCAAGCGCAAGCCACATAAAGAAAACAAAATCAAGTTTCTCAAAACATGTGATAAAGAGAAAAATCTTTAAAGTAGCCATAAAAAAATAGATGCATAATATACAGTGAAACAAAGATGATGACAACAGACTTCTCACCGGAGGGAATGCAAGTGAGAAGATAGTGGGACAACAGCTTTAAAATATTGAAAGAAAAGAACTGCAAATCTACCAGCAGAAATAGCTTTCAAAAACAAAGGCAGAACAGACACTTTCAGATACGCAAACTCTGAAAGAATTCATTACCAGCAGTCAAACCATAAGAGATGTTAGAATTCTTTCAGACAGAAGGGTAATGACACTAGATGTGACTACAGATTCTTACAAGGAATGAAAAGCATTGGAAACGGAAACCACACAGGCAAATGTGTAGGCTATTAAAATTTATTTAAACCCCTTAAAAAGATACTGACTGTTTAAATGAAAATAATAAAGTAGTGTGGTGTTTATAATATATTCCACCCTTGAAAACTGTGAGGGCTAAGGGTGCTGACCCCATGAAGTAAAAAGTCCATATATAATTTTATAGTTGGCCTTCCATATCCACAGTTCCTTATCCACAGACTCAACCAACCAACCAAGAATTGTGTAATACTGTGGTGCATACTTATTGAAAAAAATCCACTTCTAAGAGGACCCACGAACTTCAAACCTGTGATGTTCAAGAGTCAACTGTATACCCAAAAGTAAAGTGATTGACAATAAGAGTACAAAGGTCCAGAGGGGGAGAAACGGAAGTATACTGTTATAAGGCATAGTCTGCGTGAAGTATGAAGACAGACTGTGATAAGTTAAAGATATATCCCATAAATACTAAAGACACCACTAAAATAACCAAAAAAAAAAATTAGAGTTAGTAAAACAACAAAGGAAATTAAATAGAATCATACAGATATTCAATCACTCCAATGGATGCAGAAAAAGAGGGAAAAAGAACACAAAGAACAGAAGGGACAAACAACAAGATGAGAGATTTAACCTTAACTATGTCTCTGATCTCAATAAATATAAGTGGTCTAAGTTCCCCCAATTAAAAGGCAGAGATTGTCAAATTGGATTAAAAAACAACTCTAGGCTGCTTACAAAAAATGCACTTCAATACAAAAACACTAATATGTTAAAAGTAAAAGGATGGAAAAAGATACATCTAGCTAGCACTAATCAAATGCCAAAGTGGCTGTATTGATATCAAAGTAGATTTTAGAGCCAAGAATATCAGCCGGGATAAAGAAGGTTATTTTGCAAAGATAAAGGAGTCATACATCAAGAGGACATAGCAATTCTAAGTGTTTAAATATTTAAAATAAGATGAGATAAGAGAGCTTACAATACACTAAATAAAAACTGATGCAAATGCAAGGAGAAATAAATTCACAATCAGAGTCAGAGATTTCAACACCCTCTCTTAACAACTGGTGGAACCAGGGACAGAAACAGGAGAAAACTTCCACAATCTTAGGCAAAGATCCAGAGGAATATTTCTTAGATACACAACCCAAAGCACCATCCATAAGAGAATGAATTTACTTTGATACTTGGACCTCATCAGAAGTTCTCACTTCTGCTCTTTGAAAGATACTGCTAAGAAAATGAAAACTCAAGCCACAGACTCAGAGAAAATATTTGCAAATCATATATTGGATCAAGTACATGTATCTGGAAGATATAAAGAACTCTCAAAACTAAATAATAAGAAAATAAACAACCCTCATACAAAATAGTAGAAAGATTTAAACAGACACTTTACCAAAAAAGATATATATTTGGAAAATAAATACATGAAAAGATGCTCAACATCATTAGTCTTGCATGCATACTAAGTCGCTTCAGTCATGTCTGACTCTTTGCAACCAACCCTATGGACTGTAGCCCACCAGGTTCCTCTGTCCATAGGATTCTCCAGGCAAGAATACTGGAGTGGGTTGCCATTCTCTCCTCCAGGGGATCTCCCCATCCCAGAGATGGAACCTGCGTCTTTTATGTCTCCTACATTGGCAGGTGGGCTCTTTATCACTAGTACCACCTGGGAAGCCCCATTAGTCATGAAAGTGAAAAAGTCACTCAGTCGTGTCTGACTCTTTGTGACCCCATGGACTATACACTCCATGGAATTCTCTAGGCCAGAATACTGGAGTGGGCAGCCTTTCCCTTCATAAGGGAAATGCAAATTAAAACCACAGTGAGTACCACTATTCAAGTATTAGAATAACTAAAGTAGAAGATTCACAGCATCAAGTGTTGCTGACAATGTGATGTAACTGGACTCTCATAAACTGGTGGGGGAACATAAGAAGGTACCACCACTTTGGATAATAGTTCAGCAGTCTCTTAAAAAGTTGTATCTACCTATGATATGACCTAGCCATTCCACTCTTAAGCATCTGTGCAGGAGAGATGAAAATATGTATGTCCACAGCCAGACTTTTACATGGAAGGTCATGACTGCATTATTTGTAATATTCCCAAGGAGGAACAGACTCAACTGCCTATCTATAGGTGTACAGATTTTAAAAGTATGGTATATTCCCTACAATGAAATACTACTCCATTGTAATAAAAGGACATGAAGTATTAATACAGGCTACACATGGAGGAATCTTAATTATGTTTAGTGAATGAAACCAGGCCAAAAAAAAAAAAAAAAAGAGTACAAATTGTAGGGTTCTGTTTAGATAAACATCTAGGAAATGCAAGTTAATAATCTGTGGTGGAACTCCCTGGCGGTCCAGTGGTAGAGAGTATGCCTACCTGCAGGGGATGCAGGTTCAGTACTTGGTGCAGGAAGATTCATCATGCCTCCAGGTAACCAAGCTTGTGTACCACAACTACTGAGCCCACGCTCTGGAGTCCACTCGTTGCAACTATCAAAGCCCACGTGCCCCCAGAGCCTGTCCTCCACACCAAGAATAACCACCACAATGAGAAGCCCCAGCACTGCAGCTAGACAGTAGCCCACCCTCACCGCAAAAAGAGAAAGCCTGCACGCAGCAACAAAGACCCAGCGCAGTCAGAAACAGATAAAAATAGAATTAAACAAAGTAATTTATGGCGACAGGAAGCAGATTAGTAGTTGACTGGGGCTGGGGCTGCTGGGAGTTGCAGCAGGGAGGGTGTTAAAAAGAGACACAAGGAAACTCTTTGGGGTGATGGAGGTGTTCGTTATTGATGATGGCAATGGCTTCATTCGTGTACACATATCACAAAAGTTAGCAAGTCATACACTTAAAATGTGTGCAGTTTACCATACGTCAATTATACTTCAAAAAAAAAAAAAAGCTGTTAAAAGTAACATAAAATAATTTAAAAAACTAAACAAAATAAAATATTCCTCAGGGCACCTGCACAGCCCTCAAGCTGAAACCGATACCTACAAGAGCCCACAAGACCCTAGGAGGCAATCTGTCGCCCAGTGCCCTGCGCAGCCTCACCATGGATGCTTCCCATCTACCCTCACACCGAGCCTCACACACCAGCCTCTAGCCACACTCAACTTCTGCCTCTTCAAGGCAACGCATTCTGTCTTGTCACCAGGCTTTTGTGTTTGCTGCTCCATCTGCCAGGTACACCCTTCCCACTTTCCGATTCACCCAGATAACTCCTGTTCATCCTTCAGTTCTGGAAACTCTCACTAAGTAACACTCCTGGGATCTCACATTTACCCATGCACATTATAATCACCTGCTCAATTTATTTATAACATCATGTTCTCTTAATGCTGCTTCCTAGGCGACTTGGTGGTAAAGAATCTACCTGCTAAGCAGGAGATGTGGGTTCAATCCCTGGGTCAGGAAGAACCCCTGGAGAAGGAAATGGCAACCCATTCTAGTATTCTTTCCTGGGACATCCCATGGACACAGGACACCGGTAGGCTACAGTCCATGGGGTCATGAAGAGTTGGCTATGACTTAGGGGCTAAGCAACAACAACATTCCATTCTCCATCTGTCTGTGTTGATTACAAGAATCCCAGGCTGTCTCCAGACCATGCTCTGCTTTCATGCAAGAAGCGTGTCTGGTTGGCTTATCTTGGAATCCCAGCACCAAGCACATGCAAAGAGAACTGACTATGTGCCAACCCGTGTTCCAAGCACTCTGCAAGGATTAACTGGTTTAATCTTCACAGCCTGCCTCCCAGGTAGACACAATTATTGTTCTCATTTTCCAGACGAGAAAACTGCAGCTCAGGAAGCCTGAGTAACTTGCTCAAGCTCACACAGCCAGGAAGTGTGCAGCCAGCACTTGGACCTGGGTGGTCTAGGGCTTAATGACAGGGCGAGGCTGCTGAGGAAGTGAACAAACGAAGAGCGGCAGAGGCTTCAAACGTGAGGCCTCAAAGCTGCTTTGGAGTCAGAGTCCAACCTCTGGCTATGCCCCGTGGTTCCAGGGAGCCTGACACCTCTCATGCCAGTGGGATACCAGGCCCAGCTGATCAGGTCATCACATGCCCCTGGCCATGCTGATTGGTTAGGAGTGGCCACATGACCCAAGCTTGGTTGATCAGGCTCGATAAAACCAAATTTCAGAACTTAAGCTGGAGCTACTGCACAAGAGGCACTTGCTTTCTTTTGGGGTCTCTGAGCAAGTGAGACATAAGCTTAGAGCTACTGGGGTCCATCTTTAAATATTAATATCATGAGGAGATTCAGAAGAAATCAGAGCTGACAGGTGGATGCAGTCAAGTTAGTGGCAAAAGAGTCGGTGCCTCTGGATCCAGCCTTGCCTGAAACTATACAGTTTTAGTGTTCGGAACCTATATAATTTTTTTTTTTTAATTTACAACAGTTGGAACAGAATTTATACAACTTTCAACCAAAATGATCACATAATGATACAAGGCAAGATACCACTATAGGCTGTTGTAATAGGAGACATGAGAATTTCAGACTGTCAGAGCTAGAAGGGATCTTAGCATTCTAAGTGTGTAATATACTACTCATCACACCTGCCAGCCACACTGGCCATTCAACTCAAGATGGGTGTTTTCTAAACCAGTATTAGTGGTCATGTATGGATGTGAGAGTTGGACCATAAAGAAAGCTGAGCACCAAAGAACTGACACCTTCGAACTGTGGTGCTAAAGAAGATGCTTTGGGGTCCCTTGGACAGCAAGGAGATCAAACCAGTCAATCCTGAAGGAAATCAACCCTGAATATTCATTGGAAGGACTGATGCTGATGCTGAAGCCCCGATACTTTGGCCACCTGATGCGAAGAACTGACTCATTGGAAAAGACCCTGATGCTGGGAAAGACTGAGGGCAGGAGGAGAAGGGGGTGACAGAGGATGAGATGGTTGGATGGCATCACAGACTCAATGGACATGAGTTTGAGCGAACTCTGGGAGATGGGGAAAGACAGGGGAGCCTGGCGTTCATAGGGTCTCAAAGAGTCGGACATGACTTAGTGACTGAAAAACAATAACAATTAAGTCCTGCACCCTGGTTCCGGCCAAACTTCCAGTAGACACAGTGGCAGTGCTCAGAGATGGCTTCTCAAATTCAGCTTTGACTAACAAAAAGGGAGTGCCTAGGAAGTGTTACCAGGCTTCCCAGGTGGCTCAGTGGTAAAAAGAATCCACCTTCACTGCAGGAGTCGCAGGAGAAGCGGGTTTGATCCCTGGGTCGGGAAGATTCCCTGCAGAAGGAAATGGCAACCCACTCCAGTATTCTTGCCTGAAGAATCTCACAGAGGAGTCTTGGGGGCTACAGTCCACGGGTCACAAAGAGTCGGACACAACTGAGCGACTGAGTGCTATCACATCCCTATTTCACAGACGAGAAGCTGTGCTGACTCAGGCAGAAACCTATTCTTTGCATCCTCTTAGCAACCTGCAGATGGAAAGGACGAGTGGAGGGGCTGCTATGGGGCCAGAGGCCAGGACAGAAGCTTCCATGCTGCAGTATTTGTCACTGATGTTCACTTGGGAACAAACAAGGACAAAGAAGCAGCATTTCCTGGTCTAGATGTACATCTTTGGGGTGAATAGGGGTCCTCATGTTGCTCACAGGGCAGCGAAGGCCATGAAGAAGGTGTTGAACCACCAATCAATCCTCTTTGGAAAAAAACACACACTGGCCAGCAGCCACTGCAGGAGTTACTGTTATTAACTCCATTTCACGGATGAGGAAACTGAAGCTCAGAGAGATGAAAGTGTTTGCCCAAGGCCATACAGTCAGTAAATAAGACTTGGGACCCACACTGCGACTTTCCTGCCTGTCAGTCCGGTAGACCTTCTAACACTCAGATAAATAAGGTGACAGCCAGAAATCAGCATGATGATAACAGTAACAACAGTCAGCAGATTACTGAGCACTCACCACAGGTGGGCCACTGAGCTAGTCCCCTATTCTCACCTAGAACACTCCTGTCTTCTCTCCCAGGGCTCTGTGGGCAAAGGAACAAAAGAATTGCATGGGCTTGTGCCGGGAGCCAGCATGAGGAACTCCGCCCGTGGCAAAGGTCATGAGGAAGGAGGCTCGGCATACACAAAGGCGGGATTGAGCCTCAGGAGTCCCCCTGGAAATTCTTGAGCATCTACCCCAAAAACCAGAGTCTGCCTACTTTCTGCTTTGTGCTCTCACCTACACCTCTGACTTTACGGGGGGCTGTCCCCCACTACCTCTCTCTGAAAAAAGAGTTAACTTACAGCTCCAGTTAATAAAGTTCCTGGGTGTGACAAGAGTGTTTCAACCTACAAACTCCTTTGGAAGTCCTCTAGCCTGCCTGAATAGGTTTTTCCGGCCACATGTGACTGTTCAGAGCCTCCCAACTGTGAGAGGCGTGAGATGTTCTAAACTGTCTAAATACAGATTCCTTTGAGCAGTTAAAAGATTGATTAGAAATTGTATTGGTGAAGGGTTTTTCACTTGTTGGGCCAATGTTTGCTGCTAAGTCTCCATATCCCTTACCTACTGTGTCCCTGGGCAGTGTATTGATTGATATAATTGGTGTATAGAAATGTAAGTAGTAGCTTTAATGTTTGTAACCTTGGACCCTTGAGTTAATTCTTTTCTTGTTACAGCCCACCACACCTTTGCCCTATAGAAATGCAACTTTGTCTAATGCTTTTGGAGGGTGGCGCCTGACTTTAGAATAATCACCTTTAGAGAAAAATAAGTTTTCTGAAGAAAGGATCTTAAAATTTTAAAAGGCCTCCTGGCCAGAAGATGATGTAAATCACCTAAACTTTTGCATATGATAAGTTTGAAAGCCTGGCTTCGATTAGGATCAAGGACTGCTGTCCTTGCATGACTCTACCCCTTCCCCCATTATCCTCTATGCACAACTTAAGGTATAAAACTACTTTGGAAAATAAAGTGCGCCCTTTTGTTCACCGAAACTTGGTCTCCCCATGTCATTCTTTCTCTCACCTTCTGGCTGAATTTCCATCTGGGGCGCAGAGGCTCGTCAAGCCTACTAATTTTGCCTAGGCTTCTAAGATCTGACCGGGGATGCCCTAGTGTCTCTTCTCCTTCGGGAGAACGGGAGGATGCCTGCGGCCTATGTAGGTGATACAAATTCCTTATTTTGTAATTTTATTAGCTTTCCACGTAAACCAAGTTATTCAGCCTCTTTTCTCCACTAAATTTCCTCACTGAGATATCCTTATTTAACCACTCTTTATATCTTTAATTAACATTTAAATAAGCTATTGTTTCCTGATCTCCGACGCCGTCCCCGCTTCGAATTCCCTGGATCCACCGGGGCTGGACCCCGGCAGGCTTGGTGTCTCCTAATGCTTCTGAGAAAATGTTGGAGAAAGGAGGACCAGTTTATAGAACAACAGAGGGCTTCATAGTTTCCGGATGGCCAAATGAACTTGGAAGCATTAACCAGACAGGTGTCTCTGACAGCACACGGGCTGGCCCTGTGCCTGCAACACACTGACCATTGATCTGGAGGAGAATGACCAACAGTGGAGAGGGGAGGGGTGTGACCCGAGGCAGACAGGATTAGGGAACTCCTACAGCGAGTGGCAACCTCAGACTCTGAACTGAACTCAGGACAACTAACAACCCTGGGACCTCAAGTGAATGGAAGTAAACACACAGAAAGGGAGCAGGACCCACTGTGGGAGGGGTGCAGGGGGATGCCCGGGCAGGATCACACTTGTAGATGACAATCCACTCCACAGAGTCAAAGGGGGATACTGCAGCCAAGAAAGACTTGGATGCGTTGATAAGGGGCAGTGTCCGACCAGGGATTGTAAACTCAGGTCCTCCAGGGGCCAAGGAGACCACAAGTGAGGAGTGATGGGTGATCAGATCAGATCAGATCAGTCGCTCAGTCGTGTCCGACTCTTTGCGACCCCATGAATCGCAGCACGCCAGGCCTCCCTGTCCATCACCAACTCCCGGAGTTCACTCAGACTCACGTCCATCGAGTCAGTGATGCCATCCAGCCATCTCATCCTCTGTCATCCCCTTCTCCTCCTGCCCCCAATCCCTCCCAGCATCAGGGTCTTTTCCAACGAGTCAACTCTTCACATAAGGTGGCCAAATACTGGAGTTTCAGCTTTAGCATCATTCCTTCCAAAGAAATCCCAGGGCTGATCTCCTTCAGAATGGACTGGTTGGATCTCCTTGCAGTCCAAGGGACTCTCAAGAGTCTTCTCCAACACCACACTTCAAAAGCATCAATTCTTCAGCGCTCAGCCTTCTTCACAGTCCAACTCTCACATCCATACATGACCACAGGAAAAACCATAGCCTTGACTAGACGAACCTTTGTTGGCAAAGTAATGTCTCTGCTTTTGAATATGCTATCTAGGTTGGTCATAACTTTCCTTCCAAGGAGTAAGCATCTTTTAATTTCATGGCTGCAATCACCATCTGTAGTGATTTTGGAGCCCAAAAAAATAAAGTCTGACACTGTTTCCACTGTTTCCCCATCTATTTCCCATGAAATGGTGGGACTGGATGCCATGATCTTCGTTTTCTGAATGTTGAGCTTTAAGCCAACTTTTTCACTCTCCACTTTCACTTTCATCAAGAGGCTTTTGAGTTCCTCTTCACTTTCTGCCGTAAGGGTGGTGTCATCTGCATATCTGAGGTTATTGATATTTCTCCCGGTGGTGGGTGAAGACAGCAGCAAATGGACAGCCTCAAGTCTCATGTCACAGATAGCCAATTCTCAGCCCATCTCAAGGTGACCCAGCAGATACGAATGCCCATATTCTCCAATCTGCCAATTTTTCTTAATGAGAAGGTGGAAATCAAACTTTGACATAACTCCCCTATTTTTAAATACTAAGCTTTGCTTTGTTTTAATGCTCTGTGGGTCAAACAGAACACATCCAGGTGCCAGATCTGGCCCTTAAGTTGACATTTAGTGACCTTTGGTCTACACTAAGGATGCTAGCTGTCTGTCCTCTCTCTCTCTCTCTCTCAGTGCTCAGCTATAACTGTGAGTGCATCTGGGGCTGCAGTTCCAGGAGAGATGGTATGAAAGGGAGTGAGTTTCAAGGGAGCAGGAAGGGAGGGCATGGATACACTCCTAGTGAGAAGCTAGGTCAAAGAGAGCAGGGGAGAAATGGATGAGCCACCATGTATGACTGATTCATCTACCCATCCATCCATCCATCCATCCATCCACGTACCCACCCACCCATACATCCATTCATCTACTCATCCATCCATCCATCCACCCACACATCAGTCTCCATCCATCCACACACTCACACATTCATCTACTTCTCTATCCATTCATCCACAGGCCCATCCATCCATTCATGTGCCCACCCACCCATACTACTCATCCATCCATCTGTCCTCCCACACATCAGTCTCCATCCATCCACCCATCCATCCATCTGTCCACTCACCCACACATTCATCTACTCCTCCATTCATCCATCCACCCACACACCCACCCATCCATCCACCTACCCACCCACCTACCACAATTCATCTACTAATCCACCCACCCATCATCCACCCATTCCACAGTATATCATTATAGTTAAGAGCATGGATTCTGGAATCAAATCTAGCTTTGCCATTTTCTGGACATGTGAACTTGGGCAGGATACTCAACCTCCGTGAGCTCCAGCTTCCTCATCTGTAAAACAGGGGAGATACAGTAGAGTCACCATGAGGACTGAAAGAGTTAATTCACGTAAAGCACTCTGAATAGCCCCTGGCATGTTGTACGTGCTCTGTACACGGGAGCTACGCTTGGCTACCAGTGCGCATTCAGTGGTCATTTACAGAATTTGGGGCATGTGCCAGACACTCTACTGGGTGCCGGGAGGTGAATAAAAGAAGCAGAGTCACTGACGTCAAGGAGCCTACACACCTGGAGGAGACATATTAGAAAACATCACATACTGTCCAGCCTGTGTAAAATGTAACAGAGCCCTGTGCTCACGTATCATCAAAATAATGTTTCAATATTTAAAGAATAAGTGATTTTTCATGACCCAGTAGGCCTCCTCCTATGGAAATAACCACAGACCCTACTGGGTCTAAACATGCATAGAGATTTAGCTAAAAAGAGATGCAGCATGAAGTGGTGCCCGAGGCCAGTTGACTCGAGTACTTGCCACGGTAGGCTGCGTGTTCCACACTTGTGACCTCAGAAGGGGGCTGCAGCAGTAGGGCGAGGGAGGGAAGCAGCTCTGGGTCCCACACCCTCCGCACTGCACGGAGGAGGCCTGGCAAAGGTGTGCGCTCGCCTGTGCCCAGACCTTGCTCTCACTTGCCATTTTTCTCTAAGAGGAACCGCAGATCCCAGGAGAGATGGCTGACTAGGGTGGGATAGTTTCAAGATGAGCCCAGGAGGATCATGTTGTCAAGCCAGACAGTTAAGGAAGTAACACACACACACACACACACAAAACCTCAAACCAAGAACAAAACAGAGATGGAGGCAAGTAATAAGAACACAAACACCAGCTTGTAGGGGGCTCCCAATGGCCAACTCTGGGATGAGTTGAGCACCAAACTAATTAAATACAGTAGCAGCAGTCCCCAACCTCTTTGGCACCAGGGGCCGATTTTGTGGAAGACAATCTTTCCACGGACTGGAAGGCAGGGGTGGGGATGGTTTCAATATGATTCAAACACATTACGTTTATTGTGTACTGTATCTCTATTATTATTACATCAGCTCCACCTCAGATCATCAGGCATTAAATCTTGGAGGTTGGGGACCTCTTTGGTAATGAATTATAAGACCTTGGGGTGAAAAACAGGGATTCATGAATTCATATAGAAAAAGTGGTGAATCAATGAATCAGTGGGAAGAAGGGAGCTTAGAGTGGGATGCCTGGTCTACCTGGGAAATGCAGAGAGGGTACTAGGGTTGGACACTCAGAGTTTTGCAGTCATAGTAGTAAAGAATGGATCAGGTAAGAATTATCAGTGGATGCTAAGTCCAGGGGAAACTGGAGAAGCAGGATGTGCACATGTCCTTCAAATGGGGAGCAAGAGGCAGGGCATAAAATAGTAAGGGTACACTGGACAAATTAAATTATACCTTTCCCAGGTAATCAAAATGAATAATTCTAATGCTAGGTATATGCCCCAAAGAAATGAAAACATGTAGTCAAACAAATATATGTATAGCTATACTCAGAGCAGCTCTATTCGCAATAGTCAAAAGGTGGAGACAACTCAAATGTCTGTCAACAGAGGGATAGATAAAAAAAGACAGTTGATCCACAGAATGGAATATTATACAACCATGAAAAGGAATGGAGTTCTGACATACACTACAAAATGAATCATTACACTCAGTGAAAGGTGCCAGACACAAAAGGCACATATTTTAAGATTACACTGATATGTACAGAATAGATAAAATCTATAGAGAAGATTACCAGGGGCTAGAGGCGAGGAAAGAGGAGAAAACTGCTTATGGGCACAGGGTTTACTTTTGTGGGTAATACAGATGTTTTGAAACTAGACAGAGATGGTGGTTGGACAATCGTATAACATCCTAAAGGACACTTAATTGTTTACTTTAAAAATGGCTACTTTTTTTTTTTTCTGGTACCGACTTTCTTTTTTTTTAATTATTATTATTATTTTTTTAATTTTATTTTATTTTTAAATTTTACATAATTGTATTAGTTTTGCCAAATATCAAAATGAACCCATCACAGGTATACATGTGCTCCCTATCCTGAACCCTCCTCCCTTCTCCCTCCCCATACCATCCCTCTGGGTCATCCCAGTGCACTAGCCCCAAGCATCCAGTATCGTGCATTGAACGTGGACTGGCATCTCGTTTCATACATGATATTTTACATGTTTCAATGAAAATGGCTACTTTTATGTTATGTGAACTTCATCTCGAGAAAAATTTTCTATCAGGGTGAATCTTTCGGAGCATGTAACTGTAATGGGGGTATTATGTAAGGGAAAGTCCCTCTTAGGAAACATACACTGAAGTATTTAGGGGTAAAGGTATATGTTGTGTGCAAGTTACTCTCAAGTAGTTTTAGAAACAATGATCTGTGTGTAGATGGAAAGGTAGAGATATTTTGTGTAAATGATAAAGCCAAGGGACTGAAACATCAACAGGTGAGTCTAGGTACAATCTACAGGTGCTCTCTGTAGCATTCTTCAGACTACTCCATGCTCTTGAAATTATTTCCAAATAAAAAGTTAAAAATTAGGAAAAGAAGGGTGTGTCCTAAAAAGAAGTCAGGGAGAAAAGATTTGAGGAGCATCAGTGGGGCATTTGATATGTGAATACGGACAGCGGATTAAGTGTTGGTACTGGATTAATGTTAAATTTCCAGATGTTGGCAAGTGTCCTGGCTCTTTGTTCTTAGGAAATATCCTGAAGTGATCAGAGGTGACATGCAGGGAGGTGCACCTCGCTCAGAAGATGTGGATGTGTAAGCATGCGCACACACACACACAGAGCAAAGGAGGGAGGAGATAAACGATAGGGACTTGTGAGCAAACGTCGTGATGCTGCTTTATATTATTCTTGAGATTTGAAATGATACCCCAAAAAACTTAGAAAAAGACAGAGGCCATCATGGACACAGGCGTGAGAATCAAGGTCTGCAAGCTGGTTTGCGTCTGTCTGCCCTGACACTGCCCTGGACAGCGCCTAGAAGCGCAGTCAACACCTCCTCCCTCCACAGTCCCCACCTCTCCTTCATCTGTGGCTGCTCCTGCTGGGGCAACAGTCAGGGTCGCCTTTCATCCCAGGACATTTCAGAGCCTCCTTCTGTGACTAGAATAGAGTCAAAGTGGGAACTGGGAGTCTCACCCTCCTGTGTTTGCGGGATAATGGTGAACACAGGCTCTTTGATGTGGCTCTGCTGAGCGTGGGACAACCTGCCTGACCCCTGGCACGGTCCCCACTGCAGAGATGTTGAGGCACAGAGCCTTGCTCAGGATCGCTTGGCAGATGCTGTCAATCACAGGCGATTGGGAGACCCTAGCACCACCTTCCCCCAGAGACAAGCACCCAAATCCCACCTTCTGCTTCTCTGGATTCAGATGCCATAGTATATCAGGGCCTGAGGGCTGCTGCAGTGACAGATGTGGGCATGGACTGGCAGGAGATGGGACAGTAAATGGATACCAAGAGGGCTCCGGCTGGTGTCCTTGTGCAAGTTTCCATTTATCAGCTGGACAAGGTGCCTATTTGGGAGACATTGATGGCCCTCCTGAAGTCTATGGACTCCTGCTGCTGCTACTGCTGCTGCTAAGTCGCTTCAGTCATGTCCGACTCTTCGCGACCCCATGGACTGCAGCCTACCAGGCTCCTCTGCCCATGGGATTTTCCAGGCAAGAATACTGGAGTGGGGTGCCACTGCCTTCTCCGCTATGGATCCTAGGCTTTTCCAAATCTCACCCGTTACTGACCTTCCCACATGGTCCTGAGGCTGCCTGACCAGGCACAGAGGCTGCAGTGATGGCCCTAGCCGCTGCATCACTTTGCTCCACAGCATCCTTGCCAGAAATCCCTTCACCTCCTCCTGTCCCAACCCGCCCCCCGCCCCTGCCGCCGTCCAACAGATCAACCCAAACCTCTCAAAGTCAGCCTGGATGACCAGAGCACCTCAGGAAGACACTTCCATTTCTCTGCCTTCCCATGGCTCTCATGGTTCCTCCACTCATCCCTCAGTTCCATATGTGCCTCTGCGTCTAGTCATTTCCCGAGCATGTCAGCCTCATGGTGGCGGGGGGGGCTCTAACAGCTGTTTCTTCACTCGCTTCTGCTGCACCCCTCCAGTCCCCAGCCAGTACCACCCACCCAGCAAACACTCAACAATGCTGGCAGACGGCATGGAGGGAGCCAGATGAGTTACGTAACGAGAACAATCCTCGAGAAAGATTTTTCTGACAGCAGCATAAAGGATGGGCTGGAGGAAAATCAACAGCAAGCCCATCCATCACCACGCACTTATTGAGTCTCTCCTGCATGAGCCACTTCTGCTAAGAGCTCTGGAGCATTCAGAGACAGATAAGGCACCCCTGCCTACTCCCTGCCACCTCCCCACCTCCCCTCCGGAACTTAATTCAGGTTGAAGAGACAGCAAGTGGGGAGTTACATAATAATACAAGGGATGAAGTGCCCTGCAAATCAGCAGCATCAGAGCTGGGACCCAGCAGGATGTGATTAATTGCCAGGTGAGTGACGGACTACAAAGGGACATTATATGATGCTGTGATTCAGCAAGGCAGTGGGGCTCTGGTGCACAGTGGGGCTCTGGTGCACTGTGCGTGGTGGGGATGGTGGGGGTAAGAGTGAGTGTGGGCAGCTCCTTCCGCGGTGCACGGATTTGGGAAGGGGAAGGAGCGATTCAAGCTGTGTCCAGCCCATGGGGAGGGTTTCTGCAGGAGAAGTGATCCTGGCTGAGAACTGGGCCCATAAAGTGAACTTGGGGGTGGGGAGGAGGTCTGCTCAGGGCCATTGGGTAGATCAGTCTAGGAAAGGGCAAGGTGAGTGGTGGGAGTCAGGCTGGGCCAGCAGGCTGGGGGCTGGAGGATGGGAAAGTGCCCTCACATCCGACTGGAAAATTCTCTTCTCTCTCTCTCCCAATCATCTAAGATCAAAACTTGCCATCACAGAAGCCAAGGAAAAGAGCTCCATGGAGAAGAAGATGGATGAGGCTCCCCCTCAACACGTGACCACAGCTGCTGTGGGGAAGTGCGGATGATGGACAGGAAAAGGGTCCCCGTGGTTTGTCCACAACGGGGTAGGGGCCCTACTGGGGGTGCTGGGCACAGATGGAGAGCTCTCTTTTAGAAACTCAGGCTGGAGAGGGAAGGAAGCTAGAAGAGAATCCTTGGACAGTGAAAGCCTCAAGGGAAGGAGGATTTCTTCCTCAGTAGAGGAAGCTCGTGCATATCTGAGAAGAAAACAAAGGAAGCTGATGGAGATCAATAAAACAGTGGGCTGATGAGGGAAAAAAACTCAGGATGAAGTCCAGAGAAGTACAGAAAATGAGATGCCCGCCTTCACAGAGGCAAGGGAAGATGAACGTCTGGAAAAGGTGTAAAGACGATAAAGTTCACGTGCAGTGGTCTTCATCATTGATTCTAGGCTGCTCTCTCCTTTCCGCCACCATGTAATCCTGAAAAGACGGCAAAATACGGGAAAGTGAAGGACTTTCAGCCAAAGGGGTGCCTTTGGCTGCAGGGATGTGTGCTCTTGGGAGCCTAAGTCGGGAGAAGGCTGAAAACAGCCTTGTCAGCAAATCAGCAAGGACGTCAACACGAAGGCTGCTGGGCTAACTGAGGGGCTGAGACAGTAGTAGTGGTAGGAGCCGTAGAGGCAGCAGTCGATCAAGAATCGGCTCCATCAGATGACTTTCTCCAGAAAACCTGGCCCAACTGAGGACCTGAGACAAGGGACGGTGATGACCTGTAGACAGGAAGGACTCCTCACGTGGGCATTCCATGGTCCATGTTTTGCTGGCCAGTCTTCCCACAGGAAAAAGTCACCTGTGTGCCTTTAAATCCATGTTTGAAAATCCTACTGGATTTATGCCTGCCCAGTACACCCAGCCATTTCCGGGAACTGTATCTCACTTCACTTTACTCACGTGGTTAATGAAGGTGCTGCCATATGTACATAGCAGGACCCCACATCCTGGCAAAACTGACTGGTTGAGGGGTGGGCACCTGACCCAACTAGACCAATCAGATTCCTTCCCTGAGATTTCAGAAACTGAATTGAGAAAGAGAAGTTAGTTTCTCCTTTCTTGTGGTCAAACTTAGGGCTGATAAACTCACATGTTCTTGATGGCTGGATGGAGTGGAGAGAGATGAAGGGCAGATGATGGTAAGAGCAAAAGATGAAAGACTTAGAGAGAGAAAAGAACAGAACAGGCAGAGTCAGAGAATCTTTCAGGATTCTTGCCCCTCTTCTCTATGTACATTCACCACCTAGATGATGTCACCCCAACTTTAGGCTTTCTCTATGCTGATGACTCCCTGATTTATATCTACAGCCTGGACCTGAGAAAGCACCCCTCTTCATTCCGCTGCGTTTGCCAGAGACCGGGGGTTATCCTGATGCCTCTGCCTCCAAATCACCATATCATTCGTTGCCAAGTCCTGCTGGTTTTCCATCCCTAGTCTTTCCTAAATCTCTGCACTTCTCTCCACCTTCATCTGCCTAGGCAACCAGTCCTCCTCTCTGGACCACTGCAGAAGCCTCCTCACGGGGCAGCCCCTGCATCCTCCCCTCCTCTTCCCAATCCATTCTCCAATCGGCAGCCCCAGAAGACTGTGATCGCGTTGATTCACCCTTTGCTAAAACCCCCAATGTGGCCTCCCACTGTTTTAGACTAATTGAAATAAAAGCAGAAGTTCAGTTTCTTAGTCATACTAGCTACATTTCGAGTGCTCGGTAGTGACAGGTGGCTAGTGGCTAATATACTGGACTCACAGCTATAGAACATTTCCATCATCATATAAAGTTTGGTTGAACATCATTGGTACCCACATTACTGTGTGGCTGGCCCTTGCTCATTCCTGCACCCTCATCTTGTGCTCATTGCCCTGGTCTAGCCCTACTGGCCGACAAACTCCCTCCCACCACAGGCTCTTTGCACAGGCTGTTCCCTCAGCCTGGCACACTCTTCCTTTCATATTAGGCTAGTTAACTCATTCATGCTCAGACCTCAGCTCAGGGATGAACTGGACAGATGATCAGATGGGCAGATACCACAGATGTATGGATGGTTCAGCGGGTAGGTGCATGGATGAAGGTGGTAGGAGATTTAGCTAGCGTCAGGGATGGTAATCTCCTGAACAGTCCCTGCCCATTGAGAGACGGAGTCCTTTAGCTTGATGGCATTCCACACTCCTTCTGTCTCACTCCCCTGCTTCAATCTGGGGCTATCTTCTGATGTCCACCTAACCCAATAAGCCAGGAGAGAACACACAGATCACGTCAGCTTCAGATTTCAGGTCGGGGTAAGAATGGCTCTGTGGTTAATCATTCAATGTCCATCAATGCTGATTTGGTTTCCCAAAGAACCTAGGGCTTCAAGGAGAGGATGTGTTCAGTTACTCAGTCATGTCCGACTCTTGCCACCCCATGGACTATAGCCCACCAGGTTCCTCTGTCCGTGGAATTCTCCAGGCAAGAATACTGGAGCAGGTTGCTATTTCCTTCTCCAGGGGATCTTCCCCAACTAGGGATCAAAACTGCGTCTCCTGTGTCTCCTGGATGGGCAGGCAGATTCTTTACCACTGAGCCACCTGGGAAGCCCCAGAGCTTCAAGGAGAGACTACTCTGATCCAGAAAATGGGGTTATTTTTCATCATCAATCAATAAACGAGCCTTCTTATGTCCACTCCAGCCCCAGATGTGGCCTGGCTGGTGTGAACAGCCTTTGAAGGCTGATGACCACACACACTGCCTAGAGGGGCAGGTGCTCCAGCCCATCCTCAGGAAGAAAGGTCTCCTTCGCTTCCAGAGAAATCTATCACACGTTCATAATTATGTCAAGGAAAATAAAAGATGCTAATCCCCTCGAGGAGTCAGACATGAGGTGAAGCTGTAAGGGAAAACCTTTCAAATCCACAAAGCAGACAAGTCCCACTTCTGATTATGTTCATTTTAGCCAACTAGACTTTAGTTTCAACTCAGGCACATGCGGGTTGCTATAACACCACATACTGACATCACAGGGTGACCTGAATCCATGGTGGCCTTCCTTGGCTGGACAAGTACCTGGAGGAAGGCAGCAAAAGGCAGGCCCCTTGGTGCAGCCCCTGTGGGCCACAGTACTGCGTGGACTGCAGCATGCCAGGCTTCCCTGTCCTACACCGTCTCCTGGAGTTGGCGCAAATTCATGTCCATTGAGTCAGTGATGCCATCCAACCATCTCATTCTCAAAAAGTCCCAAGCAACATACCATGTGTTCCAGCATTTCACTCCCAGGTATATACACAAAAGGACTGAAGGTAGGAATCCAACAGGTACTTGCACAGCCACATTCACAGTAGCACACTCACAACAACCAAAAGACAGACGCAAGCCTAGTGTTTATCAGTGGATGAATGGATAAACGAAACATGGTCTGTGGATGAACGAAACGTGGTCTGTGGATGAACGAAACGTGGTCTGTGGATGAACGGATAAACAAAACAAACAAAGGAATATTATTCAGCCTTTAAAAAGAACACAATTCTGTCACATGTTACAGCAAGGATGAACCTTGAGGACATTATGTGATGTGCAGTAAGTCAGTCACATAAGGACAATACGGTGTGGCTCCACTTATATGAGGTCCTTAGAGCAGTCGGACTTACAGAAAGTACAGTGGTGGGTGGCGGGGACTGGAGAGCAGTGAATGAGGAGTTAGGTGTTTAATAGATACAGAGCCTCAGATGGGGAAAATGAAACAATCCTGGAGATGAGTGGAGTCCTGGTGACGTCTGCACAACAAAGCGAACATATCAGTGCTGTGTGTGCTCAGGCACCAGTCGTGTCCTAGTCTTTGCGACCCATGGACTGCAGCCCACCAGGCTCCTCTGTCCATGGGATTCTCCAGGCAAGAGTACTGGAGTGCGTTGCCATGCCTTCCTCCAGGGTTTCTTTCCAGCCCGGGGATTGAACCTGTGTCCCCTGCACTGGCAGGTGGATTCTTTACCACTGCACCACCGGGGAAGCCCCGTACTCGATGCTGCTGAGCTATATATTTACAGTGGCTGCAGTGGTACATTTTATGTTCTGTATATTTTACCACAATATTTAAAAAGAAGAAAAGAAAACACTGTCTGCTACTGGGCACTTCCAAGCAAGCACTCAGAGCGCCAGGCAGGCAGGAGCCCCACAGCAGGGCTGCAACTGCCCCTCACTGCTTGGCCCGGAGCAGGCAGGGCGGAAGGCTAGAGACAGTGACTCTTATCCCATCAACCCATCCCACGAACATGCTTTTCAAGACCTAAAGGTGCCCAATTTTCACTGGCTGTCTGTGGGTGAATCTACTTTCTGAAAACTGCAAAGCCATCCTTAGCCAGGTCTGCCAGAGACAGGGCAGGATGAGCAAGGAAGGTGCCAGAGTAGGGTGACCCTTTTATGGGAAGAAGTAAGGTGGGGCTATAATGCAACGCTATCCACAGGCTCCTATGAGGCTTGTTCAACTCACTATCAAGGTAAGAGAAACGCCATCATACTGCACAAAACGACCACTCCAGGACGTGTCACCAGGGGCTCCTCAGGCCAGGGAGGGCTTAAGGGACTCCCTTAGTTTTTAACTGCTGCCTCTTTAGCTTTCCCAAGAGCTAGAACTAGTAAAGAAAAGTACGAAGGTCTGACAAGTCACCAATAACCAGCTTGGCCACTGGTCAAGGTACAATATTTAGAATAATGGTCAATAATAAAATAATACAAACAACAATACCCAAAAGAAATAGAATAACGGTCAAATGAAAATGCCCAAGCTATGTATTTGCTGGATATTCAACTTCACTTAGCTTCAACTGCAACCAGTCTTTTTAAACAGGTGCTCTAAATATGCTTTATTTAATGTATTCATTTTAAAAAGTGTTTTGCTGCACTGCATGGCACGGCACGCGGGCTCTCAGTTCCCCAACCAGGGATCGAACCTGCACCCCTGCTTTGGAAGTAGAGTCTTAACCACAGGACCTCCAGGGAAGTCTCAGCAATCACTCTTAGCTTCTCTTTGCTCCTCCCTCTCCTTCCCCACTCCAGGTTTCTCCCTCTGCTATGGGGACTTGAGTTCCTATACGACAGCTTGGCCTCTCAGTTCTCAGCTCCCCCGCCTGCCCTTCCTCCCCAGGACCTAAGTGTGGTCCGTGTCCCAACAGCATCAGTCCCACCGGGGAGCAGTTAGAGGTGCCAAATTTCAGGTCCCATCCCCACCCGCTCCATCAGAATCTCCAACATTAGGACAGATGAACTCTACTTTTCAAATTTCCCAGGTATTCCAGAAGACCCTAACCTGGCTGCAGCCACCACTCTGGTCCCCTAGACCCCGGCTACTCAACTATGGTCCACGGACCAGCAGCGTCAGCATTACCTGGGAGGCACCAGACTGGCAGCCCCCAGGGCCCACCCCATCGGCCGTCTGGACCAGGTGGCTCAGACCCCACGACACTCAGAGAAGGAGGGCCCCACATTCCCTCCCTTCTTTGCAGTCACCTGCCCACGTGGCCCTCTCAGTACCCACCCTCCCACTTAGCCACTTTGGAAGTGAGTCTCTGTATTTCCTCTTACTGAGAGAAGTTCCTTCCTTCCTTCCTTTTAAACAGCCAGACTCAACCCATGCTTTTCCACAGTAACAGGAGAAAACCTCCCCACAAGAAACCGTGGAAAGCTGATTTAAACATCTATTCGCACCACAAGCCACGTCCTTCTCTGTCAATGCTTGATTTACAATTAATTGGTATCCTTAATAACACTTCCCAACTCGTTACAAGCCAGTGCCATGAAAGGACAAAACCTTTTTCCTCCTGGAAACATATCTGAGGGCGAGGAAAACAAATCCTCGATCGATGAGTCCAAGCAAAACAAGCTTTTAGCTGCACAGTGGTGTCCTCCGGGATGGGTTAAAGTTTCTAGAGAAGCTTGAATAAGGCATCTGACTTATTGCATAGGCAGCAGAGGCTGTGTGGGGTGGAGGGCTGAGGAGGGAGGGTAGGGGAGGAGATGGGGGGCAGTGTCTGGGGAGCAAAGACATGGGGGCTCTAGTGGGAGGCTGTACCTCTCCATGGATCGGGGCCACCTTCCATCCACCAGTTCTCCTTTGCATCCCCTAAAATAGGATGGGGTTGGAACTGAGCCCAGGGCGAAGTGGCCAGCCCATTTTAGGACTGAGAGCCAATGCATCGGTCTCTGGGCGTCTCAGAAGCTCCCCAGGATGCTCTTCTTTTCCTTCCTCTCAGTAGAGGAGGTGGCAAGAGGCAGTGGCCTCAACCGGATGATGTCCAAATGCCTTACCTCGACATTCAAAGCCTTTTATCACCTAGCTCAGGCCCCTCCCGCCACTGATCCTTCCACACACACCAGTCAAATGCAGCAGTTATTCCTGAGCACCCAATATGCGCCAGGCACTGCTAGAGGCACTTGGGATAAAGAGGTGAGACAGATAAGGTCCTTGCCCTCAGACAACTCACATGTCAGTGGAAACACGTGAGATAGACAAGAAAACAGTCAAACAAGCTAAGTGACTGGAGTTGCTAGAAGCATTATGAAGGAAACTAACGGGCAACAGGCTGAGGTGTGACTTCCCTAAGGCATGACATATACTGAGACCTCAAGGGCAAGAAGAGAAGCCAGACTTGTCGAGATCTGCAGGAAGAAATTTTCTTCCTGCAGAAGAGAGCACAGTAAGTGCAAAGGCCCTGGGGGCAAGAAGCAGCTTACAGTGTTCAGAGAACAGAGTCGGCCAAGACAGCTGGAGTGTGTGAAGGCAGGCAGGGCAGGAGGTGGGGACAGGGGCAGGAGCCAGATCAGCAGGGCTGGCTGGACATGGAAAGATGCTCAGGGTTTGTTTTGCTTTTTTGTTTGTTTTTAGCGGAAGAATAAGTCCTTGAAGGTTTTGGAGGAGGCTCAGTGAGACATGATCAGATTCACATTTAAGAAAGTCCGTTCTGGCTGCTTCTGTTTGGAGAACAGAATGGAGGGGCCTGGGGTGGTGGCAGGGAGACAGTCGGGAGGTGAGAAATGAGGCTGGAAGAAAGGGGCACATGTGCTTCCCCAGCAAGCAGCGTGTTTCACACCCCGGTGCCTTTGCACACGCTGCTCCTCCTCCTACCATGCCATTCCCACCATCTCCATCAGGAAAACTCCACCTGGAAACTCCACCAGGAAAGCTTCCAAGGGCTTCTCAGTCTCAACCTCACACCGCCCTCCTGCCCAAACACGACAATCTGCTGCCCCTTCCCCCGGCCCCATCTGGAAATTGATCTCTCTCCCTATTTTATCACACACTGGGGTATGGAAAAAAACCTGGGCTGTGGAGTCAGACCACAGTTGGCCCAAAGCCCAACTCAGCCACCATTGGCCAGGGACACCTGAGAATGTGGCTGAGACATCCTCAACCTCAGTTCCCCTCATCTGCAGAATGGGAAACCAGGGGCACTGACTACAGTCCCTAAGAGGAGGATTCCCCTGCGAGTGATGCATGAAGAAAGCGCTCCGGGGAGAGACCAGGTAGGGAGGGGAAGCAGAACAGGGCAGGAAGGGATGAGCATGGGTGTCACCTCCTCCAGCGGCGGCTCCAGCATGGTGCTGCCGGGAGCTACGGGCAGGGGGTGGGGGTCACACCTCGGGGGGCCTGGTCCAGGAAAGTGGCTGGGCTTTCACCCTCCCACACTCACCAGGCACCACCTAAGCACCGCCTACCCCACCCCACCTCACACACCGGAGGGGACATACACTCCTAGGCATTTTTGGTTCCATGCGTGCTAGCAAGGCTGTTCCAAAAACCCATTCAAGGGTATCCAGCGAAAGAGGAGTCATGGTGCAGGCATTTGAAGCAAAACCACAGCACGGCCAGGGAAGGGGAGCGCAGACACCACAGGGACACAAAGGATCCGGCTTCACCCACTTCACCGCCCACCTGGCCTGACGTTGCAAGGATCACTGCCCATTTCTCCCCACCCCCCGGGTGAGTGGAGGCTGAGCCATGACCCTCCTATCAGGGGACTCTGGGCTGTCTGAGGACAGGACAGGGTCCCCTCCGTTGCTGTCCACGCAAGGACATGAGAGATGCCCTGAGGTCACTGATAACTTTAACAAAGACGCCAACTCACCCCAGAGCCCATGTGCCAGAAAGACAAGTGAGTGGTGTTACAAGGGGGCTCTGTGATTGCTCATGGCTCTCCTGAAAGTTCAATAGAGCATCGCCGCCCCCCCATCCCTCCACCCCCCACTCCACCATGCTGCAGATGAGGAAACAAGCCCAACGTGGTTGGGCAAGGTCCCAGAGGCAGGGAGCGGACCAGGGGTGGGGCTGAACCCTGAGCTGTTTCACTCTGGAGCCGGGACCCTGCCTCCTTGCATCTTGGTTACCTGTCTCCTCCCTAGCAACTGGTGGGATGATTCATCTCCCATCCCCTGAAGGCTCCCAGGGCCCTGTGGCTGCGAGGATTGATTTGTTCTTAAAACGGAGCAGCCTCTGGGGTCCCCAAGGAGACTCTTACCCCACACATCTCCTCCCCACAAAGCAAAGCCCCTCTCGCCTGTCCCCACCCCAAGGCTGTCGAGCTACTCACTCGTGAAGGCCGGAGCTTCTTTTCTGAAAAGACCGGTGTCCCTGCCCAGCTCCCTGGTCATGGGACTCGGCTTCTCTGCAGGTTTAGGCCCCCCTCCGCCTGGCATGACCCCACGAGCTTTGCTGGGACTTAGGGACTAATCCTATTTCACCAAGACTCTTTTGTGAGCCTCGGACCTGGGTCTGTCAGGCATGTTTTTCATTCGCCTTCTCTCAGAGGTAAGGGAGATGATAAAAGATCTTTGGAAACACAAGAGCAAAGGTATCTGATCTCTCAGGTGCCTTGAAAATAGGAGGAAATGGAGAAGGCCGCCTCAGGGAGGAAGAAAACATTCATCTTTTCCCACAGATTGTAGTCTTCTTCTTCCAGCCTCCCCGTTGCAGGAAAAGGCTCGCGCAAATGCCCAGATACGGAAACCAGAAAGCCAGAAGCCACCGGACACCGCCTCCTGCCCCCCAGCCCCCATCCCAGTCACTCCACCATGTCGTCCAAGTTGCTCTCAAGACCAGCTGCTCCCCTCCGTTCCTGTCAAGCCACTGCACGCGTCCAAGTCTCTTGCCCAGGTAACTGCGGTGGCTCCTCCCTGGGTTTCCTCATCCTCCTCAGCCCTTTTCCACCTGAGCTTTGGGGGTCAGACTGGTCTGTGTCTCCCCAGAAGCCTCTCCCTTGCTCCAAACACCTGCAAAGCTTCCCTTTGCCTTGGGGATGAGGAAAAAACTCCATATGGGCCTGCCAACCCCAGGTCCAGCCCCACCCGTCTCAGCCTGCAACACCCCGTCCTGTCTCAGCTCCAGCCACAGGCCCTTCGTGCAGGCTGACCCGCCCCTTCATCCCCCCTGAGCCTGGCTAGCCCACCCTCACCCCGCAGGTCTTGGTTGAGCATCACTTCCTCAGGGAAGCCTCCCCTGACCACAGTGCCCACTGCACCCCTACAATCCTCTCCTAGGCCTGTACATGGCATGCAGGCATCTCTCACCAGAGACAGAACCTCACACAGAGCTCTCTGAGTCCCTGACTGAGTCCTAGACTAATGTCTGTCTCCCGGCTGCACTGGGAAGGGAACTTCCTCTGGTTTTGCTCATTGTTTTGTCCCCAGCACATCCCCAGTGCCTGGCACATAGTAGGGCTTCAGAAAATATTGCCTGGACGAGTGAGTGAAAGCAAAGATGCGGGAAAATGTGACTGAAGCAACTTCTGAGTTTGCATAGAGGACCCGCCAAAGGTTAAGATCTTTAAAATTCAGGTTCCATATCCCCTCCTGACATCTTAAGCTCCTGAAGGAGTGACAGGCATGGGGTCACCTCTTGCTGAGGGGGTCCACCCACCACAGCCCGGAGAGAGGTAGAGGGAAACCCACCACAGAACAAAGAACAGACCAAGGGCTCCTCCTGACCCACCAGGGGAATTGTCCGCTTCTGTCCTCATTGTCAGGAAAACCTAGAGGACATTCTTTAGGATGGAAGAAGCTTCTAAGAGCCTCTTGAACGGCCCCCACTAACCATTTCATAGAAGAAGCAAAAGTCAGATACGTTAACGACTTGCTTCTGACTTGAAGAAGCCAGTGGCAGAGTCGGGTGGAATCTAGTTTAAAGGGTTCCTGCTGTGCGCTGCCTCCCTGGCCACTGGCCAAACACACTCACACAGAAGTGCCTGAGGGGTTTGGTGGGTCAGAGATTCCCTCTCCTCTCCTCCCCACCCCCAGCACTGCTGCTGGGGAGAAGTAGAGCTCTCCAATGGCCACCTCTTGCAGGAAGCCCTCCCAGGCCATCACTGCTGAGGCTTGGCTCTCACTGGCTCCCAGTCCCTGTGAACTCTTGCTGTTCACTAGGAATTTCCACGTGTACACCTGACTCCCCAGATGAAGGGACTCTGGGCAGATCCAACGGTCTCCTCAGTCTGCTCCCTACATGGTCAGTTCAGCTCAGTCGCTCAGTTGTGTCCAACTCTTTGAGACCCCACGGACCACAGCACACCAGGCTTCCCTTTCCTCAACCATCTCCCTGAGCTTGCTTGAACTCATGTCCGTTGAGTCGGTGATGTCATCCCACCATCTCGCCCTCTGGGTACTCTACATGGTACCCAGCTGGAAGCCCAGAGGAAGATAGAGTGAATGGATGGATGGACAGGTCCAGCTCCCCAGGGAAGCCCCCGGCCATCCTTCTCCCACTCACCTCCCAACCTCTGCAGCCCCCATGTGTGCTTAACCTCACTCCCCAGGAGAATCCACGTGTAGCCGAGTAACACGGGCTCTACCCCAGACACGCTCTTCTCCAGAGCCTGGAGGGCATGGCTGGCTGGGAGGAGAAGGTCTCAACCCTTGGAGAACACGGAGTTCTGCCCACACTGCTCTCTGAGCTTTAAAATTCCACCACCTGATGTTTTCCAGGCTTCCCACTTCAGTGGGGTTACCAGGCAACGAGGACTATTTCTCCCCCCACCTCTTTAGACTCCTGTGATCATCCAGGCAGCATTTCCACTCTCACTGGGGCTCTAGCAAGACGGAGGCCTAGAGATTCAGGAGACCCAGCAAGGCCCCTGATAGGCTGTGTGACCTTGAACAGGCCTTCCCCCGTCCTGGGCCTCAGTTTCTCCATCTGAAAAATGCAGGGGCTGGGCAGGGCCCTCTCAGAGGTGGTGCCCCCAACACTACTCCTTGCCGGGCACCATCCAGAAGTCCTATAGGCAATGGACCTAGAGGATTTAGACTTCCGATGTTGTAGACTGGGAAGCGGAGTCAGGTGGACGAAGGCACTGGCCGGGTTGGCAGCTGGGGGGCTCAGCCTGGGCCTCTCTGGTTCAGAGCTGTCTGTGCTCTGCAACACCACAACGCGGTGCCCTGGGTGATTCCGAGGCATCTCCAGGAGCAGGGGAGCCAGAACGGTTCTCAGGTCAACACTTTTTTAGTATAAATCCCCCAGAAGCAAGCCAGCAGGGAAAGATAGCTTCAAGCATGGTCCTTCTGAGTGTCCTGCCTTAGCATGTCAACCTGGGCTGCATGCCACATCCTGAAGAGCCATCAGAGTGCCAAGTGCCACCCGAATGCTCACTTGGTGAGCAAAGGCCAGGGACTTTCCTGCACCCCCGGTCCTCAGTTCTTCACAAAGAGCCCCTGAGCTTCCGGTCAGCCCATTCTACAGATGTGGGAAGGAGGCCTGGAGAGGGCAGCTCCTTGTTAAAGCCTCCATTCGAACCCAAATCCTTGGATCTGACATCCAGCATACTCCGAACAGGAGCTACATTCAGAAAGAACGGGATGGAGAGACGGGCAGACACGATTGGTGGCCAAAAAAAACCTCTCAGCTCAGGACTCTCTCCAGTCCTCTGGGTAAATTCCAAGCTCCCTTCCTCACTATGCAAAACAAACAAGTGAGACAACCTAATTAGAGGGAGGAGAACTCTGAGTGATCTATTTTCAAAATCAAGGGCTGCTGCTTCATTTTAAAAAAGAAATAGCTGAACTAGGATAGAAAGTGTGGGGGTGGGCGGGGCGGGGGGGCCTCGCAAGCCCTCCTGCTAGCTGTTGGGGCCCCACCCCTGGCTTCCGGCTTCCTGGGGCATGTGACCTTGGGCAGACAGGTGGCAGCAAGCGGGTAAGGTAGGTAGGAGAGTGACTCTGGGGCCTCAGAGCAGCCCCCTAATGCCCACACTTTAGGGTCAAGTCCAGGCTCCTGTGCATTTGATCCCCACGACAAACTTGAACTATAGGTCTTCTTGTTATCACCATTGGGTGGAAGTTCAGAGAGGTTAAGTGACTAGGCCAAGATCACACAGCCTGAGAACTGCAGAGTTGGGATTCAAACCCAGACTGATCTAATCCCAATTCCTGCTCTAACGGCCACACGATTCAGAAGTGAAGTGCTATGGCTCTACCAAGATTATCAACACTAATAAGGACATTAATGCTAACATGGAGCAATTAAATCACACAGGATCTGCCCGATCACTTTAAATGGACCCTCAGGCGTTCCAGGCTGGATTCTGATTCCTACTGCTTGTAAAAGCTAAATTCAGCCCCAGGAGGCAAACAGCCAACAATTGAGATACTAAGAATATGAGAGGGGGAACTGACCCACTGTTTGGAATCAGGAAGGGGGGACCTGCAGGAAGCCAGGGTGTGGTGCTATTTGCCAAACGCTTTTTCTCTTCTTGTCCCAGAGTGGACTCAGTTTTGGACCCCAGGCAAGACAATGACGGCACTTCAAACCCAGGGCTGCGTCTTTAGTTGGGACGGCAGAGATGCTCCAAGAAGTTGCTAATAAGCAGGGCAGAGCTGGGTGTGTGTCTGCGGCTGACCTCCTCCACCCTGCCCAGCCCCTCTGGACCTGTAGCCCATGCCCATTTTATTGGGCATGTAGAGGGCTCTACTTCTCCCTGCCCCTCATTTCCCCTCACCTCCCAACGCCTCCGCATCCTGGGTCCTGGGCTCACCTCCTTCAGCCCTTTAAACTGCAGATTTTAACTTTGGGGAGTTACAAATAGGAGGCAGGGCGCTTCCTCCAGGTTCTGGGTCCCTGAGCTGGGTAGATCCATGTGCCTGTACTTCTGGCAAGCTCCTGGGCAGTCATAATGAGGGCGAGCCTCGCTGAACAAGGGCTCCCTGGGAGACCACTTTGCAACTCTGTCCTTGGTTTTCACTCCCCTCTGTGCCCTGGAGATGAGTCCTCATTTTACAGCCAGGCTGTAAACCCCCTGAGAGACAGGGACGCGTGTCACACTTGTATCCTCTAACTCTGACCCTGAGTGCTCAGTAGGTGCTCAATAAATTCTCAAGGGTTGGCTTAGGTCAGCCCAGTTGGGAGAGATGACTAATTCACATCGTAAAAGATTCGAGAGCCAAAATTATCCCCAAAGGCAAAATTCCTGGGCCAGACAGTCAGAGGATGATACTCAAGGGTAGATGAAAGACAGGCGTCTGGACTCAGAATTAAGTACAGATCAGCAGGGGCTTTTACTTGGTAGTAGTGTATGTGACAAAGATGTGAGAGGCATACCTGACCGAGTTAATATTAATACAGGCTAACAGTGTGATGTGGTTGCTGTAAAGTAAAAAATCCAAACAAAATTTGGTTGCATTAAAAGAGGTAGAGTATCTAGTCAGGGGAGATGATGGTGCCCTCTATTTGAAGCCAGCCTTAGCTAGAGTGTGAGATTTGATCCCCTTGAAGAGGGAAACTGACAGGCGGCTATCACTCTGAGGATAATTACGAGATGGCAGTCTGGGGCTGCAGGGCTGAGGAGGCATCTAAAAATCATCTTACTCAAAGAACAAAGTAAAAATAACCAGGAAAGTTTACCCTGGAGAAGCTAAGTCCTGATATGTTAGTCCCTCAATTGTGTCCGACTCTTTGCGACCCCAGGGACTGTAGCCTGCCAGGCTCTTCTGTCCATGGAATTCTCCAGGCAAGAATACTGGAGTGGGTTGCCATTTCCTCCTCCAGGGGATCGTCCTGACCCAGGGATTGAACCCACGTCTCCTGCATTGCAGGTGGATTCTTTATCATTTGAGCCACCAGGGAAGCCCATGTTTCTAAGTATCTAAAGGATTCTTGTGTGGAAAAGGGTCTGGACCTTTCTAAGCTACTCCAGAGAACAGAAGTAGGATGGGTGGGTAGAGATTGCCGCAAGAAGGAATTAAATCTAATATTGGAAACAAATACAAAAATAATTCATGTTTTCCAACCATGGAGCTGTGGTGTTGGAGAAGACTCTTGAGAGTCCCTTGGACTGCAAGGAGATCCAACCAGTCCATTCTGAAGGAGACCAGCCCTGGGATTTCTTTGGAAGGAATGATGCTAAAGCTGAAACTCCAGGACTTTGGCCACCTCATGTGAAGAGTTGACTCACTGGAAAAGACTCTGATGCTGGAGGGATTGGGGCAGGAGGAGAAGGGGACAACAGAGGATGAGATGGCTGGATGGCATCACTGACTTGATGGACGTGAGTCTGGGTGAACTCCGGGAGTTGGTGATGGACAGGGAGGCCTGGCGTGCTGCGATTCATGGGGTTGCAAAGAGTCAGACACGACTGAGCAACTGAACTGAACTGAACTGAACCATGGAGCTCATGCCCTACGAGAGAGTGACTCTGAGCAGCAAGAGTCTAGCAGTAGCCAGGCCCATCTTTGTTGGGGTGGTCTGGAATTCCAGAATCCTTGCTCCCTCCTCCATGAAAGAGAGGAAGAGCTTGGGGCAAATAGGTGCCCCCATGACTTACAAATGTCCCTTCTTCAAACTGGGAAACTGACGAGGAAGCTCTGAAGCTGCCTAGCATAGGATGAGATGGTGACTGCACTCGCCGGCCTGGTTAACAGGAGCCCCTAGGACACTGGTGGCATTGGATGGGCCCTTCTCTTGTAGAAAAAACACCCCCCACTCGAAGTACCCAGGATGCATCTTTCTCATGAACCCCAAGTAATGGAGCCAAAGTAGCTGGGACCTCTGCAGGATGCACTGTGGGTGGGGGCCTGAGGTACATTGTACTATTTGCACAAATGTCTGTATTTGCCTGTCAGAGAGCCTCAGAGCAAAAGCAGTCTGATCTGATGCAACATGACAGCCAAGCAAACACTCAACAAGGTGTTTGAGGCCTGCAACCTTTCCTTGGAGATCATAAGTGCCCCCACTGGTTAAATCACACGCAACAAGATGCTGAAAGCCCACGTCTGCCCAGGTTTTCTCAAACTCCTGGCACTTCACTCTCCAACCCCGTAAACAAAGTGTGGACAGATTCATGAGTTCAGGAGAGGCCCCTGGATTTTGTCCACAACAGCTGGGTATGGATGGAGCCCATTCTATTTTTGGCTCCTTCCTCTGATGAGGTGGAGGAAGAGAAGGTTGCCGGGGGAAAGGTCAGGCAGGTGGGGCTAAGCTCGATCAGCAGCGGCTCTAATGGGCTCTCTGAAAATTCTCCGGTGTCTTCCGTTCCTGCTCTTTCTAGGATTCCCGGCCCAATGGCCTGCGTCAGGAAAACAGCTTTGTGCTCAGCACAGGGCAGTTTGGATTAATCATTCTCCATGCCATTCCCATCACTTGGAACAGGACCCCCGGTGCGGGCCCAGGCACAGTCACTCCATTTGAAAGGTTTGCAGATTACTGGCCAGTGAGCAGTGACTGGACCAGATTGTGCAGAACAGGATTATTAGGGTCATAAATTTTTATTAAAGGTCACCACCAGATTTATAGAAAGCACTGTAAAAGGACACTTGCTTTTATTAGCATGGGTTCCAGACCTGGACAGAGAGTGCCTGGGCCGAGGCAAAGCTGGAGGTCTTTCTCCGACAACAGAGGGGCCTTTGATTCAAGTTCTTATCACCCACAGGGGAATCGATGCTGAAAACCCCGGGGCTCTCTGTGAAGTGGGTAGGATGCTCCCAGGATTATTCGAAGAAGGCCTGGTGGGAAGTTCAAGGCCATAATGTGTGGTGTGCTGTCACAAGGCACCTGCTGGATGGTGACTTGGCCAGGCATTTCTCCTTCAGAGCCCCAGTCTCCTCCTCTGAAAGATGGGGGTGGTGGGGGAGGTTGCAACGTCCACGCTTAGGAGGGTTGTGACTGCCGACATGAGCAAGTTAGGACACGCAGTGCTCCCCATCAATTCATCATCGTTGTTTCCCTACCCACTGCAGTGTTCTTGCCTGGGAAATCCGATGGACAGAGGAGCCTGGTGGACTACAGTCCATGGGGTCGCAGAGAGCTGGACACAACTGAGTGACTAACAATTTTCACACAAGTGTCGGTTGCCTGACAGATGCGGCTTATCAAACAGTAAAGGTGGATCTGGACGCCTGCGTTGGAAGGAGCCAGCCTCACATTCAGGCTGGAACACCCAGCCTCCACCTCCCTCGTGGAAGGTGTCCAGGTAGCTCAGAGGTCTTCACAAATTCTTGTATTAACATCTAATTTCAATATGTTTTCTATGTATAAGAAAAAAAAAAGCCATGGCAGATAAAGAAAGATTAGAAGAGAATATGCAAAATGATGGTGTTGGAGTGGAGTTTGGGTGCTCTTTGTCCTGCATTTTCTCCAGACCATTTGTAGGAAGAGAAGTGGTGGTATAAACACAAGGGAAGTGTAGGCTTCGGGGACATGCAGACCCAAATTCAAGTCCCAGCCTTCCTGTCCTTGTGGTGAGACCTTGGACAAATTGCATAATCTCTCTGAGTCATGGGATATACACAGCGGGTAAGACCATCTGCCTCACGGATTACATGCAAGCGTGGAAACCACTTTGGAGAGGAGTCCAAGCACCCTCTCTTTCCTCCCTTTGGGGAATTTACACTCTTCCTGATTGGTCCTGGCAGCCATCAAATGCTCAGGAAGGGAAAGTGAGTCGGAAAATGAGGCCGAACTATAAGAAGCAGAGCCTAGACAGACAGGTCCTGCAAGAACAGGTCCTTGATCAAGCCTGACCTGAAGTTAGAAGTCCTTGGCTTATTCAGCTCTATGGCCCAGCAAATATCCACTTCAGTTATTTGGTTGGATTTTTTTTTATTCCTTGTAAAGGCCTACCTGACCATGAGATTATCTATAATATATATTAAAAGCCTAGCAGGCATGGGACACACAGCCACAACTTTTTAAAACTCTTTTTGAAAAAGAGAAGGACGATTTCCTTCATTATTTTATTTCCAAAATTTTTGGTTTAGAAAATTTCAATCCTACACAAGATCTGCAAGAATAGCTCAGTTTGTGTTCACCTCCTTTTCACTTATTACACCAGTTGTTAATGTTTTACCCCTCTTATGGTGTGTTTCCCTCCTTATCTCCCTCCCTTTCCCTTTTATTGAGACATTGATCCATTTCAGTCCTAAGGATTTGAGCATTACTCTCCTGAGAAGAAGCACAAGCTGGAATCAAGATTGCCGGGAGAAATATCAATAGCCTCAGATATGCAGATGACACCACCCTTATGGCAGAAAGTGAAGAGGAACTCAAAAGCCTCTTGATGAAAGTGAAAGTGGAGAGTGAAAAAGTTGGCTTAAAGCTCAACATTCAGAAAACAAAGATCATGGCATCTGGTCCCATCACTTCATGGGAAATAGATGGGGAAACAGTGGAAACTGTCAGACTTTATTTTTGGGGGCTCCAAAATCACTGCAGATGGTGACTGAAGCCATGAAATTAAAAGACGCTTACTCCTTGGAAGGAAAGTTATGACCAACCTAGACAGCATATTGAAAAGCAGAGATATTACTTTGCCAACAAAGTTCTGTCTAGTCAAGGTTATGGTTTTTCCAGTAGTCATGTATGGATGTGAGAGTTGGACTGTGAAGAAAGCTGAGTGCCAAAGAATTGATGCTTTTCAACTGTGGTGTTGGAGAAGACTCTTGAGAGTCCCTTGGACTGCAAGGAGATCTAACCAGTCCATTCTAAAGGAGATCAGTCCTGGGTGTTCATTGGAAGGACTGATGCTGAAGCTGAAACTCCAGTACTTTGGCCATCTCATGCGAAGAGTTGACCCATTGGAGAAGACTCTGATGCTGGGAGGGATTGTGGGCAGGAGGAAAAGGGGACAACAGAGGATGAGATGGCTGGATGGCATCACCAACTCCATGGACATGAATTTGGGTGAACTCCGGGAGTTGGTGATGGACAGGGAGGCCTGGCGTGCTGCAATTCATGGGGTCGCAAGGAGTTGGACACGACTGAGCGACTGAACTGAACTCCTAAGAACGAAGATATCCTCCCACACAACCATGACTCCAGCTTCCCACCCAGAAAGTCAACTCTGTATCATCCAACTCTCAGCCTGCATTCAAGTTACCCCAGGTGTTCCTATGTCTTTACAACTCCTTTTTCCACCCAGGGTCACATCACTTTAGTCTCTCTTAATTTAGAATAGTTCTCCAGACCTTTTGTTTCTTGCAGTGTCGACAGGATTCACCTCATTGTTTCCCACAACTAGATTCATACTAAACATTCCAGGCAGGAGCACTACACAGGTGACTTCGAGTGAATGGATTTAGTTGTAGTGAACGTTGTATTTAAGTGTCACAGACGTACATTGAAGTGACTAGCACTGCACTTTCACAAACTGAAAACACACCTATATGTCCAGCCCTTGGGTCAGCACACAGGAATGGCCAGCCTCCCAGAGGGCCCTTCCTGCCCTGTGAATTCTGTTATCACAGATTAACTCTGTCTGCTCTTGACCTTCACACAGAAGGAGGGATCGTTCAGCATGTTCCCTCTGGGTTTGCCTTCTTTCACTCACCATCATTTTGTGAGATTCAGGCACATTGCTACATGGATCTGTGCTTCACAGCATTTATGATGATTGATTTATCATTTCTGTAGGAACAAAGGGTGAATCAGGTCACACATGTTTTCACCCATAAGAACAAATTGGAGGGCCTGGAGCTGTCCTGGCCCTCTAAGCTGGCCTGGCCAGCCACGTACTGGGCACCTCCCTGCTCATAAGTTGAGCAGCTGATGCTGCCAGGGGTCCAGGCACAGCCCAGGACGCCTAATGATATGGCCCTGGTCTACCCTCAATTCACATCGACTTCACTCAACTCAAATTTTGGCCTTGACCCTGAGCTGGGCCACCCATCCCAGCATCCCTTGGACCTGATGTTCAGAACTACAAGGCCTGGAGACCTGCCCAACTTCCCTTCTCATTCACTAGCACCTCAGCCGGGACACCCCAGCCAGCCACACTGGCCTCCTTTCAGTTCCCACCTCAGGGCCTTTGCACATGCCGAGCTTTCTGACTAGCATGCCCTTCCTCCACCCGTTTTCTGTGATCATCTTTCAGGTTTTGGTGCAAATGCCACTTCCTCAGAGAGGTCTTCCCTGATGACCACAGTGAACGTCAGGTCACCATCACACCCTCCCGTAGCACCCTACTGGGTGTGCGTGCTAAATGACGTCAGTCGTGTCCGACTCTTTGCGACCCTATGGACTGTTGTCCACAAGGCTCTCTGTCCACAGGATTCTCCAGGCAAGATTACTGGAGTGGATTGCCATGCCCTCCTCCACAGGATCTCTCTGATCCAGGGATCAAACCCGTGTGCCCAATGTCTACTGTACTGAAGGAGGATTCTTTACGACTGAGCCACCAGGGAAGCCCATAGCAGATTAGACCTGGTAACAAATGGTACTTCTTTATTTGTGAATGTATCTATTTTCTATCTCTTTTATTAGTTCCATGAAGACAGAGATTTGCTTTGTTTTTATGGCCCATTTGACACTTAGCACAGGTATTGTCCAAGTTCAATGAAAAAGGAGGAAAGAGAAGAGAGAGGAAAAGAAGAAGAGAGGGAAGGAGGGAGGGAAGGAGGCCCTGGTCACTGATCCTCAGCTGGCTCATATTGTGGGTTCCAGGCACTTCTGCACCTGTCTGTGAAGTCTGGGGAAGTGGTCCCCTCTCCCCTCTTACAAATGTTTAGAGGTCCGGGAGGCAGAGAGAAAACTCCTACTCCCAAGACAGACTAGAATTGAATCCCAGCTCTACCCTCCTGATGGATATGTGACCCGGGTTAAACAATTCACTCTGCTGAGTTAAAATGGTGATAGTAATGGAACCAATCTATGATACGCCAAATTCTAAATGGCTTATCATTTAGATAAATTCCAACCCCCCAGTATACAAACCCTGAATAATTCCCTCCTCTTCAGTGCAGGCAGGGTCTGTGGATATGATGGGCTATCACTCCTGTGGTCATGGTACAAAGGTATAGAGCAAAGGTGATGGGGTTCTGCAGATGCAATTAAGCTTCCTAATCAGTTGACTTTAAGCCAAAGGGAGATTATCCCTGGGTGGGCTGGAACTAATCAGGTGACCCTTTAGAAGAGGGTCTGGTAGTCACAGACGTGGATTCCCTCACCCACTGGCCTTGGAAAACCAGTGGGCTCTGTAGGTGCAAGGAAATTAATTCCGCCACATGAGCTTAGTAGAGGACCCTGAATTTGCGTGAACTCCGGGAGATGCTGAGGGACAGGGAGGTCTGGTGTTCTGTAGTCCATGGGATCGCAACCAGTCAGACATGATTTAGCAACTGAACAACAACAACAGCTACAACAGAGGATCCTGAACCCTGTAGACCACGCCCCACCCCTAGCCCAGACTGTGAGTCCCTGAGCAGAGGACCCAGGTAGGTCTGGCCTGATGTGCAATAAACATTAGTTGAATGAGTGAATAGTCTTCAGGCTACATTATCCTCTATTAGATCCTAAGTGAAAGTCGTTCAGCATGTCCATCTCTGTGCAACCCCAAGGCCTATACAGTCCAAGGAATTCTCCAGGCCAGGATACTGGAGTGGGAAGCCCTTCCCTTCTCCAGGGGATCATCCCAACCCAGGGGTCGAACCCAGGTCTCTCAATTGCAGGTGGATTCTTTCACCAGCTGAGCCACCAGGGAAACATGCATCTTAAAACAAAAAAAAACACATAAAACCTTAAAGGTCCCCTGGCCCCAGAGACATCCCATCTCCAGCCACTAACTTCCCCGAGGCCCTCATAGCCTCACGTTGCCATCTGTAAAATGGGGCAGTGGAGGCTGCATGAGCTGGCCTTCCTCCCGCTGCAGAAGTCTGGTCTCTCAGGCTTCCGGAGGCCCAGGTGAGTGGCAGGTCGAGTTTGGGGTTGTCACAGTCTAGTGCAGCTGAGACCTGTCCCTGGGGGATTTCTCCTTTGATTGAGACTTTATCATTCCTTGCAGGGCTTGGGGCAGACTTTGCTGGGAGGTTCCAGCTCCAGCCTTTGCTAGTGATGTGACCTTGGACAGGCTGACTATCTCTAGATGCCTTAGTGCTCCAGAGAAGGGAGGACTGCAACATCCTCAACCTGCCAATCAGAGGCTGTGACCAGTGAGGACAGCTCTTTTGGTCCCACTCCATGCCCCCCAAACACAAGGACCAGTACAAGGTTTGTGGAGAACAGAGGGTGCTCTCCAGAATCACCCCAGGCCGACCCCCTGCAGGTGGGATGGCTCAGGCAGCAGGTTCCCACAGCTTCCCCAGCCCTCCCTGACTGGCCACCCTCCCAGGCTGGGTCCCACGCTGGAGGCACATCCCCAGGTCATTTGTCCCTACAGCCAACATGATTGCAATCTCTCCATTGGGTACAGGGCACCTCCCTGTTTCCAAGGCGCGGTCACGGCCCACGCGCCCCCATTAATCCCCACAACAAGCTGGGAGGCAGACTCGTGTCCCTCTGTCCCATGTTCAGGGGGATTCGTGTGCAGAAGGGCAACGTGTCCAGCTCACTCGCTCACGCACTCTACTGTTCACACAGACATTCACGGGGCATCTGCTGGGAGCAGGGACTGTGTTTGATCCTCAAGACACTAAAATGAAAAACAGTCTCAATAACAATGGTAACAGTTATAAGCACCTGCTACCTGGCAGCAGGGCTCCCCAGGGGGCGCTAGTGGAACCCGCCTCCAATGCAGGAGACTCAAAACACAGGTTTGATCCCTGGGTCAGGAAGATTACCCAGAGAAGGGCATGGTGACCCGCTACAGTGTTCTTGCCTGGAGAATTCCATGGACGGAGGAGCCTGGCAGGCTACATTCTGCCAGGTTTTGGGGCTGCAAAGAGTCGGACACAACTGAAGTGACTTAGCATGTACTTGGCAGCAATTATTGAACACCTACTATTAACTCAATTATTACAACACTCTGAGAGGTGGGAACTATTTTTTGGCTCATTTAACAGAGGGGGAAACTGAGACTTATCAAGGTTAAGAAATTTGTCCCAAGTCATCCTGCTACTAAAATGGAGGAACCAGGATTCAAATAAACAGTCTGGCTTCAACGCCTGCAAAGTTAACTGTTTTGCTAATCTGGACCCTGTCTTTGAGAGTTCGCGGAGTAGACCTCAGAAAGTATTCATTAGATGAATGTGTAACTGGCAGTGTAGGATGATCAGACATATCTGAGGCAGTCAGGGAAGGCTTCCCTGAGGAGGAGGCACTGGACCTGGGCCATGAAGGATGAGTAGGAGTTCACCAGGACTCCACATCCAGATTCCCTGCTCTTCCAATAAGCCACACTGATTCCATAACAATAAGAGACTGATGGGAAGGGATCTTAGGGGTACAAGATTTCCATTCATGCCTTATAAAGGTCTGCCATGAAGGACTTTCAATCTGTCTCCATCACCAGATCTAAAATTTTCTTTGCCCTGTATCTGACAGCAAGTTTGGAGCACTGAGTTGCATTTAAATGCATATGTTACCTCAGAAGGATGGGTGGCCCCCAAGACCAAAACTTAGGACAGGAAGCATGAACCAGAGGTGCAGAATCAGACACTAGCCAAGAACATGGGCTTTGGAGGAGATAGACTTGGGTTCAAGTTCTAACTTTCCCATTAATTGGATGTGTGACCTTGAGGAGGTTACTTAACTCCTCTGTGCCTCAGGTCCTTCCCCCATAAAATGAAGATCACAACACAGCATACCTTGTAGGGCTGTGGTGGTGGTTAAATCAGTCAGCAGATGTAAGATGTTTACAGAGTGCCATGGGAAATGCTTTGTGAGGACAGTCTGTCTTTTAAATCAATATTCTAAACCTGGGAGCTTTCTGGGAGGACAGAACAGCCGCATGAAGGTCTTTGTAGACGACAGACATGGGGATGAGGGGTCCCTGTGGACTCTGAGTATGGGGACTTCTAACGAGGGCAGAAGCAGGGTCATGTGGGAGTTCTGGGTGAATAAATCCATGAGAAACACAAGAAACTCCAGAATCTGCCATTCATTCCTAGACTGGGCCCGGTTAAAGATGGATTGAAGGCAGAAGGCCTCAGGGGTCAGGTCGTGATCCCACTGGCTTGAGACCGGACAAGCACAGGGCACCTGGCAGGAGACAGCTTTGCAACTGGGATGAGGGCTGGAATGGAAGGGTGGCCTGCTCTTTGTGTGTGCGTGGTTCTTGGACTGTAGACTGTGCCCTCTCTGTGGAACCTGATATATTAAAAGATGGGGACACAAAATGAATGTGGTTACTAAGAGTGGTCAGACACATGCCCATCGAGTCCTTGCTGTGTGCACTTTGCCTCCATTATCTCATTTACCTTCACAACGTCCCTTCCTGGCACCATTATTAGGTCCATTTTACCGATGAGAAAATTGAGGCTGAGGGATGTTGAACCACTAAGGGGTAATTCTGGGATTAGGACTCTGTTTTGTGTCAGGGCCTGTGTCCTTAACCATGCTCTGATCCCAAGGATGAGTCAGAGAAAGAGGCACAGGAGGGCATTGTGTAAGAAGGTCCTGCTGCTGAATTAGGAGAGTGGAAAACTTCCCCATGGGTGGGGATGATGGGAACAGGTGTCAGTGCTGGTTAAAGACAAGTTTTTCTGACTTTGTAGCTCTGCCCATTTCTTCATGTGGAAGAGAGGTCAGGGGGTGTGGTGACTGGATAATATGAACAACCTCAAGATTCTCTGCCCATCAAAACAGTTCCCAGGACAAGGATCACCCTCATTCTTTCTAGGCTGCTACCACTGAGAACATCACTGCCAACACCCCTTCCAGGTCTGATGAATCATACAAGGAAATATGTCTCCTTACTTCACTTCTCATTTTGACCTGAAGCCTTATCACTAGATTTCTCATCTCTACTAGACTGTCCTATTGACATCTCTCCCTTTTCAGAAACCTCAGCCCCCCTGTAGTGAACAACTACAATCTGCCGAGCCCCAATGTCCGTTAAAGAATGGTTCCTTCCTCATCCCACGGGGCTTGGATGAAGCTATCAATCCATCGTGCCTACCCTAGCCAGTGAGGGAAGCCCATCTCTCTGTTCACAGTGACAGGTCTTAAAGGGAAGGCACGTGACCTAAGCTGGGCCAATCCCAGCCCATCCATGAGATTCACTTTCTGGACAAAGGAAGGAGAAGATCATTCTTTGTCTAAGCTTGTGAACTGACTGGAAGAACCCCATCATCCCAGAACTACTGGTGGCTATCTGATCTACCACGAGGAAAGAACATGGGAGAATGAAGCCAACCCTGGCAGCAGCATTGAGGGAAAAGGAAAAACCAGGCCCTAGTAACATGACTTGAGCCCTGGATTCAGCTGTGCCTGCTGCCCTCACCCTTGTACTTCACAGTTGTGTAAGCCAATGCATTCATTTTTTTTTTTTTTCGCTTAAACTAATTTGTGTTGTGATTTGGCTACTGGCAACTGAAAGATTTCTATTAAATAGCAGCCTCAAAGGATTCATCAATTAATTGCCTCATTCAACAATGATCTATTTAGAACCCACTCTGGGCCTGGCACTGATATGCCATCTGCCTAAAAGGAAATCAGGATGAAGATTTATCATCTTAGAGTATTTAGGGCAATGGGACCTAGGCTCTGCAGGCAGTTTCTAAAGAGAAGCACCCAATAGGCCTGGGGTGAGGTCCAGCTCTTAGGAGCAGGTTTGCAGCAGTGATGACCACAGCAGGGATCACACAGCACCAAAGGCTAATGGAGTGTATGGCAACAGGTTCCCAGAGAGGTCACTGTCAACTGGCTATTTGGCCTGGGACAATGACAAGTCAAGACAGTGGTTGAGACGCTGCTGTTAGGAGTTCATTAAGGAAGATGGTGGGTCAGGACGGAGGTTCAGGTCAGAGGTAGCAGGGAAAAGGAAGCTAAGCCTACGAGACCGTGAATGTTCACACTTCGGAAAGGATTTTGCAGCAGCTAAACTGAGCTGTAGAATCACTCAAAACCAGATGGCAAGCTCTTTAAATTCAGACCACCCATGACATGCTCTGAAGTTCCTGTCCCACAGCCCATTTCCCCATCTGTAAAATAGGTGTATCAGCTCCCTTCCATCTAACCCTCAGGGCTGCCATGAGGATCAGATGAGGTGCCCCGGAAATGGCAAGATCCAGGCTTGTTTTCCAGCGAAAGCAGGTACTCGACTGAAGGAATAAAATCTGTGCTCTGGAGTCAGATCAGTAAGTGTGACTGCTGGGGCCGGATGGGTCTTGAAGAGGCCCAGAAAAAAACAGATTATCTTCAAGAAGGCGGCTGAGCAAGCAGAGGGAAGCTGTGGGTTTTGTAGAAATGACTCTTGGAGAGCCAGGCTTGCCGTGCCTCATGGGGAGAGTCCAGCTGCACAGTCTCCACTACTCTGAGACATTACCAGCCCTCAGCTGATGGTCTCCTCACCACCTGAGAAACAGTGTGGGCGGGGGGGAGGGGAGACTGCGGGGGGTCTGCTAGCTAAGCAGTGTGCCCAGAGCCTGCTTCTGCCCAAGGGGCACCTTTTCCTAATGCACACAGAGGTGCCCTTTGGTCTAATGGCGGGCGTGCACAGGCGCATGCACACGCGCACACACACACACACACACAGGAGCACAGACGTGCATGACAGCCGCAGGGACCTACGTGTGAGGGACAATCTTTGACAACCAGAATCCTAGCTCCATTGTTCGCTTCCTTGTCCTTGAAGCCCCAAGTCAAAGGCTTTCCATTTCTAAAGCGAAATTCCTTCTTATACGACATCTTAGATTTTTTAGCTAAAGACACCAAAGGACAAGCTTCCACCAAGCAGGTCCCCATGCAGCCAGGGTCACTTTGTTCTAAAGCCACTCATTCTCTCATGGCTGAACCGTGAGATGCAGATTCTGTCTCTTCCTCCCTCCTGGGTTCCTCATGTCCCTCCCCTCTCTTTCTGATTCCCACTAAACGGACACCTCGCTGGAACCCCCAAGGGAGCCACGCGGGATGGGAGACTGAGTTTGTCTAAGCAGAGAAACCAGGGCCCCTCTGACAAAGGGTGCTCAGGCTCACATGGTTTGCCACAGAAAAGCACCAAGACCCCAAACTTTGCACAGATTCCTCAAATAGATGCTGGCTTTGTGGAGGGTGGGGGCTGGGTCTCCAGAGCTCCATGAGGGATCTGTGACACACGGCCCAAGAGACTAGAACCAACTCTGTTTTTTAAGGTGAGCAATTCTCATGCACTCGTTATATCCCGGGGGGCTTGTTGCATTCTCACTGCATGGTCACAGTGACCTATTTCACAGTTAGGAAAACTGAGAGCATTTTCTGAACAGTAGTTCCTATGCTCTCCAAAAAATAACTGAAGAATAGAAAGCTTTAGGCTGGATTTGTGTAGATGTCTGCCTATTTCTGGAATGTTGGGGTGGGGCTGATGCCACATAACCAGCTCACTTTACAGGTGGGGAGGCTGAGGCCAGAGAGGAGCTGGGGCTGTTAGGAGCCAGGGCTGAGGGCTGGACCCTATCCTCTGAGAGCACACGGAGCACTGACCACCCCAGGCCACAGCCAACATCGCTGTGCACAGCTCACAGCAGTGGCCCCACATGAACCCCCCTCTCCCACCCCGGGACACACACGCCTTGGGAACTAAAGACCCTGGGCTTGGAGACTCAGTTCTGCCTCTCACTGGCAGCCTTGGGTAAACAATCAACCCTGTGCACTCCAGTCTCCTCACATATAAAATGGGAACAATACAGACACAATTTCCCTCAGAGTATTGCCGTGTGGATTAAGTGAGCTCATCCACATTAAGTGCTTACTGCAGTGCGTGGTGCGTCCCAAGCGCTCAAGCATTGTTGACTTGTGTTATCTCGGTGGGCCAAAGAACGCTCTTCACGCTTCTGTGACACAATGAATCAAATAGAAGATGCCTCTCTGATGGCATTTTGGGCATGTTTTCTTCTGTTTAGAAACTTCTGGGAACAAGTTTAGAGGTGTGTGCTCACTCAGTCATGTCCAACTCTTTGCAATTGCATGGACTGTAGTCCGCTGGGCTCCTCTCTCCATGGGATTCTCCAGGCAAGAATACTGGAGTGGGTTGCCATGCCCTGAGGCAGGGGATCTTCCCAACCCAAGGATCAAACCCGTGTCTCTCAGGTCTCCTGCATTGGCAGGCAGGTTCTTTGCTATCTGGGAAGCCTGGTTTATATATAGTAGTAGCAGCAGTGTTAGTCACTCAGCAATTCTGACTCTTTGTGATCCCATGGACTGTAGCCTGCGAGGCTCTTCTGTCCATGGAAATCTCCAGGCAAGAATACTGGAGTGGGACAAAAAAAAAGTAGAATACTGGAGTGGGTAGCCATTCCCTTCTCTAGGGGATCTTTCCAACCCAGGGCTCAAACCCAGGTCTCTCGCATTGCAGGCAGATTCTTTACCATCTGAGCCACCAGGGAAGCCCCGGGTACACGTATATGCACACACACGTATACATTCATTATGGTTATTCATATCACACACTCACAGAATTCTCACCATGACTCCTGTGAGGAAGGTGTTGGGTATTTTTCCCATTCACCTCTCCAAGCCTCAGTGTCTCCAGTGGTGCGAGAGGCCAGTGCACGCTGGTCCATCCCACAGGGTTCCCATCCATCCATCATCCATCATCCATCCACTCATGTACGCATCCATCTGTCTACTGGGAATACCCAAAAGACAAGGCATGTGAGGCTGCTTCTCAGACACAGAGTCCTAGAATACCATGAGAGCTGGTCAGTGCCGCCGGACGCCAGCCATTCCGAGGGGCTCTGGCCACAGCGGGGGCTGTGGGAAGGACACCCCAACTCCAAGCTGTGGCACCCAGCGCGAGGGACCCTGTCCTCAGCAGCAGCTGGCCCCGACAGCACACACCTAGGGCAACAGGCGTGCCTGACTTCTCAACGCTCTTCTGTACGTCCTTTGCCTCAGACTCCTAACTGTTCAAGATCAGACGGGAAAACATTTTGTTCAGAAATTAGCCTGAGTCCATTTTCATTTAGATTTGTCCCTGTTGCTTGACCCAAGTCCTCCGAGAGAGCCACCAGGGAAAGAAAATCTGCTCTCAGAGGGGGAGGAGGTGAGGCAAGCAGACCTCCACAGCGGCATGATTTATCCATCGCGAGGCCACCTGCAGCCCACAGAAGCAGCCAAATCAGCAAAGTCATTTTACAAAACCCGCAAAGCGCTTACTCACCAGATCGCAGGCCATTATTTTCCCCTGGACGCCAGATGGGCAAAGATGTAGGCCCCGGCTTGACGAGGGCGGAGCAGAGGAAAGAGAAAGGGATGCAGCCCTGAAAGGTGTTGGTGGGGCTCTTGGTTTAAAAAGGCAACGTGGAGGCTCACGAGAGCTCTGTCTCCATAGTTCTGATGTGGAAACCACCTGGGGGGACAAATGTGCTGCCATTACCAGGGGAGAGGGGCTGAGAAGGAGGGCAGGTCCATGACTAGTGGGGGGGGGGGGGCGGGGATCCACTCTGCTTTCACGGAATTGTCAGCAACTACAATTCAAGAAGATAGTGAAAGTGAAGTCGCTCAGTCGTGTCCAACTCTTTGCGACCCCAAACTGTAACCTACCAAGCTCCTCTGTCCATGGGATTTTCCAGGCAATAGTACTGGAGTGGATTGCCATTTCCTTCTCCAGGGGATCTTCCCAACCCAGGGATCAAACCCGGGTCTCCCACATTGTAGACAGACGCTTTACCGTCTGAGCCACCAGGGATAAGCCCCTCCCAAAATAAGGTAAGCAAACTCTGGGAGATAGTGAAGCCCAGAAAAGCCTGGCATGCTGCAGTCCATGGGGTTGCAAAGACTCAGACACCACTTAGCGACTGAACAACAGCAAAATGAGGTATCTCAGTGTTTCCTAGATTTTGAGATATCCTGGACCGGTAAAATTTAAAAAGCAAAACAAAACTAACCAACCAAACAAAAAAACATTAGGTAAATCAATCTAAAGTTACCAAACTTTGAGAGAAACGGACCTCCTTCTAGCATCAGCACGACAGAAGAAAGTCCATTTTTAACACAGAAAGAGTAGGAAGATTGAAATCCCAGGACAAAAGGGCCTCCTTTTCTCTCAGCTTTATGGAAAGCTCCCCACCATTGTCCAATTTGCCTCAGATCAGAGAACCTCGCTGAGGACCAGCACTGGCCTCAGGTAGTTGCCAGGAAACCACCGAGACGATGTGCTTGGCCCCGGAGGGAGCCCAGTGGATATTAGTATTCCGTCTTATTTCTCACACTCTGCCATGCTGTTAAGGTATTTGCTGCACATCCTCCCCTCCCCACCCCATCTGAGTGGTGGGCTTTGTGTGGGCAGGACGCAGGGGCTCAACAGAGTAAGTCCTCAGTGGGGGCAGAGTGAATGGGAGAAGGAAGAACATTCTAGACAGAGCAGAGGCCAGTCCCAGAGATCACGCAGAGATCAAAACTAAGGGAGGGGGCCAACCCCTCCTCCCACCCATACACACCAACCCACCCCCGCCACCCACCACCTACAGAGGATTCTGTCTTCACACTGCAGAGTGAACCACAAAGGCTCTGGGGACAAAGTGCGGAAATAATGTTCACATCAAAAGAACAAGAGTCTTCATTCTGAAAGGGCAAATCAGGAAAGGGGACTGGGAGGGCGCTAAGTCAGAGCTACGACTGTTCATCACTGGGGATTGACACAGAAGAGAATACACCCCTGATGCCTGAATGAGGCCCCTTTAAGATCAATAGAGCAACACCCAACCCATGGGGTGAGCTACCACTACCGTGGAAACTTGTACCATCATCCTCTGAACAGCTGACACTTAAGAGCACTCACACAGACCAATATAACTAAAAGCAAAAGTGTCAGTCACTCAGTCGTGTCCAACCCTTTTCACCCCCATGGACTGTAGCCTGCCAGGCTCCTCTGTCCGTGGGATTCTCCAGGCAAGAATACTGGAGTGGGTTGCCATTCCCTTCTTCAAGGAATCTTCACAACCCAGGGATCAAACACAGGTCTCCTGTATTACAGACGGATTCTTTATCTTCTGAGCCACCAGGCAAGGCCCACCAGTATAACTAAGTGATGGATAAATAGGTGCATGGATGGATAGATGGATGGATGGATGATGGGTGGGGAGATAGATGCATGTGTACATGGATGGATGAACAGCAGATGGATGGAAAGATCTATACACAGATAGGGATAAACAGACACACACACACACACACACATCCATGTCTCAGTATCTCCTTACAAAAGGCACTATCTCCTCTATTTAATAGAGGAGGAAACTGAGGCTTCTAAAGTTTGCCACTCTAGTCACTCACTCAAACCGTTAAGCAATTTTTGACTCCCTACGTTTTGATGATTAAACTGCGTGAGGTAGATGCATAAAACCTGTCTCAGAATCACCTCCAGGGACAGAGAAGTGACTCTACACCTGTCAACAGTGATCCTGTATGGAGAGAAGGAGAAGGGCAGCAAAACCCGCTCCTAGAGGAAAATCATTCCCTCAACTCTGGCCAAGATGCTGGGAACTTTCCCATAGAGTATCTCCCTTAATCTTCCAACCTCCACTTTTTAGTTGAGAAAACTAATGCCCAGAGAGCTCATGTGACAGAAAGCGAGAAAGTCAAGATTTGCACTCAGGTCACTCTGATCTTAGTCTGTTTGACTGGCTGGCTCAGAGAAGGTTTTGATGAATCATACTAAGTTAGAAAGAGAGAGTAGGGATCAATCCTCACAGTAGCTCTATTTTCTTTTTATTAACTTAAAATCTGCATATTTTTACAAGATGTACAAACTTGAGGAGCTTGGAGCTGGCGAGCAAACAAAACCCCAGCCAACATGACTTTGATTCCTGCTCAGAGAGCACATGGAGTTAACACGCAGATGCACGCATTAGGCTCTGCTTTGGCGGAGTGCGCCCGAAATAGCTGCTGTCCTCTACCCGCCTCTCTCCCCAGCCATCATTCATTAATTTCTGCTTTGTGGGCGCCGAGGCTCATCGGTTGCAGACAAGTCATCTGGCCTCGCAGCCTTTTTCTGAAACTGGGTGATAAATGTTCAAGGGGACCCAGTAGGCAATGGATGAGGGGACACGTTGAGGTCATGATCAAGGCTGCCAGATGCCCACATTCCGGGGGATCCCTGGTCTGAAAGGATTCCCTTGGTGACCCCAAGAGCATCTTCATGTTTCGCTGTTTTGGCTGGCACTTGGAAGGATGGTTTGTGGTCCTCAGGAGGGGACAGGAAGGGGTGAGAGTAACTTGTGTGCTGTGACCCTCCTGGTATGCAGGTTCCCAGGCGACACTGGGTAAACTGCCTCTGTGCTTTCCTGTCCTGAGAATGGCGCTGGGTCAAACCACACATTCAGGACCAGCCACGGGCTCTAACCAGAGCCTCAAGACGTGTTTGGTGAATGAATGAATGAGTGAGTGAATGAATGAGCTGCTTTGAGCATCTGTGTTCTCACTCGTTATCCTACCACACAAACTCTCACACAGGTTAAAGGAAAGAAACACGCTTTTCCCTTACCTTAAAAGCTAAATGCTGAACAGGTGTTCCTTGTGATTGACAATTCAGCACTTGCCTTTAAAGAAATCTCAACTTCTATCAACCCAGCAAGCATTCCCAAGAGTCTGGTGCTCCGTTCTAAGCCACATACGGGGCTGACAGAGATGAAGAGAGGCAGCGGGCTGCAGAGGAGCGACCCCCCTGGACCCCAAGGCAAGCATGGATTCTCTGAGAGGCTGAGGGGGGAATAGAGAGTAAAGAGCATGTGCCCCCCACAAGGCACTCACGAAGGCTCCAGGGAAGGCCTATGTGTCCCATAAAAGACTCTCTTACCTCCAGTCATCTAGAATCCTGTGCCTAAAAACTTACAGGAGGGCTTGGGGCCCGAGATCAGATAGAAAATGTGAGAACATCCACTTTCCCCAGAACAGGATTAATAGGAGGATTAAATGAGATAATGTCAGCAGGCACGCCTGACACACTGTTCAGTTCAGCTCAGTTGCTCATTCGTGTCTGACTCTCTGAGACCCCCATGGACTGCAGCACGCCAGACCTCCCTGTCCATCACCAAATCCCGGATCGTGAACCAAAAAAAAAAAACCGTGACCTCATTCCACAACCAACAGCCAGTGTGGATCAGAAGATCTCTAAGACTTGACAATTTCAGCCTCCTGTGGTTGGGGTGGGAAATGGGTGAAATAAAAGTATGTGGTAGCCTCAAAGTCAAGGGTATTTGATCCACACCTCATAGCTCAACGCTGGACTGGAAGAAACACAAGCTGGAATCAAGATTGCCGGGAGAAATATCAATAACCTCAGATATGCCGATGACAGGAGAAGGCAATGGCACCCCACTCCAGTACTCTTGCCTGGAAAATCCCATGGATGGAGGAGCCTGGTAGGCTGCAGTCCATGGGGTCGCTAAGAGTCGGACACGACTGAGCGACTTCACTTTCACTTTTCACTTTCATGCATTGGAGAAGGAAATGGCAACCCATTCCAGTGTTCTTGCCTGGAGAATCCCAGGGACCGGGGAGCCTGATGGGCTGCCGTCTATGGGGTCGCACAGAGTTGGACACGACTGAAGTGACTTAGCAGCAGCAGCAGCAGCATGCAGATGACACCACCCTTATGGCAGAAAGTGAAGAGGAACTCAAAAGCCTCTAGAGGAAAGTGAAAGTGGAGAGTGAAAAAGTTGGCTTAAAGCTCAACATTCAGAAAACAAAGATCATGGCATCCGGTCCCATCACTTCATGGGAAATAGATGGGGAAACAGTGGAAACAGTGTCAGACTTTATTTTTCTGGGCTCCAAAATCACTGCAGATGGTGACTGCAGCCATGAAATTAAAAGACGCTTACTCCTTGGAAGGAAAGTTATGACCAACCTAGATAGCATATTCAAAAGCAGAGACATTACTTTGCCAACAAAGGTCCGTTTAGTCAAGGCTATGGTTTTTCCTGTGGTCATGTATGGATGTGAGAGTTGGACTGTGAAGAAGGCTGAGCGCTGAAGAATTGATGCTTTTGAAGTGTGGTGTTGGAGAAGACTCTTGAGAGTCCCTTGGACTGCAAGGAGATCCAACCAGTCCATTCTGAAGGAGATCAGCCCTGGGATTTCTTTGGAAGGAATGATGCTAAAGCTGAAACTCCAGTACTTTGGCCACCTCATGCGAAGAGTTGACTCACTGGAAAAGACTCTGATGCTGGGAGGGATTGGGGGCAGGAGGAGAAGGGGACGACAGAAGATGAGATGGCTGGATGGCATCACTGACTCGATGGACGTGAGTCTCAGTGAACTCTGGGAGTTGGTGATGGACAGGGAGGCCTGGTGTGCTGCGATTCATGGGGTCGCAAAGAGTCGGACACGACTGAGCGACTGATCTGATCTGATCTGCCAGTATATCACTGCTAAGGACCTCATGCTTCTCTTGGCCAATCTGTAAAATGGGTATGTGAAATAAAAATATCTCCTGCCATATCAATAAACAACAACAACAAAAGTCACAGCCATCAGTGATTTCCGGCCTCCAAAGGTGAAAAGGGCTCCCAAAATGGTGATCCAGCGGATGCTGCCACCCCCCACGGTGACTGCTGAGATGCTGGGGAAATGCCAGCAGCAAAGGCGAACAAGGAAACAGGACTGCCCCAGATGGCTGAGGCGCATGTGAAAGGAATGGAAGCAGTGAGCCCAGAGGCTTGCAGATGCCTGACCTTTGCCGTTCAGACTGCCTGCTCCCTTTGTTGCATAGGGACCTTTAGTGCATAGCCTGACGTAGCCTCCTGCCTCCTTGGAGCAGTTTTCTCAGAACTTCTGAGATACGGTCTTTCCAGGCTAGGAATCCTACACGTGCCCACAAAATAAAATAACTCTCAACGTTCAGGTTGTGACTCTGTTTTTTAGTCAACAGGTACAACTCACTCCTTCCTTCAGCAGATAATCAGCATGCCTCTCCGTGCCAGAACTGCACTTGGAGGGGTGCGTGGGCAAAAGAGCCCCGACTCCCCACCCCCGTGGGCCTTCCATCCTGGGGACAGGGCCTTCTAACAGCCGGCAAAGTGCACGCCAGAGTTTGGCCCTTTCTTTATCTGACTGTGCTTCTTTTCTAAAAAAACATCACACCGAATGCCTGATTCTGCTTCTTGCTCTTCTCTCTCAGTGATGTGGTCTGGAGACAGAATCGCACACGTCCACAGAGACTGGAACCCCCCTCCTCTCCCTGTTTCTGTTACCTGGGATCCCTTGTGCAGCTGCCCTGTGGTCGAGTCAGCTCCCTGTGGTGAGACAGTCACACAATGTGAACTCACCTGGGCAAAGACTTGGACTACTTTGCTCACGGCTATGTCCCCAGAGCCTGCAAGGTGACCGGCTTACAGCAGGCGCTCAGTAAACGGTTATCCGGTGAAAGAAGGCGTTCAGGTTGTTTCTGAGTCATTTCCAGTCGTCTGATAACAAAGAGCGTTCGGTGACCACCCGCATAAGCCTCCAGGTGCACAGGACCACGCGGCACACTGGCATCGCTCTGGACTCAACTTTTTATTTGGAAATAATTATAGATGCGCAGGGGGTTGTTAGGAAATGAATAGGGAACACCCAGACATCTTTCACCCAGCCTCTCCCAAAGTCAAGATCTTGCATAGACAGAGCACAATGTCAAAACCAAGAAATAGACATTCCACAACCCCTAGAGCTTAGTTCAAACTGCACCCGCCATACAGGTGTGCTTGTGTGCGTACACGTGTAATTTTATCACAAGTGTGTGATTTTATCACAAGTTTGTAATTTTATCACAAGTGTGTGATTTTATCACAAGTGTGTCTTTGTGCACACAACAGCCCCTCCAAGACACTCAACTGTGCCATCCCCCCAAGGCCCCCTGCCCTCCCCTGCATGCCACACACCCTCTCCCCATCCCTGACCCCTGACCACCACTAACTTGTTCTCCAACCCTAAGATTATGTTACGTCACCAAAGTTACCCAAACGGAGTCATGGAGCAAATAAGCCTGTGGGACCGGCCTTTTTCACGCCTCGAGGTTCATCTGGGTAATTGTGTCTATCAGCTATTCATCCATGATATGGTCATTCCATACTGCATTTAACCCTTACATATATTTTCAATTCTCAGAAATACAGCAGATAATTACAGCTGGTTTGCATTGTCATACGGCAGAAACCAATGCAACATCGTAAAGCAATATTCCTCCAATTAAAAAAAAATTAAGTTAAAAAAAAGGAAGAAATACAGCAGAATTGCCCCCTTAAATGCCATGGAAACCCTGACCAGCCATGGATACAACATCTTCACCAACACTGGAGGACATCAAACTCTTTAATTTCTGCCAGTCTCATGAGTGAGTGGGGGCTTCCCTGGTGGCTCAGTGGTAAAGAACCCACCTGACAATGCAGGACATATGAGTTTGTGGGTCAGGAAGATCCTCTGGAGAAGGAAATGGCAACACACTCCAGTATCCTTGCCTGGAGAATCCCACAGACCAAGAAGCCTGGTGGGCTACAGTCCATCAGGGCACAAACTGTCCAACATGGCTGAAGCGACTAATCAACAACGCAAGTGCAAACTGACCTCGCGGTATGTGGGAGCCCATACTTTCCTTATTCCACAGATAAGACTCAGAAAACTCTGCACGGCAAGGGCCTCCTTGGCATAGGGACGACTATAAGGAAAGACAGCCACCTAATGTGACAGCCCCAGAGGGCGACGCTGAAGCTCACCTGTGTGCACACCGAATGGAGGTGTTGGTGGTCCCAATTAAAGGCCTGCCTGGACCCCAGCCCTTTTCAATGTGACTCTGCCATTCAAGAAGTACCATCATATTTCCCCAATCCTGGAATTGGGATGACCTCATAACTTGTTTTGGCCAACAGAAGGTTTCCCAGGTGGCAGTAGTGGTTAAAAAAAAAAAACCCACCTACCAATGCAGGAGATAAAAGACGTGGGTTTGAACCCTGGGTCAGGAAGATCTCCTGGAGGAGGACAGGGTAACCCATTCCAGCAATCTTGCCTGGAGAATCCCATGGACAGAGGAGCCTGGCAGGCTACAGTCCATGGGGTCACAAAGAGTCTGACACGACTGAGCAATTGAGCATGCACGCATGCACTGGAAGTGACCTTGTGCCAGTTTTGAGCCCAGGTCTCAATGACCCTTGCATGCTTCTGTTTTCTCTCACAGCCCTGCCACTGCCTCTCCAACAGACCCACACGTGCTGCTGGAGGAGAAGACACAGCATACAGCAGAGCTAAGCTGTCCCATAGAGACTGTCCTAGGCCAGCCCCGAGCCAGCTGACCCCTCACACCTGTGAAATAGCCCACCACAGTCAACAGAGCTGCTTACGTGACTGACAACAGACCACAGACATGTCAGGGAATCCAGCAGGTCCAGAAGAACCATTCAGCTGAATTGTACACTCATTGCCAATAATACAAACCAACTGCTTCAAGACATCAAGACTGGGGCAATTTGTTACCAAGCAACAGCTAACTGATACAGCAGTGTTGGAGAAATCTCCCGCCAGGCAAATCTCCCTGGGCACAGTGACAGCATCACAAGATGGATTTGAAGGAGTCTCTGGCAAATTAAGATCTATCTCTGTTCCAACATACAAAACTCCCAGACAAGTTCCCCCGCTCATCCCCCAGCCCCAGGCCACCCACTCTGAGTAAGGAACTTTAACAACTTCTGTCAAAGACAGTTGCCGTCTTAACACGACAGTGGGTGGGAAACCCAAAGTGGTAAAACTGCCTCTTCCCTGGTCTCACCCGAGGAGACAGGGGTGTTTGCAGTTAAAAATACCCTTTCCCCTTTAAAACATGGAATCTGTCCAGGGTCAGCCTCCCACACACTTCCACTCAATTTCTGACTCTGGTTATAAAACCTTGTGCCAAAAATAGATTTCAAGGGGATTTCATAGACATGTTCTCAGGCATAATTGCAGTGTTCCTGCAAACTTTGGAGAAATTCAATTTCAGTCTTTGAACACACACACTCTTCAAAGCCCTGCCTCCCAGGTATTAAACATCAGGAAGAACTATGATTGATCGCTCTCTTTCTCTTCCTCTCTCTCTCTCTGGTTCTGCCACAACGCAGGCAGGTGTCAGACGCAGCTGTTCTCAACGAGCTTCTGCCTGGTCGGTTTCAGCAGGCTGCCTCTGCTCCCCTCCTAACTGTCCGGCCACCGGCTGTCCGGCCACCGGTTTGCACACCTGCTCAGGCCTGGCTGGCTGTGCACCTGCTCCGGCTCCTCTCTGCTCCTCCTTCCCACCTATGCCCTTCCCTTCCTTTGCTTTCCCCGAACAAAGGCATCCCCAACACCCCCTCACTCCATTCTGATCCTGTTTGTCATTGCAGCCTCCCCCTTCCACCTCACACAAGTGCAGAGCTTGGAACAAAGAGGAAGCTAGAATTAAGCTGGCCCACCCCCTCTTAAGTTTGCAGAGGAAGCCTGGAGAGCCAGGCTGGGTGCAGGATGCAGTCAAGGTCAAATGTGTGGGTGGTGATCAAGGCAGAGCTGGAACCCAGGACCCCCACACCAAGGGAGTCACCCCAAAATGTGATCACCCACCAGGCTCTAAAAGAACAGCAATAATGATATTAATAATTATAATAGCTCCATTTATTAAATTCTCCTTATGTGCCAGGCACTGGGTACATACTTAATTATTATTGTCATTTTATAGATGGAGAAACTGAGGGATGGAGAAACTAAGTGTCCCATCAAGGTCACAGCTATTAGCTGGGAGATCAGGGATGTGAGGTCAGCTCTGATGCCAAGGATCATGGCTCCTCAGGCCCACCCTGAATCCTGCTGCAAGCACCTCTTCCACAGGGATGTCTTGCTCCCTCATTGCACAGCGCCAAGCTTCTCGAGGCCCTCCTTGCCAGTTTACAGGCTCCCCTTTCCCATTCACTCCACAGTCTGCTGGTCTTAGGTGGGCCCTCAAAGGCCATCCCAGCCCCTTTGTAGAACGGAGCCAGTGTTTCAGAACAGATGTGCTTTCTCAGCCAAACTCCACCACTTCCTGGCCCTGTGATGTCCGACAAGCAAACTCACCCTCTGAGTCTGTTTCCCCATCTACAAATGGGACAGGATGATCCATTTCATAGAGACACAGGAAAGAGTGGATGAAATAAATACAAGTATGATGCCCAGGACACAGTAGGCTCTCAGGAATGAGTCCTCTTCAGGACCAGCTGGTGCCCTCACTGCCCCGTATCCACCACCCTCACATCCAGTCTCAGAGCACACAGGCCACCACCCACCACTGCCCTTCACAGTGTCTGGTCCCTAGTGGGCCTTGTCCTACTGTTCTGGGCTCCTATGGAGGCATTTACCTTCTATGACGTGTCTAGTCAGTGCCACCATCCAGGCCCCGATTCTACACATTACTCAGGCTCTAGTGTTCTCCCCACTGCCAAATTACCACAACTTTGAGGACAAAGCCATTCCTATACTCTCTGAAATACCTAAACCACCCCCGGCCCCAGTCGATAGATCACTGGCACTGTTGGTACACAGAGATCTCAGGGTCCAATGCAATCTCCGGCAACACCTACTGATTCGTTTCATTCATTCATTCAACCCATAGTTTGCTCAATATCCACAAGGTGCCAAGCCCTGTGCTAGCCTGCAGAAGACACAGGAAGGGGTAAGCCCCAAGCCCCTGTCCTCTCACAGCTCCCAGCCTAGCAGGGGAGCTGGGAGTGTGAGCACACAGTTGAGCAGACCCTGGGAGCTGCCTTCCCAGTGGTCATTCCTTTCCTGGCTGGCAGAGCCCTGACTGTGTTGGGCACCTACCTCTGCCCTTAACTGATGCAGAGATAAGTCCTGGTCCTTTAAAGCCCTCAGTCACATTCCCTTGGCAGTGATTGGTTTAGACACGGCCATGTGACCCAATTCCAGCCAATGAGACAGAAGGGAAAGTTGGCTGGGGGCTTCTAGGAAAGACTTCCTCCCTGATAAAAGAAACAGAGAGCTGCCTCTGCCTTTTGTCCCCTGGGTCCTGTGGCATCTTCAGGGGATGCTCAGGACAGCAGAATCCTTTTAGAGATGATAGCAGAGGAGGACAGAAAGACTGTGGGTTTTGATGGCATGGAATGAACTGCTAAATTAACTTGACTCCAGAGCTTTGGATCATGTGAGATAAGAAAGGGTCTTACTCTCTGTCAGTCGAGTCAGGGAATCCAATTCACTGAAGCCACGGAACCAGGCTCCCTGGTTCAACAGTGAATACTCAATACCAAATAACACTTTGGTGATGCCTACAGGACATCTTTCTGAGCCCTGAGCAGTTCTGCCTTACTTTGGGGGGTTGACTGGGGTGGATGAGGAGCCATGAAGAAAAACTTCATAAAGAAGTCACCTACGATCAGTCTTCCTTTCCAAGAGCTGGCTGAGATGGCGTCTGCCAAGACGGGAGGCATGAGCTAGCCAGGGTGTGTGCAGGGTGTGTGAAGGGTCTGAACTCTGCAGGAGCCCACACACTGCAGATGGAGACAACAGCACCTTTGCTGCGTCCTCTCCAGGCCTCACCTTGTTCCTCTGTAAAATGGGGACAGAAACCTTCCTTGCAAGGTGGTGGGGGGGCTCTGCTGTGCACATAAAAGCACTTGTAACTGCCTGGCTCTAGTAAGTCTTAGCTGCCGTCACAGTTGGCCTCTGCCTGGGGAACGGCTCACCCAAAGATGGGACTGAGGGTCTAAATCCAGCTCCCTCCATGTCCTCCCCTTCTCTCCCACTGCCTCAGCCTTCCAGACCAGCCACCGTCTCCCTTTCATCTCCCTCCTTTCGGGCCCTTTGCAGGCTTCCCTCCTGCCAGAAGTGGTTCCTCTACCTGATCATACCATGGCTCTCATCTCTTCTTTCGCCCCAAACCGTTTTGCCTGAGCCAGTTGATGTCACTTCTAGGAATATGTCCTCAGGAGGTGCCTGAACACAAGCCCAGGGGTCCACAGACAAGACATCCATCCCAATGGTGCCCCTAATGGCACAATTCAGGAACAACCTCCAGGAAGGGATCCATTAAATAAATTACAGCAGAGCCACTTATAAAAGACAAGGTAGAGAAATATTTACTACTATTTAAGATGCCCATACTCTACTACTGAGTGACATAAAGATACAAAAACAACAATAACAACAAAATCTATCTATTTACCTATAAATCATAGAGAAACATCTGGAAGGACATTATCTGGAACAAAATGTTAATGGATGTTAGCTCTGTTTTATGGCATTGCATTTGAGTTTTACTTTGTACTTTTTGATATCATTTGTAATTCTATAATCATTATGTAACCAATCTACAATTGGGAGGGGGAGCTATTTTTATTTTTAAAAGGGAAAACAGAAATAGAGAATTATGGCCAAGATCCACCTTATTTGGACAATCCTCACCTAAAGTCATGTGCAACAGGATTGGAAAGTTTATACTAGTTTTGATGACTTGAAATCTCCACCATGACATCCCACCCCTACTTGGAAACTTCCTAGTGTGGTGAGCTCGCTACTGTGCCAGGCCAGGTCCTAATAGCTAGAAAGCTGTCTCACACTGAACAGGACTCTCACTCTCAGTCCTAATTCTGGTCTTCCGTGCCACACAGAACCAACCCAATGCTCCCCTCTCCCTCCACCACAGCCACTCATCACGTGACGTGACTTCCTGGGGATGCCCCATTCTAGCCAGAGCACAGGCAAAGGCCCGGAGTTGCTCCAGCACACATGGCCCATTTCGAGGATGCTGCAGACTTGTCTGGCAGGACCACACGGGAAAAGCAGATGAGGCTGGGGTGAAGTTGGAACAGTTCCCATAATCTGTGCCACAAAGACTGACCTTTACCTCACAGAGCAGTGGGGCTCACCCATTTTGTATCCACAAGACCTTCAAACACTAAAATTTTAAGCATTACATGCGAAGGAATGAAAGACTTAACACATCTCTAGAGCTTCCCTGGTGGGCCAGACAGTAAAGAATCGGCCTGCCATGCAACAGACCTGGGTTTATCCCTGGGTCAGGAAGATCCCCAGGAAAAGGGAATGGCAAGCCACTCCAGTATTCCTTCCTGGAGAATGCCATGGACAGAGGGCTATACATCTCTAAACAAGTTGTGGTTATTTTAGCTCGTGCCCTACCTGTATCAGTCAGGACAGGACAGATTATGCTGCAGTAACAAATAAGAGCAAAGTGTCAGTGTCTTAACAGCAAAGGCTCACTTCTCACTGATTGCTGCACGTCCATCATAGTTTGGCAGAGGGCTCTGCTCCGCATCATCTTCACTTGGGAATCAGACTGAGGGAGGCTCCAGCTTCATGCTGCCTCAGTTGCCGAGAGAGGAAAAGGGGACAGTGGCTAACAGCATGCTAGTTATTAAAGCTTCCGAGATGACAAATGTCACTTCTCCAATTTCACTGGCCAAAGCAAGATACATAGCTGTAACTAATGACAAAACAAGCAGAGAAGCTCCGTTTACCACCTACCTAGAAAGTAAGGAGCTAGAAATACTTCTCTAGCACTAATGACTACCTCAACTAATACAGATGAAGAGAGAAGAAGAGGGGTGGGTGAGAAAAGAGCAAAGAAAGGAGATGATATTTATGACCCAGGCTTTTTTGCTAAACACTCTACAAATCTTAATCGGACCCTCTTTATACCCTCGCCCTTCACAGCTCATCCAGTTTCCTCACACAGCATCAAAAGCATGTTTTTCTGACATCACTCACACGTCTATGGCCCAGCTTTGAGTTGTGGCCAGCAATCGCCACTTAGGCAACGCGGCCTCGTCCTAGGATTTTGTTGTTGTTGTTGTTGGGTTGGGGACAGTGACTGTTTGCGTTTGATAAGAAATCCATTCATCCAACACATTTATTAGGCACCTACTATGTACCAGGGCCTGAAAATGCAAAGTTAAAAAAAGAAAGGCCCCACCTGTGCCACCTCTAAGAAGCATAGTGATAAAGGGGGGCTCTGGCCGCTGAGGCTATTTCCCCTTTCTGGGTACCCTCTCCTTCCCTTCAGATCATCCTCTCCCTGACACATCACTCCTCTCCAGTCTCCCAGCCCCATGAAACCAGGAACAACATCTTCATACTGGTGGGTTTTCAGCTACTAGAGCAGGCGCCATGCAGTGAGGCCAGCTCGGAATTGGAAACCCGAGGACTGGGTTTGAGACGTGGCTTCATCAGTGAGTAACCACCTTATGGGGAGAGGAAGCTGGTTTTTATGGAAGCATGTCACAGGGCTTGCTGTGAGGAAAACTGAAAGATACAAAGACATGTGAAAAGCTACCTAAGTTAAAAGATGATGAGGATGGTAACAGTAGCAACTGTGTGCTAGGCACTGTTTAAGAATCACGCGTCTTAATTCCTCTCATTCTCAGGAAAGCACCCACGAGGCAGGCGCTGCTGGTATCCTGTCTCACAGATGAGGAAACGGGACTGAAGCAGCTCAATCCCCCAGGAAGCCAGGGACACGAAAGTGATGGCGTCAGGAAGGTGGGGCAAGCAGGAAGGCTCAGGTGGAGACGCCTCTGTGTACGCTTGGGACTGCTCTCTCCCTCAGCGGGGATTGATTTTTCTCTCTCAGCGTGGACCGAACAGTTTTCATTTGCTCCTTCTCAAGAACGTTCGATTCTTCAGAGCTGGTATTAACCTTGGGGCAGAGAGGAGTTCATTCTCGGCCCAAATCATTCACATTCACACAGTCGGGTTCACTGCGGCTGTGCATGAGGCTGTGTCCTCCCTGAAGATACACTGGAGCCCTAACCCTGCACCTGTGAATGTGACCTTATTTGGAAACGGGGTCTTTGCAGATGTGATCAAGTTTAGATGAGGTCATTCTCAGTGAGGGTAGGCTCCATTCTAATATGACTGTTGTCCTTATAAGGACAGAGAGATGTGAAAATGAGACGCGGCAGAGTAGGGGGTCAGCCGTGTGAAGACACCGCAGAGACAGCAGTCACGTAGTTACAGGCTTACGAGCAGCAGAGATTGTTGGAAACCATCAAAAGCTTCCCTACAGGTTTCAGAAGGTGTGTGGCCCTGCCGGCCCCTTGATCTCAGACTGCTAGCCTCTAGAACTGTCTTGCTCGCTCACTCAGTCGTCTCCGACTCTTTGTGACCCCATGGACTGTAGCCCGCCAGGCTCCTCTGTCCATGGGATTTCCCTGGCAAGAATACTGGAGTGCATTGCCATTTCTTTTTCCAGGGGATCTTCCCGACCCAGGGATCAAATCCATGTCTCCTGCACTGCCAGGCAGATTCTTTACCACCGAGCCACCAGGGAAGCCCCTACCAAACCTGAGTCACATAAAATCTACATTTTCAAACAGGGACGACATCACCCACCTCATAGGATTGTCAGGAAGACGAAAGTAGGGGAACAAGGTAAGTGGCCTCACATAGCATCTGGCACATGGCAGAGGCTCTAGAAATGTTACTTGACTTTCTCTCTCCTCATCTCTATTTTTTCCCCCTGCCCCCGCTGTCTTCCCGACCCCCACCTCCACCCCCACCCTTTCTCTCTTCCTCTCTCCCTCCCAGGATGGGCTACATAATTTGGAGGATGTAGTGCAAAGTACCAGTATTCTTGCCTGGGGAATCCCAGGAACGGTGGTGCCTGTGGGCTGCCGTCTATGGGGTCGCACAGAGTCGGACACAACTGAAGCGACTTAGCAGCAGCATCAGCAGCAGTGCAAAGTGAAAATGTGGGCTTCCCTGTTCAAAGTTATTAAGGATTTCAATATGTGACCACAGAGTATTGAATCAAGTTGTGGGGCCCCTCTCACCACAGAATCCTGTGTCATTACATAGGTCACACACCCAGCTGGCCCTGCTCCTTCCCCTTCCCTGTCGTCCAGCAAGCTCTCCTGCTTCCCAAATCTTCCTAGCCTGATTTTCCAAATTCAAGGCCCCAACAGTTGACCCGCTTTTCTGGTACTGTTCTCTGCTAATGGATTCAAAGTTTCAGATAGCATAGAGCTAATAATTCCACTTCCTTGGCAGGGAGAGGAAAGGAGGCCAGTCCGAATTAGTGAAAAGCCTGAGAAATAAGATTTTATTATAATTTTCTATATTACTAAAGAAATTCAATTTTATGACTTGCAGATTTCTACGGTGGCAGAGGTGACATGGAGAGGAGGAGCGAGAGGAGGAAGTTCTGCTATTCTGGATGTGACTGAGCAAACAGAAAAGATTTAACTTATAACGAGCACATTCCTTATTTGCAAATGATGCTACTACACACTGTGTCCCTTAAGTAGGTTAATATTCCTCTTGCCGGCACTCACTTTGCCTGGTGAAACCTTTCTGCTGTGATAGACGCTGGTAAGATTCTTCTGCAGTGGTTCTACATAACAAGATGATTTCCCTGACCTTGCAGGCAACCCATAGTATAGACTGGGTTACAGAAAATTCCTGTCAAAGGGAAAACCAGCACAACCAATTCTCTCTCTAACACCTGCCTCCAGAATAGTCACATCTTCAGAGCATCCTTGTAAAATGCCACAGCACACCTGCTTTGGACGGAATCTTCGCTGGCTCTGCTGTTTCAGATCTAAGTCTTGTCCTGTCGCAGTTAGATTCAGACCTATTTGGGGGATGGTAGCGCCAGGGATGGGGGAGCCTGGTGGGCTGCCGTCTATGGGGTCGCACAGAGTCGAACACGACTGAAGTGACTTAGCAGCAGCAGCAGAAGCGCCAAACAGTTCACATACCCCACACCTCAAAGCCTCAGTTAGTTACCTGGGCCTGGAACGCCCTGCCCCAAACCGAGCAGTCCATCAAAATCCTTATTCAGGTTTCAAGCTCCAGCTTAAAGGTTCTGTCCTTCAGAAAGCTCCCTCAGACTCTTTCAGGCAAAATCTGTGCCTCCGTCTTCCCCTGCGGCACATCTATTACAGCATCTGTGTTCCTAACAGTCATCTGTGAGCTTCTTTGATAGAGTGAGAGTGCCCGTGGGCCCTGGGTCTTGTCCATCTCTGGGGAGACACTGCGACTCAGCAGTTAAGTAGCAGAAGGGGTCCCAGCCCCATCACTAACCAGCTGCATGCAGATGGTAACAGCAGCTTCACAGCCCTGGGAGGATTAAATCAGATGATAACTCGAAAGGGCTTAACAGAGCCTGGCAAAAAGCAAGCTCAAAAAAAAATTAACAGTTCTCCATGAACACTGGTGTATAAATACGAGGTCACAGGATGGCCATGCAACCCGGTTTGGCTGGACAGTCCCTGTTTATGTCCGCAGTTCTGGTGTTATCATTAATAATGCCCTCTCTCATTCTCAAAATTATCTCGGCTTGGACGGCAAATCACATGGTCACCCTAGACAACTGGGATCAGGTCTGTTTTATTTACCAATGTCTCCCTGCCACACCAAACAGTGCTTAGCACATATTAGGTATTTAATAAAAATGTGTCAAATGAATGAATGTGTCTCCAGGGAGCAGGAGGCACCTAGCACCTGGCAGAAGCTTCATAACTGCAACATATGGCTGATATTTCTCAGTGCTTCCAAGCACCCCTTGACCCAGAGAAGGCATGACTCAAGGCTAGGCAAGGGAATGAATGAATGAGTTCCTCCTGCCTCGTCTCCTCTGCTGCCAATAGTACCTCTGAGGGAAGGAATGACATCGCACAGAGGTAGAGAGAACAGTGGGTCAGATGGAGAAGGTGAGGCTGATGTTCGCCCATAAGACTGTGGAGGGAGGGGGGTGATCCTCCTGGGACTACAGCAGGGCACCCCCGTCATCATCTCCCAGCTAGGAATTAGCGACTGTTCTTGCCATGGAAGAAGCAAGAAACCACAGCCTGCAGTAGCCGGACCAGTAGGTCCAGAGGGCTCTTGAGGGTCTGGGACTCTTGCCACCACGAAACATTCCACACAAGGGTTCAGGGTTCTGGCAGGTGCTGCCCCCTAGCAGCCCACAGAGCCACAAGGGAGAACCCATCGAAATCTAGATGCCGGAGCAGACTGGAGAGGATGGGAACCGTTTCTTCCCTTCTGAGCCCGGAAAGGAAATTTCACATGTTGGTAGCCAAAAAATTTTTGGATACAGACCATGCACTAGGCAGGGTGGTAAGAACTTTAAGAACATGAACACAGCCATCGGAACAGCCCTGGGAGGTAGCTACCCCCATTTTACACATGGGGAGAGTCAGAGGGGAATTGACTTGTCAGAGGTCACACAGCTAGTAAGAGACAGAGCCCAAATCCCCCAGGAGTAGGAACCAAACAGGAGTACTCTCCTTCCCTCTCAACCCATTTGGAAAAAAAAAAAGCCCAGTTCTTGCTCCTTTCACAGGTTGGCTGTGTGACCTTGAGGTTGGATCGCCCTCTCTGGGGCTCACCTCCCATCATTAAGAATAACGTTCTAGGATGCTAAGACACACACCCGATGGCCAGGACAGAGTCTCCTCCTGAGACCACAGGGCTTCAGGATGACCAGGCCCTGGGTGAGTCCAGGTGTGTGGAAACATATTGATCCACTTTGGGGCCCTAGGTGGGGTACCTGCCTAAATCCTCTTTCTCAAGGACCCTTTGACGCTAGACTGAAAAATCAAGCTGCAGATCTGAGAGCCTGACGAGAGTGTGGGGCTTTGGAGCCCTTGTGGCACCAGGTGGGGGACTTCTGGAGCTTGGGCAAGGGCTGCGGGCAGAGCGAGGGGCGCCAGGGAAGAGCAAGGCCGGAGGTGCAGAGAGCACCTGGCAGAGGGTCCCGCGGCGCTTAGGCTCTTGGAAGCTCCGAAAGCGCCTTTGCGGAGGAGAGAAGCCCCCAGCCCCGGGTCAACGTCCACAGCTGCGCTCCTGTCCCTAGCCTGCAGATACCCAGACCTGGAGAAAGGGGGGACCCCGCAATACTGGGGAGAAGCCAGGCAGAGAAGTCAGAGACAGCTGGGAAGGAAGAAATCGGGGGGTTCTAACGCCTTGGACGACCCCGGCCCCAGTTCCGGGGCTGTTCGGATCCCCGGAAAGTTTGCGCGCGGCAGGCGGACGGCGCGCCCCCTCCCCGCGCCTGCAGGCGCCGGGTCCGCAGGCGCCCACCCCGGCCAGCCCCGCCCGCGCCGGCTGCCCGCTCAAGGTCACCGCTGACAAGGCGCCTGCCTCCGCGGGGCGAGTGGACCCGGGACGCGCTCCGGCTCGGGCTCTGGCCGGGCAGCGGTTCCCGGGGACGAGCGCCCGAGGAAGGGAAGCCAGCCGGCAGGAAGAGAGAGCCCGAAGGAGAGGGGAGGAGGCCCAGAGCCCCGGGCCCGGCCGCCCCTGCCTCACCTGCGCCGGCTCCGCGAGCGAGATGCTGCCGCTGCCGCTGCCGCTGGTGCGCGCCCGGCCCGGCCCGGCCCCGCTGCGGCTGCGGCTCCTCTGCCGCCGCTGCCCCGCGCTCGCCTCGCCCCGCCGCCCCGCCGCCGCCCGCCCGCCTCCCTCCCGCCGCCGCCGCCGCCTCTGCCGCCGCTGCACTGCGCTCTGCCCGCCTCCCTCCCTCTCTCCCTCCCTCTCTCCCTCCCCTCCCGCTCCCTCCTCCCCCACGCGCTCCCCCTCGGCCCTCCCCAAACTCCGCACGGAGAGCGCCCTGCGGGACCCGGAGCTCGCGGTCCAGCCCGCGCCCCACCGCGCGCGCTGGGGGACCCAGGGAGCGGGTGTCCGGCCTCTCCCCGGGCTTGGTCTTCAGGTACTTCCATCAGCACCAGCTCGTTACCGCCCCCGCCCATCAGCCTGACCCTTGGAGGAACCCTTTCCCCTGGGTCAGGGTACCCCAATCCCATTCCCAACACACAGAAACCCAAGGCTGGGGTCATGCAGTGTGGGATTACTAAGGTGTGGTCGGGGTATACGGGGAGACCTAGCTTTGAGGGAGAGGGCTGGCTGGAGCAATCCTGGGGTGTTGAGCCCGAGGGCACTCAGACTGGGAGAAGAGATGGGGGTAGGGCAGGGGCACCTGTTGGCCCCCAGCCTCCAGCCCTGGCTCAGTCTAGGGCCTAGATTAGGCGGGCACAGAGGAGCAGAAAGGTGGAAGCCCCAGGCACACACGGAAGCACTTCCCCAAAGCAGGCTTCCCCTCCTTGGCACAGGCCCCAGGTCGCTGAAAAGCCTAGCTCCACCAGGAAGCTGGGCCACCTGACTCCCAGCGCCTGGGTCTGCTCCATGCCATCAATTAATCATGCCCGCTTGCTTATTTATTTATCGGCTTTATAAAAAGCCAAATGCACTGCTCTGCTCACAGGAAGAGAGAAGAAGAGGGGCCCCCTTGGGGCGGGGGCAGGGAGGGCCTGGACCCTGGTAACCACCCACCAGCCCCCAGGCTTTGGTCTGTTGAAACAGGAGCTAGGGCCTGGGGAGACCCTGGGCTGGGCCAAATGCACAATGGCCTGTGCTTTGCAGCCCTAGGATGGGACGGAGGATATTCACTCTCGGGGGCTTAGGCGTAGAGGGGAGAGAGGGGGCCGGGGAGGCCATCAGCGAAAGGAAATCCGGCAGGTGTGAGAGGAGGTGTCTCCAGGCTCTTGGCTCAGAGCACTCCGTTCTCACTGCTCCAACTTGGCTTGGCAGGCGTCACTGCATCTCCTGCTGCAGGCCTGCCCTCTCCCGTGGGTGCCCGGAGGACATCTCCGCACAGACACCCCACCTTCCCCATCCCACTGAACGGCACCGTGGGCCTCCAGGTGACCAGCTCCAGGCTCTCCCATCTCCAAGTCCTCACTGAACAGGCCTCCACAGTTCCCCCTGGAACCTGTTGAAGGGCCCCAACACCTCTCTTCTGGATTCCCACAGTGCCTCCTGTCTGCCTGCATCCAGCTGTCACATAGGTTTCATGACGCCAGACATGGTTCACGGCTGCTCCTGCTCTAAAACCTTCCATAGCTCCCTAGTGCCCTTAGAAGTTCCATAGCTTCAGACTGCCATTCCAGGTTTCCTGCTTTGGCCCCAAGTGCCCTTTCTACTTCGTTCCCACCTTGGTTCCCAGCACCCCCTCGTGATGTATATTTAGCCCTACACCACATCTCTCTCAGTGTTCTGCTCCTTGGATGGAAATGCCCTTCTCCCTCTCTCAGTCAATTCCTGTTCAGTCATAGTGTCAAGGCTCAGCTTCAGTTACTATTTCTTTTATGAAACCTTCAGAAACCAGCAGTTAAGTTGAAAGGCAAAAGGGATAGGTGTGAAAAGCTGCAAAAGGTGAGGCAACTCAGTGCAAAAGTAAGGGCCACCACCAAAGTCCTGATGACAAAAGTCATCAGTTGGATGACCTTGAACATGCCCTCGACCTTTCTGAGCCTGTTAGTTTATTTGTGTGTGGGTTAAGTTGCTCGGTCATATCTGACTCTTTGTGACCCTAAGTACTGTAGCCTGCCAGGCTCCTCTGTCCATAGAATTCTCCAGGCAAGAATACTGGAGTGGGTTGCCATTTCCTCCTCCAGAGGATCTTCCAGACCAAGGGACTGAACCCATGTCTCCTCCATTGGCAGGCGGGTTCTTTACCACTAGCACCACCTGGGAAGTCCTTCCTACCTTTCTGTTTATTTAAAGGGTGATAAATTCCATAGCCTTCTCCAAGGTAAACACACCCCCCCAAAAAAACAGTAGCTATTGTTATTCTTCACACCTATTGTGTGCTAAGGCCCTGGGATTTACAAAGATGACTTGGTAGGGATTTGAAGGACAGGGGAGAGAATGCCTATGTGCTGTGCTGTGCTGTGCTGTGCTTAGTCGCTCAGTCATGTCTGACTCTTTGCGACCCCATGGACTGTAGCCTGCCAGGCTCCTCTGCCCAGGGGGATTCTCCAGGCAAGAACACTGGCCATGGGTAGCATATCCCTTCTCCAGGGGACCTTCCCGATCCAAGAATCGACCCAGGGTCTCCTGCATTGCAGACAGATTCTTTACCAGCTAAGCTACCAGGGAAGCCTGAGAATGCCCGTAAGGACCAGCAATACTGAGTGAGGTGGGCTGGTTAGGACTTCCAGCTCTCTCCTCTGGAATCTCCCAATAAGAAAAAGCAACAGTGTTCATGCGGTGACACATAGGAGCTGACAGTGGCTGTACTGGGGGAGGTAATAAGGAGTGGTGGGGACTCTGGCAATCTGTCCAGTCAAATGGATACAGCCACCACTCAGCTCCACCTGACCGTGGCCAAGCCGGGATGTGAGTCTAAACTGCCAGTTTTCTATTTTTTTTTTTTTTTTTTTTAAGAAAAGCTGGACATCTGGATTTTTAGACTCATACTCTTTATCTGTAAATGTCATCAACAGTTTTTTTTAAAAATTTAAAACCCTGTGAAGGGCAAACACAATATAGCTGTGGTAGGTTTTTTGGCCAGCAGGCTGGCAGCTTCTGACCTCTGGATTAGCAGGAGAAAGATCAATGTTATCTGTTTACACACAGGCACACATAGGCCCCTTCTCTCTCCCACAGAATACGTTCATGTCCACCTAAGAGGCACACAGGGTCATGGGAGTGGAGAGGACAGGATGGCGAGGGGGTCAGGGGGGGCACATGGGATCCTAGACAACCCCCGTCTGCTCGCTGAGCCTCAGTTTCCTCATCTGAGAATGGGGGGGGCGTGGAATTGCTCGGCTGTGGCAAAGTTTACATGAGGTGACAAGCATGTGACAAGTGAGGACATGGGCTTCCAGTGACAACACAGAAGAGCATCTGGTAGCGAGCGAGCTTTGGCAATCTGGACGCCCAGAAGTCCCACTCCACTAAAAATAGGGCCCTTCCTGCAACTTGAAGACTTCTTGTGTGATGGAACCGACCGCAAAATAAGGTGGGAAACGACCACTTCCCTCTCTCTACTGGACGGGAAGAAGAGACAAAGAGACCGGGAGGTGACCGACGCTTGGCGAGCGGGTGGGCATGTCACCTCTGAGTTCGCTACAAGAAGAGAAAGAAGCCTGGGTCCCCCAGGGGTCTGTTGTGAGGCAGGGGCCAGAAGTGGCAGAGAGCAAAAGTGACTAAGACTGCATGATCCGGGGACCACATGAATGTCCCTCAAAAGTGATTTTGCTGGGAGGAGATTAAAGCCGACTTTTATTTCCCAGTCCCTCACAATGACCGTGTCTTTACTATTTTTAGTCACAGTAGAAGTCATTCAATGCACACTCACACCAAATGATAATCCAGGGGAGGTTGGAATAAATCAATGAGCAAGGTCCTCACTGACAGAAGCCACCTTTCAAAAACTGCATCCTCTCAGACAAATTTTTATCTCATCTACTGGAGAATCTGCTTCCAGAATCTCTAAGGAGATTGCTGGACTGACTCAGGTCAGGGTCGGAATCTCCAAGGAGAGAAAGCTGAAAACCTCCTGCCCCACCCCCATCCTGTCCTCTAGAAGCTCCAGCAGCAACTCTGGGCTAAGCAAACTGTTTATTGAGCAGGGGAGAGGAAATGGCAAGCCGGCTCCCTCCCATTAAGGGTCTCTAAATGCAGCTGGGAAAGCCCAACTCCCCAAATACAGGGCAGGTTGATCGATAACACTTGAAACATGACATGCCACCGAGGGGAGTTTCTCTGGGGAAGACTGGAGGGCAGAGAAAACGTTCTGTGTATCCCCTGTATGTTTCAGGCTCTGCCAGAATCTTTTACACTAACGATCTCCCATGTTTTATTTGTGCCGTTTTAAAACCTAAATGAGAAGGAAAAACACCCCGTGCTGAGGCAGCAGGGGAAGAGATGATTAATTCTCAAGACAGCCAGTGAGGAAGACTTCGCAGGTGGAATTTTCCTGGGTTTTGAAGCAAGAGGACAAATGATAGAAAGAGTCGCTGAACTCTAGTAAAAGCGTCGATTACTGTTCTTAGAATTTTGAATAGCTTGATTTCATCCTCCCAACGAGTCTAGCAGGCAGTATTTGTTAGCAGGTGCTGCCGGCATGCCACCCTGCCCTCCACCTGGCAGGTGTGCCCAGCCCCTGGCTCTCTGGGGGCTGGCTTCTCACACCTGCGCCCTTCTCTGGAGGATATGGTCCTTGGCCAGTGGGAACCACTAGGTAGCAACAGGCTATATGGTGCAAGTCACCCCCCAGGACTCCCCAAGGGCTGAGGCTGAGGGTGCACTTGTCCTGAACCCTGAACCCACGTCTGCCAAGCGCCTTTCCCTTCCCTGCCCTGCCCTCATCCTTCCCAGGCAGGTTATTCCGGGAGCACTTAGTAAATTCCATGCACGAGCATGCCTATCCCAGGCTCTGCTTCTGGGGAACCAGACCTCAGAACCTTTTCTTATTCCCATTTTGCAGTTGAGGACGTGAAGGCACTGATCTCGAAGAAGGAAGAGCCAGATCATGGGCCTCTTCTCCATCCGCAGAAGGATTTTTCTAAGGGGACAAGGGAGCAGCATGTCAAGGGCTCATGTCAGAGAGAGAGAGACGAGAGAGACGGGGCATGAGAATGTGGGGGTTAGAGGTCTGAGGTGGGTGGAGCATGGGTGTGTCAAGTGAGAATGGGCAGCGAGGCAGGAGGGATGATGACTGAGCAGTCACTGGCTCCACCTGACATTCATCCCTCTGTTTATCTGGTATGTGTGCCGGGTCCTTGCACGATGTGCAGGATTCAGAGATGAATGTGTACGAATCCTTTTCCTCAAGAGGGGCTGGTGGGATGGGAGGGGATCAAGGAAACGAGACAGACCCAAACCCAAATGCTCAGCAAAGCAAAATCAGACAATGGGAGCTGGTTCCACAGTAAGAGAAGGGAGCCACAGAGTGAGACAGAACAAGGAAGGTAGAAATAAGGGAAACGTGTTCAACTCCATCTCTCTGTGAAAGAGAATGACTCTTGGGCTGACCGTGGACCAGCCTGGCCAGGAGGGACAAGTCTCTTCCCCCGTGTTATTGTTGTTGTTAAGTCACTCAGTCGTAACCGACTCTTTGCGACCCCATGCATTGTAGCACGCGAGGCTCCCCTGTCCTTCACCATCTCCCGGAGCTTGCTCAAACTCATGTCCCTTGAGTCGGTGATGCCATCCAACCATCTCACCCTCTGTCGTGCCCTTCTCCTCCTGTCTTCAATCTTTCCCAGCATCAGGGTCTTGACTATAGGCTTAATAAATGCCAGCGTGGCTGCTGGGAAAGTTAATGCAGTTGGAGGCAGGAAACCCCGGTCAGGGCAGGAACTGCAGCACAAGCTGGGGAGTGAGAGGAGGGCTCTCAGGCCACAGCTATGGATGGTGACTGAGCAGAGAGACCAGATTCGTCAACAGGATTTGGGAGGGCAGGATAGGGCCCCCAGGAATCTGACTGCAGTCCTGCCAGGGATGACCCTCCTACAGAGGAATGCCCTCACAGAGTCAGAAGGTGCAGCAAGTAATCTCTGGGGTTTCCTCCAGCCTGGACCTAGGACAGGGATCCACACCAGACCTGGAAGGCTAGCAGCGCCCCAGGAAATGAGAGCAAGAGGGTGTGGGTGAGGAGAGCTGCCAAGCCCGGGGGAGGGAGGAGGAAGGCCTTCTCTCCTATAAATATGTGGTCTTTAAATGTCAGCTTGGGAGAAAACACAGCAACCTTTTGAGGGTGAGAGTCTGAGTGGCATCTGAAAAAGGTGCTGGTAGTGCCCCACTGCGTCCCCCCGGCAAATGCAAAGTCCTTGCTGAGAATGTCTGCCTGACCGTGGGAGCGCCAGCTTACACGCGGGGCAAGGCAGACAGGCTGGAGGGCCATCCCCCACCCTACCCTGCCCAGGAGCAGCCTTCACTAGCTGCTGACGAGAGCTGGGCGGTGAGCTCTGAGGCCCCCACACACGGCGGGCAGGATAACTCTGAGCCCGTTGGTCTCCACCAGCTCCCAGGCCAGCTCTGCTGGTCCCCGGGGTGAATGGTTTGATGAGGACGCTTTGCTGGCCTCCTTCTCAGCCCTTCCCTGTCTCCCCTCCCTAGCCCCACCTGGCTTCCTGGAGTCACCTCCCAAGTGAGCTACTCAAGCTTGAGTCTTGGTCTCAGGATCCGTTGGGGCGAACCCAAAGTTGGAAAGCATCACAGTGTAACCTGATGGGCTGTAACATCACAGGGGCTTTGCAGTCAGAGGACCAGCTCTGGCCTTCACCTGGACCAGGTGTTTAACTTCTCCAAGCATCCATCTCCTCATGCTTAAAATGAGGATGGGGTGATAATTGTGACTGCCTCATACATTTCACGTGAGCATTCATTCATTTCACAAATATTCACTGAACGCTTACTAAGTACCAGGCACTGTTCGAGCTCTAGGGACACAGCAGAGAACAGAACTAAATTTCTGAGCTTGTGATGTTTACCTTATTGAGGAAATCAGATACTAAATAAATATGTAATATCAGGCAGTGATAAATAACCAAGGAAAAAACTAAAGCTGGATAGAGAATGATGGGCGTTATTTTAAATGTAAGTAAATTAAATGAGAGAATTCACACTGTATTGAGCATATTGCAAGACGTACAATAATCATTCAATAAATGTTTGCTAATAAAATCTCCAGGCTTCCCTGGTGGCTCAGTGGTAAAGAATCCACCTGCCAATGCAGGAGACCCGGCTTCGATCCCTGCGTTGGGAAGATCTCCTGGAGAAGGAAATGCCAACACACTCCAGAATTCTTGGCTGGGAAATCCCATGGACAGAGGAACTTGGTGGGCTACAGTCCACAGGGTTGCAAAAGAATTGGACACGACTTAGCAACTAAAACAACAACAATAAAATCTCTGCCACCATCGGCACCATCACCTTCTCTTCCCTCCCACCCATGCCATTCGCTCATTGACTCAGATGAGAGATGTATGTACTGGTCCCTCCTCAAGGCCTGACCCTCTGTGGGGTGCTGAGGATCCCGTGGTGAGCAAAGCAAACATTATGGTGACTTTCGTGGACTCATGGCCTAGTGGAAGAGAATAATAACAAATAATAGTAAATATTGTTAGATGTTTACATGCTAAAATCAGTACCTGTACGGGAGAATACAACACACCCAGCAGAGTGAGAGCAGGAATGTGAACAGCATGTGCAGAGGTCCTGGGTGGGGCAGGAAAAGGACAAGAGGAGGAATCAGAAAGAAGGTAAGTCTGAGCAGACAGAGCAAGAGGGATCATGGACAGGAAGAGGGAAGTAGAGGACAGACCGCTCCAGGCCATTCTACCATTTATCAAGTGCCAATCGATATGTCAGCCTCTGTTTTAAGCTCTTTGTATATATTATCTCATTAAACCTCAAGCAACTCTTTGAGCTGAGTATCTTTATTAGAAATCTTATACTCCCAAAACCCTGAGTCTCAGAGAGGCAAAATAGCTTGTCAAGGCCAGAACCTGAATCCACATCTCTCTGACTCCAGAGCTAAACTAGAATAATGATCTCCATCTTCATGTTAAAAGCATCAAGGAACAGTGATTCAAGATAGTGCCGTGGGGGTAAACTGGGTTTCGAAAGCTACACAGGATGTCTCCTATTTATTGCAATTGCATGCAAATCTACAATTATTTCAAAATAAAAAGTTTAAGGAATTTTTTGAAAAACAATAGGAAGCCTTTGAGAGTTCTTAAGCAAGAAGTTGCCCTGATCAAATATGGCATTTTTATAGGATCTCATTGGTTTCCCCGAGGATCAGAGCGGGGAGCAGTGCAGAGGCACTGAAACATCAAGTGAGAGATGACACTGGCTTGAATCCTGTGTGCGGGGGAAATACAGGGAATTAAGACATGTTTGGGAGGTTTATGGTGCCTCCCGTAAATGGTTTGGCTGGGACGCTGGGTGAGAGAGAAGACTCGGAGGCTGGTGGAAGATCAGAAAAATAGGCTCAGGCTCCAGTTCTCAGCCCAGAGTCTGACTTCCCAGGGACCTGGGGTGCCATCACTTCCTTGGGGCTCAGTGTTGTCAAGGGTGAAATGTGGGGGTGAGGTGCGCCAGACAGCTTCCAGGGAAGCCCACTGGAGGAAACGCTGCACGGTGCTAACCTCTGCATCAGGAAAGGGACGTGTGGACCAGAAAGGCCCTGGGGCACAGCGGCCACACGGAGCGCTATGCTGTTGGTGTCCTCCCTGTCCACGCAGGCTCCCGCCTGGAAACTCAGCTCTCCCAGGGCAGCTGGGAGCCATTGCCGTCCCCTGGCACTGGGCTCAGGGGCTGAATGGGGATCAGGCTCCAAAATGTTTGCCAAATGCTGCACAGCTCTTACAGCAGCCTGATGGTTAAGAAGAGCTGATGGTCATAAACCAGCCCAGACTTACAGAAGGATCTCTAGGCTCAACAGAAAAGGCTTTTTTCCATTGCACAGTCTTCAGTTCAGGGTGGACTCCAAAGGCAGGGCAAAGTGCCCTCCTTGTCACGTTGACAGAAGAAAGAATAACAGGCCTCCCATCCCACGTTCTGCACAAAGGGAGGGAACATCCCCCAGATACAGGAGGGCTGAGTCCATGGGCTGAAGTCTAAACGGGGAAAGGAGAGGCCAGTCTCTGGGGGCTCTTGAGTGTCTGGGGTCCAAAGAGGAGCACCCAGCCCTGAAAAGACACCCAAATTCACTGCAGAATCACCGGTCCAAGGCCCAAGACATCTGGGAGGAGTCTGGGAGAAATGCCAGAAGGCTGGAGGCAGGGGAATTGTGTCTCAATTTTCAAACAAGGGAAAAGGTGACGTCCAGGAAACTACAGCCCTGTATGCTCACAGGCAACCTCTGTGATGAGACGGACGAATGTGGGTATCAGCAGCCTGCCCCGTGCCAGGCCCCACCCCAAGCACCCTGGGTGAGCAGTTATACAGGGCAAGACCCTGTTTTTACTGAGCTTGCAGTCTGTCAGAGGCATACGGGGCATTAAGAGCAGAGGGGAAAGGAAGTCCCATTTGTTTAAGGATCTTGAAAAGCATCTTGAGGAGGCGGGTTTAAGTTGGATTCATACCATGAAACCTCAGTCATTAAACCAGTGTGATACTGGCAAATATGGCCGATAGGCAGGCATACCAATGGAACAGAAGAGAGTCCAGAAACAGGCTCAAATCCCTACAGGAAGTTGGTAAAAAGGAAACATCTCAAATCACTGGGGCTCAAATGGACTTGATAAATGGTATTGGGATGAATGGGCAATCATTTAGGAAAATATATGATTAGATCCATACCCTATACCATACACAAAATGGATCAGGAAGTCGAAATCCTGACTTAATAACCAAACATGAACCCATAAACTATCAATATCAAGCTTGGGCAAACTCCTTTAACACTTAGAAATGGGTAAGGTCTTTCCATCACCCAAAATTCAAAAGTCAGAAAAGATAAGACTGTCGAATTTAACAAGATAAAAAACCTTTAACAAGATTTAAAAAAAATCTTTCACACGTCTAAGTGAGGAAAAAACATAAAATTACAAGCGGCATATGACAAATAGGGGAGGAAAAAAGTGTATCTTATGTCATAGACAGAGGGTTAATTGCCACAATATATAAAGTACTTCTAGAAATCAAGATGGAAAAGACCAGCAATGTAATAGGAAATGGGCAAAGGACATGAATCGGCAGTGCCACCCCCCATAAACCTAAAGGGCTCTTAAATATATGAAAAGCTGCTCAACCACACTCATCAGAGAAATTCCATTTAAAACTGCATTGATAAAGCCTGACGCCAACTGTAGGCGAAGCTTGGGGAAGCAAGTACTCTCATGCACTGGGAGTGGGAGTGAAAATCAGTACAACTCTCTGGACGGAGGCTTGCAATATCTGTCAAAATGACAAATAGAGCTACCCTCTGACCCAGCAATCCACTTGTAGGAATCTGCCCTACAGTTACCAGCCCACACAGGGAACATGTTATTTCTATAGCATTGTCCAGAGAAGCAGAGGACTGGAATGATCCCAAGTGTCTGTCAGCTGCAGCCATGGTAAACAACCATGAAACATTTACACAGCGCAATCCTCTGTGGCTACATCAAGAATGAGGAAGCTCTGCAAATAGTGATGGGAAGAGAGCTCCAGGCTATACTGTGAAATGGGAAGAGCAAGTTACAAAACAGTCTGTATCAGTGAATGCAGCGTCCTAAAAAAAATGGATTTGTTGAGATACCATTTGCCTATCATAAGGTTCATCTGTTTAAGGTGATGATTCAACGGCTTTTAGTATATTTAAGGGTTATACGACCATCGCCATAATCTAAACTTTATAACATTTTCATCAAAGTTCCAAAAGGGACCTTAGTACTCTACATTTTGTATAAGAGGAGAAATAAGAAAACAGACACGCAGGTAGGCATCTGCACCCACAACACGCATATCTGCATGTGCATGTATAACCCTAGAAGGGCACACGAGACACTAACACACGTGTGACGGACACTGCAGTCGTGTGATGTGGCTGCTGCTGTGTGCATGGGAAGGGCTGGTGGGAAACGGCCCAGGACAGGCCAGCCGAGGTGAGATTGCTTAAGGCCTTAAGTACCAGGCTAACCAGTTTGGATTTTAGCTCATAAAGTCCAGCGCTGTCCAGACAGAGCTTTTGGCAGTGAGGAAACATTCTATACCCACGCATCCCAATATGGTGGCCATGTGTGGCTCCTGAGCACGTGAGATGTGGCTCACAGGACCGAGGAAGTGCATTTTACCTTGTATCTCACATTACACTTTAACCCACATCTAAATGGCCACCTGTGCCTAGGGGCTGTCTCACTGGACAGCACAGAGTAGACTGGGAAGCCATGGAAGGTTCCGCAGATGGGGAAAAACACAGCCTGAGTTTAGTTTGAGGGGGTCTGTAAAGGATGGATTCCAGGGAAGCCAACAGAGGTTGGAAATAGTTGGAGGGGAAGGGCTACAGCAAGGTCATCCAGAGGGGAGGGAAACTGACCCTGACCTTAACCCAAAGCAGGGGCCCAGGGCTGGATAAGAGGGGATGGGTTTGAGAAACTTCTAGAAGGGGATGTGAACAGATGGTGAGGCTGAAGGCAGAGTTGAAGATGACTCTGCAGTTCTAGCTTGAGTGGGGAGGAGAAGAAGGAAGGGGCCCTGGTGGGTGGAGCAGGTGAGGTGGGACCAACCAAGAAGCTCACACTGGGTCTCATAGCCTCAGAACAACCAAGGGCGTCCGCCTTTAGAACACAACCTCAAATGCCCCACAGGGCACTGGGGGCCACCAAGCTCTGGCCACCACCCACCCCTCCACGCTCATCTCCCGCTTCCCCAGCTTCCGCTCATGCTGGCCTCCATTCCGTTCCTCAAGACACCAACCTCCTCCCACCGCAGGATCTCTGCACCTGCTACTCCACTTATCTCAGGGCCTGGCACACAGTGGGTCTCAAAAAATGCCTGGTGATGAGCGGAGAAGGCAAAGGGCCAGCTTCCCCAAGAGGACTTTCCAGAGACCTGGGGGGGAGTGCCGCAGCTACCATGGTGACCACTACTTGCGCTGACCACTCGGGGGACAGGGTCCCGGCCTTCCCAGCCTCACAAGACCGAGAGCAGTGACAATCCGGAAAATCAAATCCACGCACCTCACCAAAGCCGTTGCTGCTTGCTGAAGAGGGTGGGCATGCCATCAAAGTGAGACCTGCACGCCCATCAGAAAGAAGGCCCAAGGAGGACAGACCAGTGTGAGCATCGCAGCGGCCAGTGGAAGTGGAGGTGAAGAGAGCTCTGGCCCTGGTTCGATTCGTGCTCTGCCTCTGGCCAGCGTGGGAGCCTGGGCCTCAGTTTTCTAATCTGAAAAATGGTGGTAATAAGACATATATTGAGGGATGGTTGTTAGAAGTAAACACAAAAGGCTTGAAACATAGTAATGAGTTAGTCACTCAGACTCCTTGCAACCCCATGGACTGTAGCCCACCAGGATCCTCTATCCACAGGACTTCCCAGGCAAGAATACTGGAGTGAGTTGCCATTTCCTTCTCCAGGGTATCTTCCCAACCTAGGGATCCAACTTGGGTCTCCTGCATTGCAGGCAGACTCTTTACTGTCTAAGCCACTAGGCAATCCCCTGATACATAGTAGAGCTATAATCTCTACTACATGGAGTTTCCAAAACTCCATGACCTGTCAGACCCCAACCCATAATAAAAAAATGTCACAGAGAGTGCAGTTGGGGAAGAATGAGGATATTCTGCCTAGAAATGACATGTCATAGTAGGAGAGACAATAATAAAAACAATGACAATGATAAATGGCAATTATGTAGCTCTTATATTGTGCCATTTAAAACAGGTTTTAAGTGATTTAAGTGGTTGGCTTTTATCAATTCATTTAATCCTCATGAGATCCCATTTCACAGATGAGGAAACTGAGACATGGAGAGCTGGAGATACTTGCCAGATCACAGCCTTTAAGTGGCAAGATGGCCCCGTCTGTGTTCTGAGCCAAGACTCTCCTGGCCCCCAAGAAACAGGGGCTTCAGGTGTAGGACCCCTCTCTGCCCCTGAGCTAGACAACTGGGCCTCCGTGGGCCTCAGCCATCTGGTCGGTCCTGTGTGTTGGACAAGAACCAGCCATTAGGCTGGAGTACAAACACTGGTGTTGTTCAGTCGTTCAGTTGTGTCTGACTGTGACCCCATGGACTGCAGCATGCCAGGTTCCCCTGTACTTCACTATCTCCTAAAGTTTGCTCAAACTCATGCCCATTGATTCAGTGGTGCCATCCAACCATCTCATCCTCTGTTATCCCCTTCTCCTCCTGCCCTCAGTCTTTCCCAGTATCAAGGTCTTTTCCAGTGAGTGGGCTCTTCGCATCAGGTGGCCAAAGTATTGGAGCTTCAGCATCAGTATCAGTCCTTCCGATGAATATTCAGGGCTGATTTCCTTTAGGATTTACTAGTTTGATCTCCTTGCAGTTCAAGGAACAAGATGGACACGACCGAAGCGACTTAGCATGCATGCATGCAGGATGGGATCTGAGATGTGAGCTACCATGGGGAAAGTCTGATCTTCACTGCATCGATCATCAGTCTGCAGAACTCCTGGGGTACCAGGCCCCGTGCTGGTTGGAAGGAAACCCTTTCCTTCTGGTCCAGCACTCACAGGGCTGTGTGAGATTGAAACCAAACAGGACTGACAAAGCATGGCCAGAGAGGCCTCTGGAAGGAGGAGAGAGCTGGAAGAGTTCAATCTCAGGTGACAAGTAGGAGTCACGCAGGGCGTGCGCATAGGAATGAGTGGGTGGAAGGGCGGGCCTGGCAGCAGGAACAGCAGGAGCAAAGGCAGTGAGGTGGGAGGCAGCCTAGTGCGTGGAGGCGACTCGAGCAGCTCAGCGTTTGGATGGAGTGGGAGCTTGTCGGAGGGGAGATGAGGCCTTGGAAGCCCTGTGAGGATGGCAGGATTCCACCCTGAGGGTGTCAGGAGCGGTGGGCGGGTCTAAGCCTCAGTGACAGGATCACAGTGACAGCGATGCGGGTTTCTGGGAGGGCTTCTGCCACCCCACACCCCTGTGCCTCCAACGCCCCTGAACGCCGCAGCCACACGTGTGGCCTCAGGACTGAAGTCTGTCCTGTGGGTGTCCACACCCCCCTGGCGATGGCTGCCACCCACGACCTGACGTAACACAACCTGAAGAGTCTTGATGTTCAAGACTCCGGGTTCTGTGGAATCAGTGACCTACTTCTTCTACATGACGTGAGAAATTTGATGAAACAGGTGCCCCTGTAGATTGTCCCGGTAAAGACGAATGGGGCAGAACGAGGGTGTGTGAGTCTAGAGCCAGGAGGCAGATGTGGAGAAGGCGCATGCTCTCATGGTCAGAGCTGGCCGGTGACCAAGTGGTCATCCTGGAGTCACCCAGCAGAGGTGCCTGGCAGAGCCAGCTCCTGGGCTTCTAGACAGGCCCTGGCTGGGCAGTCATCCGCCAAGGCAAGCACCGGAAGAGGGGGTATGACAAGGAGTGCACACAGACAGAGCTCTGCCTGGTAAAAAAAGGATCACCTTCACCAACTCCATGGCTCCACTTCTTCAAACTGCCTACTGCTTTCAGAACAGAACCTCTTAAAGATTTGCTAAGAGCAGACCAAGACCTGTTAACAAGTCTGAACCCACTTGTTAAAAGTAGTTTGTTGAAAAGTGAAGCTGATTCTCTCTCTCTTTTTTGTTTTGCTTCCTACTGTATATATTTTTTATCTCCTCTGGCATTCAACTAGACCAAAAAAGAAGTTGACGGGCGAAAAAGGAGAACTCTGAATAACAAGTTCTACGTGGGGTGGAGGAAATGTTCATTTCAAAAATAATCAGAGAGCATGGAGAGACAGTCCTCATTCCTCAAGGACAAGGCGAAATCTAAGTGACTCTCTTGAGTGTCCCATAAACTGAGTCACATTTAAAAGGCGCCTCCATTCTTCACCTCTCATCGTAGATGTAGCTGTTTTCCTCAGTCCTGGGCTTCCTTCCCGGACAACATCACACAAAGTGGGTGGTACATGCACTTCTCTGGCCACTGCCTGGCTGCCTCCGAGCCTTTCCCCATCTCTCCTCATGTTCCCAAAGAGTCTCAGGTTTCGTCCCTTCTCTGTCTTCAAGCCCCTGGACCACTGTGCCCGCAGGACATCTGGACCATGGTGGAAGAAGCACTAGAGCTGGAGTTAAGAAACAAACCCAAGTTTGAGTCATGGCTTTGCCCCTTGGTAGCCATTTGACCTTGGACCTTGGAAAAGAGGTTGGCCACACTGAGCCCCAGCCTCCCCAGTGGCTGAGTGGAGTTCGTCACCCCTCCCTCCCTGTGGTGCTGGAGAAGAGCATGACGGAGGAGGCTGCAAAGCCTCAGATGGTTCCAGGCATGCATGCCAGGCTGCTCGGTGAGCCCGAGCGGGATCAGAGAGGGCCACCCACTGGTCAAGGCTTGGCTGCGGAGCAGCAGTGAGAGGCTCTGAAGAGTCCAGGGGCTCCCCTCCTTTGCCAGCCCACCTTGCCATCAACTTGGGGCTGCCATGACCAGCCCCGGTGGATGGATCCCAAGCTATGGGGATGTGTGTGTTTCGGGGCTGAAACAGAGACAAGAAAATGCCCCTCCCTCTTCTCTTCCTTCTGTGCCACAGACATTTGCAGGGCCACAGTGGAGATGACCAAACCCAGAGGTCCTGGAGTCACCAGATGGAGAAAAGACTTTCCATGAGCAAGAAATGTACCTTTTTAATCCAAAGCCACTGAGATTTCAGAGGTTTGTTTGCTCCATTAATTAACATACCAGGTAAACCAAGCAACATTTATTGGGCAGTTATTGTATATAATGATTTCCCAGGTGGCTCCGTGGTAAAGAATCTGCCTGACAATGCAGGAAACCCAGGTTCGATCCCTGGGTTGGGAAGATCCCCTGGAGAAGGAAATGGCAACCCACTCCAGTACTCTTGCCTGGGAAATCCCATGGACAGAGGAGTCTGGCGGGCTACAGTTCACAGGGTCGTAAAGAGTTAGGCACGACTGAGCGTGCACGCACGCATCATACATAATACATGCCAAGCACTGTGCCAGGTATCACGGTTACAGCAGCAATTGAGGGGTGTGTACAACAACAGAATCGCACGTGACATGGGGGTTGGGGAGATGGAGCCTAGGACGGGCACTGGAGCCAGACTCAAGCTTCCCCTGGAAAATCCTAACCGTTGCAGTGGTTTGGAGAGCGGAACTCTGCGTGGGTTACTCTTGGGTCCAGTAGAGTTAGCAAACCAGGGAGCCAGATGAGAGGGAGAGACACAGGGGAAAGACCCCACATGCAGGGGCCTGGTTGTTCCAAAACTTTGAGGTGGCAACTGCAGACGGCACATGAGCGTCCATCTGTCTGCACCTGTCGGCTCTGTGCTCATACAGACCTTCCAGGCACTGCTCGCTCTGATGGATGTTCCTGTGGGTGGAGCTAGGGTGGGCATCTAAACAGAAATGAGTCAAGTGTAATTCCACGCCATTGTCCCTGCCCCCGGGATCACAGAGCAAGGGGTCGCCTCCAGGCGAGATGAGGTTTATTTGCATAGGTTTCTATGCAGCACATTTTTCCTCGTGGGGTTAGGTGATGATACAGTCTTCACCACTGCAGAGGGTACCCTCATCTCTCCAGTGATCACATCCATGAGCCTGTCATGGGTACCAAGGATGGAGAGAGGTCAGGGAGCATCTTTGAGACCCAGCGACTCTGCCCTGAGCTCAGGGACAAGGATAAGCTGGGAGCTAACTGACACCCCATTGTGCCTCCTCTGTGAGCTAAGAACATATAGACGGCCCCATGCAATTTTTATTCACTGCACAGAGTCCACCACCAAACCCAGAAGTGCCTGCCCTCTGCTTGCTTCCTAGTTCCCAAAGAGCTTTTCCATAGCAAGACTGAAGTCTACATCTTGCAAGTGGGAAGATGCACCATGGAGCAGTCATACAACCAGCTGGCAAGACCGTCAAGACCCAAGTCCACGCGGTGATTCGTAACCCAGGCTTCTTTTCAGTTTACCAAGAAGGAACCCGAACCTCAAACCTTGATGGAAGAGAAGGCGGGCCCTGCCCCCAACCCTGCAGCCTCTTATTTACACGAGGGAGTGCCCAGCCCTAAAGTTAGCAAAGAGAACCACATCCCTGCCTTTAGCCTCCTGTTTCAAAGTGCTCAAGGGGCCGGATCTTTTCTCAAGCACCCCAGAGGCCCTGGGACATAAGGTACTATTTGCAGCCTGAATACATTAATCATTTAAATGCCGAGATCCAGTTTGGAGAGTGGCTGGGTATCCACTCATCCATCCTCACAAAGCACAGCCCAGGTCGATGTGTGTCTTGGAGCCAAAATCGGAAACGCAGCCAGCCTAACCACGCAGGCCATTACTGGGAGCAGCTGAAAGTGGAAGGATTCAGAGGCTGCAGGCCCTGGGCGGGGGCCGGTCCTCCATGGTAACACCCTACAGTAGCACCAAGCGCAGGCAAAGCACCCTCATGCTTCAGACCTGTTGTCATGGGTGATCCTCGCAGCACCCCCGAGAGGGTGAGTGTCACCAGCCCCTCAAAGATGAGGACACTGAGGTTCAGAGAGGCTGGGGGACTCCCGCGGCCACACAGCTGGTCAGTGGAACAACCACGGCAAACAGGGCTGAGCGCCCCACTGCCCTTCTCAAAAGGGTCCACAGTGGCGCTCCCTGTACCTGCCCCGTCGCCCGCGGGTCATCAGTTATAACACTGCAATGCGCCTGTATCATGGGCAGAGCTGTGGATGCACCACGGTCCGGGGAGGAGCTACTGGAGCTTCACACGGGCCCACGGTGAGTGGCCTCATCCCACCCTGGCTCCTCCCAACATCCCTAGGTGAGCTGTGGAACTGCCAGGGCCAGGCTTTGAGAGAAGGGCAGGCACTGGACTGAAAGGTGCTTTGGGGGCACATGGGAGAGAGCCGCCAGTGGGAAGGCTGGGGTTTGGGAGGAGGGACGTGTTGGTTGTGACTGTGTCCCGGGGAAACCCCTCCAGATGCACATCAGGGGCCGGGCCAGAGGGGGCAAGGTGGTGGGAGAAAGAGAGAGAGGGGCAAAAAGAAGCTAGTGCCAAGCAGTGTGACCTGGAGGCTGGAGGGTCAAACAGGAGGCTCTAGAGGAAGCATTGGACCGCCATTGAGGGTCTGTGTGAGAGGAGAAAGAGCGGGCAGAAGGAGCTGAACACCACGCCAACCTCGGTTCCAGGAAAGGAAGAGGTTGGAGAAGCAAATTCGCTCATTCAAGCAGATTTCCTGAGCACCTGTTCTGTGTTGGGTCCTGAGGTTAAGAATTCAGTCTAGAATAAGAAGACCCTTAGAGAGCAGTCGGTTGAAACCCAACATCACACAGGGAAACACAGACTCAGAGAAGGACGGACGTTGACTCAAGCACACAAAGCGGAGGGACCAGACCGGAAGAAACAGCTCCCTGGACCCCAGACCAAAGCCCTCAGTGCCAGCCCAATGCATCCTTCTCAACACACCACCTGGTGCCAGACGAGGATTTCTGGAAGGCATTTCCAGGTCTTGGATCCAACCCAGGGGGCTCAGTCTCTGCAGCTATGCAAAGATCCTGTGTTTACACACAAGCTTGGTGTCATCTCTCTGCTTCTTGGGTGCAAGACGTCTTTGCCTGGAGGTCTCAGAGGATCAGCTCCCCACGCTCCCCGAGAGAGGATTCCAGTTTTGCTCCTCACTGGGGTTTTCTGACCTACCTGCCCTCTGCTTCTTTCATTCCTGCCTTGGAGCTGGGATTCACACCATCTCCCTGTTGGGTAAATAACCTGAGGGAGAAAAAATAGAGGAAAAACTGGGCTATTTCACAATCCAGCAAGGTGAGCTCAACCAAATTACCTGCTTCGGGCCACAGACAGGTTTCGGAACCTGTGTTTAACGAGGTCTATGTTTTTATGAGATCTTTCGAGCCAGAGATCCTGTTTGGGTGGCCAGGTACTTCGCTGTGCCAGGCCTCAGCTTCCTCATCTGTAAAAGGAGGGGAACAGGGCCAGCACGTCTGTGGATCCCAGAGCGAGCAATCACGGAAGGGTTCAGCCCGGAGCCCGGCACATGGTCGGGTCCCGGTGGATGCAGCCCTTGCTGGGACACGCTAGGACCTCTGTAAGAGGCAGGCTGCCCGCCAAAAGGCTGGCTGTTCTGCCGGTTCTCGGTGCCATTTCCCACACGTTAGCCTGCCTAAAAGTCATCCAGGGAGACTGTGAAAACCTACAACCTACAGACTTAGATCTTCCCACCCCCAGAGTCTGGATGGGGACTGAGAACCTACGCTTTCACCAGCTCCTCCTGGGTGGCTGAGGACGCCAAAGGCCAGGCTGTGAAAAGGCACAATGTAGGTCACTGCATCCTCGGGTGACCCTGCCGTGACGATGTGGCCTTTGAGAAGCAGAGTGCGCCAGCCTGATTCCACATCCTTTTATGACGAGGTGACAGGACAGGGAGTGGACGGAGGTGGCCTTGGGCACGTGTTCTCCATCAAGGGGGGAGGAAGGAACTGGAGAAGCGAGGACATTCGGGACCCCGCAGCTGAGTCACACCTGGGTGCCAGGGCACTTCCTCGCTGGTCTCGGGGACCAGTTGTGACCACGCCTTGATTCCCAGGCCCCACAGGACAGTCATTTCTGTTGAGCCCAGTGAGGCTTTAGGACCCAGAACTGTGCTTGGTTTCCTCATTCTGTCACTCACTTGCTCAATCAACAAACACAACCTGAGCCTTTCCTTGGCACCTGGACTTACACGTGTTTGATGCCGGACTCTGTGGCAACAAAAGCAACGTGACCTTCAACTTGTCACTTCTGTGAACCATCCGTAAAGGGCAAAGCGACAACATGCTCCAGAGGGTTGCCACGAGGGTTCTGTGAGATGACGCATATGAAGCACTGGGTCCAGGGTCCCACCCCCTGAAAGTCAGGACTGCTCACGATTCCTGAAGCACATGCTCCACACATGCCATCTCATCCATCCGCCGAACCCCTCCAACTCTCTGTATCCCAGAAGCAACGAATTCTGCTCAGTTCCTCGGGGGATCCTGTTCTCTCTTTCCTCCAGACCTTTGCAATGCTGTTCCCTCGGCCAGGAACACTCTTTCAGCCCCCCCAAGTTCCCTTTCCATAGACGTATTCACTGCCTGGCTAACCTAACCTTGAGGTTTCTGTAGTTACTCCTTCCGGGATGCCTTCCCTGACACCCTCCTTCCCAAGTTGAGGACCCCTGCCCTGCTCCTATGGCAGTGTTTCTCAACACTGGACTTTTGACATTTGGGGCCATGCGATTCTTAGTTGCGGCAGTTGCCTGTGTATTACGGAATGCTGAGCAGCACCCCTGGCCTCCATACATAAACCCCAGTAGCACCACCATCCCCCCAACTCCTCACAGCAAAGCTGTACAACCAAAGGCATCTGCAGACATGACCGAATGTACACTGTGGAGGCAGGGCTGTCCCCAGTTGAGAACCACTGTGTCAGCGCCTTGTTCCTCCATCACGAACACACAGCCTGCAGGTTGCTAAGAAACCGTCCTGAGAGACTAAGCTCCATGAGGGTAGGATCTGGAACTGCCTTTCCTACTGATAAAATCCTCAGCATACAACTCACTTGCAGGCAGAGAAAGTTCTCAAGAAATACTTTTTGAATGGACAGACGGACAGATGAAGGATGGGTGGATGAAGTGATTTGCCCAAAGCTGCACTCAAGCAGACAGCCCAGCTGGACTTTGAACCCACTCTCTGCTGGTAGGACCCACAGTCCTTCGACCTCACCAGAAGTTGTTTCCCTGTAACCCTAAGAGATGGCCTAAACCAGAACAATCTAGCTGAACCTTTCCTGATTACCTGACCCACAGAATCCATGAGAAAGAGCAAACTTATTATTTCAAGCCACTAATTTGGGGGTGATTTGGCCCATTTTCAACTCCACAGCTTTCTCATTCTGTCCCTTCTGCCCGGTATACTCTCCTTTTCTTTTTTTCCCTTTCACTACTTCTTTACCAGATTCAACCATCTTTCTCGGAGGCCCAGCTTGGGTTACTCCTCTTCCATGCAGACATCCCCGAATGCTTCAGTTCTTGGCCTCACTCCCTACATTACTCCCCGTGGCACTTACCATCCCTTCTATTCATCTGCACTTAGCAGATGGATGGCTTTTATAATCACTGTCTTTCTATGTTCATTTTCCTGCCCATCTTCAGGGACCAAATCTTTTCTGGCCATCCCCTGAGACCAATAGCAAATGAGTTCCATTACCCAGTGCTGCCCGGGAGTGAGATGCTCCCTCCTCCTCCCCCACTCCTGCATAACAGTGCCTGTGTGTCCACAGCTCGACTCATGCTTGAAGGTCATGGAGAAATCAAGAGAAGCACAGAAAATCCTGCAGGTGACTAGAGGGGACAATCAGCAGGTCCTCTAGAGAAAGAGGAAAGTAATGAGGGTCACTTGTCCCAGACAAGAAGACTACAAAATAATCCATACAGGTTTCAGCTAGCAGTGAACTGGGCCAAGGGGGACCAGCCCTTAGAGACATATGATGCTGTAGCTCTCAGCTACCTAAATAACATGGGGCATTTGTTAAATTACAGTTTTCTGGGCCTCTTCCCAGACCTGTGATGGAGCCTATAATTCTGCATTTTAAATAAACATCCCAGTTGATTCTTACAAGTCTGGCCAATATTGCTCCTTGTTGAGAAGACAACATGTACAAACTAGAGTGAGAGGTGGCAAGCTTTCATTCATTTATCAAGCATTTAATGAGCACCTACTCTGTATCAGGCCCCATGTTAGGGGCAAGGGAATGAGCAACAAACAAAACAGATAGTTTCTCCCTTCAGGGAGCCTATAGTTTAGTGGACAAGACTTTAGTGATTTAGTGACATAGGTCACTAATTAATAATAGCTAAGAAGAAGTCAAGGTTACTATAAGCACGCAAGCAGGAAACCCAAACAAGACAGATATTTCTCATCCATAGAGAAGCTGGATTCTATTTTTTTCAGCACATGATGTAAATCCTACCAATCAAATGTTCTCACTTAGGAGTTGTTTTGTATCTGGAGTGAGGGAACAAAGGAGCAGAGAGAGTGTTTCTTCTTGAAGGGGCTGGAGGTAAGCATGGATTATCAGTCTAGTGAGCAGAGCTTCCCACAGTGGTTGCATTCTGTAATTGCTATCTATTGCTCCATAACAAATTACCCCAAACTGAGCAGCTTGAAAGAACACACATCAGTTCAGTTCAGTTCAGTCGCTCAGTTGTGTCTGACTATTTGCGACCCCATGAATCACAACACGCCAGGCCTTCCTGTCCATCACCAACTCCTGGAGTTCACTCAGGCTCATGTCCATCGAATCAGTGATGCCATCCAGCCATCTCATCCTCTGTCGTCCCCTTCTCCTCCTGCCCCCAAATCCCTCCCAGCATCAGAGTCTTTTCCAATGAGTCAACTCTTCGCATGGGGTGGCCAAAGTACTGGAGTTTCGGCTTTGGCATCATTCCTTCCAAAGAAATCCCAGGGCTGATCTCACACATAACAAGGCTTAAAGGACAGCCTCAAAGATATCAAACTGCTTCTGCTAACTTAACTGCATCTCAGAACAAAGATCAAAAATATTTAAAGAAAATTTAATAAATCCATCATCCAACATTAAATCCAGAATAACTTAAGAAAAGTACTAAGCATGCAAAGAAGCATAGAAAAGTGTGAGCCATAATGAGGAGAAAACTCATTCAATTGAAACAGATCCAGAAATAATGTAGGTGATAGAGGTAGTAGATTAACATTAAAACAGCTGTTTAAAAATAGTCTATATATACAAGAAGATAAATAAAAGCATAGGCATGTAAAGGAGAGATATGGAAGATATAAAAACTCCCAATCAAACATCTAGAGATTAAAAGTAGAATGTCTGGAATACAGACAGGATTAACAGAAAGTTTGTTCCAGCAGAAGAAAAGATTAGTGAACTTTATGAATAGTGGTGGAAACTATCCAAAATGAAATACAGGAAAAGGAAGAGGAGGAAGAGGAGAAGGGAAAGGGGCTGAATACAGCATTGTGGGCTATAAAGCGAGGGGCCTAATATTCATAGCACTGGTGTCCCCAAAGGAGAGAAAAAAGAAGCTGATGGAAGCACCGAAAAAAATATCCTAAGAAATAATGGCCAAACATTTTTAAATGTCGATGAAAATTATTAATCCACAGAATCAAGCAGCTCAACCCACTTAAAGCACAGGGAAGATAAAAATACAGTATAAACAAACTGCGTAAAACTAATGATAAAAAAAAAACTTTAAAAGCAGTGAGAGAGAAAGCACAAGCTGTAGTGAGACAAGGGAAAGACAAGAACAACAACAGACTTTTCACTGGAAACACTGAAAGCTAGAAGAAAATGGAACAACATGACCAAAAAGCAGAAAGAAGAAAACGTCAACCTGTTAATTCTATCCACAGTGGAAATGTCTTACGAAAATGAAGACAAATAAACAATAAGGGATGGTAAAGATGCAGAAAACTGGAACCGTGGGACATTGCCAGTGAGACTGAAATGGTACAGGTACTGTGGAAAGTAGTCTCATTTAAAGGGTAAATACAGAGTTACTACATGTGTTCATGTTAAGTCACTTCAGTCGTGTCTGACTCCTGGCAACCCCATGGACTGTAGCCCACCAGGATCCTCTGTCCACAGGATTTCCCAGGCAGGAATATTGGAGTGGGTTGCCATGTTATTCTCCAGGGGATCTTCCCAACCCAGAGACTGAACCTGTGTCTCTTAAGTCTCCTGCGTTGGCATGAGGGTTCTGTACCACTAGCCACCTGGGAAGCCTATGACCCAGCAATCCCACTCCTAGGTATACACTCAGGAGAAATGCAAACAAATTTCCATATAAAAACGTGTACATGAGTGTACATATGTAACAGAATTATTTGTAGTAGGCAAGCGTGAAAACAACCCAAATCTTCATCAGCTGATGAATAGATAAAATATGGAATGCCCCTATGATGAAATATTTTGCCATAAAAAGAATGAAGTACTGATACATGCCATAACACGGACAGACGACAAAAACACACTAACTGAAAGAAGTCAGACACAAAATGCCACATACTGTGTTTCCAATTACATGAAATGTCCAGAGTAGGCAAATCCATAGAGACAGAAAGTAGAACAGTAGTTGACCAAGGTTGTGGAGAGGTGGAGAATTAAAGGTGGGTGCAAATGGCTATGGGCTTTCTTTTGTGGGTGACAAAAATGTTCTAAAATTAGATAGTGGAAATTGTTGAATTATACATCAAACTGCACATTTTAAAAGGGCATATTTTATATGTAAATTATGCTTCAATGCAACTTAAAAAAAAAAAAAGACTCTTTTCAGACACACAAAAGCTGAAAGACCTCATCACAAGCACTGAAATGTTAAACAAACTCCTTTAGGAGGAAGGAGACTTACAATCAGATGTAAAATATGGACCAATACAATGGAATGAAGAGCACTAGAAATGAGACGCAAAAGGGTTAATAAGAAACATGCTTTAAAAACTCTCTTTAAAAGACAACTGACCATTTGAACCTAAGATAGTAATTTATTGTGGTTTCATAAAATAAGGAGAATAAGATGCACGACAGTAATAGCTCAAAAAGCTGATGGAGAATGAAATGTCCTATTGTAGGTTCTTCCATGACACGTGGGCATACTTGAATATAGAGACTGTAATAAGCTGAAGACGCAGTACAGCACAGTGCTAAAGAATCTGCCTGCCAATGCGGGAGACACAGTTTCAATCCTTGGGTCAGGAAGATTCCCTGGAGAAAGAAATGGCAACCCACTCCAGTATTCTTGCCTGGAAAATTCCACGGACAGAGGAGCCTGGAGGGCTGCGGTCCATGGGGTCAGAAAAGCGGTGGACACGACTGCTTGCGACTGAGCACGCACACATGCAAACCTGAAATCAACTGCTTAACAATTGGGCATGAAATAAGCCAACAAGGAACAGAAAATAGAACCATAAAAGTAGTTGATTGGCCAAAAGAAAGGAAAAGCAGAAAAAGAGGTGAGGGTAAGATAAAGACTAGGTAGGACGGATTGAAAGCAGACAGCAAGAAGGTCGATATAAACCCAATCATACCAATAGTCACATTAAATTTAAATAGCATCCACACAGGAGATAGATATTGTCAGACTGGATAAAAAAGTAAGACTTAGCCATATGTTGTCTACAGCAACACACTTGGAATATAAAGATACAAATCAGTTTAAAAGGAAAGTACAGGAAAGGATCTACCCAGCAAACACTAATCTAAGGAGAACGGAGGTAGCTATATTAATATCCTGCAGGGAAGCAGGATTCCTTGGGGTAAGCTGGTTTAAAAGTGGCTTCCTAGGTTCTACCTGGGGACCAGACCACCCCCATAGGGCTAGGAGGTAGTGAGCCTTGAATGTCTGGCTAAGGAGCTGGCACGGAGCAGGCAACAGTGTCCCTGCTGGGTTTGGAATGCATGCGGGCAGTGTCTCTGGAGACAGAGCCAGTTAGACAAGCATGATGGAGGCCTGGATCACTGCAGAGACAGCTAAGGTGCATGATGTGCTTAGAGACCACAAGGGGGTGCTGAAGGGCAGAAGGCGGAGGCCAGGAAAAGGAGACAATCTGAGGCAGGGAAAATGGGAAAGTGACGAGGAGTTAGCAAGTAAGGAGATTGAGACTGGAGAAAGGATGCTGATCCATTCAGCGTTTACTGTGCATCTGTGGGGGCTTCCCAGGTGTCACTAGTAAAGAACCCTCCTGCCAATGCAGGAGACTTAAGAGACGCAGCTTCAATCCCGGGGTTGGGAAGATCCTCTGGAGAAGGGCATGGCAACCTACTCCAGGGGGTATTCTTGCCTGGAGAATCCCATGGACAGAGGAGGCTGGCCAGCTACAGTCCACGGGTTCGCAAACAGTTGGACAAGACTAAAGCAAGCAACTTAGCGTGCACACACATGCATGCGTCTATCATGTGACAAGCCCTGAGTTATTGGCACTGGAGAGAGTTCAGAGACAGGGAAAGCTCAGAGCCCAACTTCCAGAAGCAAAATATGTCCATGTGACCAGCATCTGTATTATCTCGCTCTGCATCAAGAATCTTGAAGAATGCTCCATCATGCAACATGTCCCAAACTCATTCAACCATCTGAAGAGCAGAAGCATAGGAGTCGTCGTCAGTCACTGAGAACTTGTTGTGTCCCAGGAGATTTCTCTGTAGCCGGGCTTTCAGGGCATCTCTAAGATGTCAGGGCTCCCCCTCACAAAGCCCCAGTGGCACAGGTCTCATTCCTATAGACGTCCTTCTTCCCCCACGACAAGGTGTTGGAAGACAGGGGATAAATGTCAAGTCCTGTTGGGAGGAAAGAGATGTCAGCTCAGACAGACAAAGCATCCCACTGGTGAGCCCAATTGAGTTAGGGTCTCTAACTCAGCTCTGTACACTCTGCAGTGGGTCCAGGAGTCCCCTTCCCAATTTCCCAGCCACTGGTCACCTGCTGGTGCTGGTGGTGTTACATCATCAGCAGCAAAGTGAGCTCCGGGAGACAGCCACCTGTGTTTAGGAGAGGGCTCCCTCATTTCTTCCCCTTTGAAGCAATAGGACAAATGTGCCCATTTTACAGATGAGGAAAGACTCCTGGGGGTTTGAATGAGTTGCCCATGGAAACAGTAAGTGGTGGGATCTGAACCCAGGTCAGTCTGACTGCAGAGTCCAGTTTCTCCCCTCCTGCACTGTGAGGCTTCTGAGGGTTGGCGTGTTAGAGCAACAGGGTTTGAAAGTGCCCCTCTGCAGGACGACAAATCCACATTTGTCATAAGTAGAGAAAACAGGGGCAGGAATATAAGATCAGCCTGCAACACCCTGTGCGAGAAAGTAAAGTGTCAGTCACTCAGTCGTGTCCGACTCTTTGTGACCACATGGACTGCAGCCCGCCAGGCTCCTCTGTCCATGGGATTCTCCAGGCGAGAGTACTGGAGTGGGCTGCCGTTCCCTTGAGTTGCCATTCCCTTCTCCAGGGAATCTTCCCAACCCAGGAATCAAACCTGGGTCTCCTGAATTACAGGCTGATTCTTTACCATCTGAGCCACCAGGGAAACCAGAAAATAAGGAAGTATATAAAGAATATGGGTGCACGTCTAAAGCACACAGGAGGCAGTGTTAAGGAGCTCCCACTGGCCAGACCTGGGACCATTTGAGCATCAAAATAAACAATCAGAGTGACAGATCATAACCTATTAAACACAGTGGGAATCCAGGCGTCCACACTGAGTCCACACATCAATGACTGAGTTACTGGGAGAGGAGAAAGCTTTTCCTTATAGTCGGATTGCTGATCGATCCATTAGAAGGGATGGCAGAATCAGAAAATCACCATTTGGCAACTGTCATAGTACTAATGCTTGATTCAGGGTAACATCAAGTATTGATTCTGATGTGGGGGCTTGAGGTGAGGCAGATACAAACTGTTTTGTCGCTCCCAAAATATCTAAGGTTGATAGGGTATCACATTAGCAACTTACTTTCAAATGGTTTGGTCCGGGGGTGGGGTGGGGGGTGGGGACAGGGTGGAGATCTTTGTACTACTGCTGCAACTTTCTATACAATGTGAAATGATTCCAAAAAAGAAATGGAGCTACTTTGGGGGAACCTTGCTGAGCTGTCAGAAAAGGAAGGTGTCTGCCATGGAAGGAGGAAGGGGACTAATGCATGCGTGCATGCATGCTAAGTTGCTTCTGTCGTGTCCAACTCTTTGAAACCTCATGGACTGTAGCCTGCCAGGCTCCTCTGTCCATGGGATTCTCCAGGCAAGAATGCTGGAGTGGGTTGCCATGCCCTTCTCCAGGGGGTCATCTCAGCCCAGGGATCAAACCTGCTTCTCTTATGTCTCCTGTGTTAGCAGGTGGGTTCTTTATGGTTAGTACCACCTGGGAAGCCAAGGGGCCTATCTAACTGCTGCTGCTAAGTCGCTTCAGTCGTGTCCGACTCTGTGCGACCCCAGAGATGGCAGCCCACCAGGGTCCCCCGTCCCTGGGATTCTCCAGGCAAGAACACTGGAGTGGGTTGCCATTTCCTTCTCCAATGCATGAAAGTAAAAAGTGAAAGTGAAGTCGCTCAGTCGTGTCTGACCCTCAGCAACCCCTTGGACTGCAGCCTACTAGGCTCCTCCGTCCATTGGATTTTCCAGGCAAGAGTACTGGAGTGGGGTGCCATTGCCTTCTAAGGAGACCCATAAAAAGGCTTTCCCTTCCCCTCCCCAGCAGGCAGAAACTAGGGGGCTTCCTAGGTCCCTCCCACCTCAGGAAGCACCAGCAGCTGCCAAGGGTGGGTCAGGAAACCAGCAAACTGCAGATATCTCAGGCAAAGTCCTGGGGTTCACTCCGGAGACCTCGGCTTGAGGCCAGCCTTCTTCACTTGCACACCTATAGCAATGCAGAGCTCACCACCTGCATGGTAAGCTGACTATCATCATCAGCAAGTTCTTCCTCCTATAATTGACAATCTGCGCCCTAGAAGGACTGGGTCCCTTCTGACTTAAGCATCAGGTCAGTTTCACTGCGAAGTGTTCCGAGTCCTTCAGGCTCTTAATGTGGGGGCTGCAGTGATGGCGCCCCCTTGTGTCCAAGAAAGGATGTGCAGTTGCCTCAAGCCAAGATCCTTCCAGGCGAAAGGCATGATACCTCCCTATTTCATGGGAAATAGATGGGGAAACAGTGGAAACAGTGTCAGACTTTATTTTTCTGGGCTCCAAAATCACTACAGATGGTGATTGCAGCCATGAAATTAAGACACTTACTCCTTGGAAGGAAGGTTATGACCAACCTAGATAGCATATTCAAAAGCAGAGACATTACTTTGCCAACAAAGGTCCGTTTAGTCAAGGCTATGGTTTTTCCTGTGGTCATGTATGGATGTGAGAGTTGGACTGTGAAGAAGGCTGAGCGCTGAAGAATTGATGCTTTTGAAGTGTGGTGTTGGAGAAGACTCTTGAGAGTCCCTTGGACTGCAAGGAGATCCAACCAGTCCATTCTGAAGGAGATCAGCCCTGGGATTTCTTTGGAAGGAATGATGCTAAAGCTGAAACTCCAGTACTTTGGCCACCTCATGCGAAGAGTTGACTCACTGGAAAAGACTCTGATGCTGGGAGGGATTTGGGGCAGGAGGAGAAGGGGACGACAGAGGATGAGATGGCTGGATGGCATCACTGACTCGATGGACGTGAGTCTCAGTGAACTCTGGGAGTTGGTGATGGACAGGGAGGCCTGGCATGCTGCGATTCATGGGGTCGCAAAGAGTCGGACATGACTGAGTGACTGATCTGATCTGATCTGATCTGATTGTCCCCATCCCAAACTTACTCCCCCTTGGACTAGCCAGGCCACTTATTCCCATTCATTTAGGCATTAATTCTTTATTTTTGTTCATTTATTCATCCATTCAAGCAATCACTGCTCTCTAGGGAGCTGGCTGTACCTCACCTAGGAAGTACATACTTGGGTCATTCCTAGGCCTTACTATCAAAGAGTTCTCAGTATGATAGAGGGACAGAGTACTACACCACAGCAGAGTCTGTGTCTCACGACTGGTAAGTGCAAGGGGCTTTGGGAGCGCCCAAAACAATCTGGGAAGTCTTCCAGGAGGAGGTGACCACAATTCAGCTCCTTTCTGTCCCCTGCTGCCACCTGCTGGGGGCTCTCCAAAGCTCCCTGCCCTCTCCTCCCAGGCTTCTGGATCTGTCTAGGCCTGGGTGAAGCTAATGGAAGCAGAAGAGATTAAGAAGAGGTAGCAATAATACACAGAAGAACTATACAAAAAGATCTTCATGATCCAGAGAGCCACGATGGTGTAATCACTCACCTGGAGCCAGACATCCTGGAGTGCAATGTCAAGTGGGCCTTAGTGTTCATCACTGTGAACAAAGCTAGTGGAGGTGACAGAATTCCAGTTGAGCTACTGCAAATCCTAAAAAATGATGGTGTCAAAGTGCTGCACTCAGTATGCAGCAAATCTGGAAAACTCAGCGGTGGCCAAGGGACTGGAAAAGGTCAGTTTTCATTCCAATCCCAAAGAAAGGCAATGCCAAAGAATGCTCAAACTACCACACAATTGCACTCATCTCATACGCTAGCAAAGTAATGCTTAAAATTTTCCAGGTTGGATCATTGAGAAAGCAAGAGAGTTCCAGAAAAACATCTATTTCTGCTTTATTGACTATGCCAAAGCCTTTGACTTTGTGGATCACAACATACTGTGGAAAATCCTTAAAGTGATGGGAATACCAGACCACCTGACCTGCCTCCTGAGAAATCTGTATGCAGGTCAAGAAGCAACAGTTAGAACTGGACATGGAATAACGTACTGGTTCCAAACTGGGAAAGGAGTATGTCAAGGCTGTATATTGTCACCCTGTTTATTTAACTTATATGCAGAGTACATCATGTGAAATGCCAGGCTGGAAGAAGCACAAGCTGGAATCAAGACTGCCAGGAGAAACAGCAATAACCTCAGATATGCAGATGACCCCACCCTTATGGCAGAAAGTGAAGAGGAACTAAAGAGCCTCTTGATGAAAGTGAAAGAGGAGAGTGAAAAAGCTGGCTTAAAACTCAACATTCAAAAAACGAAGATCATGGCATCTGGTCCCAGCACTTCATGGCAAACAGATGGGGAAACAATGGAAAGAAGCAGACTATTTTCTTGGGCTCCAAAATCACTGCGGATGGTGACTGTAGCCATGAAATCAAAAGATGCTTGCTCCTTGGAAGAAAAGCTATGAACAATCAAGACAGCATATTAAAAAGCAGAGACATTACTTTGCCAACAAAGGTCCATCTAATTAAAGCTATGGTTTTTCCAGTGGTCATGTATGGATGTGAGAGTTGAACCATAAAGAAGGCTGAGAACTGAAGAACTGATGCTTTTGAACCGTGGTGTTGGAGAAGACTCTTGAGAGTCCCTTGGACAGCAAGGAGATCAAACCAGTCCATCCTAAAGGAAATCAGTCCTGAATATTCATTGGAAGGACTGATGCTGAAACTGAAGCTCCACTACTTTGGCACCTGATGTGAAGAACTGACTCATTGGAAAAGACCCTGATGCTGGGAAAGACTGAAGGCAGGAGGAGAAGGGGATGACAGAGGATGAGATGGTTGGATGGCATCGTCAACTCAATGGACATGAGTTTGAGCAAGCTCCAGGAGTTGTTGATGGACAGGGAAGCCTGGTGTGCTGCAGTCCATGGGGTCGCAAAGAGTTGGATATGACTGAGCGACTGAACTGAACTGAATTGAGGCCTGGCTGACAGAAGCCTGCTCTTCCAGGGTCCTATACTCAGAGGTATCACAGTTCAGTGAGTCGCTTCAGGCAGCCCAGGGACATAATTTCCCCTGCTGGCTATAGTACTGATGACAATGATATTGATATTAATAATAGCAGCCGACATCATTGGAAAAGACCTGATGCAGGGAAAGACTGAAGGCAGGAGGAGAAGGGAACAACAGAGGATGAGATGATTGGATGGCATCACGGACTCAATGGACATGAGTTTGAGCAAACCCTGGCAGATAGTGAAGGACAGGGAAGCCTGGCGTGCCATCCATGGGGTCGCAAAGAGGCAGACACGACTTGGTGACCGAACAACAACAATCATTTAGTGAGTCTTGGTTTGTTTCAGGTGCCATGCTCAGAACTGTATGATACTATGTCAGGTAATCCTCACAACTACCACCAAGACTGCGCCCATTTTACAGATGAGGAAACTAAGGCCCAGTGAAGTTAAGGGGGGAATCTCACCAATCACCTTCCAGGCACTGGGTCTGCAGCTGCACGTGGTCTGCACCCATTTTCTCCCTGCTGCTCCGTCCCCTGAAGGTCTCCACTCATCTCAAAGTTCAGCTCTGATCCCATCACAGCGCATGCTCTGGGGGCCAACCCTGCAGTATTTGATAAGCTCGAATAGTACTGGACGTCTCCTCCCATCACAGAGGAGACTGGGCGGAACCACAAACTGGTGAGAGCAGGGCTGGGACGTGCACTGGAGCCGAGGACATTGCGCTTTCCCGTGCCCCCAAGTCTGTTCTCCTTATGCAGGCTCAATCCACATTTGCTATTTCGGGGAAACTGCCTCCTGTTGTAACACCTCATATTGGTCTAAAGCCCTCAGAACTTTTATTTCTATTAAGAGTGCCCAAGCTGACTTTGATGTTTGGCTGGACTCCTACGATGCCAGGAGGTGCAGAGCTTGCATCTCAGGGCAGCGGTGGGCATTTCCCAGGGCTGGCCCGTCCCAGACTTGGTTATGTTCATTATATCGGTAGTTCCTCGCCACAGCCCTTCCATGGAGGATCATGGTGTCCCGGACACCCTCGGATCTATATTCCAGGCTGCTACCGTTCCTCCTGCTCATCTAACACATGCTCAACCCTGTGCATGGCCCTGCCCTCTGCTTGGCCCCCAGAACCGTGTCCTGACCGGCTCCTGCCTGTCCTTCAGGTCTCAGCTCATCATCCCCGGCTCCAACTACCCTGCCTGTCCCACATCCCCTTCTGCCTCACCTCCCCGTTCAGCCTGCTCCGTGGCTCCAACCACGCACTGAGATCCTCTTGTGTTCCCTGCCTGCTCGCTCACTGCCTTTATCTCCTGCAGGTACACGAACCCCATGAGGGCAAGGCCTCTGCTATCCACACAGCCAGGGTCTGGAGCTGGGCTGCCACATTGTAGGTGCTCAGGAAGTATTTGCTGGGTGAATCAACTTGCTTGCAATCCCTGTGCACCTGACTTCTGACGACTCTTTCACAAGGACCCCTCTCCCCAAACACACACACCTCTCTTGGCTGCCGCTCTAACCACAGCCCTGACCACCTGTGACATTTGCAGTAGCTACTCAGGTGTTCAGTCCAGTCTACAGAGTTGTCTTTCTGATCACACTTATGCCCACACACCTCCTCTCTTCAAAAACATTATTATCATCATTATCATTAGGACTCTTCTCTGACGAAGACTGAATCTGCCATCATCGTTGGATTAAAAATCCCCCCAGTGCCTCAAACTTTTTGTGATTTCGTTTCACAGACAGGGGCCCAGAAGTTCAGAGAGGTTAGCAACTTGACCAAGGTCACGCAGCGACTAAGTGGCAGCATGGGGATTTGAGCCCTGGCCAGCGTGCTTCCCAAGGCCCCACTCTCTGCCGCTGTATTCTTCTAGAGCTCAGCCCTTGCCACCGTCAAACCAGGGCATGCATCAGGATCCCTGATGCCTGGACCTCAGCCCCTGAGTGTGTGACTCAGTAGGCCTAGGGCAGTGCACTTGCTAACAGGTGCCCAGGAGAGGCTACTCCTGAGGGCTCACACTACAAGAACTACCAACTTAGAAACACCGTGTCTGTGATTTCAGCAGGTTCTTGGACCTCCCATAATCCCTCCATGCACTTCGGGCAGCGGGAGGGTCTGAGGGCCACTCCTGAGTCTCAGTACTGCTCGTTTGGCAAATCAGACTCTTCCTTAATAAAAGTGAGTTATCTGACCTTGAAACACACCATAGCTGACACTCCATGGAAAGGCCTCTGCTTATCTTAGCAATGCGATGATAAATATAGGGCCCGGAGCTTCGTGTCAGTATTTTAATAATCGTTGAGCAGAGCCTTGGGAGCCAATTACAGAACTAGGACAGGTTTTTTTTTTTCTTCTTCTTCTAAAACTCCTTGGTTTCCAACTACTAAAACTTGTGGACATCTAAGACTGATGGGTCCAGAAGGGTTTTGACTTAGTGTCCCCCAAGTATGAGTGCTGCACAGAATTTGAAATCTCGTTCCAGTAGAGCGGATGCACTAATGCGCCCCTCTGCCAGGCCTCCTCCTCCTCTTCTTCCTCCTTCTCCACCTCCCTCACCTCTTCTTCTCCTCTTTCACCAGCTTCCTCTCTGAAGCTGAGTCAGCCCAGGATCTGAACAGGTGGGTGCAGCCCTGCCTGTCACCAGCCTGCCTCCTCCTCCTCCCACGTGGCCAGAAGCTGAGAACCAGCGCTGTCTGGAGGTGGGAGAGGGCTGGGGGGCCGGGACCCTGGGGAGCTTGCCTGGCTTACCTCTCCTCACCTGCAGACAACTGCATCCTCCCAGGCCATTGTGGTGGTGAGGGTGGAGCTGTTGCTGACTCAGTACAGACCAATAACCGGCACTGGTTCTCAACGCTCCCACCCTCCACTACCCCAGGAATAAAACAAGCCCCCCACTTGGTCCAGCCCCCACCACTCTCGCTGACTGCACCTCCCCTGTGCTCCCTCTCAAACTGTGCTCAGACACGCTGGCCTCCTTGCTGCCCTCCAAGTGCACCAGGCAAGACCTGTCTCAGGACCTTTGCACAGCCTTTCCCTCCTCCCCAGAGACCTGCACGGCTGGTTCCTCACATGACTCAGGTCTCTGCTCAAAGGCTACCTTCCACATACCCCCGTGAAGAACTCCCCCCAGCCCTCTCCCCACACCCTGCTCTCTCTTCCTGGAGCTCTAGTCACCACCCTCCCTGCAGGACTTGCTCTGTGTCCATTATTGTAATCTCTCTCACCAGAGTGTAGGGAACGCAGAGGCACAACAACCAGGCTTGGGCTCAGCTCAGCACTGTATTCCCAGGCCTGGACTCACAGGGGACGCTCAGTAATCGTGAATGAGCGAACGCCACCACCGATGGAGGACAGCGTGAGTGCTAGCTGGACGATTTTATGTCTATCCTCTCACCCGTGCTGCAACGTAGGAGTCACTGCCCTTTTTTTCATGTGATGATGGCTCAGCTAAGCAACGGGACTGAGTTACCCAGAGTCACACAGCAGTAAGGGGACCTGGGCTCGGAACCCAAGTCTGTGTGCCTGCAGGCCCAGGGATGGGGAGTCGGCTGGACCCAAGTGAGGGTGCCTCCCAGGATGGGACCAGGCCTGTAGTGATGGAGGGCAGGGGGGAGGTCAGAACATGGAGTCAGGCAGCATGGGGTGGCTGTGGCCCTGGGTCTGGGGGGTGCCCATAGAGAGAGACTGAGGGCTGAGGCAGGACCCCAGATGGACTTCACTATAGGACTTGGAGCAAAAGCTTAGTTCTCCAGAGTGGGGAGGGGGCTTGTAGAGACTATCTCGGGGCTAGGGTTGGCCAGGGTGGGCTGGCCCCAAACCTTTCCAAGCCCCACACACATGATTTATGGAGCTGGGCTTCTGACATGACCCTGTCCTGCCAGGATGGGATTGGGCAGGACCAGTGTAAGAGATGGGGTGTCAAGAGATGGGGTGTCAGCAGAGGCCGGAGCTGGGATCATACACCCTGCCAGAGGACTGTCAGCTCCCAGAGAGGCCATGGGGTCTCAATGGAGATGACAGGGATTGGCACCGAGTGGAAACAGTGCCCAGTGGCAGGATGACAGACAGGCACATCTCCCTGGGAGATGGAGAGGTAAGACCAAAATGAACCAGCTCAGAATGACCTGACCGGGAAGGAGTGGGGACCCGTCCCAGATTCAAGCCTCGGGGACTGTGGGCAGATTAGCAGGAACTGCAACAGCAGCCTGGCCGGGTGGAAGGCAGCCACCCTCTCCCGTGCCTGCTCCTGCATATATACGCTTTCCTCAGCTTCCTCATCCCTGAGACAGGACAGCGACCCCAGCCTTGAGGGGGGTGGTGTATGTGTCCTAGGACATATGAAAGGTGTCATCACGGTTCCTCACCCACAGTTGTAGCTCAAACCATGGTTATCCTACAGCTTCCTTTGGTCCCCCCGGGAGGAGAACATCCGCTTCACTCCCAGAAGCCCCTGGCTCCCTTCGGAGAACTCATGTTCCAAAGCACCTGCAGGAGCGGGGCTCGGGTGTCAACTCCAGGTCTGTGCTTGAGGCCCGAAGTGAAGCAGGTGCGATTCTGCCTCAGGAGTCCCACGACTGGTGGAAGGGGTCTGCAAGCAAATTAATGATGACGTCGAATTCCAGTCCCTTTGAACATATTCAGGACATGCAGACCCCACCGTGCGGCTATGGATTCAGTCCTCGACCACTTCAGTCCCTGGGAGCCAAGGCCAGTGAACAAGGGGCATGACCCAGTTCAGAAACTCTGAAAACTGTGGGCATGGGCCCTGGAGTCAGACCTGGGTTCTTCCTCTGGCTGGAAAAGTGCCCCAACTTCTCTGAGCCTTAGTCTCTTCTGCTGTGACATGGGTGCCCCCCTGGACTGTGCAGCTGGCGGCAAGGAGATGAGATTAAAGCTCCGAATGCTGAGTGAGCCCATGCCTGTCGGGTGGTGAGGGCTCTTACAGGTCCCAGCCTTTCTTAGGAAGTGAGAAGCCTGAGCCCCCGGGTGGGCACAGAGGCGGGGGAGGGCAGGGCAGTGGATGAGTGTGGGAAGCGGAAGGGCAGTGCCACGCCAGCAGAGCCTCCTCACCGTGGGGACACCGTGGGGGCACTGGTGGCCTTAAAAGCAGGACAAGCCTGCCACCCAGTGCCGCTAGGTGCCACCACAGCGGCAGTGCCAAGCAGCCACCTCGCCTGGCTCCAGCTCCATGCTCTCTAGCTCAGGCCTGGGTCTGGGAACTACAGTGGCCTTTAGGGAGCTGATGACCCAAGGCTGCCACTGCCCATTCTCACCTGAGAAATCACTCTCACGTCTGATTCTCCAAACAACTCACAAGTCCCCAGGGAGGCTTAAGACTCCATGCAGGAAGCCCAGCAGGTGCCAAGAAGGTCCTGCGTGGCTGGAGTGACTCCCCACAGGAAATGACTAAGGATCCAGAGCGGCTGCTTCCTAAGGCGGCTCAGTGGTAAAATAACCCACCTGCCAGTGTTGGAGACTCAAGAGTTATGGGTTCGATCCCTGGGTTGGGAAGATCCTCTGGAGAAGGGAATGGCAACCTACTCCAGTATTCTTGCCTGGGAAATTCCATGGACAGAGGACCCTGGTGGGCTACAGCCCATACGGTCACAAAAAAAGCTGGACACAAATTAGCAGCTAAACCATCCACATTATTTAAATTTTAATTTTTCCTTCTTTTTTTTTTTTTTTTGGCTGCACCATGCGGCTTGTGGGACCTTACTTCCCTGACAAGGGATCAAACCCACACCTCCTACACTTGAAGTGTGGAGTCTTAAGCACTGGTTCTCCAGGGAAATCCTACTCTTATTTTATGATTAATATTGCCCAGAACTGTTATAGGACTTTGAGACACATTATCTCATTAATGCTCACTCCCTGACCTGAGAGCTAGGAGCCATCACTTACCCCACTTTACAGATGAGGAAACTGAGGCACAGAGAGGTGAAGTCATTGGTCCAGTGTCATGGAGCCAGGAAGAGTCAGAGTGGGGATTTGAACCCTGATCCTGGCCTGTTATTGCAGCTTCTAAGCTGCAATAACACAGAGGCTTCTGGGTCTTACAAGCTTCTTCAGATCACCAATACAAATCCTGGAGGAAAAGACAGTTTCTTGAAAAAAAAATTTTTTTTTAAGGTCTGGTAAGAAACAGTTCCATACATCGCTTCTTTAGTCATCCTTTATAAATAGTGGGTTGCTGAGGGTTGGACAAGACTGAGCGACTTCACTTTCACTTTTCACTTTCATGCATTGGAGAAGCAAATGGCAACCCACTCCAGTGTTCTTGCCTGGAGAGTCCCAGGGACGGGGGAGCCTGGTGGGCTGCCGTCTATGGGGTCGCACAGAGTCGGACACGACTGAAGTGACTTAGCAGCAGCAGCAGCATATTATAATTTTAAAGGAGACAGAGGTGGGGAAAAAGAGGGAAATCACCCCCACCAACAGGACTAGTCCACAGTGGACTTGTGGAGGGAATGCTGACTTCTGACCCTCTGCCCTGTCTTTGGCCCTTTTCCTCCCTCAGCAGGGTCCTGTCCCCATCCTCAGCCTTCCCTCCTCTTACTTTTTAAACACTTGCTCTTGGGAAAAGTCCTGTTCAATGGATCAAAAAAGAGAGGGGCTTTCCTGGTTGTCCAGGTGTTGGGACACTGAGCTTTCACTTCAGGGGGCACAGGTTCAATCTCTGGTTGGGGAACTAAGATCCCACATGCTGCACACAGACAAAAAATATGGGGAAATAAGAGTGATGGGAAATAGGCTTTAAAGGTAGAATTCCAGGCAGAAGGCGGGAGGCAAGAGAGAGGAAGACAGAATGAGAAGAGGAGGCCGACAAAGAGGAAGGGAGTCTGGGGTTTACTGAGCACAGACGTGGTTCCAGATACATTCTCACATCCCCTTATGTAAGGCCTGCTGCCAGCCTATGGAATGGGCACTGCTCCCATTTAAAAGATGACAGGACTGAGGCTCCCAAGGGTGCAGGGATAGTGTGAGGTCACCCACTAGGAAGTACTAGAACCAAGACTCATACCCAGTCTCCTCGACTTCATGTGTGGAGTCCACTGGGTGTTCTCTGAGCCCTGGAGTGAGCCTCGGGCATGCTGGGAGCTGGGGTGGGGGGCGTGGGCAGGTAAACGAGACCTAGCTCCTGGCCTTCAGCAGCGTGGGCTGAAGCCTCATGTCCAGTGAGGCTCCGGTGCCTGGACTCCTGGTTCAGACTGGGCCAGTCCTGGCTTTTGGACTGTTGGAATATGGAATATTACACACCCAGCAGAAAGATTCTTAAGACAATGCTGTCCACTTGGACACTAAAAATCTAACAAAGGAAGAAGTGGAGCTCATGTTTAAAAAAAAAAAAAAGGAGGTGAGATTCAGTGTTTTAAGTGACTCTGCCTTGATTAGCTGTGTGATCCTGGGCAACATATTTGGGCAACTATCAGTCTTGGCTAAGTGTCTTCATCTGTAAAATGGGTCAGTGCCTTGGCTCAGGCTACTCCAGAAGGCTGGGGAATAACATAACAGATATGTAAGCAATCTGTAAGTTGAAAAGCATTTCACTACACTGATGATATCACACTAATAAAGAATCATTGATTGCTTTCTGAACTTCTCCTGTCAGTGAAGCTGCTTGTAAGAACTTGATCATTGGACTATGAGAATCTGAGAGTGGTCTGGACTTTGGTGACCCTCACAGGGGCTCAGAAACATTGCAGAAGTGTTAAACTCTACACTTGCTCCCCAGCTCCCATCATCAAAAGTGCTGATACTGCTACACTCTCCAGTGCAGTAGGCATCTCCTCCAGTTCTGTAGATGGGAAAACTAAGGTCGACTTGCCTCAGCCTGTAAGCTACAGAGTCCAGACACACCAGATTCCCTGCCTCTTTCTACACCTCCTCCCACTCTTCCCCTCTCCCTGCCCCCATCCTTCACAAGGATGAAGACAAGAGGCAAAGCTGACATGAAAAGGCAGCCCAGTGGCTAAGGACCAAGATCCCAGCGAGCAGAGACCTCATTTATAAAACCAAAGAGAGTCCTGAGGAAAGTTAATTGAAGTGAACGAAATCCTGAAGAATTTAGCACTCAATTTGAGAGGCTATTTTTGGCTGAACCAAGATGAAAAGACAAAAGAAAGTGCACCAAAATTGAAGAGAAACTAATTTGGAAGACATAATAGGGAGCAAACTTCTCAAATTTCCTCAGAGCCCGGGAGACGTGATTATTCAGGAAATAATTAGATGCTATCCTGGGGGTAATAAAAGCTAAAAATGAAGAGGAAAGAAATTGAAAACCGCCAGAAAGGTCATGGACTGCTCTCAATATTTTTTTTTCCTTTACAGATTTGAAGATGCAAGAATTAATTTGCAAAAGAACAACAAAGCAGTACAAACTAATCAGAGAGGAAATTGAGTTGGGAGAATCTAAACACCTCGCCCATCTGTTCGGGATGACTCTGCTGGGAAAGGTACAGCTAGATGTGTCCTGAGTTTAAAAAGGATGGCAGTCCCTCCTGAAGGTGCTGGAGGCACACAGAACCTTGACACTGCCCCAAAGCTGAACTGCCCCCGACCTGAGGGTTCAGCACACTTCTGTAAAGAGCCAGATAGTGAATAACTTCAGTTTTGAGGGCCAGGTAATGCTGCAACTAAATTCTGCTGGTGTAGCACAAAGGCAATAGCAGTCAGAATGTCAATAAGTGGGCGTGGCCATGTTCCATATAAAACTTTATTTATAAAAACAGACAGCAGGCTGGATTTGGCTTTCCGGTGACAATCTATTCCATCCCACCTGAATTAGCACACCTGGTCTTATTTGCAGTCTAATCCTGCTTCTATTTACACAAAAACACTGCCGATTAGAACATGCTTTCTAAAACCCAACTAATAGTAATAATGATGATGATGAAAAAGATAGCTGCTAGCATAGAAGCACAGAGCTTCTGGTATACGCTGGTTGTGGTTCTTGGCACTTCAATAACACCTACTATCTTCACAATGACCTTTATGAGGTAGGTACAATCTTACAGATGGGTACTGATGCCCAGAGAGGTGAAGTAACTTGCCCAAGGTCACATAGTCAGTGAGGGTCAGAGGCAACATTTGAACTCACAGCGAGTCCATGCTCTCAGCCACTATGATTTATTGCCTCTAATAAGTTGGGTCCAGATTCTTCAGGAGCTTCCCACTGCCTACAGAATCAAATCCACATCCATTAGCTCAGCACACAATGGCATCTGTGACTTAGTATTACATCTCACCTCTCTAGCCTCATCTTTCTCCAAGCCTCACCCTTGCCCCATGCATCAGAACTGCGTGAAGAACCCTATGTTCCCATGCCTTTATTCATGCTGTTCCCTCTGCCTGCAACTCTCTTCTCCTGCACTAATATCTGTTCTACCTTCCAAACTCAGCACAAGTGTCACCTCGAAACAGGTGTCTGCTCCAGGTTGATCAAGTCACTTTCTCTCTTTGGGTCCTAGTTCCAATGCCTTCAGCGTAACTGGTGGAAAGTAGGGGAATGACTGATTCCCTAATAGCCATGAACACTTTAGTATAAATTGGACTATCTGATTAGCTTAGTTTCCTAGAAGCATCTTTGCTTTTTTTTTTTTTTAAGATTTTTTTGATGTGGACCATTTTTAAAGTCTTTATTGAATTTGTTAAAACATTGTTTCTGTTCCATGGTTTTGGGAGATATTTGCTCCAAGGCATGTGAGGGCTTCCCTGATGGCTCAGACAGTAAAGAATCTGCCTGCAATGCTGGAGAGCTGGATTCAATCCCTGGATCAGAAAGATCTTCTGGAGAAGGGAATCACTACCCACTCCAGTATCCTTGCCTGCAGAATTCCAAGGACAGAGAAGCCTGGTGGGCTACAGTCCACGGGGTCACAAAGAGTTGAACACGACTGAATGACTAACACACACACGTGGGATCCCAGATCAGGGATCCCAGTTCCCTGATCAGGGATGGAATCCACACCCCCTTAGAAGGCAAAGTCTTAACCACTGGACCACCAGGGAAGTCCTGCTAGGAGCATCTTGAAGGAATGAGATACAGAAGAAATAAGCCCGAGTGTAGGAGAGAAAAAGATTGTTCATCATATGACTCAACTTAGGTTGAAAGTTTTGATTCTACCCAAACAAGCCTGACAACTTCTCTCTCCAGCCTATATTCTTCCAGGACACTGAGCTCTGTTAGCCTGAGCCCTGAGCTCTCTACCTGCTTAAGGAGAGCATCCGCTTCACCAGAACCCAGATTCCTTAACTCCAAGAACAGTGTGACTTGTTTCCAACCCCATACTGCATAAAGAGCCGCACTTGTCAGGATAGGCAGCTTGATTAAAACATCCCTTCATGATGCCAACTCCTGCTCTAATTCCAATCCTCCAAGGGAACTTTGACCTATAAATTGGTTTTCATCCATAAATCTGATTCAAATTATTCCCCCGTGCACTACTCAAAAAAAATTGTTTTTTACTCTTTCACACATTCTTTCATTTCAAAGTAACTTTGAACTAGGAGTGTTAACTCTGATGCTAGCATATTATCCTTCTGTCTTCTATCCATTCATCCTTCTATATAGATAGACAGACAGACAGATAGAGATGGCTGCATCAGGTCTAATTGTGGTACTTGTGCTCTCTAGTTGTGGCACATGGGCTTAGTTGCCCTGTGACATGTAGGATCTTAGTTCCCAGACCAGGGATCGGACCCATGTCCTTGGCATTGGAAGGCAGATTCTCAACCACTGAACCACGAGGGGAGTCCCCATCCATCCTTCTTTCCATCTCTTCTTCTACCCATCTGACCTCCCATCCATCCTCCATCCATCTATCCTTCCTTTCATCTATTCTTCCATTCATCCTTCCTTCTACCCATCTTTCCATCCAACCTTCTTTCCATCCATTTCATCCATTCACTCACTCAAAAACAGGTTGGGTGCCCACTGCAAGACTGGCCCATTACTGGGGGTCAGTGGTCAGTGCTTCACCCACAGGGAAGGAGTTGACCTCTTGGGGCTTACCACAGAAGAGGGATGACGTACGGGAAGAAACATTTGTTCTCCTTCTGTCTAAGCATCTCTCCTCCCATGCCATTATTTCCATGAAGTGCTGCGTCCTGTTTCCTGGAGGCACTTGAGGTCCTGCCTGCTCATCCTCACCCTCCTTCACCTCTTATCCTACATGTCTCTGAGCCTCAGTGGTCTGTGTCTTCTCCACCCCTGCCGCACTTCCCTTTCTAGGTGAACTCCTCACATGCCTCCCTTCAGTCCCTTCATCTCATTCTTTCCTGCCCTCTGCAGCCCCTTGCCTTTCCATTCACCACCCCACTAATTATTTTCACATTCCTGGCTATATGATGTTTATATTCAGCAACTCCTTCTCTGGTCTGAGTCCCTGGGACTCTGGTCTGGATGCTTGAAGAGCTGCCTCACTTATCTCTCTTGCTGCCCTGAAGTCTTAACAGGATAGCCAAGGTTCTCCACATAACATGACAATCAGGCATTAGTATCTGTCTGCTCCAAACCCTCCACGGGAGCCCATTTCACTCCACGTAAAATCTGAAGTCCTGACAAGATCCCACCCAGCCTCCTAGGATCGCTGACTCTCCTGCCGCCCTGCCCCAGCCCCACTCCTCCCCCAGGGCCTTTGCACGGAGGTTCCTCCCACTCGGAGCCCTCTCCTTTCAGCTTTCCCATGGTTCATTCTCCCTTCATTTGGGGACTTACTCAAATATTCCTCAGGCTTCCCTGGTGGCTCAGATGGTAAAGAATCTGCCTGCAATGAGGAAGGCTCAGGTTCAACCCCTGGGTCGGGAAGATCCCCTGGAGAATGGAATGCCAACCCACTCCAGTAGTCTTGCCTGGAGAATCCCATGGACAGAAGAGCCTGGCGAGCTACAGTCCATGGGGTCGCAAAGAGTCAAACACGATTGAGTGACTAACACACACACACACATACACATACACATACCCCTCATCAGCAAGGTTTTCTCAAACCACCATCACAAAATAACACCCCAGCCTTCATCACTCGCTATCTCATTTCCCTGCCTTATTTTCTCTCATGACATTTTCTACCACTGGGCACACAATATATTTGGGTATCTCTTTGTTGCTGTCTTCTCCCACGAGGATGAAAACCCCTGAAAGCAGGGGCCTTTTTTGGTTTTGGTCACTGCTCTACCTGCAGCATCTCTCACAATGCCTGGCATAAAGTAGGGACTTGATACTTCCACAGAATGAATGAACGCAGGGAGGAATAAATGTCTCCCTCTCTAGCGAATCTCTCCACTCAGCCTGCAAACACGTCCAACCCTCTATTTTTTTTAAAACAAAATTAAACAAAATAAAAACCTCCCCTTGCCTATGTAGCTTATAACCTTTGTTTTTCCTTTCACCACCAACCAGAGGCAGAACTTTTTTCCCCATAATTGCTATCAATGTGCATGGCCAGTTTGGAGCTCCCCTTTCTCAGCTCACCACCCCTGTATATGTTGACTGATGTTCTGGATTCAAGGTGGCTTGGGGGAAGGCTTCCCACAAGTCTCCAACTCTGGATCCACTTCCCAGCTTTTGCTACATCCTTAACACTCCCTTTACACTCTTTGATTCAGTATATTTCTTGAAACAACTGATCTATTTATTTAAGCAAGGTTATTTGGAAAGAGATCTTATAATGCAACCAGAAATAGAAAATCTGGGTGACTAATCATAATTGAGATGAAACCGCAAAAACAAAATGAAAACAAAGTGATTAAATTCTAGATGGAGGCTGTCACTTGCTGGGGGCTCTGGGCTAGAATGTCCCTCACCTCCTTTGCTCTTTGTGGAAAAAGAGCTCAGAGGGACATCAGAGACACTGTGTCAGGCCTGTTCTATGGTGACTGCCGTAAACAGTGCTGCCCTGGATCTTGGAAGTTAGCGAAGAGAGATCTCAAAACATATATTACTTAACCTGTAACCATTTCCCAGTGCATACGTATATCAAATCAAAGCGCTGTATATTTTAAATACATACAATGTTATTTGTTATTTATGTCTCAATACAGCTGGGAGGGAAACAGGACCTGGGAGTTCCCTATTAGTTGGAGTCACCAGGACCAGAGGAGGACCTGGGAAGTGCCCAGACATTCTCAGCACCTCTCAATGGTATTTAATGTCCCTGAATTTATGGCACTTAATGTCCTGCCTGCATGACCTCCCCCACTTCAAACTCACTTTCTGAGTGAGGCATAAGCCTCCCCCTTTGGAAGATTCTAGAATGGTGGAAAGGGAGCTGGACTGTGAGTCACCCTGAGGCCAGTCCTTGCCCCATTCCAGACCCGCATGCAATCTCAGAGAACTCACTTCTCTCTCCAGAATGTGCTTTCCATGCCATTAACAGTAGGAGTTGATATTGAGCATTTTAGACATTTATAATCCGCTGAGACCTTATGTTTATCATTTTAGTGATAAATTTAATATCCCACTAAATTAATACATCACAACTCACTTAACCCCAGCATGAGACATTCATATAGTCTTTGGCCTTTCATAGCTCTAATTCACAGTTATAAATGTGTTTTCCCATTATACCAGCCTTTTCCCTATTTCTGAGTTATTACATAGGATAAATGTCCAGAATTGGTATTCCTAGACCAAAGCATGTGGGTCTAATCCTCTCTGGCCAACGACTCTCCTGCAGGCTTGGACCACTTCAGAACCACACATACAGAACTAGGGAGTGGCTCTGGGAACTGACCGCAAGTGTTAGCAGCAAGGATATCCCCTTTAGACATCTTAAACATATGGAAGTTTAGGAAGATGTGAATTTAAAGGGAAGAGCTAGTCCGTCTTCAAGCAAATTTGTGATGTGGCTCAGAGCAGATCCCTTGAAAGCCCCAGGGGCCTCAAACCCTCCCCTCCCTCTTGGTTCCACCTTCTCCCCAACTGTCTGATGCCTGGAAAAAACAAAGCATTCTGGAGAAAGAAACTCTTCCCCCTTGCTTTTTCTCCTGTGGACCTGTCACATCACCTGCTTCCCTCTAATGAAGAGGCCCACAGCCTGGGTGCCTCTTATACCCACCAAGATGGAAATCTGAAACTTCACCCTTTGAGATCTCTGTGGAAGTCTGGGAGCATCTTATTCTTGGTTTTGAAGAAGGAGGTGTGTTTCTTCTATGTGAGTTCTCAGCTTCATCCAGCAGCAGATCATATTGACACTACCTTCCTCCTGAGGGACACATGTCAGCTCCCTGAGGGCAGAGATTTGCATCTGTCTTATTCACAGCTGCGGTTTCTGAATCTAGAGCAATTCCAGATTCAGAGTGGCAGCTCAGCACATACTTGTTGAAGGAATGGCTGTTGCAACCAACTTCTTCCACTTAGAGTTGCATCTGGTGTAGGAAGTGGGTTCGAGCCATTCCAAGTCATATCTTTTCAGCTCCAATGGGCATGACGATGATCTAATAACATCGCAGCTTATGGAGAAATACAATGTTTCTAGTCTGAACAAATGTAGGATTATTTAAGTTCAAATCCAGACTGAATACAGTGAAGTCACTGAGAATCATTTTTTTAAGAAGATGATTAGAATGTGATTCTTTCTGCCCCTGGAGGAAGTGGATATTCATTCTGAGAAGAAAGAGAAAAGAAAGAGAAAGGAGAAAGAGGGGGAAAGAGAGAGAGTGAAAGATGAAAGGGAGAAGAGACAGATAAGAGAGGAGAATATGTGACTCAGTGAATAAATGCAATCTAAGAATAGAAAGTTTAAAAGTTACAGACCTATGTTGAAAACATTTGTTCACTAAGTCAGTTTTAAATATTGGCAGGGAAAGGTAAAACAAGGTTTTAAAAATTGGGTTTAAAGCCTATTATTAGGTTTCTAAATGCATTCCAGGGTGGTGTGGCAGAGCTGCCCCCGAGCCCTGAGCCCCGCTGTCAGGAACCTGGATGGAGGAGCTGGCCTCCAGGGCAGGGAACCAACGCCAGAGCCAGGTCAGGACCCTGGAGAGCAGCGAGCCTGCAGGAGGCTGAGAGGTGCTCAGCTTGCCCAGTAAGGCAGGATGAAGAAGGCTCCTTTCCTCAAACCTCTTCTGAGGATTAAGGACTGGACCCCTTCCCTCCTCACTGGGGACCTGCGACTGGGGGATGTGGAGACTGAAAAGCAGAACCATGGGGCTGAAAACTGATTGTCATGGCTCTCCTTCTGAGATTCCAACCTCAGATCCAACTACATCACAGATCACTCCTCCTCACTGCCGGCTTCTGGGTTCTGTATGTACTTGATTCTGGACACCATGGGTCCCCTAGTCTGCCCATAGTATAGGTGAGAAAACTGAGCTTCAGAAAAGCAAAATCAAAGTCACCCTGAGAAGATGCCTCACATTCTGAAGGGGAGGCAGATATGCAAAAAAGGTTTTGGGGCCTGTCGGATGATGACTCCTCCTCAGAAGGCAGTCCTGGACCCTTGGGGGTTCACAGATACCCTGTCTAATAGTCCCAGAGCAGTGGTTCACAAAGACGCTAGATTCTAAAGTTCTTTGTATGTCACTTTATCTTGCCTTTCCTCTTTTCCCTTCAGAAAGCCTGCAACAGAGAAGCTAAGTAAAAACCAGCAAGGGGTTTACTTTCCATAAGGAACAGTTGCTGTGCTTGTCCAGGTTCCTTGCCAGTTGAACAACTTATGAAACCCCACACTGCCCCCACATTTTCTCTGCTTCTGGTCTGGATAAAGCTTAGTCCCTTCTGGAGCTCATCGCTGGGCAGCAGTCAGTGGTGAGTGCAGGAAAAGCTAGGAGGCGCTGGTGACCACAGCAGTGCCAGGTAGCTGGACCCTGACGCTGGCCCTCTGAGGCTAGAATCACAGTACGGCTTAGAGAGAGAAAATGCTGAAGGTCAAGAGCAAGGACACAAGTTGCTGACCTAGCGCTGTGGACAGGGACCGCTCTGAGCCTGCGAGAGAGACTCATGTCTCAAAGCAAAGCCGTCAGTACCGGTCTTCAGGGGCCTGTGGGATGCTGTTGAGTGTCTGGCACTGGGCCTCATCCCACTGCATGTTATGAGAGCCATAACATGAAGAGACTTGTCTCTGAGTGCCCCCTCCTCTAGGCATGATGAGGTCAGAAATCCCACTCATGCATATGACAGTCTTTCTTTTGCATTGAGTCTTGCTTTTCTCTCTGCGCTCATTAGGAATGCAACTAGCACCTCCTAGATAAGACTTCCAGGGCTGGGTCTCTAATCTTGGGAAGTGAGGTAGTGCACTAGTCAGGATACTCCAGAGAAACAGAACCAATAGGACACATATAGAGAGTATATATACAGATATAGATAGATAGGATATTCTATCTATATATTGATCCTTTATGCATATAAATATATATATATATATATATATACACACATATATATATGACAGATAGATAACAGATACATGTCTATTGATTCTGTTTCTCTGGAGAATCCTGACTAATGCACTATCCCACTACCCAAGGCTAGAGACCCAGCCCTGGAAGTCTTTTATCTTGGAGGTGCTAGTTGCACCATCTATATGTGTGTGTGTGTGTGTGTGTGTGTGTGTGTGTGTGTGTATCAGTTCAGTTCAGTTGCTCAGTCGTGTCCAACTCTCTGTGACCCCATGGACTGTAGCACGCCAGGATTCCCTGTCCATCACCAACTTCCAGAGCTTGCTCAAACTCATGTACATTGAGTCGGTGATGCCATCCAACCATCTCATCCTCTGTCATCCCCTTCTCCTCCTTCCTTCAATCTTTCCCAGATCAGGGTCTTTTCCAATGAGTCAGTTCTTCACATCAGGTGGCCAAAGTATTGGAGTTTCAGCTTCAGTATTAGTCCTTCCAATGAATATTCAGGGCTGATTTCCTTTAGAATTGACAGGTTGGATCTCCTTGCTGTCCAAGGGACTCTCAAGAGTCTTCTCCAAAACCACAGTTCAAAAGCATCAATTCATCGGCACTCAGCTTTCTTTATGGTCCAACTCTCATATCCATACATGACTACTGGAAACACCATAGCTTTGACTAGATGGACCTTTGTTGGCAAAGTAATGCCTCTGCTTTTTAATATGCTGTCTAGATTAGACATAGCTTTTCTTCCAAGGAGCAAGCGAATTTTGATTTCATGGCTGCAATCACCATCTGCAATGATTTTGGAGCCCCCCAAAATAAAGTCTGTCACTGTTTCCATTGTTTCCCTGTCTATTTGCCATGAAGTGATGGGACTGGATGCCATGATCTCAGTGTTTTGAATGTTGAGTTTTAAGCCAACTTTTTCACTCTTCTCTTTCACTTTTATCAAGAGGCTCTTTAGTTTCTCTTCACTTTCTGCCATAAGGGTGGTATCATCTGCATATCTGAGGTTATTGCTGTTTCTCCCGGCAATCTTGATTCCAGCTTGTGCTTCTTCCAGCCTGGCATTTCACGTGATGTACTTTGCATATAAGTTAAATAAGCAGAGTGACAATATACAGCCTTGACATACTCCTTTCCCAATTTGGAACCAGTCTGTTGTTCGATGTTCAGTTCTAACTGTTGCTTCTTGACCTGCATACAGATTTCTCAGGAGGCAAGTAAGGTGGTCTGGCATTCCTATCTCTTGAAGAATTTTCCACAGTTTGTTGTGATCAACACAGTCAAAGGCTTTGGCATAGTCAATAAAGCAGAAGTAGATGTTTTTCTGGAACTCTCTTGCTTTTTCAATGATCCAGTGGATATTGGCAATTTGATCTCTGGTTCCTCTGCTTTTTCTAAATCCAGCTTGAACATCTGGAAGTTCATGGTTCATGTACTATTAAAGCCTGGCTTGAAGAATTTTGAGCATTACTTTGCTGGCGTGTGAGATGAGTGCAATTGTGTGGTAGTTTGAACATTCTTTGGCATTGCCTTTCTTTGGGATTGGAATGAAAACTGACCTTTTCCAGTCCTGTGGCTGAGTTTTCCAAATTTGCTGGCATATTGAGTCTAGCACTTTAACAGCATCATCTTTTAGGATTTGAAATAGCTTAACTGGAATTCCATCACCTCCACTAGCTTTGTTCGTAGTGATGCTTCCTAAAACCCACTTGATTTTGCATTCCAGAATGTCTGGCTCTAAGTGAGTGATCACACCACCGTGGTTATCTAGGTCATGAAGATCTTTTGTGTACAGTTATTCTGTATATTCTTGCCACCTCTTCTTAATATCATCTGCTTCTGTTAGGTCCATACCATTTCTGTCCTTTATATATATATATATATTTACATATATATAAAATAAATACAAAATATATATAATATATATATTTACATATATATATATATATATATATATAAAATCTGGGATATCTATCTATCTGTCTATCTACATCTCTGAGCAAGCAAGTGAGTGAGAAGGAACGGGGGGTGGTTATTATGAGAAATTGGCTCACATAATTATGGACGCTGAAAGCCCTAGGATCTGCCATCTGCAGGCTAAAGCTCCAGGCAAGCCAATGGTGTAGTTCAGTCCGAGTCTGATGGCCTGAGAACAGGGAGCTGATGAGGACAGCCCCAGTCTGAGGTCCAGAGAAGATGAGATTAAACGAGATGCCCAGCTCAAGCTGTGAGAATCTGAAAAGGGACAAATCCCTCCTTCCTGCACCTTCTGTTCTATTTAAGCCCTCAGCAGAGGGCAATCTCCATCTACTTGACTGACTCCAATGATCCAAATGCTAATCTCACCCAAAAACACCCTCACAATAGGCCCAGTATACTCAGAAAAAATGCTTAATCAGGGCACCTGGCGATCCAGTCAAGTCGACACAAAATTAGCCATCACAGGCGGGGACCAGACCCTGTCTGGGTCCCTCCCGTCCGCGCCCCTGACGCTGACGGCAGCTGCTCCGTCCTCAGCCCCACGCAGTGCTTCTCCTCTAATGACAGTGCTGCTGCGCTGTTTCCATTGTCCACGCGAGTAGGAGGTTTGCCGTGAGGCTGCACATGAGAACCACAGGGCTTCTGAAAGCCCCAGAGCTGTGGCCACACCCCGATCACCTCTGATGTTAAGGCCATCTGACCAAGCCTGCATTTATCTGGGCATTTCCTACGCTCCAGGTGCTACGCCAGGCGCTTTATTCCCATCAGCCCATTCGCTGGATCACCCTATAGAGCTACAATCCTCCCCATTCTACAGAGCAGGAGCTGAGGTCACTCAGTGCCAGGACCAGGACTCAGGTATCTGACTGCAGAGACCCCGCTCCTAGCTCTGCCCTGGCTCTTCTCGGAGAACCGACCTCTTTAATCATGCTGGGGTTGCGCGAGTATATATATAACACATACAATCCCTGCCCGCGTGGAAGCTGCAATCCGGGGGCGAGTGCAGTGGGGGGATTTCTGAGCATGTGCACTTTGCTTACATTCTCCCAGTTGTTTATATGACAATCCTAAAAGGTAAAGGCATGATCATTCCCATTTGACACTCTGAGGCAGGGCTCAGAGAGGTCAAATAACTTTCCTCAGGGTCACACAGCTGGGTCCAGCAAGACACGGGAGGGGCAGGTGAAGAGCCCACCTGTGGTGTCTGGGTGACAGGTGAAGGTATGGATGTGAGTACTGGGGCTTTTTCAAACCACCCTGACTCCCTGCCCCTTCCAGAGCTGGAGTCCACTGAATCGCAGCAGGGGAAGGCTGGTGTCTTCTTGCTGTAATCTGGAATTCCTAGAGGCAGTTTCCCTGCCCCCAGTTAGCTGTGTGGCTTTGAGCCCTCTGAGTCATCATGCTGCCCTCCCGGCAGGGTCAGTGTGATGGTCAAATCAGACAGACCATGGACGAGTGATAGCAGACAGGGGCGCCAACACATATCAGTCAGTTCCCCCAAACCTCAGGACGGTGGTGAGGTCATGGAAGATCCACACCCGCCACTGGGAGAACCACTAACTGATAAAGGGCACGCTAACAAGTGGCCCCAGGCCCAGAGATGCAGCCCCCTGGACTCAGCATTGGTTCTCCGGCGTCTGTGAGTCCCTGAGTACTGCCCAACGGGGCTCAAGGGGCAGAGGCCTTTCTAACACTAGTGCAATATTCACCTTGGCCACAGGAGGGCAGCATGCGCCCGTGCAACGCCCTGCTCCTGGGAAAGAGATTCTGGGGCAAGGAGCGCCTACTGCTTCTCCCAGGGGAAAGGAGAGCTGAGCTCATGCACAGAAATTGGGGAGAGCCCTCCACCCGTGCCCACCCACCCAACTCTGCCCAGTGTTCTTCCTCCCTACCCTCCTGCTTCACAGATACCACCAAATCCTCTCTGTTAGTTAAGTGCTTAGTTTAAGATTTACAGACACAAGGTAGTCTATTACCACATTCCATTCAGCCATTTTTCACTGAAAACCTGCTTCATGCCACTATTCCAGGTGCTGGGCGCTCAGCAGTCACAAGCTAGGCAAACATCCCTGTTCTCACTGAGCTCACAGTCTGATGCCAAGTTATTAGCTGCCTCCCCTCCACATAATATCTTATTATGAAATTTTTCAAACATGCAGAAAAGTTGCAAGAACTGTCCAGTGAACACCCACAGACTCACCACCTTTATTGCATATCTGTCCATTTATTTCTTCCTCTATTCATCCATCCTTTTTTTTTTTTTGAGCACTTCAAAATAAGCTGTGAATCTCTCTCTCCCTGCTGCAAAGCATGACTGGAGTTCATGCTCTTTTAAAGGTAAAATCGATACATAGTAAAATGGGCAGGTCTTAAGCGGGCCAATGCACGAGTGATGACCAGTGCACACGCTTGTGCACCCACATCTAACCAGGGCAGAAACCATTATTCACTGCCTTTTATTACTTCTGCAACTCTGGGCTGCTTACTTAACCTTTCTGATTTAGTTTCCTCAGTTTTTTTTTTTTTTTTTTTAAAGAATTAACTTGTTGGGCTTCCCTGGTGGCTTAGTGGTAAAGCATCCATCTGCCAATTCAGGACACACAGGTTCGACCCCTGATCTGGGAAGATCCCGCAGGCTGTGGGGCAACTAAGCCCATTTGCCAAAACTGTGGAGCCTGTGCTGTAGAGCCCGGGAACCACAGCTGCTGAAGCTCACGTGCCCTAGAGCCTGGGCTCCACATCCAGGGAAGCCCCCGCAGTGAGAAACATGCATCCTGCAGGGAAGAGGAGCCCCCTCTCACCTCAACTAGAGAAATTTCCACTGTCCAGCAATGAAGACCCAGCATAGCCAAAAATAAACAAAATCACATTAAGAAAGAACCAACTTGCTGAGAGCATGAAATGAACTGATAATATGAGAGTCCCTGGACCATGATAAACACACAGTTACACAGTCAGCCTGCCTGGCATGGGATTCACTCTCTTCTGGCTGTGTGACTTTAGGCAAGTCGCTTAACTTCTCTGAGCCTCTACTTCCTCCTCTGAAGTGAATCATAAAACTAACCTTTCAACAATAATCTTAACCCTAGGTGAATGCTAGGATCACCTGAGGAACTGTTAAACATAACCTACATGTCCCAGGTATTTGGAAATGTACAAGTATACTTTCAGAAGGAGAATGACTAGAGCCAGGAGAACTGAGTTCAGGTAACTCTTCTGCAGATGTAGCCCGACCTCGGGTAAGAAGCACGGAAGGTCTCTGGGCCTCAGCTTTTTCACCTTTGGAATGGCCGAATCATGGGCTCCTTATGAAGTACAGACGAGCTAGTGGATAAGAGAGGAGGCTGGGAGCTGTAGCGCATTCCACACCTACACTGCTGTGTGTTCAGTTGCTCAGTCACATCCTACTCTTTGCAACCCCGTGGACTGTAGCCCATCAGGCTCCTCTGTCCATGGGACCTCCTGCAAGAATATTGGAGTGGGTTGCCATTTCTTTCTCCAGGGGATCATCCCGACCCAGGAATCAAATTCGTGTCTCTTGTATCTCCTGCATTGGCAGGCGGATTCTTTACCACTGAGCCACCCAGGAAGATTCTACACCTATGAGATGCAATTATTTAGGGACACTGGGAGTCAGAAAGGATCTTCCAGGTCTAGTTTGACAGATTCAACTGTTTCAAAGAAGGGGAACCAAAGCATAGGGAAGAATAAAAAAAAAATTTTTTTATTACATATGAGTAAATTCAATCTGGTCCAGATGATATCTCAGACCCCAGGGGTTGCAGTGACCCCAGAAGTTCACCTCCTCCCTTCCTCAGGCAGCCTTTCCTAGGAGACATCAGTCTCTTTTCTCTGTTGTCTGTCTTCACAGTTAGGGACTTATAGAAACTCCCGTGTTTTCCATTGTGTTCAGTTCAGTTGCTCAGTCATGTCAGATTCTTTGTGACCCCATGGACTGCAGCACATCAGGCTTCCCTGTCCATCACCAACTCCCACAGCTTGCTCAAACTCAGGTCCATCGAGTCGGTGATGCCATCCAACCATCTCATCCTCTGTCATCCCCTTCTCCTGCTTTCAATCTTTCCCAGCATCAGAGTCTTTTCCAATGAGTCAGTTCTTCGCATCAAGTGGCCAAAATATTGGAGCTCCAGCTTCAGCACCAGTCTTTCCAATGAACATTCAGGGCTGATTTCCTTTAGGACTGACTGTTTTGATTTCCCTGCAGTCCAAGGGGACTCTCAAGAGTCTTTTCCAACACCACAGTTCAAAAGCATCAATTCTTCGGTGCTCAGCTCTCTTTATAGCCCAACTCTTACAACCATACATGACTACTGGAAAAACCATAGCTTTGACTAGATGGACCTTTGTTGGCAAAGTGACGTCTCTGCTCTTTAATATGCTGTCTAGCATATTAATTTTTCTTCCAAGGAGCAAGCATCTTTTGATTTCATGGCTGCAGTCACCATCTGCAGTGATTTTGGAGCCCAAGAAAATAGTCTCTCACTGTTTCCATTGTTTCTCCATCTATCTGCCATGGAGTAATGGGACCGGATGCCATTCCATGGTGTAGACACAGAGAAATGAAATTTGTGGCACATGGACCTTCAGTAGCCACTCCTGTGCCCCAAAGAGACCTGAATAGCTGATCACTGAACTTCTCCCCACCTAGTCCACAGCTGCCTTAGACATACATCCATACATCCACACTGCACTGAAGCCGACATCACCAGATAATCAGCATTGACAGCCGAAATGAAACCTCTTTGCTCTTTTTCCTGATATGAAGTTTCACAAGCCAGACATGCTCCCCTGAGCATGACACAGGATGAAAAAGTCACCCACAAGTGCCTGAAGACAGTGAGAGCTTGATAAGCACTTGTCACTCCACCTGGCAGCTAACGCAGGTATTTGTTACTGCAAAAGTGGCAATTTCTGGGACACAGCTAGATCAAGAAAAGCTGGAGTGAGATTGTGTCTGGGGAGCTCCTGGTACCCAGTAGAGAAGGAGGTTGAGGGCCTGGCCATGCCAACTGGCAGGAGCAGGGCAGGTGTGTCTGGGGAAGTACTGACCTGGAGATGATGGGGAAGAAGGCAAGGCTGGAAGATGGGGCAGTGAGACAGTCCCATCCAGATGAATGAAGGCAGCAAGGGGAAGGTGCCTGTGGGGGTCCCAGCAGGTGAGACAGAGATACCTGAGAGCAGGTGATGGGCACGGGTCCAGGCAGTTCGCGGTCAGTTGGTATTCACTGAGTTGGACCATAGAGAAGGCTGAGCACCAAAGAATTGATGCTTTCAAATTGTGGTGCTGGAGAAGACTCTTGAGAGTCCCTTGGACAGCAAGGGGATCAAACCAGTCCATCTTAAAGGAAATCAACCCTGAATACTCACTGGACTGATGCTGAACCTGAAGCTCTAATACTTTGTCCACCTGATGCAAAGAGCCAACTCACTGGAAAAGACTCTGATGCCAGGAAAGACTGAGGGTAGGAGGAGAGGAGGGTTGACAGAGGATGAGATGGTTGGATGACATTACCAACTCTATGGACATGAGTTTGAGCAAGCTCTAGGAGAGAGTGAAGGACAGTGAGGCCTGGTGTGCAGCAGTCCATGGGGTCACAAAGAGTCAGACACGACTGAGCGACTGAACAACAACAACTCACTGACTGTGGAGGTGTGGAGAAGAGTCAAAGAAGAACAGGAGAGAGTGGAGCACCCAGCCGGGGCTTGGCTCTAAGAATGAGGCTTCCTCAGTTCAGCTAAATCAACAAGAAAAGTCAGGAGGCTGGGTCATATGTGCCTGCTCCTGGGATCGGCAGTCGCTGGGGGCCGTGAACCCACCCCTCAGCTGCCCTCGTAGCTCTCAAGGTGCCTCAGCCACCAGCCTGGGGAGCTTCCCCAAGCAGCCCCCTCCAGCCCACAGAGCTGCACAAACTCTGCCTGCCTCTCCATCAGCAGCTGTCAGAGCACATCTGCCATCATAGAGTCATCTGCACTCCAGGAAGCCCGGGAGGCTGGGCACTTAAGGGAATGGCCAGATTTAGTGATGCTTCAGATCTCTGGATGACTTCAGTGGACTCGTGTCCTGGCTAAAACAGGGGAAGCTGGGACTCAGTGGGCTTCCAGGGGGGAAAGGGAAGAACAATCTACTCAAATGCCACTGCCTTGGTCGCAGTGGGCCTTCCAAACACATCCTGAATGGAGTAAGAGCTGAGATCCCTCCATTCTTGTCCTCTATTCTGTGATTAAGTTGCTGTGTGCTACAATGGTGTAGAAATCGGTTCAGCCACATCTGATTCTTTGCGACCCCATGGACTGTAGCCCACCAGGCTCCTTTAATTGTGAATTTCTTCAGACAAGAAAACTGAAGTGGTTTACCATTCCCTTCTTCAGGGGATCTTACCGACCCAGGGATCAAACACGAGTCTCCTGCATTGCAGGCAGATTCTTTACCATCTGAGCTACAAGGGTGGTCTCCCCATCTGCGAAATGAAGACAGCTACACGTGCCCTGATGAATGGGGCAAAAAACGAGTCTCAGATGTGAGTGAGCTGTTTGGAGAACACAGACGGATGGACTAGGGACAACCAAGTTGTTCTCCTGGGTGTCAGCTCTGCTTGGCAGTGGCTCCCTGATCACTGTTTGAGAAGGATTCTGAAGCTGAGGTCAAGCCGGACCAGAAAGCGTGATGTGATGGTTTAGCTGTATCTGCTGTGGTGTGAGACGGGAGGGCACCCCCTCCTATGCAATCTTCGCACATGTGCGTGCTCAATTGCTTCAGTCGTGTCTGACTCTTTGTGCCCCCATGGACTGTAGCCCACCAGGCTCCTCTGCCCCTGGAATTTTCCAGGCAACAATACTGGAGTGGGTTGCCGTTTCCTTCTCCAGGGGATCTTCCCGACCCAGGGATCAAATCCACATCTCCTGGGTCTCCTGCCTTGCAGATTTTTACCACTGAACCACTGGGCAAGTCCCCCTCTGCTATCCACTTGCTATTTTTGTCCTAAATAGCTGTAAGATATCGTTATTGGCATTTCTTCTTTAGGCCACTGCCAAAACTAGTCTGAGAAGAGGCCAATATGCATAATTCACAACTCAGAGGCAGTCCACAGGCCCCCTTCTGGGCCGTGAGTGGGGAGCAAAGGGCCTGCCACCCTGAATCACATCACATGGCTCTCCAGCCCTCACTTGCCTCATTTCCAGCTACATCCCTTCTTCATTCCAGTTAAAAACAAATATTTCAGCTACTGTCTATCACACTACACACTTTCAGGCCTCAAAACTTGTGTTTCTGCCTGGAATGCACTTTCCTTTCCTGCCTGGCAAACTCCTATGCATCCTTCAAAACCCAATGTCCATGACAGTTCTTCTGGGAGGTCTCAGGATAGAACAAATCTCTCTCTCCCTCTCTTTTTTTTTTTTTTTGCTGTATTAGAATGAGACTGGAGAGGGCACGCGTCCCTGGCCCACACATAGTAAGTATTTGGCTAGCACAGGGATCTGCACCATTACCTCGACCCCACTCACCCAAGACTGGCATGTGTTCAGCTTTCAGAACACAACACAGGCTCTCTCCTGACTGTTTACAAGCCCTTGATTTGCGTTTGGCTTGGCCCATGTTCTCCCAGACACCATGGAGCAAGGCCGTACCGGGGGAGCCACGGGATGCTGTGTTCCTGTGTGCCTGGGGTGTGCGGGAACAGAGGGGGCAGTGGTCACGGACGAGCCAACTGGGAGCTCCGAAGGCCGCCCATTGCCATGGAAACGGGGCCCCGTGGGCCAGCCAGGCCCGGGCTGGTCAGTGAATGAATAAACGTGGCCCATTTTTCTGCCTTTGTTAGGAGCCTCCCTGGGGCTTCCTGCTGTCAGCCCCAGCTGTGGGGAAGGCGGAATTTGCCTGATATCGCCGGGCCTCCGCCTGGCAGCGCTGAGCCCAGCCCGGGCTGCCCCACGCCAAGATTCATGCCCGGCTAACAAGCCCCACTTTGTTCCTGTGGGAAAGTCCAGCCCCTCAGGAAAGAGCCCTCTCTCTCCGGCCGGCCCCTGGTCTGGGGACTCAGTGAGCCAAACAAAGCTCCATCCGCTGGCGATGATTCACAGGCCCCAGTGTCCACCTCCGTGCCCGGCGAGGCCAGCAGACCTGCTTGGAGAGGCAGAACTCCGGTGCATCCCTTTCCTGCTTCTCCAGGAGGCTGAGGTGGGAGCCACTCGTTCCCAGACCTGGTCCCAGGTCTCCCCACTCACCTCCGCCTCTGGTCTCCGAGTGAGGGCTGTGTGAAAGGCAGGTGGGCCTGGGCTGGGAGCAGCAGGAGCAGAGCTCAGCTGGTGCATATGTGAGGCGCGGGGGTTAGGGAAGGGGTTCGGCCTGGCCCCCTACCCTCTCCCCAAGGTTGAGGTTCAGTGGACTCGATTCTCCCCCTCCCCTGTCCCAGGGCCGTGTGGGGTCCTGACCCAACCGCCGTCCACACGAGTGGCCTTGGCCTTATCATGTCGCCTCATCAGCCTCAAGACAAGGATTCTGATTCTGGCTGCCTCCCAAGACGTCATTGATAGAGGCTGTGATTAAGGAACAGCTGATGCTCCTTTGCCAGGCTCTCTGCAAAGGGCACCCATGGGCTATCTCATTGCAGCGTTTCTCGCGGTGAGAATTCACCAGCCCAGACGTCCATGGGGAATAGCGGGCAGATAAATGAAGGAGTGCAGAGTCCAGGGAGGGGACAGCAGGAGCTCCAGGAAACAGGGGTCCTTGCGGATCCCTATACCACCTACCCAGTCCATCCCCAATGACTTAGAGCTGACAACTGTTACCATGTGGGGATGTGGGTCCAGCCTGGTTGGGTCTTCTGACCCTCCTTACAGGAGGTTGGAAAGGTGGGTTTTGATGAGAAATCCCAGGAGGCACAGGGGTAAAGAATCTGCCTGCCAATGGAGGAGACTCAAGAGATGCAGGTTCAATCCCTGGGTTGGGATCAAACCCAGTATTCTTGCCTGGAGAATCTCCATAGACAGAGGAGCCTGGCAGGTTACAGTCTAAGGGGTCACAAAGAGTCAGATATGACTGAGCGCACATACATGCCTGCATCTCAATTTGTGAAAATGCGACACGAAACAGTATGTCATTGACATCGAGAGTAAAACTATGACTAAGGATGAGATGATATGCACAAAATTCATCACAGTGGTGACCTCTTGGGGGTTGCTGGGGAGTGAGGATCCAGGGGCGCAGCAGTCTTGTGGTTGGTTTATTTCCGAAGCTAGAAGGTCGGTACGTAGATGCTTATTATATGAATCTTTAAACAAACATCATATACTTTGGAATGCATGACACAGACTCCACAATAAAGTTTTAAAACTACCTGTTTGCACTAAGTCGCTTCAGTCTTGTCCGACTCCGTACAACCCCACGTCCTGTAGCCTGCCAGATTCCTCTGTCCATGCGGTTCTCCAGGCAAGAATACTGGAGTGGCTTGCCACTTTCTCCTCCAGGGGATCTTGCCCACCGAGGGATCGAACCTATGTTTCCCATGTCTCCTGCATTGGCAGGCGGGTTCTTTACCACTAGCACCACCTGGGAAGCCCTAAACTATCTGGAGACCAGATAAAACCTACGTGGAGGCCACATCCGGCCATCAGGCCTCCTGTTTGTGACACCTGCCCTGTGGCTCAGGTAGCATTATCCCCATTTCACAGATGAGGAAACTTGAACCCTGAGGGTTGAAGCCACTTGTCCAAGGTCTTACAGCTCTTACTGACTGTGTGCTTTGGGTGCTCCCAGAAGCAGCCTGAGCCAAGGGTTTCTGAGCAAGTGTTTTTTGGAAGGTGAGACCCAGAAACACAGCTAGGGAGCAGGAAGACAGACAGCGAAGGAAGCCAGACCATCAAGCAAGTGACCCCCATGGGCAATTGGAGCTCAGTCCTGCCAAGAACCTCTGGGAGACAGCATAAAACATTTACCCCCAAGCTCTCTTGCCCAATGGATGAGGGAGTTGGGTTATTTATGAGTGCTTAGTCGCTCAGTCATGTCTGACTCTTTTCGACCCCATGGACTGTAGTCCACCAGGCTCTGCTGTCCATGGGATTCTTGAGATAAGAATACTGGAATGGATCGCCATTCCATTCTCCAGGGGATCTTCCTGACCCAGGGACTGAACCCGGGTCTCCTTCCTGCATCACAGGTTGATTCTTTACCATCTATTGTTATTGTTCAGTAGCTAAGTCGAGTCCAACTCTTTGAGACCCCATGGACTGCAGCACACCAGGCTTCCCTGTCCTTAACTCTCTCTCAGGGTTTGCTCAAACTCATTTCCATTGAGTCGGTGATGACGTCCAACTATATCATCCTCTGTCGTCCCCTTCTCCTCCTGTCCTCAATCTTTCCCAGCATCAGAGTCTTTTCCTATGAGTTGGTTCTTTCCATCAGGTCACCAGAATATTGGAGCTTCAGCTTTAGCATCAGTCCTTCCAATGAATGTTCAGGGTTGGTTTCCTTTAAGATGGACTGGTTTGATCTCCTTGCTGTCCAAGGGAGTCTCAAGAGTCTTCTCCAACACTGCAGTTCAAAAGCATCAATTCTTTGGCGCTCAGCTTCTTTATGGTCCAGTTCTCACATCCGTACATGGCCACTGGAAAGACAGTATCGTCTGGTATTTATACCCCCTTCCTATCAGCATTGGTTCAGGACTGTTCTTAGGAGGTGTAAGTTCCCCTGGCTCTCTGTTCTGCTGTTGATGAGTAAGCATGGCTCTGGGACACAAGAGTGTCCTCAAGAAAGGGACACAGGGCTGGCAGGTGGAAGTCAGGCAGGTGTGTGCTAAGAGATCAGGGCGGGGCCTGGAGCAGGACTCTGATGACTGTGCTGGGACACTCTGGTGGCTGAGCATCCTACACTATGATGTCATCGCCTGCTCAAATTCACTTGCTGAGGAGCTCCCTACCCTATAGCTACTGAACATGAACTTGAGGGGAGGGGAGAAAGGATAGGCAGATGTGTTTTTAAGATGATCCCATGTAATCCTCTTGCATTAACATCTTGGCTGGGGAGGCTCTTTATATCCTACCCTGCCATTCACACTCAGCCCCCACCCCTGCCTTCCTGCCCCAGCCCCCTAGGCTACAGCCCCCAGGCCCCCTCAACCTGCCCAATTATCTCTCCAAGAAACAGCCGGCCCAGGAAATGCGATGCTTGCAGAAAAGTTCATGTGCAGCAATTTCAGACTCTGAGGATTTAAGAAACTGCCCAAATTGAGGGTTTCTGAAATTACTCCACTTATCTCTTCTTGGCCTTACGACTGCTTTTTATAAATTGAGATGATGGAAATGTTTCTCTCTTCCAAAGAGAGGCATAAAGGGAACCAATTCCATTCGGCAACCCAAAACAGAGGCCTTAATTTTCTATTTCCTCTGGAGCCACAGTAAAGCTGTTAATCTTTAAACCTCCACTGATGTTCTCATGTGGATGTCAAAGGAATCTGAAAGCTCATCCTGCCTCCCTGGAGCTTATCCGAATTCAGCCCTGTAAACAGACATGGCAACTGAAGCCTTGAGTTCACTAGGGGTCCTTGGAGCCTGGAGGTGTCTCTGCACTGTGTTGTCAGCATTGACTGAGCAGGAACTATGTGCCAGGCATGGCGCTGGGTCATGGGAGTGCCCGGGTGAGTGCACAGCAGCCCTGACTTGGGGACCTCAGCATGGTGGGTGGGGAGCCAGATGGAGCAGCAGATCACGGGCTCACCACTCGGTGCATGTGATGCCTGATGGGGTGATGTCTGAGGGGCAAGGGCATGACCTTGACTGGAGCCCTGGCACCATGAGGACACCACCCTCACCTGGGGGTGAGTCCAGGTTGAACCTTATGCAGAATCCACCCACCGCAGTTTCTACACTCACTCCCTTCTCCCTCTTTCCAGACACATTTTTAAAGATCACTGATGAGAGGAATCTGAGCACAAAATGCTTCAGAGACTTGAGCCTGTTTTCCACTGGCTGTTCAACGTTTCTGATGCCTTGAGGATAGTACCTCAGTTTGGCACTAAGGCATCTTTAATACTCTCCTATTCTACCAGAGCGCGCATGTGCTCTATCACTCAGTCCTGCCCAACTCTTTTTGATCCCATGGACTGTAGCCCACCAGGCTCCTCTGTTCATGGGATTTCCCAGGCAGGAATATTGGAATGGGTTGCCATTTCCTCCTCCAGGGGATCTTCCCGACCCAGGGATCAAACCTGCATCTCTTGTGTCTCCTGCATTGGCAGGCAGTTCTTTCACCGAGGCACCTGGGAATCCCTTCTACCAGAGCAGGGCTCAGCCAAACGGGCATTTAAACCAGTCAGTCATTCAGTCAAAATCATCCCCTGGAGGTGACATCTCATCCTTCCTGCCAGAGAGGAGTGCCAAGGTGACATCATTCAAAAGAAGAAGAATGTCTCCTTAAGTGGGCTCCTAAGTTCTCCTTATATACTTCCACACGAGCTTATTCTATGGGGCCAAGGGGTCCGTGGAACACCGGTGCCCCATGCCCTCCAGCAAAAGGTTTATGATCCAATGAGTCTGAGAACCTACAGGGGTCTCAGCAGGATGGACTGGGATGGACTGAAAGACACCAGTGACGTCATGAAGAGTCCAATGTTTCCTTAGAGGCAAAGGCCATAGGAACAGACTGGTTTCATTTGGAGTTCAGAGACGAATCTGGGGCTATTCCGGCACATGTCTGGTGGGGACTCCAGGCTCCTTGCACTTCTAAGTTCCTCCCAGAGATGCCAGGTCACCTGTGCTACCAATTATATAGTAGAAGTTTTCTGTTAGCATTTCAACATTAGATCATCAGTTTCTTTGGGGTAGGTATGTTCCTCTTATATGTCTGAACCCTCCTGAGCATTCTGGCTCGAGCTTGTCTGCTTAGTAGATGAAAGAAACTGCTACAAATCAGTTGGCTGCCAGATCAAGCTTGTGCAAGGTCAATTCCCAAATTTATCATCCGCCTGGAAGTGAGCTGCCATTGGAATCCATGGCTGCCAGGGGAGTGTTGAGAAGCACGCACACGGAATCCCGTAGGCCGTGGGTCTAGCATGTGGCCTGCACATTAGGCTTTCTTTCAAATCTTCCCAGATGATTCCAGTGTGCAGCCAAAGTCAGGAACACTGGCCTGGAGGGACCAGGCAGTAGGCCCAGTTGACGCTCTCCTTCTTCAAAGGCAACAATTCACATGCTATTAAAGATTCTGAGAGCCACTGTCTTGAAGACCCCTCTGTAACCCAATGCGTCCCAAACTTACTTAACCACAGAACCTTCTGTCTCCCAGCACTTACTGACATTGGAAAAATAGCATTCCACACAACACACTGAGGATGTGCCAGCAACATAGCATTCTACAGGGGGAAAGGGTTCATGGGGTGCTGGGAATAAAGGGCCAGCACCTTTATGGAAGACAGAAGATCATTCTGAACTTTGCCTACAATGAAAGGTTGAATAATTGACCAAAATATTTGGTGTCTCTACACTGACCTCTGGCGTGGCCATGAGCTCTATCCTGGCCAACGAAACATGAGAGGAAGAGACACATGTCCTTTGCCAGCAGAAGGTTTAAGAGTCATTGCCTGGTGTCACTGAGTTCTCACTTTCCCTTTTGCTGTGAAACAGAAAGTGTTAGTGGCTCAGTCATGTCTGACTCTTTGCAACTCCCTGGACCACAGCCCGCCAGGCTCCTCTGTCCATGGAATTCTCCAGGCAAGAACACTGGAGTGCTCATCCATCCCTTCCTCTGGGGATCCTTCCAACCCAGGGATTGAACTCTGGTCTCCTACATTGCAGGTAGATTCTTTACCACTAGTGCCACCTGGAGACAGCGATATTTCAGACAGGGATGTTCTGTGAGGCTGGGTCGTACAGTGAAACAGACATGACACAGACCCACAGCCAATCCCCAGTGGACAAGTAGCTTGAGAAAGACATAAATCGTGGTGGTTGTAACCACTTAGATCTCGGGGTTACTTGTTGCCAGGCATAACTTAGCTTATGCTGGTTGATGAACCTATGGAAATGGTGCTGGTAACATGCTTGTTCTTGCCATAAATTCCTGAAAAATTAGGCTGGGTATTCAGATCTTCTGCTTTACTTGAATTTTTACTCTCAAGCATGTATTTCATTAAAAAAAAATGGATTTAAAAGTGTTTCAAATTTTACCCTCATATTGACCTTTGCAGATGGAATCTTTCTCCTGCTCAGGCTGGCAGGGTCAACTGGAATCTTTTTAAGGACATTATTTTGCTCAGGCAAGACAACAAAATGCCTTTCCTGGAGGAGATGCCTAACCTTTAAAAAATATCCTTTTGGAACTCGGATGTGCAGAAGGGAAATGCTCTGGGGGACATGGCTTTAAAATCAGTGGATGCTATTTTTGGTCTCTGCCCAACATACATAGGACCTGGGTCACCCACCTGGAGGGGAAATAGCTCAGTCAACATGTCAAGGCAATAACTTCCACAAGACCTTTCGGTTTCCTTCTTCAGGGACAATTAGGCAGTGGAGAGTAATGTATATCCACCCTTTGGAAAGACATCCAAGAGCAGCATGGCGCTCATCCTTTCACTGGTCCACTTGAGTCAGCTGCAGTCCCCTAGGGTGGACCCCCTGTGTGAACATCACTCAGTCACTACTGTGGTGCCTGTAATTCCACCAAGGAAGCTTTGCTCCTTGCAGCCTCCCGCCCTGGCCTGTGATGGAGCCAAACAGAGTGGGACAGTGCACCTGCTGTCTCACGAACAGAGGTGTGCAACTGCTATCAGGTTAGAGGGTCTAAAGGGTAGATTGTGAGCTGGAGGAGTTGCCTGGAGCTATCCCTTCCAGAACCAGGCAAGACTGAGGCTAAGACAGGGATAAGCCTGACACCACAGACCTGGTCAGGGCTGAGCGCTGAGCAAACCCTGTGCAACAACATAGGAATCACATCCTCAGGTCACTAGCTGCTGTCCTTGAGGGTTGAAGCTCTAACAGTGGGATCTCAGGCACAGTGACCAGTGGTGGGAAGGACCCAGCCATTCTGTCTGCCCCTGCAACCCTTCCCTCCATCTGTTGACCAAAAGGAGTGGAGCCTCTTGGGCAGAAGATACCCTCAAAGTGATTTGGTTTCTATCAGCTGAACAGAAGGCCCATGGGAAAGGAATGTAGGTGGTGGACACCAAAAAGGGAAGAAGAGGCACAGAGGGAGGTAGAGTAGGGAGGGGGCCCGAGACAAGGCTCTCTAGCTTCTACGTGCAGACGAGCACATTGTACTCTGAAGGGGAAGTGGCGGCAACAGGCTGGGAAGAGAATGTCTCTTGAATGCTTGTACTCAGTGGGTTTCCATCAAGATCAGAGCTCCTGATGTACTCAGGGTGAAATGTCTGGGAGACAGGCAGGGCTTCTAAAGCCCTAAAAACCTAAAGAGTATCCAAAATATATAGAGAGTTCCTACAAATCAATAAAATGATAGCTAGCCCACTAGACACTGGGGTAAAAGACTTAAATAGGTGGTGTACAAAGAGAATGTCCACAAGGTCCCTGATGGTACAGTGGATAAGAATCTGCCTGCCAATGGGTTTGATCCCTGGTTTGGGAAGATTCCACATGCTGCAGAGTAACTAAGCCTGTGCACCACAATTACTGAGCCCAGGCTCTAGGGCCTGTGAGCCACAACCGCTGAGGCTGCATGCTGCAATTACTGAAGACCATGCACCATACAGCCTGTGCTACACCACAGGAGAAGCCTCGCAATGCAAAGCCGGTGTACCACAACAGAGCGTGGCCCCCACTCGCTGCCACTAGAGAAAGCCCGTGTGCAGTAACGAAGACCCAGCACAGCCGAAAATAAAATAAGTGCATTTTTTAAAAAGGGAATATCCAAATGCCCAACAGGTGTATATTAGGAGGAATGACCTCATTACTGATCAGAGAAAGGAAAATTAACACCACGATAAGGTACCTCTGCACACTCACCATGATGACTAAAATGCAAGACAGACAGTGTGGGTGTTTGCAAGGATGGGCTGACCATGTTGGAAGTGTACGGATGGATCTCTCCAACACAACACTGAAGGGAGGAAGGCAGACACCAGCACCACACACTCTAAGAGTCTGTTCTTATCCGGTTCCAAAGCCAGACTCGGGAGAGTGTATTGGGAAGGACATGATGGGGGCTTCTGGGATGGTGGTTCTGGTTCAAGAAGCTTCTTAACACGGTGCTGGTTTCATGGATGGCATCAGCTAGTGAAATTCATGGAGCTAATCATGTGCAATTTGTGTGTTTTTCTGCATGTCTATAAGACTTTAGTAAAAATACCTTTAAGAAAGTATTTCTGTATTCATTCCCTCCATTAATTCACCTATGTCTGAGGACAGAAAAAGCATTAAGAGATACCTATTTCCTGAAAACTATTTACCTGACTACACTTCTGTCCCTTTACGCAACAATGAAAGAACCACCACGTCTAGCTAAAATATGCCTCTCGGAAAAGACTGCTTGGTCTGCAGAATCTCTGTATGGAGGGGTGAGAGGGCTCTGCAAGTAACCAGCACCCACAGTGTTTGAGAAACTTTTGCCCACAGGATCTCATGTCACACTCCCAACAACCTGTGAAGGAGAGAGGATGACCCACATTTTAACAGATAAGGAAGCCAAGGCTCAGAGAGGGTGGACGGCATTCACAGGGCCACATGGTCACGTGCCAGACTGGGATGGGAGCCCTCGGATGTCTGGCTCTGAATCTAGCCCTACTCTATCCCAGGTCACAGCTGCCTGTTCACATTAGAGCAAAAGTTCTGAAACTTGAAAGGAAATTCTAAATCAAACACCATCTTTCATTAATTATAGATTGTTTCCCTTCCAGCCGTCTATTCCTGTTGAATGCACACAAACACACATGCAGCCCTGATCAAAGAAGTCTGGGGGCCCTCGGGGCCCCAGGAATCCCCGGGTTGTTGGGGTGGGTCATGGGGAAATGCAGACCAGGGTCATGCCCACACGGTCTAAGGGCAGTTGTAGCTTTTTCCTCCAGGACAGCACAGACCGCCTGCCCAGGGGCCTCATATAATCTGCAGAGCAACTCTGGATGTCAAGTCCAGACAAAACTGGAGGGCAGGACTCTGTCCCACCTGGAGAAAGCGGGGAAGGGTTTTCTGAGAGTGAGTGGTGGCAGGGCAGGATGCCTGGGATCAGGCACCAACTCCAGCCTCCCAAAGGTTGGGGGGGCTTCAAGCTAGTGAAGTAGTACCTCCATTTCCTCGTACCTTCTCCAGGTACCGAGAACCCCACACCCCTCTCTCCTCTGGTCCTCACAAAGAGACAGAACCACTCTGGTGTGAAACCTTGGCCAAGTCTCCATCGCACTGTAAGCCTCAACCTTGTCATCTAGAAAATGGAAAATCTGGACAATACAAATCTCATAGCCCCTTTCAGTTTTCATGTCTGGGCATGTCTCAGACCTTAGTGAAAGCAAAACACACAGGCCCCCAACCCTGAAGATTCAAGGCGGCAACCAGGTTCCGGTGCAGCTGGAACTGCTGTGAGTTTCAACGTGATCCCTGAGCACCTTCGCTAGTGCCTGTTGACTCTCTAAGACCACGGGCCCCAGACGTGACTTGAATCTATACTTTTAATCAGCTCCCAGAAAACCTGCCATGGGTAGAGGTGTGTGAAACGTTGGGCCCCAGTTAAGACAACCGCTGCTGGCCTAAGCTCCCCTAATTGGCACCCACATCAAGCGACCTAACCGTGCCTCAGTTTCCCGATCATACTGTGGAAACAGTGGAGGTTCACTAGAGTTCCTGGAGCGGTGCGGCAGGCGCCAGACCCCAGATCCCCATCAGAGAGAATTCTAGGCTGTATCTCCTGGACGAGGCAGGGTCGGGGCAGCAAGCCCAGCCCCACCTCATAAATCAAGAGCCAGGAAATGCTGAGCAGAGCCCTTGCCTCCATATATACCACATATTAGATGCTTCACTGGTGCCCCACAAGGGAGCTTTGTGAAGTGCGGGCCCCTGGGAAGAGGGGCAGGCAATTAACATAAATAAAACCGTGGGCCAGCTCTCCCCCAGGGTCCTCCAGCTCTTCAAGAAACCTCCTCACACGGGGGCTGGAAACACAGCTTTTTTTTTTTTTTTAATTGGAGGGAGAGCATTTGGCTCTGAGTTTGAGGGCACACAAAAGGCTCTCAAAAAGGAGACAGAAATCTATTACCCGCCTGGTCAGAAATAGCCCTGTTAGAGGCTGGGCTGAGGCCAGGGGCTGAGAAGCCATCCCAGGGGGCCTGGGGAGGCCTCTGAGGGGGGACCAGGGGGTCACTCGCCAGGTCCCCAGGGGGCTGCCAGCTGCAGCCTTGAGGGTGCAGGGATGGCCTTGAGGGTGCATCTTCCCTCCGGAAACCACAAGCAGTGCGTGTGCTCTCGAGCTCCCCACCAGCCAGGCGTCCAGCTGAAGAAGGACTCAGGGCATCTCTAAGGAGTGGTAACTCAGGGGCATCAGTTTTCAGGGGTGAAGCTATGTCCTGAGCAAGTGCCAGGCCTGGGGTGGAGGAAGTTGCTCTGGTGAGGCTGAATACCCAGCCTGTGCCCACCTCCCACCCCCGGCCCCAGAGGGGCCACCTCTGTCCACTTTATCTGCTCAGGGGGCAACGCTTCACCCCATAGAGACAAAGGCTCAGTCTAGGTGGCAGGAGGCCCTGGCAAGTTTGTTTGGTCAGATTAACAAAGATGGTGCCCATTTTGGAAGTAATTTCTCTGTGGCAGGCACTGGAGGCCGCTTAGCCTACTGGTAAAGAAATATCTTTAGAGTCAGAGCTAGCATTTCCTAGCTGTGTGACCTTGGCCATGTCACCTCACCTCTCTGTGCTAGGGTTTCTCCAGCTTCAAGACGCAGTTAATGTGACTGCCTTGAGGATTCAATAAGACCATGCAAGTAAAAAGGGACAGTACTCAGTTGTAAAAAGGACAGTGAGTGCTTATTAGAGTAGAGGTTCTCTGTGTTATCTTTTTAGGTTCTTTACAACATGGAAATATGATTATGTATTGGTTAGCACAATGCCAGCTGCTGTAACAAATAAACCCCCATGATTCAGTAGTTTAACAAATATTTTTACTCACATGCTCCAATGCTGGTGATTCTAGTTGGCAGGCAGCTTCGCTCCACATGGTGATTCAGGGACCCAGGCTTAGAACTCTGCATCTAGGAGGAAGTTGAGAGAGATGATGGAGAAGATACGGCTGCTTCTTAACCACACTGGGCCTGGAAGCGACACACATCCCTTCCACTCACATTCTGTTGGTGAGAACCCATCACCTAAGAGCAGGGAGCACTGAAAAATGCCATCCCAGGCCTGGGCGGCCTCTCCAGCTCTGTTGCAGAAGAGGGTGCACAAATCAGAGGACAGTTACCCTTCTCTGCCCCCTGTCATTCGAGGCTAAAAATGCTGACTCTCAGAGAGATGGACTTGCTCAAGCAGAGAAGTTTGTACATGGTGGTGCTGAGACCTGAGCTCAGTTCTGTCTGCCTCACAAACTCGTCCTTCCACTCACTGTGCATGCAGCCCTGCCTCTGCCTGGGGCATCGCATCTCCTCCTGGCTGAGGGAAAGGGCTGGGACTTGACTCTGAAATTGTGGCTGCACCAGCCACATGCTCTGAGCAGACTCAAGGGTCTTAGTGGATGCTGGAAAAGGCTGCCATTGCAATCAATGGAGTAGAACAGAGGGAACTCAGACTATGAGCAATGTTTGAGGTCTCAGCAGGCGAGATGCTAAATGGGAACCATGGTCTGGGTGGTGGGGGTGCAACAAGTGAGAGAGGAAGGGTAGGGAGACGAGGCTGAGCCCTTTGGGCTGAACCAGCACGTGTCTTCCGGGGAGCTGGTCTCTGAGCTGGGAGGGGCAGCCAAGAGACTCTAGCAGTGCTGTGGAGTGTGTCTTACTTTGGTTTTCCCAGAAATAGACTTGAGGCAAGTATTCAAGCATAGAGTATCTGGACGGTGATTCTAGAAAATTTCAGTAAGGGAGGTGGGGCAGGGGACAGGAAGGGGAAGGCTGTTATGAAGCAGACGACCCCCATGGGCAACGAGAGCCCAGTTGTGCTGGAACTTCTGGGGGACAGTGTAGAATACACCTCAGAGATATCCCAACACGGCTTTTAATCCACCAGTCCCCCAAGTAGGCACCGTCAGCCCACAGGTGGGTACCGGCAGCAAATCAACAGCATCTGCTCCCTGGGTACTGTCCTAGGGCTCAGAATTATGCAGAGGGACCAGATGTTGGTGCCAGGGCAGCTGGTATATTTCCTGCCTTGGCCAGGACTGGCTTAGAAACTGGGGTGAATCCATGGCTGTGTGCAGGCAGCAAAGGGCCAGGCATGACCCTATGATGTGGGAGGGAGGGAAGTAACAGGATCCTCCAAGGAGGAGGATGAAGGCATGGAGGATGCCTGAGGCACCCCAGCCACCGCCCTGAGGCTCACCATCAGCAGGACACATCCCCTCCCACCCTCCCTCTACACTTTTCAAGTCCACATCCAGATCGCCAGACAGCCCAGAGCACGCAGCAATTCAACACTCGGCACAGCAGGACAGCCAGGCTGGCACCCACGCAAGCCAGGTGGCCAGGTGGCCAGGGCACCATCCTCCTAGGGAGAAGTACCCTCCTAGGGAGCCAGCCCATTCCCAAGGCCAAAGGCCCTTGAAGTCACACCTGTGAGGGCTTTTCTCCCCTCGTTCAAAAGGGTCCATGGAAGACATCAGTCAGAACGAATGCTCAATTAAAAGCACTGAGAGGTAATTAAGTGCCATTTCCCTGCTGGAAATGCAAACACAGCTTCGGGGCTGGTGGGGACAGTGGCATCTTTCAGCCAATCCTTGGGGTCCCAGATATGTGGCCAGGGAGGTTTGAAGTTTGGGGGAGTGGAAAGGGTTGTGGGCAGGAGCCCATGACTCTGTCTCCCCAGAAGAGCACAGGGATACCCAGAAGGTATCTCGGTGCTCCATACAGAAGCGCAGGCTGACATCCAGGAGTGTCAGTACTGAAGCTCTTCAGCCTGCACACAGGGAGCTGAGATGGGGGTCTGATTGGAGACGGGGGTTCAACTTGGAGAGAGTGCTCATGGTAAACCCCCAAAAGAGACAGAGCTTTGGATCAAACATCCAATGTTTCATTGATTATAAGGTATCTGACTTTGACCAGCTGATGTCAACTCTTGAATCGGTTTCCTTAACTGCAAAATGGGAACTATGCTAGCAGTACCTACCTTCCTGGTGACCAGGAGGATTGAGTGGGACAGGCTACAGAAAACGCTTGATACGTAGTGCGTGCAAAGCCCTTTCAGTCATGTCTGACTCTTTGTGGCCCTATAGACTGTAGCCCGCCAGGTTCCTCTGTTCATGGGATTCTCCAGGAAAGAATACTGGAGTGGGTTGCCATGCCCTCCTCCAGGGGATCTTCCCGACCCAGGGATCAAAACCAGGTCTCCTGCATTGGCAGTTTTTTTTTTTTTTTCCCACTACCAAGGAATATGTAGTAGACAATCAATTACTTATTAAGGAAGACAGACAGCTGTGATGTAACACATGTACTAGCATCTTGTGGAGTACCTACTCTGTATGTGCATGCATGCTAAGTCGCTTTAGTCACGTCCAACTCTTTGCAACCCCATGGACTGTAGCCCATCAGGCTCCTCTGTCCACGGGATTCGCCAGGCAAGAATGATACTGGAGTGGGTTGCCATGCCCTCCTCCAGGGACCTACTGTGTTTGGACACTGCCAAATACTCTTTGGCCATTTGTTTGTTTTCTCCTCTAAAGCAGGAGGCTGGGCTCAGGTAGAAGTGGAGACTGGACAAACTAATGGAGCCATTAGGGTGGGTCCAGGGCGATGGCCAGCAGAGGACAAGTGGGCATAGCCCACCTGGGCTTGGGGGCAGCAGGCAGCTGTGTCAGAGGAGCTGCCTCTGCGGGGCGAGCAGGAGACCCCCGGTTGCGGAGACATCTGAAGTCTAACAGGCAAGGAATGTGGCTTAACCGGGACGCCAAATCTGGGAACTGCTGCCACCACTCTGCAGCCTGTGCCTCTGGCAGACACGACTAACCCATCACAGAGTGGTCCCTGGAAGTCTCCCAATCCTTCTCAATGAGAGCTGTCAGATGAAGTTAGTTTGCTGTCTTTGTATCTATAGATGAACCCTTGGAGAAGGGGTAGGTGTGAGAGACAAGAGTCCCTCACATAACACTTGGGGTGCTGCTCTTGGACCAAGCCTTAGATGAAGTGTGGCTTCATCGTGCTGGCAGGGAAGAGATACCTAAGACCTGCTTCCCCACACATACCCCTGTTGGCCAGGATTGACTAAGAAAGGTAGCGTGGGCTGAGTCTCCAAGTTCAAGAGCACTGGGACTGCAGCTGAGTAAAGGCGGGAGGTGGTAGAGATCACTGACAGCCTGTGAGCCGAACGAGGCTGCAACTTCCCAACCTGGAAAATGCCTTGGATGGAGTAAGCTCTCCAACAGCCTCCACTTTACTAAAACCCAGCTGGCCAGCCCTGCTGCAGGCACGCCTCCAAAGATGCTTGTGGCAATGAGCACAAACTTAAGTCTGGCTCCCAGGGAGCTTCCCTGGGAAGAACTGAGGGTGCAGAGCGGAGACTGGGAACCTCTGAAAGGTGGACAGAAGCCAAGCTTCATCAGGCATGTTACGGCCGTCTTCTCCAGTCTTCTCTAAGTGTGAACCGTTCGTTTAACCTTTTCCCGGAGCCGTCATTCAATTAACCAGCCAGCAGGGACCACCTGCTCCATGCCACCTCGAGCACCATGTAGGAAGAGCCAGAAACTGGTGCCCTGCAAGGACCAGCATTCCGTCCGTGTTCTGCTTTACTCAGACTCTGCCTATCTCTTCTCCCTCACCTCTCTTCTCCACATGTTATCTTCGGTATTTCTTTGATCCGCACGACTGAGCATTCTCCCCTCCCAGTTGCACAACTGTGCCTTAAATTCCTCTGCTCTGTTTGCTTTGTGTGCTTTCTGACTGCTGATGTGTGTGCTGATGCCTTCTTACAGGCTCTGTCAGAGAGTCAGGATGAGCGTTTTCACGGGTTTTCAAAAAGCAGGAGAGAATTGTACAGAGCACAATGTTGAAGTCATTACTGAGTGTTTGAAGTGGCAAGTCTCTCCACTTTATATCTAAAAGGTTCTTGCTCAAGGCCTCTGGCTTTCTGTCTCCCCTGGGTGCCTCTTCCTCTTACACCTGATCATTACCCGCCCAGGGTGATTTCTGCCTCTTATCATCACCTGGAATCAGATCCAGGCGGCAGTGAGCCAGCTGCGGCATCATTACAGAATCAGAAGGGAAAGGACTCTGGTTGTAGCCAGGAGAAGATGGAGTTCAGAGGCCAAGGTCGAGGGACGAGGGGTGTTTAGCTGAGAAGGCAGGGCCACAGCCACAGTTAATCAGTTGCTGAGGCAAAAAAAACGAGCTGGGTGATGAAAACCAAGAAAACCGCACGTCTTGTGGTGATGTGCTGTGCTCGGTCATTCAGTCGTGTCTGACTCTTTGCAACCACGTGGATTGTAGCCCACCAGGCTCCTCTGTCCATGGGGATTCTTCAGGCAAGAATACTAGAGTGTGGTTGCCATGCCCTTCTCCAGGGGATCTTCCTGACATCTTCTGCATAGGCAGGCAGATCAAACCCTTATCTCCTGCATCTTCTGCATAGGCAGGCAGATTCTTTTACCACTGAGTCACCTGGGAAGCTCCCTTGTGGTGATGTCTGAGAGCAAAGCCTCCAGGACCACCTCCCCACGCATGGACTTTTCTGCGAAGCCTGGCTCCACCAAGCAGTCAAGGGGTGTCTGTGAGAGCAGAGTCCAACAGCTCCATCCACACGGCAAGTAGGTCTATCGGCCTGACTGCCAGTTTTCCCACTTGTGTACATTTCATCTTATGTTGTTGTCCAGTCACTGAGTTGTGCCCCACTCTTTGTGACCCCATGGTCTGCAGCACACCAGGCTTCCCTGTCCTTCACCATCTCCCGGAGTTTGCTCAAACTCATGGCCATTGAGTCAGTGATGCTATCCAATCAGCTCATGCTCTGTCATCCCCTTCTCTTGTCCTCAATCTTTCCCAGCATCAGGGTCTTTTCCAATGAGTTGGCTCTTCACATCAGGTGGCCAAAGTAGAGGAGCTTGAGCTTCATCGTCAGTCCTTCAGTGAATATTCAGGGTTGATTTCCTTTAGGTTTGATTGGTTTTATCTCCTTGCAGTCCAAAGGACTCTCAAGAGTCTTCTCCAACACCACAATTCGAAAGCATCAGTTCTTTGGCGCTCAGCCTTCTTTATTGTCTAACTCTCACATCCATACATGACTACTGGAAAAACCATAGCTTTGACTAGATGGACCTTTGTCAGCAAAGTAATTCATCTTATGAGCCAGACACTAAGCCTGGAGTGGGAGGATAGGGCCCTGTTTTCTTTTTAATACCCCAGGAGGTAAGTACAGAGGACAGTAGATGTACCTGGTGTTCAAGAGCTGGCGTGGGCAGGTCTGGTACCAGCCCTGGGATGCTCGGCAAACCTGAAGCACCAAGGACAGAGTCAACGGCCTTCCCTAGACCCAGGAGTGCTGTAAGGCCCCCTTGTGCCAGTGTGGGAGTCTCAGGCAGCTGCATCAGTGCTCAGCCTCTCTGTGCACATCCCAGCCCCACGGGCCCTCTCACAGGCCTGCTGCACTGCTCACCCAACATGTTCTATCCTGCCTCGTACCCACCCGGACCTAGACTCCAAGGATGCCCACATCCATATTTCCCACCCTGACCTCTCCCACAAACTCAAACCCACAATTCCAAGAGCCTGCTGGACACATTCACTGGCTATCCCACTGGCAACAGACACTTTCACGTGTCAGCACCAAAGTTCTCATTTCCCCTTCCTGCCTGTCAACTCTTTCTCCAGGGTCCCCCAGCTCAGGGCTGGCCATCCATCCAGCTGCCTCAGCAAGGACGCGAGGACCACCCTGGACTATTCCTTCTTATTCTTTCATCTCCCACCTCTCTTCCTCTCTGTCCCTCCCTAGACTGGACCACTGGCATCTGTTGCCAGGACAACAGCAACACTCCTTCCCTGATGGTCCTCGCCTGGATTGGAATCTCTCTCCTCACTGCCATCCGGGGTTTTTTTTCCCCAAAACATAAAGATGCAATGCAATCATTCTCCTGCCTAAACAAGTTCAGGTGGACTAGATGATAAGTTGCGTGGGAGTGGGGACCTCATCTGCCATTTGTATGAGTCCTGGGAGGAGATGGATGGCACCCGTGCCAAGCTGGGTAACTGAGGGCAGCTTAATGAAGGGGCTACTTAGAAGGGTGTGTAGAGTTTAAGGAGAGCAACAGAGATGGTGCAGCACCCCAGACAAGAATCAGCAGGGAGCCATCGCCAGCCCAGATGGGCTGAAGGGTCAAGGGGAAGGAGTGGTTTCCAGATCCCCAGAGATTTATGTGGCGAGAGCAGAATGACAGCAGCCATGGGCTGAGAGATTTGGGTGCTGTAACCCCACAGGCAGGGGACCAGGCTGACAAATACCCTGATCTGTTTCCACCTTCACCTTCTGGTCTCTTGCTAGTGCTCTAATTTCCCACCCCTAACCAGCACCCAGGAGGCTTCCCAGGTGGCTCATCTGCTGGTAAAGAGCCCACCTGCCAATGCAGGAGACGCAAGTTTGATCCCTGGGTCAGGAAGATCTTCTGGAGGAGGAAATGGCAACCCACTCCAGTATTCTTACCTGGGAAATCCCCATGGACAGAGGAGCCCGGTGGGCTACAGTCCCTGGGGTCACAAAGGGTCAGACGCAACTCCGTGACGGGGCATGCACACACACAACCAGCACCCCAGCTGATGCAGTCTGCGTGGGTCAGCCTCCTGGGGATCAGGGCAGTGCAGAGGAAGGTTCCCGGTGGGCCTGAAGGCACTAACGGGAGATCCTAGCACACCGCTGGCTCCACTGGCACCCAAGGGCCAACCACTCAGATAGCTCGATAAACCAAGGAACCAGTAAACGTTTCCACACACGCACGAAGACGACGGAGGCCTGACTTCTAGGCCAGGTGTTTGAAGACTCTCACACATCTGATCCAAACCCCCTTTCTAATTGTTCCACTTCCAGTGATGACACTGGTCCTTATTTAAGCCGCTTCTCAAATGCCACTTCTTCTGGGAAGCCTTACCTCACTTCTCCGGAAAGTTATCCACTCAATACGGACCTCATTTACCCTTGCCTTTATTACATCAGGCTTCCCCAGTGGCTCAGCTGGTAACGAATCTGTCTGCCAACGCAGGAGACACAAGAGACGTGGGTTTGATCCCTGGGTTGGGAAGATTCCCTGGAGAAGGGAACAGCAACCCACTCCAGTATTCTTGCCTTGAAGATTCCACAGACAGAGGAGCCTGGCAGCTACAGTCCATGCGGCCGCAGAGAGTCGGACATGACTGAGCACACATGCCTTTATTACATCAGGCCACGCGCTCTGTTCAGATCTCTTCACATCTCTCTCTCCATCAGCAGGAGCACCATCGTATTTCTCTCCACATCCCCAGCATCTGGTCCACATTAAGTTCTCAACAAAATGTTCAGTAGTTAAAAAGACAGTGTGACCTTGTGAGATATGATCATTCCTAGCAACCCCACTGGAGATAATGAGCTTTTCTAACCATTGCCAAAGACAGTGAGGGTTTTTCTACCTTCTGATTTTTTTTTTTCAATCAATGTGCCATCTTACAGACTTGAGATCAATGCTGATGTAATTTTTTACTGTATAATAACCGAGGTAAAAGATGAGTAGGTGCTTCAGTTCATATCTAAGCAAAGCCAAAGCCAGTGAAGCTAAAGCCGGAGAAGCTGGCAGCGAGGGAAAGTTCCCCACTGCAGGGGAGTGCCGACAGCTCAGCTCCTCAAGCCTCATAAACTGACGGAAATGAAAACCACCGCTTGGAAGCAGCGTTTACAGTCCACTGACCGACGGAGAGGTACTTTGTGAGCACAGGCAGTGAAACTTGTTTTCATCTTCAAGTTTTAAAAATCTAATTTCCATGCAAATAGGAGAGGATGCGTCAGTGTGGAACTTGGGATGTTTGAGCACCAGGCGGCATGACTAATATTTGGGGCTTGGAAAGTGGCCAAGGACACTTAAGGAATCCCAGTGTTACAAAGGAAACCAAATATGTTGTGATTAGGGCATTCACTGTCCCAAGCAAATAAATGAGCTGGCTCAGAAGAGGAGCCGCTCTGCACTGCCCATCGGCTTCTGAGCCATTCTGCTCCCAAGAACCTGTGGTCGTGTAAGAAGAACCACTGTTCAAACTTCAGTTAAAAACTCATGTATTCGAATGTTTTGAAAATAGGTTTTTAAATATTCAGAGGAAGGAAAAAGGGGGAAATGTTAGCCTGAGGGACAGGGACCTAACTGAGCTTTAAAAAGTAATCTACTTTTGTATTCCATCATGGTGAGCCTGATGCTGGGAAAGATTGAAGGCAGGAGGAGAAGGGGATGACAGAGGATGAGATGGTTGGATGGCATCACCCACTCTATGGACATAAGTTTGAGTAAACTCCGGGAGTGGGTGATGGACAGGGAAGCCTGGCGTGCTGCAGTCCATGGGGTCTCAAAGAGTCAGACATGACTGAGCAACTGAACTGAGCTGATGGTGAGCCTGAACTTGAGAAGTGAGAAGGGAGAGGTAAGGATTGAAATGCCTGGAGTCTGTCTCCTGACTAAAAAGGGAAAGAATCATGAAGAATCTGGTGTAAAGATTTACGAAATCCCCAGGTTTTAAGAAATCATTCTAGTAATGCAGAATTCAGCTTGCCTTCAAATGGGACGCAAAAAGGATAAGAAAGCAAAAGCCGCTCAGTCGTGTCCGACTCTTTGCGACACCATGGACTCTATAGTCCATGGAATTCTCCAGTACAGAATACTGGAGTTTAGCCTTTCCCTTCTCTGGGGGGTCTTCCCAACCTAGGGATCGAACTCAGGTCTCCCACATTTCACGCAGATTCTTTACCAGCTGAGCCACCAGGGAAGAAAAGTTATTTGAATAGGGTGGGGCTGGGGTAGGGTGGAATGAGGCAGGAGAGATAGCATAGGAAGTTCTCAAGCAGAAATAGTTTGAAAAGGGCAATTACCTCATTCTATCTGAAAGAGCAAGTGAATAGTTAACGACTTAAAATAATCAATCTGAAGTCTCTACAGAGAAAAGCAAGATGTTGAGCTGGGGATTCAGGAGGCCCAGAAAGCCACTTTGTCTTCCTAATGCCACACCAAGGACCAACCTGAACGACAGATACTGAAGTTTAATGTAAGAAAAGATGCAACTTGGATCTAGATGTTTGTAATTTTCCCTATCTTGGCCCAAATCTGATATCGCAGTTGAATCATATTCCTATTGTTGTGATAAAGAGCTAGACCTGTGTGTGTGCGAAGGGGAGGGAAAGAGAGAGAGAGAGGGAATTATATATATGCTTAGTCACTCAGTAGCCCACTGGGCTCCTTTTTCCATGGAATTCTCTGGGCAAGAATACTGGAGTGAGTTGCCATTTCCTTCTCCAAGGGATCTTCCCAACCCAGGGATCGAACCCAGGTCTCCTGCATTGCAGGGGGATTCTTTACCATCTGAGCCACCAGGGAAGCCCATATATATATAATAGAGTGTAGACAGTGTTAGTTGCTCAGTCGTGTCTGACTCTTTGCAATCCCATGGACCGTAGCCCGCCAGGTTCCTCTGTCCATGGAATTCTCCAGTCAAGAATACTGGAATGGGTTGCCATTTCCTTCTCCAGGGGATCTTCCTGACTCAGGGACTGAGCCTGGATCTCCTGCATTGCAGGCAGTTTCTTTTACCATCTGAGCCACCAGGAAGATCTCATATATATAATATATCTTGATCCATTGCCCCAAATCTGCAGTAATCACTACCTCCCCTAGTGGCTGTATCCATAATTGCAGGCCTGCATCTGCACAGCCCCTCGGCGAAGCTGAAGAGTTTTGTTTTACAGTGATTTCTGGTCTATTGTTTGTCTCAGGGTACAAATGACATGGGAACATGAGTAACAAATGCTCCGAAGGTTCCAATTAATAGGACTGTGATTTCCTTATCACGTGCCTGGGACTTAAAGTGGAACTCTTGGCTCTGGAAGGACTGAGCAAGGACTCACAATTTCTTTCTGACTTCTTGGCACACAGCACCAGAAGTACTGCTACAAGCCCCTTCTCTGTCCCAGGAGGAGAACCACATTCATTAACGTTAGGTCTCCTTAAAGGGCTAGACAGCTATCGGTCCTATCTTCCCACACCAGAAAAGCTGGTGTTACGCAAAAGATCTGTGGCCTGACATCTACTGATCTCAATTTTTGTTTCATTCCTATTTATGCTCAAACAACTCCTAGTTTGCATTTCTGTCGCTGTTTTAGCCTAGTATCCTGGCAACCACCTCCAAGGTTCTTACTGTCTGACAAGAAAGGCGGCAAGGAGGGAGGAGTGGGAGAAATGTGTCTTAAGTTGGGGGGAAGGGGAGTAGAAGGTAGACATGAGGGAGGGTAAGGTGGAGAGAAGGGAGAAAAGAAGGGGAGGAGAGATGAAGCAGGAGTGATGAGAAGGGAGAGAAAACATGAGTTGAGAAAGAAAAGGGGATGAGACGGGACTGTTAGGGGAAGGAGGTTTGTATCCAGCAGGATAGAATTTCCAGGGCCCTGGAATCTCAGTGGTGACCCCAAGACAAGCAAGTGGATAAATGAAGTGATGTCCTAACATCTGACCCACTCTAGCCAGAGATGGCTAACTTGGTGACTCTGGAATCCAGGACAGCCTCTGCTCCCTGAGATGGGGTGATAGGAAGGCTACCCATCAGGCCCCTCGGTTAGGAGGTGACTTTAGCTCAGAGGCTCATGGCCCCACCTGGGCCTCACCCTGACTTCACTGCTACCTCTAGTCCCCACCCAGATTCTGGAGAATTCTTCGGGTTTCTGACTCATGAACTATTTTTCCTGGCTCCAGCTTCCAGGGAGCTGCTGATTGAAGGAAGTGATTTCCAGTGAGGTGTCTTCACCCCTCAAAAGGAGCTCTAAATCCTGGCTACCATGAACCTGGTGATGCAAACATCTATACCAGTTTTCCTTGGATGCTAGGAGACTCTTGTTGTGTCTGAGTCTTTGGGACCCCATGGACTATAGCACACCAGGCTTCCCTTTCCTTCACTCTCTCCCAGAGTTTGCTCAAACTCATGTTCTTTGAGGAGACTCTTAGCAAGCTGTATTTTCCAACCCATCTTAGCACAGCACACACACACAGAGAGAGCAGATAGACTTAGCCAACAAGCATCTCAGGCATTCCAAAATATGTTTTTACCTCACTAAAAACCCAACAACAATCTGTATGCATTCATTTAACAGCGTGTAAAGTGTAGTTGAAAGTGAAAGTCGCTCAGCTGTATCCGACTCTTTGCAACCCAGACCAGGATACTGGAGTGGGTAGCTGTTCCCTTTTCCAGGTGTTCTTCCCAACCCAGGGATTGAACCCAGGTCTCCTGCATTGCAGGCAGATTCTTTACTGTCTAAGCCACCAGGGAAGCCCAAGAATACTAGGATGGATAGCCTATCCCTTCTCCAGCATATCTTCCTGACTTAGGAAACAACCGGAGTCTCCTGCATTGCAGGCGGATTCTTCACCAGCTGAGCTACCAGGGAAGCCCGAAAGTGTTGTTACACACTACCATAATTTTTCTCCTAAAGTGGTGGGATGACTTTCCTGGTCTTGCCTTTGGCCCGTGGGTATGCTGATAAAATAAAACTGACACCCTCTGCTGCAGGAAACTTTACATGAGTGGATGTTCATGCTGCTAAAAGGGGAAATTTTATGCCATCATTCTTTGAAAAAGATAACTTGCCAAAATGAAAACAGGAAGAAACACTAGATCTGAATAGTCCTATATTCTTTCAAAAAGACAAACAAGTCTTTCTACATGTTTTAAAAATGCCAATATACATCATCTTGTCCCAAAAAAAAAAGGGGGGAATTTTCTCAACATTTTATTTTGAAACCAACTCAACCCTGGTACCAAAACCAAACAAGAATATTACAAGAAAATAACATTACTGGCCAATACCAGTCATGAATAGAGATGCAAAAATGCTATACAAAATATTAGCAAATTGAATATAATGATATATTTTTAAAAGGATAATCTAGCATGACTGAGAAGTTTATTTGAAAAATACCAGTATAATTTAATACACAAATATCAATCAATGGATTTTGCCATGTTGAGAAAAATCATATCTCAAAAGATTATTAAAAACACTTGATAAAATTAATGCCTATCTATATGAAAATTCCTCAGCACTAGGAATAGAAGGAAACTTCTTTAACTATGTAATAAATATGTGTAAAATGCACGCATGCACACTAAGTTGCTTCAGTCGTGTGCAACTCTACGGACTTCAGCGTGCCAGGATCCTTGTTCCATGGGATTCTCTAGGCAGAAGTGCTAGAGCGGGTTGCCATGCCCTCCTCCAGTGGATCTTCCCGACCCGGGGGTTGAATCCCTGTCTTTTACATCTAAATTGGCAGGCAGGTTCTTTACCACTAGTGCCACCTGGGAAATAAGACATCCACAGCTAAATTATAGTTAATGATGGAATACTGCGTTCTTTCCTCCTGTGGTTGGGAACAAGATGAGGATGTCCACTGTCTCATTCACATTCTTAGGAGCAAACTATTATAATTAATAAGTGAAATTTTCAAGGCCACTAGATACAGGATCAATGTAAAAATCAATGCATTTAGCATTTCCTTGATGGTCCAGTGGTTAAGAGTCCACCTGCCAATGCAGGGGACACAGGTCGGGAACTGGTCCAGGAAGATTCCACCTGCCGCAGGGCAAGTAAGCCGTGTGCCGCAACTGCTGAGCCTACCTGCTGTGACTACCAAGCCCAAGCACCCTAGAGCCCATACCCTGCAACAAGAGAAGCCACTGCAGTAAGAAGCCAGTGCACAACAACCAGAGAGCAGCCCCTCTCACTGCAAACGAAGGTGCCAGAAATTAATTTTTTAAAAATCAACACATTTAAAAGAATTTAAATAACATCAGTTATGTTCTTAAACTACAATGGAATTAATTTATAAATCAGTAACAGATCTGGAGAATCCTCAAATATAGGAAATTAAACAACACACTTCTATTTAACTTATTGATCAAAGAAGAAATTTTAAAAAATAAATTACAAGGGAAATGAGAAAATGAAAGAAAGTAAAAATACAACACATCGAAGTTTGTAGGATGTGGCTAAAATAGCACTTAAAGGTAAATTTATAGTAATATATCCTTAGAGTAGAAAAGAAGAATTTCAAATCAATGCCCTTGGTTTCTAAATTGATATTCTAAGCAAAGTTATTCTGAGAACAGAAACTTAAATCTAAAACGAGCAGACAAAAATAGAGAAAAAAAATTAATCATCAGTGAAACTGAAACTTAAAAGTAACAAAGAAAAAGAAAATTATTCAAGTTGACAAACCACTGGTCAGAGTAATCAAGGAAAAAACAAAGATGACACAAAGTACTAATACCAGGAATAAAAGGTCATGACTAAAAACCCTACAATGGGAAAGGTTAATGGGGAATATTACGTATAAATATATAACAATATACGAGGGCTTCCCTCATAGCTTAGTTGGTAAAGAATCTGCCTGCAATGCAGGAGACCTGGGTTCAATCCCTGAATTGGGAAGATCCCCTGGAGGAGGAAATGGCCCCACCCCAATAGTATTGCCTAGAGAATCCCATGGACAGAGGAGCCTGGAAGGTTACAGTCAATGGGGTCGCAAGAGTCAGACCCAGGCACCCTAGAGCCCCTATCTTGCAACAAGAGAAGCCACTGCAATAAGAAGCCAGTGGTTTAGCGACTAAACCACTACCGTATAACAATAAATTAAGCATTTTTAATGAAATGGATAAACTTCTTGCAAGATACAAATTACCAAAGCTCACTCAAGAATAAATGTGTATCCTACATAGCCCTACATCTAGTCGAAACTTCTTCTGGTAGTTAAAACCCTTCCCACTCCAGGGCCAGATGGCTTCACTGGTGAATTCTATGAAACCTTTAATATAGATCATATCAATTTTACACAAATTCTTCTTCAAAATCAAGGAGAAGGAGCACTCAATTCCCAACAAATTCTATAAGGCCAACATCAACCTGATAGCAAAGTCAGACAAACACATTACAAGGGAAAGGAAAACAAAACCATAGATCTGTATCTTTCATGAATGTAGGCACAAAAATATGAAGTTTAGTAAATTGTAACTATAACATGTAAAAGGAATGACCAAGTAGACTTTATCCCTGGAATGCAAGATTGGCTTTACACTTAACACAAATACAAATGTGATTCATCATACTTATGGAAGAAAAAGAAGAAAAAAAGCATTTATCATCTCAAAAGATGTGATGAAGACGAAGAGGAGAAAGAAGAATAAGGAAGGGGGAATAGGAAGAGGAGGAAGCAGGTACAACAGCAGTATTTGATAGAATCCAGCAACCAATCATGACAGAAACTCTAGGCAAACTAGGAAGAGATGGAAACTTCCTCACCCTGATAAAGGTGATCCATAAAAACACATGGCTATTAATAATATCATCATACTTAATTGTGACAGACTGAATACATTCCCCACAAATATCAGGGGAGAGGCAAAGATGTCTATTCTTAAAACGTATATGACATTATACTGGAGGGTCTATCCAGTGTAACAGACAAGAAAACTACGAAGACATGTATAATTTCAAAAGGAAGAAATAAAACTGTCTTTATTTGTAGACAAAATTATAAGAAACATTGTCTATTTTCTGTCCTTAGGGCAGAAAATCCTAAGAAATTCACCAAAAATGTTGAAATAAGTGAACTTAGGAAGGTAAAAAGATACCAAGTTAACAACAACAACTAATTATATTTATATTTATACATATTTATATGTATAAATACATATAAATTTATACATAAAACTTATACATATTTATATGTACCAGAAAAAGACAATTTGGAATTGCTACTTTTAAAAAACAATATGATAGCTTCAAAAATATAAAATACTAACCAAATCTTTAGACAAAAGTTACACAAGACTTGAACGTCAAAAACTTCAAAACACTGCTGACAAAAGTGATAGGAAATCTAAATAGATGGAGAAATACATCATGTTTAAGAAATGGCAAAATCAATACTAAGATAGCAATTCTCAGCAAATAAATCTATAGACACAGTCAATCTCAATCAAAATTCCAGCAGGTTTTGTTTTTTGTGGAAATTGGCAGCTTGATTTTAAAATTTCTATTAAAATCTGAAGGACCTTGAACATGCAAAATAATTTTGAAAAAGAAGAACAAAGTTGGAAGGCTTAGACTACTTGATTTCAAGATTTATTATAAAGCAATTCTATAAAGGCAGTGTGATATCTGCATAAGGATACAATAACAGTGAAAAAGAATGGAAAGGCCAGAAATAGACCCACATCAGTTCAGTTCAGTTCAGTCGCTCAGTCGTGTCCAACTCTGCGACCCCGTGAACCGCAGCGTGCTAGGCCTCCCTGTCCATCATCAACTCCTGGAGTTTACTCAAACTCATGTCCATTGAGTCAGTGATGGCATCCAACCATCTCATCTTCTGTCGTCCCCTTCTCCTCCTGCCCTCAATCTTTCCCAGCATCCGGATTTGATTTAAGTCATACCTGAATGGTCTAGTGGTTTTCTCTACTTTCTTCAATTTAAGTCTGAATTTGGCAATAAGGAGTTCATGATCTGAGCCACAGTCAGCTCCTGGTCTTGTTTTTGCTGACTGTATAGAGCTTCTCCATCTTTGGCTGCAAAGAATATAATCAATCTGATTTTGGTGTTGATCATCTGGTGATGTCCATGTGTAGAGTCTTCTCTTGTGTTGTTGGAAGAGGGTGTTGGCTATGACCAGTGCATTCTCTTGGCAAAACTCTATTAGCCTTTGCCCTGCTTCATTCTGTACTCCAAGGCCAAATTTGCCTGTTACTCCAGGTATTTCTTGACTTCCTACTTTTGCATTCCAGTCCCCTATAATGAAAAGGACATCTTTTTTGGGTGTTAGTTCTAAAAGTTTTTGTAGGTCTTCATAGAACCATTCAACTTCAGCTTCTTCAGCATTAGTGGTTGGGACATAGACTTGGATTACTGTGATATTGAATGGCTTGCCTTGGAAACGAACAGAGATCATTCTGTCATTTTTGAGATTGCATCCAAGGACTTCATTTTGGACTCTTTTGTTGACTATGATGGCTACTCCATTTCTTCTAAGGGATTCCTGCCCACCGTAGTAGATATAATGGTCATCTGAGTTAAATTCACCCATTCCAGTCCATCTTAGTTTGTGGATTCCTAGAATGTCGACATTCACTCTTGCCATCTCCTGTTTGACCACTTTCAATTTGCCTTGATTCTTGGACCTGACATTCCAGGTTCCTATGCAATATTGCTCTTTACAGCATCAGACCTTGCTTCTATCACCAGTCACATCCACAGCTGGGTATTGTTTTTGCTTTGGCTCCATCCCTTCATTCTTTCTGGAGTTATTTCTCCACTGATCCCCAGTAGCATATTGGGCACCTACCTACCTGGGGAGTTCATCTTTCAGTGTCCTATCTTTTTGCCTTTTCATACTGTGCATGGGGTTCTCAAGGCAAGAATACTGAAGTGGTTTGCCATTCCCTTCTCCAGTGGACCACATTCTGTCAGACCTCTCCACCATGACCCATCCGTCTTGGGTGGCCCCACACGGCATGGCTTAGTTTTGTTGAGTTATACAAGGCTGTGGTCTATGTGATCAGATTGGCTAGTTGTCTGTGATTGTGGTTTCAGTTTGTCTGCCCTCTGATGCCCTCTCTCAGTGCCTACCATCTTACTTGGGTTTCTCGTACCTTGGACATGGGGTATCACCTCATTGCTGCTCCAACAAAGTGCAGCCGCTGCTCCTTACCTTGGACGCAGCGTGGCTCCTCTTGGCCACTGCCCCTGACCTTGGACGTGGGGGTAGCTCCTCTCAGCCACTGCCCTTGATCTTGGACGTGGGGTAGCTCCTCTTGGCCACTCCTGCTCCTTGCAGCCCCAGCTCCTACGCCACGCACATAGACCCACATACCTGTGGGCAATTAATTTTCAACAAAGGTGCCAAGGGATTTTGATAGAGAAAGGATAATCTTTTCAACAAATGGCTCTGAAACAGCTGGATATTTGAAATAAAAAATTAACCAGATAAGTACTCAAACCATATATAGAAATTACTTAAAATGTATCATAGATCTAGGTGTAAAATCTTAAACTATAAAACTTCTAGAAGAAACCATGAGATAATACCTTTGTAATCTTATATTTGGCAAAAATTATTAAATAGAATACAAAAAGCATAAACTATAAAAGGAAAAATGATTTAAGTAATGTCCAGCAAAATAAAAAAACATTTGGTCTTCAACAGATAGTGTTATAAAAATGAAAAGGCATGCCACAGACCAGGATAAAATATTTGCAAAGCATAATCAACAAAGGATTTGTATGTAGAATATGTTCTTAAAATGTGTAACTCAATAGTAAGACAAACAGCCCAAAGAAAATGGTAAAGGGTTTGATCTGATACTTCAAAAAAAGAAGATGCCAAATAAGTACATCAAAATATGCCTCACATCATTAGTCATTAGGGAAGAGTAATTCAAAACCACAATGAGACACCACTTCACAATCTCTGTGACATTGTATATGCACTGTGTACATGCTCAGTCATGTCTGACTCTATGCCACCACATGGGCTATAGCCCACCAGGCTCCTGTGTCCATGGCATTCTCCAGGCAAGAATACTGGAGTGGGCTGCCATGCCCCGCTCCAGGGTATCTTCCCAATCCAGGGATTGAACTTGCATCTCTTACGTCTCCTACATTGGCAGGCTGGTTCTTTACCACTAGCACCATCTGGAACTAGGATGGTTCGAATTAAAAAACTGACCACTCCACGTGTTAGTGAGGATGCGGAGCAAGTGGAACTTTCCTGCTCTGCTCATGGGAATATAAAATGGTATGGTCACCTTGAAAATCAGATTATAGTTGTTTAAAAAGTTAAAAATACCTCTTCCTTTCCTGTTTGGATTCCTTTTATTTCTTTTTCTTCCCTGACTGCTTTGGCTGTGTGTACGCTAGTCGCTCTGTTGTGTCTGACACTTTACGACCACATGGACTGTAGCCCACCAGGCTCCTGTGTCCTTGGAATTCTCCAGGCAAGAATACTGGAGTGAGTTTCCATTTCCTTCTCCAAGTGACCTTCTCGACCCAGAGATTGAACCCGAATCTCCAACATTGCGGGTGGATGCTTTACCATCTGAGCTACTAGCGAAGACTGACTGCTTTGGTTAGGACTTCCAAAACTATGCTGAATAAAAGCATTGAGAGTGCATATCCTTGTGGTCTTCCTGATTATAGAGAAAATGCTTTCAGCTTCTCACCACTGACTATGATGTTAGCTGTGAGTTTTTCATATATGGCCTTTACTATATTACAGTATGTTACCTCTATACCCATCAAATTGTCACTGTTTGCGGGTGACGTGATACTATACATAGAAAATCCTAAAGACCCTACCTGAAGACTATTAGGGCTCATCAATGAATTTGGTAAAGTTTCAGGGTACAAAATTAACATACAGAAATCTGTTGCATTTCTGTACATAAAAATGAACTATCAGAGAAATTAAGGAAACAATCCCAATCAAAAAGAGTAAAATACCTAGAAATGAACTTACATAAGGTAGGGAAACTCAGCTGGGAAAGAATCCACCTGCAATGCAGGAGACCCTGTTTCATTTCCTGGATTGGGAAGTTCTCCCAGAGAAGGGATAGGCTACCCACTCCAGTATTCTTGTGGCTCAGATGGTAAAGAATCCACCTGCAATGTGGGAGACCTGGGTTTGATCCCTGGGCTAGGAAGATTCCCTGGAGGAGGGCAAGGCAACCCACTCCAGTATTCTTGCCTGGAGGATCCCCATGGACAGAGGAGCCTGGTTGACTACAGTCCATAGGGTCATAAAGAGCCATACACAACTTAGCAACTAAGCATACAGCACAAGGTAGTAAAAGAACTGTACTTGGAAAACTGTAAGACAGTGATTAAAGAAATTGAAGATGACACAAAGAGATGGAAATGTATACCGTGTTCTTGGATCAAAAGAATTAATATTGTTAAAATGACCATACTACCCAAGGCAATCTACAGATTCAATGCAATCCCTATCAAAATACCAAGGGTGTTTTTCACAGAACTAGAACTAATAATTTTAAAATTTTGTAGAAAAACACAAAAGACCCCAAATAGCCAAAACAATCTTGAGAAAGAAAACAGAGCTGGAAGAATCATGGTGCCTGATTTCAGACTATACTACAAAGTTATAGTAATCACAATGGTATGGTGCATGCTAGGTTGCTTCAATAGTGTCCAACTCTTTGAGAACACATGGACTGTAGCCCTCCAGCCTTCTCTGTCCATAGGATTTTCTAGGCAAGAATACTGGAGTGGTTTGCCTTGCCCTCCTCCAGACTATATTTCTGACCCAGGGATTGAACCTGCATCTCTGTCTCCTGCATTGACAGGTGGGTTCTTTATCCCTAGCTCCACCTGGGAAGCCTGAAAAACAGTACAGCCACTATGGAGAACAGTGTGGAGATTCCTTAAAAAACTGGAAATAGAACTGCCTTATGATCCAGCAATCCCACTGCTGGGCATACACACTGAGGAAACCAGAAGGGAAAGAGACACGTGTACCCCAATGTTCATCGCAGCACTGTTTATAATAGCCAGGACATGAGGGCAACCTAGATGTCCATCAGCAGATGAATGGATAAGAAAGCTGTGGTACATATACACAATGGAGTATTACTCAGCCATTAAAAAGAATACATTTGAATCAGTTCTAATGAGGTGGATGAAACTGGAGCCTATTATACAGAGTGAAGTAAGCCAGGAGGAAAAACATAAATACAGTATGCTAACGTATATATATGGAATTTAGAAAGATGGTAACAATAGCCCGGTGTATGAGACAGCAAAAGAGACACTGATGTATAGAACAGTCTTATGGACTCTGTGGGAGAGGGAGAGGGTGGAAAGATTTGGGAGAATGACATTGAAACATGTAAAATATCATGTAAGAAACGAGATGCCAGTCCAGGTTCGATGCACGATACTGGATGCTTGGGGCTAGTGCACTGGGACGACCCAGAGGGATGGTATGGGGAGGGAGGAGGGAGGAGGGTTCAGGATGGGGAACACATGTATACCTGTGGCGGATTCATTTTGATATTTGGCAAAACTAATACAATTATGTAAAGTTTAAAAATAAAATTAAATTAAATTAAAAAAAAAAAACAACTATGGCACTGGCATAAAAACAGACCCATGGCTCAGATAGAATGTAGAGCCCAGAAACAACCCATACAATTACGATCAATTAGTGGAAACAGTGTCAGACTTTATTTTTGGGGGCTCCAAAATCACTGCAGATGGTGATTGCAGCCATGAAATTAAAAGACACTTACTCCTTGGAAGGAAAGTTATGACCAACCTAGATAGCATATTCAAAAGCAGAGGCATTACTTTGCCAACAAAGGTCCGTCTAGTCAAGGTTATGGTTTTTCCAGTGGTCATGTATGGATGTGAGAGTTGGACAATAAAGAAAGCTGAGAGCCGAATAATTGATGCTTTTGAACTGTGGTGTTGGAGAAGACTCTTGAGAGTCCCTTGGACTGCAAGGAGATCCAACCAGTCCATCCTAAAGGAGATCAGCCCTGGATGTTCATTGGAAGGACTGATGCTAAAGCTGAAACTCCAGTACTTTGGCCACCTCATGCGAAGAGTTGACTCACTGGAAAAGACCCTGATGCTGGGAGGGATTGGGGGCAGGAGGAGAAGGGGACAACAGAGGATGAGATGGCTGGATGGCATCACCGACTCGATGGACATGAGTTTGAGTGAACTCTGGGAGTTGGTGATGGACAGGGAGGCCTGGCGTGCTGCGATTCATGGGGTCGCAAAGAGTCGGACATGACTGAGTGACTGAACTGAACTATGACAAAAGAGGCAAGAATACACAATGGAAAAAAAGACAGTTTCTTCAATAAGTGGTGCTGGGAAAGCTCGACAGTTACTTGAAATAAGAAGATTCTCTAACATGATATACAAAAAAAGAACAAAAACAAAACTTCAAAATGGATTAAAGACCTAAATGTTAGACTGGATCCTAGAAAACCCTCAGAGGAAAACTTAGGCAGAATAGTCTTTGACAAAAATTGCAGCAATATTTTTTTTTGGATGTCTCTTAAAGGAAATAAAAACAAAAATAAACAAATGAGGCCTAATTAAACTTAAAAGCTTTTACACAGCAAAGGAAACCACTGACAAAATAAAAAGAGAACCTACTAAATGGGAGAAGATATTTGCAAATGACATGATTGATAAGGGGTTCATATCTAACGTACGTTAACAGATCATACAACTCAAAAATTTTTTAAAAAATTAAAAAATGGACAGAAGAACTGAGTAAACATTTTTCTAAAGAGGAAATGTAGATAGCCAACAGGAAAAGATGTTAATTATCACAGAAATGCAAATCAAACTCACCATGAGATATCACTTCAGACCTGTCAGAATGGTTATCATCAAAAAGAATATAAATAAAAGATGTTGGCAAGTATGTGGCGAAAAGCAGGCCCTCCTACACCGTTGGTGGAAATGTACATTGGGGCAGTCACTGTAACAGTATGGAGGTTTCCTAAAAAACTGAAAATAGAACTACCGTATTACCCAGCAATTACACTCCTGAGTGTGTATTTCAGGAAAAAAAAAAAAAAACCAGTTCAACCTGATACATATACCCTAATGTTCACAGCAGCATTACTTACATTTGCCAAGGTATGGAAGAAACCTAGGTATCCAACAACAGATGAACGGATAAAGAAGATGTGACATATTCAATATACACTGGAATACTACTCAGCTATAAATAAGAATGGAATTTTGCCATTTGCAACAACATAGGAGGACTTGAAGGATATTATGCTAAAAGAAATAAGTCAGACAGAGAAAGACAAATACTGTAGGACATCACGTATACACAGCATCTAAAAAATACAACAAACTAGTGAATATACCAAAAAAGAAGACTCACAGATATAGAGAACAAATTATTAGTTACCAATGGGGAGACAGAAGTGGAAAGGGGCAATATAGAGGTAACGGAAAAAAAGGTTACTCCTGGATGCTATGAAAGCATGTTTGTGAAACTTTTACAAATTGTATAGCACTATAGAATTTAAAGACTCTTTCATTCAATAAAAATTAAAGTATCTTATTTAATTTCCATATAAAAAAGTTAAAAATATCATATATTCCATCCAATTTATACTCAAGACGTGAGAAATGAAAATAAATGTCTGAAGAAAGATTTGTACATAAATATTTATAGCTGCTTTATTTGCAACAGCACAAAACTGAAAATAGTTAAAATATCCATCAACTGATGGGTATGATGAAGATGGATAAATGAACTGTGTTACATGTATGTAATGAATACTAACTAAACAACAAAAACAGAAGACAACTACTGAAACATGAAGCGGGACTAAATCTCAAGATAATTATCTTTGTTAAAGAACTCCTATTCCCCTCCCCCAAATAAGTTCATATAATATGAATTGCAACTTCTATAAAAATCTATAAAATGCGAATTAATGTATATTGACAGAAAGCAGATGGCTTGTTGCATGTGACAGTCTAGGGAAGGAAGATACGGAAAGCATCGTGATAAAAGTTTTGGGAGTGACAGACATCTTCATTATTTTGATTATGGCGATAGTTTCACTGTATATATGTATGTCACAACTTATCATTTGTACACTTTTTCCTGTGGTCATATATGGATGTGAGAGTTGGACTGTGAAGAAGGCTGAGCACCAAAGAATTGATGCTTTTGAACTTTGGTGCTGGAGAAGACTCTTGAGAGTCCCTTGGACTGCAAGGAGATCCAACCAGTCCATCCTAAAGGAGACCAGTCCTGGGTGTTCATTGGAAGGACTGATGCTGAGGCTGAAACTCCAATACTTTGGCCACTTTATGTGAAGAGTTGACTCACTGGAAAAGACCCTGATGCTGGGAGGGATTGGGGGCAGGAGGAGAAGGGGACAACAGAGGATGAGATGGCTGGATGGCATCACCGACTCGATAGACATGAGTTTGAGTAAATTCCGGGAGTTGGTGATGGACAGGGAGGCCTGGCATGCTGCAATTTATGGAGTTGCAAAGAGTCAGACATGACTGAGGGACTGAACTAAACCAAAACATGTACAACTTACTGTATCTCAACTGTACTTCAAAAAGCTGTAAAAAAAAAAAAAATCAATTGTGTCTCAATGTGTTTTCATGAAACAAGAAATGGGAAAAAGATTTTAAATACCATCTCCAACCATCAGATCGGGAAAGGAGGACGTCAAGGCTGTATATTGTCACCCTGTTTATTTAACTTACATCCAGAGTTCAGTTCAGTCACTCAGTCATGTTTGACTCTTTGTGAGCCCATGGACTGCAGCACACCAAGCCTCCCTGTCTGTTGCCAGCTCCTGGAGTTTACTCAAACTCATGTTCATTGAGCAGTGTACATCATGGGAAATGCTGGACTGGATGAAGCACAAGCCGGAATCAAGATTGTCGGGAGAAATGTCAATAACCTCAGATATGCAAATGACACCACACATATGGCAGAAAGCAAAGAAGAACTAAAGAATCTCTTTTTTTTAAATATAAATTTATTTTAATTAGAGGCTAATTACTTTACAATATTATATTGGTTTTGCCATATATCAACATGCATCCGCCACGGGTGTACATGTGTTCCCCATCCTGACCCCCGCTCCCACCTCCCTCCCCATACCATCCCTCTAGGTCATCCCAGTGCACAAGCCCCGAGCATCCTGTATCATGCATTGAACCTGGACTGGTGATTCATTTCACATATGATATTATACATGTTTCAATGCCATTCTCCCAAATCATCCCACCCTCCCCTCTCCCACAGAGTCCAAAAGACTGTTCTATATATCTGTGTCTCTTTTGCTGTCTCGCATACAGGGTTATCATTACCATCTTTCTAAATTCCATATAAATGCGTTAGTATACTATATTGGTGATTTTTCTTTCTGGCATACTTCACTCTGTATAATAGGCTCCAGTTTCATCCACCTCATTAGAACTGATTCAAATGTATTCTTTTTAATGGCTGAGTAATACTCCATTGTGTATATGTACCACAGCTTTCTTATCCATTCGTCTGCTGATGGACATCTAGGTTGCCCTCATGTCCTGGCTATTATAAACAGTGCTGCGATGAACATTGGGGTACACGTGTCTCTTTCAATTCTGGTTTCCTCGGTGTGTATGCCCAGCAATGGGATTGCTGGGTCATATGGCAGTTCTATTTCCAGTTTTTTAAGGAATCTCCACACTGTTCTCCATAGTGGCTGTACTAGTTTGCATTCCCACCAGCAGTGTAAGAGGGTTCCCTTTTCTCCACACCCTCTCTAGCATTTATTGCTTATAGACTTTTGGATAGCAGCCATTCCGACTGGCATGAAATGGTACCTTATTGTGGTTTTGATTTGCATTTCTCTGATAATGAGTGATGTTGAGCATCTTGATGAAAGTGAAAGAGGAAAGTGAAAAAGTTGGCTTAAAACTCAACATTCAGAAAACTAAGATCATGGCATCTGGTCCCATCACTTCATGGCAAACAGATGGGGAAACAATGGAAACAGTGACAGACTTTATTTTGGGGGCTCCAAAATCACTGCAGATGGTGACTGCAGCCATGAATTTAAAAGACGCTTGTTCCTTGGGAGAAAAATTATGATCAACCTAGACAGCATATTAAAAAGCAGAGACAGTACTTCGCCAACAAAGGTCCATCTAGTCAAAGCTTTGGTTTTTCCAGTAGTCATGTTTGGATGTGACAATTGGGCCATAAAGAAGGCTGAACGCTCAAAGAGTGATGCTTTTGAACTGTGGTGTTGGAGAAGACTCTTGAGAGTCCCTTAGATGCAAGGAGATCAAACCAGTCAATCCTAAAGGAAATCAATCCTGAATATTCATTGGAAGGACTGATGCTGAAGCTGAAACTCCAATACTTTGGCCACCTGATGCGAACTGACTCGTTGGAAAAGACCCTGATGCTGGGAAAGATTGAAGGCGGGATGAAAGGGGGAAGACAGAAGATGAGATGGTTGGATGGTATCACTGACTCAATGGACATGAATCTGCGTAAGCTCTGGGAGTTGTGACGGCCAGGGAAGCCTGGTGTGCTGCAGTCCATGAGGTCACAAAGAGTTGGACACGACTGAGCAACTGAACTGAACTGAAAACTATCAGAAATGTCAAATACCAAAGAATAAATCCACCAAAACATGTTTAAGACCTCTAGACTGAAAATTACAAACATGATTGAGAACAATCAAAGTGGAACTGAATAAAAGGAGAGAAATTCCATATTCATGATAAGAAGACTCAATATTGTTGAGATGTTAATTATCTTTCATGTGATTGCATTCAGTGCAATCTACATCAAAACTCCTAATTGGTTTTTTATGGAAATTGAGAAATTATTTTAAAAATATATATGGAAATGCAAAGGATCTAGATAGCCATCTTGAAGAATCAAACAAAGTTGCAGGACTTATGTTACCAGATTTCAACTTGTAGTAAAAAAAAATTATAACAAGTAAGACAGCATGGTATTAGCACAGATACAGACAAACAGACCCATGAAACAAAACAGAGGGTCCATAAAAGATCCACACATACATGGTAACACAATGGAGTCACTGCAATTCAGTGATGAATGCATGATCTTTTTAATAAATGCTGCTGCAGCAATTAGATTACCATCTGAGGAAAGAAGAATACTTCTAGCTCATATCATACACAAAAATAAATTCCAGATGGATTGCAGATCTACATGTGAAAGATAAAACAATATTACTTTTAGAAGAAAAATGAGAAAATACCTATATGCCCTTAAGTATGCAAAGACTTCTTAAACCAAAAATAAAAGCACATAAAAGTTATTGCAAAGGAAAGCCACATAGTGGGAGAAGATATTTATGATACGTGCATCTGACAAGACTCATATCTAGAATTCGATAGGAACTCCTAAAAGTAAATAAAAGAGCAAAAAAACTCAGTGGAAAAATGGGCACACAATCTAAACAGCATTTCACAAAATAAAACATCTAAATGTTCAGTAGACATGAGAAAAGTACAAAAAAATGTAAAAATGAAAATTAAAAACCCAATACAATACCATTATTCACCCATCAGAATGGCTAAAATTAAAAAGGCAGAAAATACTAAATATTGGCAAGAATGTAGAGCAGTTAGTAGTAGTCTCATATATATTATTGGTAGAAGTGTTAACTGTGTAACCATGTTGAAAACTCTGCCAGGATCTATTAAATCAAACATACAAGTACCCTATGATCCAACATTTCTACTTAGGAGTATATCTGACAAGGATGTGTGCATATGTTCAAGCGTGCATGCTTAGTCACTCAGTCATGTCTGACCTTTGCCATCTCATGGGCTGCAGCCCTCCAGGCTCCTCTCTCCATGGGGATTCTCCAGGCAAAAATACTGGATGGGTTTCCATGCCTTCCTTCAGGGGATCTTCCCAACCCAGGGACTGAACCCAGGTCTCCAGCATTGCAGGTGGATTCTTTACTGCCTGAGCCACCAGGGAAGGCCAAGAATACTGGAGTGGGTAGCCCTATCTCTTCTCCAGGGGATCTTCCTGACTGAGGAATTGAACTGGGGTCTCCTGAATTGCAGGTGGATTCTTTACCAGCTGAGCTACCAGGGAACCCCAAAAAGGAGATGCTGTAGTTGCATGGGCTTGGAATATGTTTTGTATATGTTCAAGACATATACAAAAATGTTCACAGAAGCACCATTCCTCATAGCCAGAACTGGGAACAACTCAAACGACCATCAACTGTAGAATTAATAACAAACAAGGTACAAACATATAGATGAAGGCTACGCTGATGATACTGAGTAAAACAGCCAGCCAGACATGTAAAATTACATGCAGTAGGACTCATTTCTATCAAGTTCATAAGCAGGGAAGGGTAACATACACGTGCTGAAAGTCAAGGTAGTGGTACTCTTAGGAGCAGGAGCAACTGAGACGGGGCAGAAGGGGACCTCTAGTACTGTTCTGTTACTTGATCTGGGTGCTGGTTATGACGGGCTCACCCTGTGAAATTCACCCACCTGTACACTTATGACTTGAGTATTTTTCTTATGAACGTCACACTTATCAAAAAACAGTGACCCTCTGAGTGCAAAGGGCTTCCCTGGTGACTCAGATGGTAAAGACTCTGCCTGCAAGGCAGGAGACCCAGGTTCGATCCCTAGGTGGAGAAGATCCCCTGGAGAAAGAAACAGCTACCCACGCCAGTATTCTTCCCTAGAGAATTCCAGGGACAGAGGAGCCTGGTGGGCTACAGAACATGGGGTTGCAGAGTAGGAAACGACTGAGCGACTAACACTCTTGAGTGCATGATGAAAACCAATAGAATTCTGGAGAGAGAATTTGGGATGTTTATTTAGCTGTATTTAAAGAAAATTAAGATTATGATATCTGGTCCCATCACTTCAAGACAAATAGAAGGGGAAAAAGTGGAAGCAGTGACAGATTTTCTTTTCTTGAGCTCCAAAATCACTGCAGATGGTGACTGCAGCCATGAAATTAAAAGACGCTAGTCTTTGGAAGGAAAGCTATGACAAACCTAGACAATGTATTAAAAAGCCGAGACGTCATTTTGCCAACAAAGTTCCTTATAGTCAAAGCTATGGTTTTTCCAGTAGTCATGGACAGAGGTGAAGAGTTGGACCATAAAGAAGGCTGAGTGTCACTAAAGAATTGATATTTTTCAAGTCTGATGCTGGAGAAAACTTGAGAGTCCCTTGACTGCAAGGAGATCAAACCGGAAAATTAACCCTGAATATTCATTGGAAGGACTGATGCTGAAGATGAAGCTCCAATACTTTGGCCACCTGATTTGAAGAACAGATTCACTGGGAAAGACCCTGATGCTGGGAAAGATTGAGAGCAGGAGGAGAAGGGGGCAGCAGAGGATGAGGTGGTTGGATGGTATCACCGACTCGATGGACATGAGTTTGAGCAAACTCTAGGAGCTTCTCTGGTGGCTCAGATGGTAAAGCATCTGCCTACAATGCAGGAGACCTGGGTTCGATCCCTGCATTGGGAAGATCCCCTGGAGAAAGAAAAGGCAACCCACTCCAGTATGCTTGCCTGGAAAATCCCATGGACCGAGGAGCCTGGTAGATTACAGTTCATGGGGTCGCAGAGTTGGATATGACTGAGTGATTAATACTACGAGATACTGGAGGACAAAGGAGCCTGGAGCGCTGCAGAGAAGCCCGGCATTCATGGGGTCTCAAAGAGTCAGACATGACTTAGCAACTGAACATCAACAACAAATTATGACATCCTGGAGTCCTGACTTTGGCCCTCAGCTATCTTCTCTCTGCTACTGGAAAAAAAAAGAAAGATTCTTTCTTCAAAAGCAATCACTTGTCTGGTTAGTCACCCTTAGCTGTTCACTACTTTTCTTCAGTATAGAGTAAGAATGAGCAAACCACAGCTCATGGAAAGCTCAGGCTTTCCCCTGGCAGACAGCCTGTTTGGGGAAAGTTTTATTGGTTGACATATTGTCTACTGCTGCTTTGTGCCACAACAGGAGAGCTGAGTGTTACAACAGACTGCACGGGCTGCAAAGTCTAAAATATCTGCTGTCTAGCCCTTAAGGAAAAAGGCTGTGACCCCTGGGTATAAAGCTTCAGTAGTGCTTGGGCATGGTCATCAACCCCGTGTATCCCACTGTGTCCTCCATCCCTGTCAGTCTCCCAGTGCACCACGCCTACTAGTGCAGTTCCTTCCACAGATCCACCTTCGATCCCCTTCTTGTGAAAGTTATAACAAGTGGGCTGTCTGCTGTGTCAGCCACCAGCCACAGGCCCTCTCACCACCCAGGCACTGAGGGTTTTCGCTCCAACAGCCCATGACCTGCCTTCTCAGACCAGCTCTGGCACCAAATGTTGGAGGTTCTCCAAGAGTAGATGCCCGGATAGAGTTTGGGGTGCAAGATGACCCTTTTGCCATTTTTATTTTTAACCATAATATCTATTACTCTTTGGTATTATTTATTTTTCATTCCTAACTACAAAATAAAGAAGCTTCTTGAAAAGAGGGGCTCTGTCTGATTTCTTGACCACTGTTGTCAAGTGTCTAGCACAGGTCTTGGCATTTAAAGGTGATCAATAAATATTTCTGAATTAAAAATGAGTACGGGAGGAATTTCCAAAGGATCTGGAAGAGGACAGAGGCAAAGTGTGCTGCTGCTGCTGCTGCTGCTGCTGCTAAGTTGCTTCAGTCGTGTCCGACTCTGTGTGACCCCACAGATGGCAGCCCACCAGGCTCCCCCATCCCTGGGATTCTCCAGGCAAGAACACCGGAGTGGATTGCCATTTCCTTCTCCAAGGAATGAAAGTGAAAAGTGAAAGTGAGGTCACTCAGTCGTGTTCAACTCTTAGCGACCCCATGGACTGCAGCCCACCAGGCTCCTCCATCCGTGGGATTCTCCAGGCAAGAGGACTGGAGTGGAGTGCCATCGCCTTCTCTGCCCAACGGTGCTAGACAGACATAAAACACCAGCTAGAGCATCCACCACTGAATTCTTACTGATTCATTTTTAGGAAAATCGACAAAGCAACTGCTTTTTCAGTGAGCAATACATACATACATAAATAAAAGTCAGTGATAGGTCAGTGATCTCTGGTTTCTCATCGATTTCCCTGACTGGCCTGAGACCTTCTGCTTGCTTAGCATCTACTAGAGCCCAGTAGATAGTAGGTGCTAAAATAAAGGCTATCTTTTAATCCAGGTTCTGAAACAGGAACGCGCATTCAAACAACCTACTGCTGGTGTTCAGTCTCCAAGTTGTCTCATGCTTTGTGACCTCACGAACTGCAGCACACCAGGCTTTCCTGTCCTTCACCATCTCCCAAAGTTTGCTCAAACTCACATCCATTAAGTAGGTGATGCCATCCAGCCACCTCATCTTCTGACACCCCCTTCTCCTTTAGCCTTCAATCTTTTCCTAGTATCGGTGTCTTTCCCAATGAGTCAGCTCTTTACATCAGGTGGCTGGAGTACTGGAGCTTCAGCTTCAGCATCAGTCTTTCCAATGAATATTCAGGGTTTATTTCCTTTAGGATGAACTGGTTTGATCTCCTTGCTGTCCAAGGGAATTCTCAAGAGTCTTCCCCAGCGCCACAATTCAAAAGCATCAGTTCTTCGGCACTCAGCCTTCCTTATGGTCCAACTCTTACCTCCATCCGTGACTACTTGAAAAACCATAGCTTTGACTATACAACTATACAGACTTTTGCTGGCAAAGTGACGTATCTACTTTTTAATACACTGTCTAGGTTTGTCATAGCTTTTCTTCCAAGAAGCAAGTGTCTTTTAATTTCTATTACCTGGGAATTTGTTAAAATGCAGGTTCTGATTTTAGTAAGTCTGGGTGGGGCTGAAGAGTCTGTATTTCTAACAAGCTCCCAGATGCTGCTGCTGGTGTGAACCATGCTGTGAGCAGAAAATCTCAGTCTACTAACAAGAAATCTGTGGGCATCTCACAATACAAACAGGTAAAATGAAGAGCCAAGAAGACCTTTCCAGAAAAAAACATGGTAGGAGGGTCATGGAACCCAGATTCTAATCCCAGGTCTCCTGTCTATAAACCTGTGAACTTGGACAAGTTTCTGCACCCTCTGAACCTCACCTGCCAGGTCAGGACTCTCTGACCAGCCCCATGCTCCTCAAACACTGTCTGAGCAGAAGTACTGAGGGTGGGGAAAGGTGTCTAAGGTTGAATCAGACCCAGTGCTGCCCCTCTGAGCTCTAAGAACATAGACGGTAGCCTGCCTTGCAAGTATGAGAAAAGGAGCTAAGATCAACAAGGAATGGAGAAAAGAACCCCTGAATTCTCACTGCTGCCAGACAGCAGGTTTCATATCTAACACCACTTCATAGATCCTCGCTATCCACATGCTGGTTGTTTTCAGTCTCCTAAGGCTGCTCTCTACCACTAGCTGGACCTCTCTCTTCAGCACGGATCTTCTGATCTCTGAATCTTACCCTACCCTCTTCCTGGAAGAACAAAACACAACACAACACAAGACTCTCTTCTGCCTTTGCAGCTCCACACTTATTACCTAGATCATATTCATGTTTCCCAAAATGCAACAAACATCAACTACAGCCTGTGATACACGGACAAGTGTCACTCTGATAGTTATATTATTAAGGGGTTACCATCTGTTTATGGTAAATGCTAGTCTTTCCACTTAGAGTAACAATGTAAAATCTCCTTTAAATATAAACCAAATGAGTCTATAACAAAGAAAAGCAAATCAAAACCACAATTAGAGACCACTTCACACCAAGTAGAATAGCTACAATTTTTCAAAAAAGATAATAAGTATTGAAGAAATTGTAACCCTCATACAACAGTCTAACAGATCCTCAAAAGGCTAAACATAGATTTATCATATGACCAGGTAATTTCACTCCTAAATACATCCAAGAGAACTGAACATATGTCCACACAAAAACGTTCATAGCATTAGTCACAATAGTGAAAAACTGAAAACAATCCTGATGTTCATCAAGAGATAAATGAATAAATAAAATGTGACCTATCCATACAATGGATTCCAGCTATAAAAAATAAAGTTCTGATATATGTTACAATGTAGAAGAATCTTGAAAACATTATGCAAATGAAAAAAGCCAGACACAAAAAGCCACATATTTTTATGATTTCATTTATATAAAATGTCCATAATGGGAAAGTCCATAGAGATAGAGAGCATATCAGACGTTTCCCGGGGCTGGAGATTGGGTGAGCTGGGGAAAATGGAGAGTGACTGCTAAAGTATACATGGCTTCTTTCTAGGGTGATAATTGGGGTGCTCAAAAACTGATGAGAGTATACTTATATAACTGTGAATATACTGAAATCACTAAATTGTATACCTTCAATGGGAAAGTTGTATTATGTGAACTATATATCAATAAAGATGCTATAAAGTACATAAAAATATTAGGTAACACTAGAGGTGGCATACAAATGTGAAAAAAATCATAAGGAGACAAAGCAAAGATTAGGAAACACTGGATTAGATCAACAGGCCTAATAATCCTATGAGGCAAATGCTTTTTTCTCTTTATAAGGCAACTGGTTATGGTTTTTCCAGTAGTCATATACAGATGGAAGAGTTGGACCATAAAAAAGGCTGAGCACCAAAGAATTGATGCTTTCAAATTGTGGTGCTGGAGAAGACTCTTGAGAGTCCCTTGGATAGAAAGGAGATCAAACCAGTCAATCCTAAAGGAAATCAATCCTGATTATTCATTGGAAGAACTTATGCTGAAGCTGAAGCTCCAGTACTTTGGCCACCTGATGCGAAGAGACGACTCACTGGAAAAGACTCTGATGCTGGGAAAGACTGAGGACAGAAGGAGAAGGGGTGACAGAGGATGAGATGGTTGGATGGCATCACTGACTCAATGGACATGAGTTTGAGCAAACTCTGGGAGATAGTGAAGGTTAGGGAAGCCTGGCCTGCTGTAGTTCATGGGGCCACAAAGAGTTAGACATGACTTAGCAACTCTATAACAGCAAAGGAAAATGGACGAGTGAGAGGTGAGAGTGTTCATTTAAGAACAAAGAATTTTAAGTGGATTTTGAACCCAAGCTGTTGACCCCAAGACCAGTGCTCTTACCTGACATGCTCTACCGCTTCCTGGGGTCCCAGTCCCAGAATTCAACTCCCATCCATACTTTTTCTTATGATGTCTCTCTGGGACCTGGGTCTGAACTACACCACTGAGTATCACCTACAACTCTGACCTGTGTAACCAGAATAACATAGAAATGATGGTGTATAATTTCTGAGGTTAGGTTGGATTCCCTTACTTTGGAGAATGTGTGTGTGTATGCTCAGTCATGTCTGACTCTTTGTAGCCCCGTGGACTATAGCCCACCAGGCTCCTCTGTTCATGGGATTTCCCAGGGAAGAATACTGGAGTGGGTTGCTATTTCCTACTCCAAGGAATCTTCCCAGCCCAGGAATCGAACGCACCCATGTCTCTTGCATCTCCTGCATTGGCAGGGGGGTTCTTGACCACTGAGCCACAAGGGAAGCCCCTTGGGGAATATTAGTTGACATTCTGAGGACACTCAATGAGCCTTAGGGAAAGATCTACATGGCAAAGAAAACTGAAGCCTTTTGCCAACAGTCATGTGAGTGAGACATGTTGGTAGCAGGTCTTCTGCAGTCTCATGAGAAGCCCTGAGCCAGAACCACTCAGTGAATCTGCTCCTTATTTCCTGACCCTAGAAATCGAACCCAGGTCTCCTGCATTGCAGACAGATGCTTTACTGTCTGAGCCATCAGGGAAGCCCAGAAATCATAAGGTACTATATATTTGGGCTTCCCTGGTGGCTCAGAGGTAAAGAATTCACCTGCTAATGCAAGAGACGTGGGTTTGATCCCTGAGTCAGGAAGATCCTCTGGAGAAGGAAATGGCAACCCACTCCAGTATTCTTGACTAGAAAATCCCATGGACAGAGGAGCCTGGTGGGCTACAGTCCATGGTGTTGCAAAGAGTAGGACACGGAACTCAGCAACTAAACAACAACAATTATGTATTTATGTTTTTATGCCACTAAGTTTTGGGGTAACTTGTTATTCAGCAATAGATAACTAGTTCACACTATGACTAGTTTCTGCCAATGATACATGAGCTGAAAAGTCGCACACTACTTCCAGGTCCAGGATGCGAGCGTGCCTTTTCTCCCTTCCCTTCCTCTTCCTGTGGAGACCTTTTCTTCATAGCAGCATTACTCACAATAGCCAAAAGGTGGAAGCAACCCAAGCATCCAGCAGCAAATGAATGGGTAAACAAAATGTGATCCATCCATACACAGAATATTATTCAGTCTTAAAAAGAGGGAGATTCTGACAGGTGAATGAACTTTGAGGACATTATGTCAAGTGAAATAAGCCAGTCACAAAAGGACAAAGACTGTGATTCTACTTCCATGCAGTCCCGAGAGCAGTCAGAGTCCTGGAGACAGAGAATAGAAGGGTGGTTACCAGTGGGTGGAGGAAGGGAGAAGGGGGAGTTAGGGTTTAATGGGTACAGAGTCTCAGTCGGGATAGATGAAGAGTGTTCTGGAGATGATGGTGGTGATGGCAACACAACAGGGTGAATGTACTTTATGCCCCTGAACTGGTCTCTTAAAAATAGTTAAGATGGTAAATTTATGTTCAGTTCAGTTCAGTCACTCAATCGTGTCTGACTCTTTGAGACCCCATGGACTGCAGCGTGCCAGGCTTCCCTGTCCATCACCAGCTCCCAGAGCTTGCTCAAACTCATGTTCATTGAGTCTGTGATGCCATCCAACCAAGTAGGTTATATCTATTTTATCACAATAAGAAACATCATGATATGCCCAAAAGGTGTTATTCCCTCTGCTGACCCCCTAAGCACCTGAGCTAAGGTCTGAGGCTTGTGGGCTAACTCTTTTTCCATCCACTGTTTGCCCAGAGTCCTGTTGTGGACAAAAAGAGTGGGCCCCTGTATTTAGGATATAGGCTCAACTGCACAGATGAAGTATGCAAAACAACAGTGGCTTAAATGAGATGGATACGCTTTTCTCCTGCGTACCGTCTGGAGGCAGGTAGTACGGGGCTGGCATGGACATTGGGCTCCATGTAGTTATTCAGGGACTCACCCTAGGTTCATGTGCTCTGCCATCCCCAGGGTAATTTTCTCAACCATGTGGCTCAAGGTGGCTCAAGACCATGTCTATGTCCTGAGCAGCAGGGTAAAGAAGGCAGGGAAGAGGGGCAAACCTCCTCTACTTAAGACATCGTCATTTGGGGTCTTTGCCCTAGAAATGGAATGCCATTGCTGCCTGATGTATTTTCCCCAAACAGAAAGTGAAATTGAAAGTGTTAGTTACTCAGTCATGAGCGATTCTTTGTGACCTCATAGACTGTAGCCCACCAGGCTCCTCTGTCCATGGAATTCTCCAGGCAAGAATATTGGAGTGGGTTGCCATTTCCTTCTCCAGGGGATCTTCCCAACCCAGGGATCGAACACAGCTCTCCCACATTGCAGGCAGACTCTTTATCCACTGAGCCACCAGGGAAGCCCTGTGACATCCCCAAACAGGATCTCAGCTGTGTTCTGTCCTTTCACACAGCCACGGGGGCTTCCCGGGTGGCTCCATGGTAAAGAATCCACCTGCAATGCAGGAGTTGCAGGAGACGCAGTTTCAATCCCTGGGTCGAGAAGATTCCCTGGAGGAGGGCATGGCAACCCACTCCAGTATTCTTGACTGGAGAATCCCATGGACAGAGGAGCCTAGTGGGCTACAGTCCATAGCGTTGCAAAGAGTCAGACACGACTAAAGTGACTTAGCATGCACATGCACCCAGGGAGGTGACTGGCAGAGATCTTGGGAGCCCCATATTAAAATTAATAGAACCTCAACATGGGTGGAACCTGGGTCCTTGTATCACTGCACAGAAAACGGCTGAGTGGGCTTTGCATACTGAGAGCAAATCTCAAATGTATGTAAGCACTGGGGTTTCTGTGTTCATGTGTTATGGCCACCAGCATTCTCTTAACTAACACAGAGCTCTGTGATGGGAGCTTGGGAAGTGTTCATAACACAACAAGGCTGAGGCCAGGTCAACAGCCTTGGGAGGCAACAGGAAGATGGTTTTGAAAGCCATAGCGCCCTGCTTATGAGCTATGTGGGTCATTCAAACTCTTTCAGCCTGGTTCGCTCAAATGTAAATTGGAGGAGACAAAGATATGCAAAGCACACACTATTTGTGGTTGGGAACTGAGTGAGGGAATCTGCAAGAAAGACAGTTGAGAAAAATCTACTTGGGGAAGCGACAGACACCTGTCCCCTTGCCACTCTCCAAAGAGGAGAACAGATGGGCATTTAGAAATGGGCACAGCGCACCGTAACTCACAGCTTGATGAGAAGCAAATGGCCCACTGGGTGGGGTGGGGGCTGGGGGCTGATCTCTAAGTCATGGCTGTATTCTCAGCCTCGGGCAGGAAGCTGTCTCAGGCTTGGCAACAGCTTTGATTCAAGACCTCAAATGGGCCCCTGAGAGCTTACTTGGTTGGGACACAGACTGGGTTTACAGCATAGACCAGGCAGCCCAGGAATGTGAGTCTGGGCCTCTTCTCAATATATCTCAACAGGGCAGCACCGGTCTAGAAAAGCTGGGACATTCATGCTCTGGCTGCCACTCTGGGGACTGTGGCCACCACAGCGCTCACAGCAGCATTGAAAGCACAGATGCTTCGGGGACCGCACAGAGCGCTTATCAGTGTGAAGAGGCTGGCTGCCACATAACAGTGAGTGACTGGTACTCCGAGCTGTGAGGCAAATCGGGCATGCGTACAGGTTCATTTTAGCCCACAGCTGAATTAAAGGCTCAGATCTGAATTTATTGCCCTCTATGGCTCCAGTTTTTATAGACTAATAGAAATATGTCACATAAGTAATTTCAACTGTTCTAGTAGCCACATTTAAAAAGTGTAAGGAGAAAGATGAAATTAATTTTAATATGCTATTATACTTAACCCAATAGATGATTCTGATCACCAATTCCAATATGGGTGGGGCTTTTCTGCCCCCACCAAGCAATTCTCAAGACACCAGCTCGATGTCCTACCATTCAGATCAATTTTAATGTTATCTACCCAGAAACAGCATCAGATGCTTGGACTAAGGGCTCTGTCCCACTAGACTGAACCCTCCCCGACTTCAGACGCCAACCACAAGTGCAGGCTGTCACCTGTGCTTCTGGCCAACAGGCTATAAATCCCAGGATCCCACTGCCCCCTCCTTGGGTCCCATTATTGTGCTAGAGCTCAGAGAACTCAGAGAAACAGCTTACTTACTAGATAATTGGCTTATTATAAATGGATATAACTAAGGAACAGCAGACAGAAGATAAGCACAGGGCAAAGTACGGGAAGGACGTCCTTGTGATACTAATCTAGAAGTGATCACCTGTCCATTTAGGTTTTACAGAGGCTTCATGATATAGGTCCCGTCACTTCATGGCAAACAGAAGTGGGAAAAGTGGAAGCATTGATTTTATTTTCTTGGACTCCAAAATCACTGCAGATGGTGACTGCAGCCATGAAATTAAAAGATACTTGCTCCTTAGAGGGAAAGCTATGACAAACCTAGGCAGCATATTAAAAAGCAGAAATATCACTTTACCAACAAAGGTCCATGTAGCTCCATAGCTTTTCCATGTATGGATGTGAGAGTTGGACCATGAGAAGGCTGAGCACTTAAGAATTGAAGCTTTCAAACTGTGGTGCTGGAGAAGACTGTTGAAAGCCCCTTGGAAAGCAAGGAGATCAAACCAGTCAATCCTAAAGGAAATCAGTCCTGAATATTCATTGGACGGGCTGATGCTGAAGCTGAAGCCGAGGCTCCAATACTTTGACCACCTGATGAGAAGAGCTGACTCATTGGAAAAGACCCTGATGCTGGGAAAGACTGAGGGCAAGAGAAGAAGGGGGAAACAGAGGATGAGATGGTTGGATGGCATCACCTACTCAACAGACATGAGTTCGAGCAAACTCTGGGAGATAGTGAAGGACAGGGAAGCTTAGTATACTGCAGTTCATGGGGTCGCAAGAAGTCGGACCTGACTGAGCGACTAAACAACAATAAAGGGATAACTGAGGAACAGCACATAGTAGAGATGTGTGGGGCAAGGCATGGGAAGGATGCTCTGTGTTCACTAATCTAGAAGCTCTCCCAGTCTTATCCAGTTGGGTTTTATGGAGTCTTCATGATACAGGCACAATTCATTGACTATTAGTGATTAATCTGATCTTCACCCCCTCTCCCCCACCCTAGAATCAGGGAGTGAGAATGAAAACTCCACCCCTCTATTAATGGTTGGTTCTCCTGGCCATCAGCCCTCATTTTTAGGTGTTTTCCAAAAATCACCTCATGCTATGACTGGAAGCTGTGGTGGAAAGAGACTTGCTATGAATAACAACATACCATTTCCCTGTTATGGCTCTCAAGGATTTTAGGGACTGAGGACAAGAGACCAAATATGACAAAAGATGTTTCCACTGCCCTTTTTATTCAGGAAATCCCAAGGGTTTTGAGTGCTATGAGCCAGGAACTGTGGATGAAGACTAAAAGTATATGAGAACTAGAGTTTGATCATCTGAGTGGTTAAATGCATATTTCTTATAAATCACAATATCACACCCAGTAATCAAAAATATTACCATTTCAACATATAATCAATGTTAAAAATATTGATGAGCTGTTTTACATTCTGCATTTTCACACTAAGTCTTCAGAATCTGGACTGTGCTTTATTTCCCCAGTAAGACCAACCACATTTAAAGCACTTAGTAACCACGTGCGGCTGGTGGCTGCTCTGCCAGACACTTCAGTCTTAGGTAGTTGTGTGTGTGTGTGTGTGTGTGTGTGTGTGCTCAGTCATGTCCAACTCTTTGCAATCCCATGGACTGTAGCCCTCCAGGCTCCTTTGTCCACGGAATTCTCCAGGCAAGAATACTGGAGTGGGTTGCCATTTCCTCCTCCAGGGGATCTTCCCAACCCAGAGATGGAACCCGTGTCTCCTGCATCTCCTGCACAGACAGGCAGATTCTTTACCGCTAGAGTCACCCGGGTTGGCATGCCCCAAACCAGTGAGCATCTCCACACCTCTGTACCTCTGCCTACACTGTTACTTCTGCGTGGCACAGCCTCCTCCCCTTTGCCTACCTGAATACCTGCTCATACTTCAAGGGCTTGGTGCAAATGACACCTCCTCCCTGAAGCCTTATCCAGTTCCCTAGGATGAGGACACTCTTCCCCCTGTGCTCCCATAGGACCTCATTTCCACCTCTATTTGAGCACCCACCACACTGGATTATGTTTGTTAACTTGCTGAAAGGCCCATATCACATCTGAGCCATCACTAGTACCCAGTACCCTGCTTAGCACACAGCAGACTGTGGAGGCAACTGCTGGCTCTTTCTGGGATGAGGAAATTAGGGCACCAGGAAAATTTCTTTAAAAGTTCCCCATTGATTTTTTTTTTTTTTTTTTTGGTTATGGATAACAAAAAACCAAGGTGGTGTAGAGAACATTGCCTGGGGATTACTGTTAACAGAGACATGGACCCAGAGAGCTATGATTTGGGGCTGGATGTATCATTGATAGTCACCCAGTTCCTAGCTTATGCTCCTTACTGGAAATATCTGAGCAACCTTGATGTATATCTGTAAGGCACTGTATATCTGGAGCCCACAGGGAGTGCAGCCATCTCCCAGCTGTGTAACCTAGGGTCGGGTTGCCATGTGTCATAACAGGGTCAGGGCTACCACGTTGCACAATTCCTGAGTGACGATGTGAATGGTGCCGCTGGGGCTGAGCACACACAGCCTGTTGGCTGGATGTGGTTATTCTGTAAGCCCCACGCATAGGTAAACACAAAGGTCTTGACATGTCACTGGCTTCAGACGTCTGAGCCAGGACATCAGGGAGATGAGATATAGGGAAGCTCAGAAGTGAGGAACCACGAGTGTTCACAACACAGAGGCCACTGAGCTCCAGAAGGCCTGTGGCTCAAAGTCCAAGTGTAAAATCAGGGTTTGGAAACTTGGAAAGACTCTCCTCCAGAAACGGCCCAGATGGAGCTGTTCTTCCCAGGTTCACATCCAGGATGTAGTGGTTAAATCTGGAGCTACTGATCTCAGGCCCAGATAAGGAAGAGGACAAGGACTTCTTCCTTTGTTCTCTCCTTTTTCTGCTTAGATCAAACAGGGAAAGGCAAAGTTCATGTGGGTGAAATCACTGGCTGGAAGAGGACTGTGATCAGACCTGGCAGGTCAAAGAGTAAGTCAGAGAAAGAACTGAGGTTCAATTCTGGTTCCACTGGATGAGGGGCTCAACCTCTCTGAGCTTCAGTTTTGTTATCTGTAAATGGAAATATTATATTATTCCTCCTCCAGAGTGGTGTTGTACAACATAACAGAGAAGGAGTATACAAGGTACCAAGTGCAGCCTGTGAAAAGCGTGTCAGTCAGGGACTTCCCTGGTGGCCCCGTGGCTAAGAATTCACCTGCCAGTGCAGGGCACATGGGTTCAATCCCTGGTCCAAGGAAGATACCAAGTGCCTTGGAGCAACTGAGTCTATGTGCCACAACTACTGCAGCCCACATACCCTAGAGCCGCTGCTCCTCAACGAGAGAAGCCACCACAATGAGGAGCCTGTGCACTGCAACCAGAGAGTAGCCCCTGCTCACCACGACTAGACAAAGCTCTCCCGAAGCAACAAAAACCCAGTGCAGCCAAAAACACAGATTTTTTAAAAGTGTATCAGCCCCTTGTGTAACAAGGCCCCTTGTCTCCTTCTGGGGTAGACTGTGTAGAACAGTCAATCCACTGCTTGGCCACTGTGAATCACATGGGTGAGCCCAAAGTCAAGGCAAGGAGAAGGACAGTCTGCGCCTTATGGGACCATTGCAAGAATGAGGATATGAACACAACTACGGGGGAGTGAAGAGACAGGACCAATCATTCAATCTACTACAGTATACAGACAGATTTGTCATCTACTGGTGCTCATTCATGCAAACATTTCAGTGGAAAATCAGGTAGTTCTTTTAGTATTTCCTTCCTATAAAAGACAGCTGTCCAAGATATCGTGGCAGGAGATAAGTAGATGGAGTGAAGACTTAACAGAGATTACTAGTGGTTAAGGAGAGGGACGCACTACCAGCAAGGCTCCCCTGTCCTTCCACCTAAATTCTGGTGTTATCAGTAAAGACCTTGCCTGAAGCCAACACTGAGGGCTTGCAGGGGAAAACGTTTCTACAGGGACCTGCCTGGGGGCATGCCGTAGGTCTGATGTGTAAGGGTTGCAAAACAAAGCCTCATTCTGGAAGCTTCAGTCATCAGGGAGCCCCAAGAGTTCAGAAGGTGGAGAAAGAATTTTAGAATTTGTGAAGAAGGTGAGCATTAATATGGTCTTGAGCAAATGAGCTGCTCATCCCTAAGGCATAAAGGGGGATATTAAAGAATGGGAAGGACCTGAACAAATGTGTATAAGCCTCACTCAAATCAGTGGCTCAAAACAACAGGCTTTGACTATTATGGCTTTTAAGTCAGGAGGCAGCCTGGGCTGGGTTTGCTCATCCTTCTGTGGGTCACTGCAGACTCTGCTTCAGTTCGAGTTTGTCTGGGGGCACCTCAGCTGGGGAGGTTCTGCTCTGTATCTTGTTTTCCTCCTGGACCAGCAGACTGACCTGGAAAATAGTTTTGAAGAAGCAGGTGAACAGAAAGACAGTCCGCCGAGGCTTGGAACTCATACATCCATCACTGGATTGTAGACTTATTAGAAAAATGTAAGCTGATCAGAAAAAGGATGGTGGTAATAATGATGAATTGATGCTTTCCAATTGTGGTGCTGGAGAAGACTCTTGAGAGTCCCTTGGACTGCAAGATCAAACTAGTCAATTCTAAAGGAAATCAACCCTGAATATTGTTTGAAAGGATGTTGCTGAGGCTGAAGCTCCAATACTTTGGGCACCTGATGCAAAAAGCCAACTCATTGGAAGAGACCCTGATGTTGGGAAAGACTGAAGGCAAAAGGAGAAGGCGGAGGCAGGGGATGAGATGGTTAGATGGCATCACCAACTCAACAGACGTGAGTTTGAGCAAACTCTGGGAGATAGTGAAGCACCTGGGAGCCTGGTGTGCTGCAGCCCATGGCGTCGCAAAAAATTGGACATGACTTAGTGACTGAACAAGAACAACAATTGGGCAAGCTGTTTCCAGAAAACTGTGTTCTCTGTGCCTCCCATAGTTGGGGAATCCCATCCCCTAAGTTCCCTGCCATGTCCCTGCCACAGGCCGGTCCAGCTTCCACCTGAACACTCTGGCTCTGAGGAGCTCACCACCCCCTGGAACAGACTATTCAGACCGGACAACTTGCAGGAAGCTCCTTCCGGAACACAGTGCCTTTTTGCTTCCTGTCTTTGATCCTGGTCCTGCCATGCAGGTTTTCGGTCTGGCAGTCATTCACACGGTTGAGGACCGTGCTCGAGTCCCTGAGTGAGCCAGCGGTGGCACACCCGGACAAAGGTGAGCAGGACCATCACCCCACCCAGGGGTGCTGAGCTCCACCCACTGGGAGATTTACCTGACACCGCTCCTTCCTCGTCCTCCGTATCCAGTCCCAGGCTAAGCCCACTGCGTTTCACCTCTCCCCAACCCCTCCGCCCTGCCATCTCACTCTACTCCACCTTCTTCTGTTCTTCTCCACTGTCACCTCCCTCCTCTAAGCTGCCATCCTCTCCTCTGACCAGGATCACTGCAGTAGCTTCTTCACTGTCTCCACCCTGCCCAGTAGGCCACTTCTCACCCTGCAGCAACAGTAGTCTCATTATAACACAAAACTGCTCATACTGCCCACTGCTAAAGCTTTCCCCACTCTGCACTCCAGCCTCAGCCCTGGGGATCATTTATCAGGACCCTCACATCCCTCCTCACTGCTCTTGTCCCTTCAGGCTCTGGCTCACCTGTCACCTGCCCGGACCTCCTTGACGAGGTCGGACCTCTCAGTTGCAAGGTCTCCTAGCGCCAAAGACCTTTCCTTCGTGGTGCATACCACCGACTTTCCATTCACTGCTGTGACTACTGACTAGCAGCTGCCTCCTCCCATAACAGCGGGTGGTACGCTGGCTGGGTAGGGTGGGTAGGACTGATTGATAGTGTCTGTAGCATCTGCAGTGCAGACTTCCGTAGTGTAAATACAACCACCATGACAGATTTCAAGCTACCAACAATTGTGGCTTGCAAAAACCCTGAAAATGTCATCATCAGCTTCCCCCAGGTGGTCTGAGGGGGTCTCTAGCATCCCCCTGGGGCAGGCCTTGTATCTGCCCCCCACAAGACCAATACAGTATCTGAAAAACAGCTCAGGGACCATTAAGTATTTGGTGAATGAATGAATGAACAATGCTGAAGTTTAAATAAGCCTTCAGGACAGTAATTGCTGATTCTAGAAGATAAAAGACTTCTAATGCTTGCCTCAGGAATGGAACTTCCCAGGTGGTACAGTGGTAAAGAATCTGCCTGCCAATGCAGGAGACGCAGGTTCAATCCCTGGGTCAGCAAGATCCCCTGGAGGAGGAAATGGCAACCCACTCCAGTATCCTTGCCTGGGAAATCCCATGGACAGAGGAGCTTGGTGGTCTGCAGTCCATGGGATCACAAAGAGTCAGACATGACTGAGCACGCACATACATACACACACCCCTCCAAGAAAAGAGTAGGGAGTCATGGCATTTCTGTTCTCTGAAGACTATTTTTACATTTATTTAACAAAATGTCTACATCAGGCACAGATTCCCAGTGCTTTTCAAATGCTAACCCATTCATTTCTCATAGCAATTAAAAGGCAGATATGTCTAGTATTCTCATTTTACAGATAAGGAAACTGAAGCTTAGAGTAATTTGCCTAGGTGGTGGAGCCGGGCTTTGAACACAGTTTGACGGTAGAACCCATGTTCCTAACGACTATGCTATGCTGCATCAGGACCAGCTCTGGAAATGAGACATGCCTCGTATCCCCATCTCTGCTCCAACCTAAGGACATCCAGCCCATGGATATGGTGTGCGCTCATCAGGTCACTGAACCTACACAAAGAAATAACCTAATAGAAAAGGTCCAGAGTTGAGGCTGTGAAACGATAAGGGAAATGTGGGCTCTTCCGGATAAAGACAGAGGAAAAAGAGGAAGGCTTTTCAAGAGCCATGAAATAATCATGGAGACGGACTTTAAATATTTATTTACTGAATTCTAGCAAGAAGACCCTGACCTGGTTAACTTTCATGAAGGGAAATGCTAAAACTTGAGAGGTGAATTTGGGACATCAGGATTTGTACAGTGTTCTCCGCATACAGTCTTGCTTCATCTTGAAGACCACCATGGAAGATGAGGATAATCAGCTCATGTTAATGAACTGGAAACATCAAAGCTCAGAAGTTAGGGGAGGTAGCCAATGCCACAGAACCCATCAGCAGAACTGAGCCCGGGTTCCCCACCCCCTCGTGCTGCTAGTTCATGTTACTTCCTAAGCAGGTCTTGTAAATCCATAGCTGCTCAGAGGAAGTCAATTCCTGTAGCTAACTATGCTGATGGGCTGTACAAAGTGAAAATGTAATTAGCTTTAAAGGAAGTTTACATAGATTCTGGGGTATAGCCTAATATTGCAATAACAAAATCCAGGAATATATCTCTAATTTTAGATGTAGCTGTTCACTTAACAAATGAACTCCTAGGTGCTTATTATGTGTAGGGACCATCAAGGTCAAAGACAATCTTGACTGCTTATTCTGTATGCAGCACTGAGGATCACTGCAAAGAAAATGAAAATGCTGATGCAGAGTTTTTAGCATGGGAGAAGATGGAATCAATCTAGAAGGAAAGTCTGGGACAATCAGATTGTGGGCATAATTCAAAATGCCAGGGTCAGGGATTTGATTTTATCCTGTAGGAAAAGAAGGACCAATGAATGAATGAATGACAAAGGAATGACATCACCACCACCATCATCCTGATCACAATTAAAAAAAAAAAATACTATTCACAGAGCACCAACTGTGCTCAAGACAATTAATTATCCCTCAAACTCAGCCCATGAGGTCATAACTGATATTAATCACACATTACAGAGGAGAACCCTGAGGCAGAGGTAATACAGCTTATAAGGGGCAGAGCCTGGATCTACCTGAGTCCATTTCACTCTCATCCTAAACACTCCACAGGATCTCTGCTTTTGAGTATATGCAGGACAGCACCTGGGAGTGGAGGTTTGGGAGCTATCAGCGTTTAGTTGGATGGCTAATGTATTGAGAAAGACCTAATTTCTTTGGGAGGAGGACCAGAGAAAGAGAGGAGGACCAGAGAAGCGGAAAGAGAAACAGTTTAAAAAAAAAAAAAAAAGGCAGGCAGTGCCAAGGAAACCATGCAGGTAGAAATTTTAAGAAGGAAAGACAGGTATAATGGTGCTGAAAGCTACCTAGAGATCAGGCAGGATGAGGAGGGACAAGGAACTGTAGGATCTGTCAACTTAAGAGGGCTTCCGGGACTTCACAGACAGCATTTTCAGGGGAGTGGCGGGGGTGGACGCCAGATTGCTGTGGGCTGAGGAATGAGTGGGAGGTGAAGACAGGGCAGGCAGCATGTAAACTTACTCTTTCAAGAAATATGATAGTGAGGGGGAGGGTAGGGAGGAAGCCTGAAAGGGGAAGATGGTAGCTGGAAGCATTTTCTGTGGGAGATAGAGGTGGGGAGAGACTCAAGCAGTTGTACACCATAATGAAGGAGAAGCTGAGGCCACGAGACAGGGAGGCTCTTCTCCAAAGCCCCAGAGAGAGCTCCAAGGGATGGATGGAGGGCTAAGTGGGTGGTGTTACAGACAGCTCACGTGGCTGGACTTCTTCAGGGCTGTGAAATCACAGAGCGAGGGTCTGACTATCTCTGTGGCCCCTTACAAACCTTACCTCCTTTTGCTTTTTTTCTTCCTTCCTCTGGCCTTTCCTTCTTCTCTCCACAAATACTTAGCGAGCACCTACTATGTGCAGGCTCTTGTATTAGGTTCTATGCTTTTTATAATAAACAAGGTAGGGTACATCACCCTCTCAGTTAAGTGGAAAGACAGATATTAAACAAGATGATACATAACCATATGTGACTACATAGTGTAGGATAATGTTCATAAAGCACTTCCAATACTTATAAGCATTTTCGTATTAACTCCACACACACATTTGTAACAAAAGCACTATTTGCAATATTGGTATTCCTATTTGCAAACCAGGAAACTGAGGCACAGAAATGTCAGATGACTTCTTCACACGACTAAAAAGACTAAGATAGATGGCGGTTCAAATTAGATTTGCCCATTTCCACAGGCAAATCTAACTGCCACACTGTCCTGAGTCACTGTGTTTAGAACGGTGGGCGCCAGGATGGACAAGATCTGGAGGCGTCACTAGCCTAGGGGAGCTCACAGTCTGAGCGCTGGGAAGAAAGTTCCTTTTCTTTCCCAGAAGTTCATTTTCTCCCTTCTTTCACATTGTGGTCCCTGCCAACATTACTAGCACCACCTGGGCGCACACGTTCCAACAAACGCAAAAGCTCCAGTCCTGCCCCACCCACTAGATCAGGGTCTGCAGTTTAACACGACACGCAGGCGCTCAGACTGCAGAAGCCTGTTCTACAGCCGCTCCTCTTATTAGAGGTGAGAAACTGAGACCCAGAAATTCGGAGATCACAGAGTGGTGAAACTTCAGGGCTTGGTGTCTAGAGCCCAGCCTAGGCCTGAATGCACGCTTCCACTCTTTTAAAGAGGCCAGTGGGTAGGACCCGGGGAGGGAGGGAGCGCGCGCAAGGTGCTCGGCGCGCGCAAGGTGCTCGGCGCGCGCAAGGTGCTCGGCGCGCGCAAGGTGCTCGGCGCGCGCAAGGTGCTCGGCGCGCGCAAGGTGCTCGGCGCGCGCAAGGTGCTCGCGGGCTCCCGGGCCCGGCCTAGCCGGGCTGAGGCGACGCGGGCGCCCGGCGGGGCCCGGCCGCCGCGTCCCCGTCCCCGTCCCCGCGCTGGCCCGGCCCGGCCCGGCCCCTCAGCTCCACCCCCTGCCTCCCCCTCCCGCCCGCTCGCGCCTCCTGAAAAGCCAGCCCGCCCGGGGCGGCGGCGCAGAGCCGGGCCCGGCGCACGAGGAGGCAGCCAGCGCGGCCATGACGGCGGAGAAGGCGCTGCCTCTGGGCAACGGGAAGGCTGCCGAGGAGGCGCGGGAGTCTGAGGTGCTGAGTGGCGGCGGCGGCGGCGGCGGGGGCGCGGTGTCCGCGCGCGACAAGCGCGACAAGGCGGTCCACGAGCGCGGCCACTGGAATAACAAGGTGGAGTTCGTGCTGAGCGTGGCGGGGGAGATCATCGGGCTGGGCAACGTGTGGCGCTTCCCTTACCTGTGCTACAAGAACGGCGGAGGTGAGGCGGCGCGCGCGCGGCCCTGAGGAGGACGGGGTGGGAGAAGCCGGCCCTGTGGGGGCGGGGAGCCGGGCCCCCTCCCGCGCCTGCGTGTGGCGGGACCCCGGTCTCGCGGGGACGCCGGCCGGCCGCCCGGCCCGGGGCCACCTGGCGCGAGCTCGGTGCGCATGCCCGCGCCCCCCGCTTCGCACCTGAGCGCGCCACCTGCTAGCACGCGGGCACTCGTCCGCCGGGTGTGTGTTCTGTCCCCGGGGGCGTGAGGTGTAGACCGAGGCCGGGAGCCCTTGGCGGGAGTTCGGGGGCAGGAGGCAGTCCCTTGGAGCCTCAGCTTTCCTGACTGGAAACGCGCGTGAAGGAAAGGGGACTTCGGTCATCCGAGCAGCTTCGGGGTTCTGAGGGCTTCCCGAAATGCCAGCCTCTGGACTCAACTTACCTCATCTCGTTTCACAGTCGTCTTTGTAGGCAGGGGTATATACCCCGTTTTTCAGGGCAGGAAACTGAGGGACAGAGAAGTCGCCCACTCCCCAAGGGGTAAAGGTGGGGTTCCGACACCAAAGGCCTGGTTTAAAAAGTGAGATTGGACGCACAACTGGGAGAACTTTTTTAGGTGAGGACCGTTGCCGTTTGGTTTCCCTTCCTTTCATTTGCCCCTAGGGCCCTTTCTAGGACTGTCTGGTGGGAAGATGGGCACCGAACAGCTTCTTGGGTCTCAGAACAGTTAGCAACAGTATTGACTTGCTCTTTAGAAGGTGCTTAGAGCTTGCCGGGGTCAGGGAAACGAAGGTGACCAGAGAGTCGTTTCTAGTGACAGCATGTCCGAGGCTGCGTGGTGGAGACGGAGCAGTTAAGTCCTCAGATCTCCCAGCTCCAAGAAGGGCGTGCCGGGGGTGGGCGGGGGGGCTCCAGACCTGAGGAGCCCCCACCTGTCATATCAACAAGACAGCTGGCAGGGCCATGGCAAGGGACCCTGTGAAACCTCGAGGGGCACAGTTTCTGCAGAGAAAAGCCCATGTCTGTGTTTTCCTCCTTCTCTTTGCTGGGTCCCTTCAGCGGATCCCCAGAGCCCAGCAAAGGTGGCTCAGAGGTTTGGCAGGGACCACACTGTCGGGCTTTACGGGGCAGGACTTCCTGTGCGGGCAGCTGCAGGGAGAGAGAAGGGGACTGCTTGGCCAGGGCCCTTTTCTTTGGAGACATTCATCCTGAAGGCACAGGCTGCTCCAAGCCTGCTCTGCACTGGTAATGAAGTGGCCGCCGGTGTCGGTGGCTTGGCACCGGGAGAGAGGGAGTGGCCTCAGAGACCCGGAACGTGCCCTGAGCCCTCAGCTGGGAACCTGCCTCTCCTCTTTGCACATTCAGCCTGTGTAAGCTGCTGTGTCTGCTTAGACGCCTGTGGAAACCCTTTAGGATCGTCCCAGGCAAGAGTTGTTTAAACCTCTCCCTTTTGTTTTTTTTAAGCAGGAAATTGTTATACCAAAACCAGAAACGCATTCTTAAAATCAGAACATTGTATAAGCTGCATTAATTACAAACTCTCAGATTTTTTTTAAAAAAGGTTGTAGTGAGTACAGTTTAAAAATGAGTCATTTTTTTTTTTTTACTCTAACTCGACAAGAATCTCCGCTGGGTGTACAGCTATCCTGGTTTAATTATCTTAAGGATTACTACCTTTGTGAGTAGAGAGGCCACAAGGCTTTCAGAAAGTGTCATTTTATTTTAAATTACAGCATGTTAGGGAAACTTCTGTGGCTTGTCTTAATCACTTAGATTCAGCAAACATACCCTTTTATCTTCTTTCAGGCACTTTTTGCTTTCTAATATAGTTGGGGTATCTGCTTATCAACTGTTTAACTTTCTTAAAAAAAAAATCTACACAGCTCTACTCTTAAGTTGCAACAATACTTTAGTATTTCTTTCCCAATGTGAAACTTTGTAAAAATAGAAAAGCTAAGACCCTTTCACAACCTGGCAAATATTGTCCTATTACCAGGATTGATCAAAATCATTGCTGTTAATCCTGGGTTAAAGGGACTTCATTTAGCAAAAAGCAATTTCAGTGAAAGCCTTCATTCGCAAGATCAGATGGCGGGGAATAGCTTGTGTTTTCAGGCTTTGTTATTAGACAGGAGAGAGAGAATGAGGGATTTGGGGAAATCCCTTTCTGCTTGTAATGGCTCATGTTCACCTCAGTTATTTAATTTGTTTCACAGAAAGGCCCAGGCGGTGGGTATTGTGTTTCAAAACAGGAGCACTAAAGCTTACGGTGGTCTTTTCTCCAGGCTGATTCAAAGCCAGCTCTCTGGCTGTATTCTTGCTATGAACTCCTCGTATCTCAGCTCCATACCTGGGGCTCACGTACAGGGACCTGTTACTGCTCATTGTATATCTCCTTGAGAATGCCTATCTTTATAAAGATTTTTTGCAGTTTACTTCCAAAGTAAAAAGAAGAGGCCCCCTCCCCTGGCCAGTTGAGGTTACTTTGTAATATAAAAGGAGGATGCAGCAGCATTCAGGGAGGGAATAGATTTGACTTGTGCTGGAGGGTCGAATGCGTAAATGAAAGAGTCAAGCATATTACACAGTTTCTTAAACTTTATCATCTTAACTGTACAACCATTCTGTGAGATAAGTGGTGCAGTTCTTACGTATTAAAGCCTTATTTTACAGGTGAAGAAGTTGAGGCTGGAAGATGTGACATGGACTTACTCAAGGGAGTAGGTGGCAGAGAGTCCAAACCCAGGCTCCCATCGTCTGACTCTGGTCCTCATAGCAGGAACTTGAACTCAAGCTCAGAGCATATGCTGTCTTGCCTCGAACAGGTTATTCAAGGGCTGAAGTGGCGGAGGCAACTTTAACTTCATTCCTTTCCTTTGCATCTTTGCAGGGGCATTCCTGATTCCCTATGTGGTGTTTTTTATATGCTGTGGGATTCCTGTTTTTTTCCTGGAAACAGCTCTGGGACAGTTTACGAGTGAAGGTGGCATTACATGTTGGAGGAAAGTGTGCCCTTTATTTGAAGGTACGTGCTGAGTTAATCAGAAAATAAAAGAATGCCTGGGTATTGTCAGGCTGTGAAGGGCAGCTTTTTTTTAACAAGTTGGAGAGGGACTCAGATCACTGCCTTTTCTTTGTTCTTTCAGGCATTGGTTATGCAACGCAGGTGATTGAGGCCCATCTAAACGTGTACTACATTATCATCCTGGCATGGGCCATTTTCTACCTGAGCAACTGCTTCGCCACTGAGCTCCCCTGGGCCACCTGTGGGCACGAGTGGAACACAGGTATGGCCTCCCTGGAGGCTGTCTCTGCTGGTCTTACTGGGCGAGCTGGGATTGGTGGTGTGTCACGTGTCTTGCTGTGAGTTCAGATTCCACTGAAGCTGGGGGTCATTTCTGTACCTGGTCTGCATACTCGCATGAACTGAGCACTAGCCCAGGGACTGGCACAAGGAGAAGAACTGTGGCTTTCTTACCTTGCTTTGCCAAATATAGAGGCTGCGTCCCTTGAGCACACAGTAAGGATGCAAGTATAAAGTGCTAAACTGAGATCCAGGGGTTCAGGCTGCGATTCCAGCCCTGTCTCTGAGTGTCAGATTTTCCTCTGTAAAATGAAGGGGTTAGACTAGATCAGGGGTTGCAGACAGGGCTATCAGCCAATTAGGCTTTAAATCAGTGACCAGCCCATTTCAAAAATGTATTTGTTGTATTTGTATTTTCAAAAGTTGAAAAATCAGAAGGCTGGGGATGAAAATCCAGATTCCCAGCTTCTCTTGAAAAGCTAAAAAGATCTGGCAACAGCAGAGCCACATTCCCACAATCATACTTGGCAGCAGTGGCTGCAGCTGAGAAACGGCTGTTGTCTGTGGGTGAAGCATCTGTCCTCAAGCTGGCCACAGTCCCCACCCAGCTCATATGGCTCATTTATTCTACCTGTCCACCCCAGGTAGACACTTGAATTCACCACCCGCCTCCTTCCTTCAATGGGTAACTTTTGAGATTACTTTGGATTCTAATATACTGTTTACTTATCAATTTGTCAACCTGTCAGGACTGAGTCTTACAATCTAGGGAAGACAAATACTTCTAAACCCCTATGTATGGAGACTGCTCTGTACAGACATCACTAATCGACTGTAGAACTCTTTCCTTTTGAATCTAGTTTTGGCCTTCGAGCTCTGCTCAGTACTGCTGTAGACAGTCACTGCCTTTACATACCTGCTCTAATCTATTCACCATCTATGTTGTAACCTTTGGTTAGGTTGTCCCTATAAGTGGCCAGTCATCCTGAAAGCTGAGATACAGTAGACAGGTCAGGATGTTGGTCACTGGCAGAAGGAACAGCAGTCATTAGACCAAGAAAATGCTGTGAACTAGTTTTTATCCCTGCAAAACTTTACCTTGTTTCCCAACCCAGCACATTTTTTGGGGGGGGGGTTGCAGGGAGTCTCATTTTCTCTCCCTGGTTCTTAACCTTTCTTTGCCCAGGAGCATAATCAAGATGTTTATCAAACTAAAATTCAAGGACATATTCTTGGAGGCCTGCAAGTTGTCCATGATAAATTAATTGTGCAAATTTATTTTGAGGGTACTCTAAAAATAGGTGCATGTTCTAATCATCTGTACATTCACCTTATAAATGAGGATGGTTGGGGATCTCAATGCCTGACTTTGTCCACCTTGACAATTTAAGATGCATTCTTGGTGAATAGGATGGATGATGGTGGCCAAGGGAAAAAGAGATTTAATTCATAAATGGTCGTTGATACTAAGTCCAGACAAAAATGCAAACTTAGGAACAAAGATTCTGCAAACGCATGACCAGAGAAAAATGGAGATAGAACTGAATCTCAAATAACACATGGAAAAATAAGCAAGTTTAGCTCCATAGACCTTGCCTCCTACCTGTCAGGTCCATTTTTCGGTTGGGAAGTCAATTTAATCTCACAAGATGGCATTATCGTGCATACCTGTTTTATGCTATCAATTTGAATTGTGTTGGTTCAGTAGGATAGTTGGTGTTTAACTTGTAAAATCTGGCTTTGTAGTTGTCTGAATACTTGAATCACAAAGGCTTTATAACTCATTGCTTATTTGTAAAGGATTAAATATTATTTTAGTAAAAATGCCTTGTCAACTTTGGTTGTCCGAGAAATTTTTTTACTCTAGAAAAAAAAGTTGAGAGATACTGTATTAGAGAATCTGATTAAAGCCAAGGGCTCCTTGCTCTAGAAAAAGGCACAAGGGCACATTCAGGTATTTTGCTTATAACTTTAGGTTCCCAGACTTCTCTTAGGACTGACTGTGGACCCCACAGACCATCTCCTTTCCTGGTATGGTTAGCACTTGTCCAGAGAAGTGGGAAGGGAGCAGACACTTGGGGGGCTTTTCCCCCAGTGGGCTGCAAAGCTTTCTTCCACTGGTTTGCACTCCCCTTTCTCTGAAGGCATGTCAACACTTGTAGTGTGTAAAGTATCATGTACAGGAGGGCTTCACGCTCCAGCGATTATAGACGTAGTTGGAGGGTTTGTGCATACATGAGCAGAGTGAAGGGCCAGCATGAAGCTAAATGCAGGCTTCAGGCTGGTCACTGTGCTGGGTGCAGGGGCTTTGAAGTGAGTGGGTGCACATGACGCTGTCCTCGGGGAGCTCACAGCAGGGTGACTAAGGCGGGTCTATGAACAGGGAGGTGCAGTAAAGAGACCTGGATCCCATGGTGGCAGATAGAACCAGGCAGTAACCATGGCAAAGGAGTGGAGCCTTGGCTGGACTGCTTTCTTCCCCTAACTGGCTGGTGAGTTGTGAGCAGGGAGAAGGTATGGGCAGGGGTCCCTTGACTACTTCTGACCCTTGATTCGTCCTCTTCAAAATAAAGGGAGTTGGAGAAGGAGGTTTCTTGGAGGACCTTTAAGTTCTAACTGCCTTAGAATTCAAGAGAGGGACATCACAGAAGGCTTTCTGGAGGAGAGGATAATAGGCTGATCTGGGCTCAAAGGACGGACACTCATGTTTTTACCTTGAGATTCAAATCCCCCTTGGTCATCAAGTCTCATGAAATGAGAAGAGATATTCAATAAATCCTTTCTTAGATTGAATGAGTGAGGGAATGATGAAGGAACCAGGGATTCTTTACACATTCGGATATTGTTTCATCCAATTGTCAGGTCTTTCTGAAGCAGCTGTGGCTTTAGCCTGAGTCTCACCTGCGTTACTGGCCCAGGGACACCATGGCTGATGCCCGTTTTTAACCCTCACGTTCCTGCCAGGGTGGAAAAGGTAGATGCCATGAACAAGCCTTAGGCAGGGAAGTGGAAAAGGTGAAAGATTCAGGAGGAAAGAATTGGACAGGGCGTACTAATGGGAAATAGAGGGAGGAGGTGCCCTACCCCCAAAACTTCTTTTCTGGTTGGAATCAAGCCAAGCCTCCCTGTTAAACTGTTTGTACATGATTGATTTTCCCCACAGCGCTCTGTGAGGCATATTTACCTGGAGCGGCTGGGTAAAAACCACCTGGTTGCACAATCCGCTCTGAATGTTGTCTAAGCGCCAGCCCTCGCAGAGGGTAATTTTCTTGTGTTTCTTGTCCTGTTTCCCGCTGCAGAGAACTGCGTGGAGTTCCAGAAATTGAATGCAACCAACCACAGCCATGTGTCCCTGCAGAACGCCACCTCTCCTGTCATGGAGTTTTGGGAGTAAGTGGAAACACCTTGTCTCCTTCAGCCTTTGGGTCTCTGCCCTGGTTGCTGCTACCCCACCCCTGAAAAAAGCCTGACCCTGCCTCCAGCCTCCAGCCTCGAACTTCCTGGCTTCTGTGGGCATTTCTTTAGAAGCCAGAATGGAGATCTTGAGAGGTTTTCCAAAGGGGCACAGCTGAGAAAAATGCTTTCTTGTTCTTTGTTGACATGTCAGCATGCCTGGTTACTTACTATGGCAAGAAGTGCTTGGTAAAATGATGGGCAGTTTAAAAATTCATTTTTAGCAAAAGAGAAGGTTTGGACTGTTTGCAGTAAACCAAGTCAAGAGTATATTTAGCCTGGAAAGCAGAAGTCTCCTGGGGGGACAGGCAGGCTTTCATTCAGTAGGGGCAAGGTCACGGGGAAAGGACGCAGATCAACTTCAACAGGGAGAGGTGGTAAAGAAACAAGCACTTACGGAAGAGTGCAGTCCCACAGTGTTGGCTGCAAGTGCTTCACAGGTTGTGAGCCCTCATGCCTGGGAGTGTTTGACCAACAGAAGGCTGTTGATGGTTTTGGGGACAGCGCCTGAATCCACTGACTTTATAGGCAGTAGTTGTGTGGGTGGGCATTTTCCCAGAGAAGGGCATTTGTCATCAGTGTTCCAAAGGGATGTGTAGCCCTTGGAGTTGCAGGGCTGCCATATATGGTTGTATAAGTTGTTCACTGCACGACCCTAGAGGGCATCATTTACACTGTGTATGTGCAGAATTGTGCAGTGCCCCAGGAATGGAAGAAAAGTTTCCTCTATGGGTTGAAGACTGGATAAAGGCTCACTGAGGCTTTTCAGTTTGAAAAGGTCTGACTTCATTGAAGAACCTCCCCTACCCTAGTGCTGATGAATAATAGTGTAGAGGAGCAGTGGTTTTATGAGTGATTTTTTTAAAAAATTTAGCCAGATACCATTCTTAGTGTGTGGCTTTTCTTCACTATTTATGTATAGTATACAGAAGTTTCAACTATATTGAATTCAAAGCTGCCAGTATTTTTCTTTCTGGTTTGCACAGTGAGTGTCTTATTTAAGATATAGTTCCCTACCTCAAAGTTGCAAAACAAACAAACAAAATATATATATATTTCTGGGTTTTCTTCCAAGAGTTTTAAAGTTTTTTTTCACATTCAGGAATATAATCTACCTGGAATATTATTTTGTATAAGATACGAAGTAGGAATCCAGTTTTATTTTTTATATAAATAACCAATTTCTCCAGCAGTATTTGCTGAATCATTCATTCTTTCCTTACTGATTTGTAATGCCATCTTCCATATAAAGTTTTTAAAAGCATAGATCTATTTGAGGGCACCGTGATCTCTTCATCTATTTTGCTGACTGTGTGTCAGTGCTATACCTAAAGTTTAATTTTAAGCCTTGAACCCACAACACAGGTCCCTCGCTTTGCTGTTTTCCAAAATTACTTTAGTCTTCCAGATGAACTTTAGAATAAGCTTGTCAAGTTAAAAAAAAAATAACGATAAAGAACAGAACAACTCTGTGGGGGCTTTGGCTGGGAGGATAACGGATTTATAGGTTAATCTGAGAAAACTGACACCGTGGTGATTGAGCCTCTCTGTTCATGAACATGGTATAGCCCTCAGTGTATTTAGGTCGTTTAAAATGCCTGATGAAGTAGTGCTCCCTAATGTGGTTGGCAAAGAAGCACCGCATGGTTGGAAATGCAAACTTTCCAGCCCTGTCCAGACCCACTGTTGTTGTTCAGTTTCTCAGTCATGTCTGATTCTTCACGACCCCATGGATCGTAGCATGCCCGGCTTCCCCCCTTCACTATCTCCCGGAGATTGCTCAGACTCATACCCATTGAGTCGGTGATGCTCTATTTGACTATGACCTACTGAGTCAGTCACATTGATCATCCGTGTGACACTGTGCCGGAGTGGAGGCTGCTTTGTGTGTGGGGGGGGTGGGAGGGGCGCCACCTGGCCTTTTCCAGCCCCAGTGGACTGTAGTTTCCTATAGGCATGTTTTGGACCTGCACATTTGAGGACAGCAAAAGATGGTCTCTGTGGTCCCTCAGAGAACAGAACCCAAAGTCCTACACTGGACGAGGTCTCTGTGTAACTTACGCTGTTTTGTACCATTCATTTCCTTTGTAATGTATATGGGAAACCTGGATTAAGTTCTTATTTGTGCAGCATGTTTGTCTGAATTCCCCAGGAGGCTGTCATGAAGCAGCGCCTTTTCTGGTTTTGCTCCCCACTGCTGGTATATGGAAGACCCTCAGTGAATATTTACCAAATGTAAAGGTACATGGGAGGAAGGCGAGCAGACAGTATTTTCTAGAAAATAGTACATGAGGAGAGTCAAAGTGGGCTCTGGCAAGTACTCATCTTATCCCTAAGCTCCTCAGAACAGCACTGACTGCTTCGAGGATCCCTTTGTAATATCCATGTGTGCATGCATACTTGATCGGTTCAATCATGTCCAGTTCTTTGCAACACTATGGACTGTAGCCCACCAGGCTCTCTGTTCATGGGATTCTCCAGGCAAGAATACTGGAGTGGGTTGCTGTGCCCTCCTCCAGGGAATCTTCCCGACCTAGGGATTAAACCTGAGTCTCTTGCATCTCCTGCATTGGCAGGCAAGTTCTTTAGCACTGAGCCACCTGGGAAGCCCATAATATCTATGTTACCCACTCATTTGGACACCAAGTGGTGGGAGGGGACAGTTAGTCTGTGTCCTCACAAGTAACTGGGCCTTTTTGCCTGCTACTCGGTCATTCAAGATGAAAGTCAACGGCAGAATGAGCCCATGGTTCCAGTTTTCTACTCTGATTGTATTTGTATCATCTATGTTGTGCATTTCTCCGGTGGCTCAGACGGTAAAGCATCTGCCTACAATGAGGGAGACCCGGGTTCGATCCCTGGGTCGGGAAGATCTTCTGAAGAAGGAAATGGCAACCCGCTCCAGTACTCTTGCCTGGAAAATCCTGTGGATGGAGGAGCCTGGTGGGCTACAGTCCATGGGGTCGCAAAGAGTTGGACACTTCTGAGTGACTAAACTTTCACTTTTCACACAGTGTTGAATTCTACATCCAATTCTGGTGTGACACTCCTTCCTTCCTTCATAAGATGTTTGTATCAGACAGCTCTAATTCATCTTTTCCCCAGAGGTGAACTTGGAACATAGACACTCTGTGAGATGTTTGTAGCATCCTGTGAAAAACTGTTTGGGGCCACATAAACTTGAGAAGGGCTGAAAGCTGTGCCCTCCAATAAGAATATCCATTACCTTTGATTAGCTCAAATTCCCAAACGTATTTTCCCGTGCAGTCGTTTGGAATCTTTCCCCTCATCCCCCTGCCCTCCCCAACCCCGGAATGCTAGCATTCCACTAAACACAGCCTGGCAAATGCCATGCTAGGAGGAAGTTCTTCCTTGAACTCAGCCAAAGATTGGCTTCTGGGGCTTTAGAGGAAATATGCCTGATTCCTTCCCTGTGTGACAACGCTTCAAGTATTGGATCAGGTGTCCTCGAAAGTGTGTCTTTCCTGGTTCTCTTTGCTGTTTCCTCGTGTGTCTGATTCCTGTCTACACTGTGCTCTTAGTGTCCTGTCCCTGCTGCCTCTAACCCCAGGGGTCTCATTCAGGGCCACACGGCTTGGTCAGAATAGACTACCTCAGCTGGGTGCTTCTTCATTCATTCAGCAAACACCTGAGCTCCTGGTGCATGTGAGAAGGAAACTGGCATAGCTGGGAGTGGTGGAAGTAGAAGATGCGGTCCTAGCCCTCTAGAAACGGAGGAGAGACAAGCCTGTGGATCTCATAAAATCAGTTATAAGCTGCTACTTCCCTGCCCATGGCTGGCCCTGCCTTTACCCTGACCTTGGGCTTCTGACATCTTGAAGGTTCATTTCCCCTTTCAGGGAATAATTAAAATGACTGTCTTAGCCACTGAGAACAGCTCAGGCTCTGGGTCAGTCCCGGGTTCTGGGTCGGGCAGGGGGCCTGTGGGGCAGGGGCGGCTTGTCTTCCTGATGTCAGATTTCAAAATCAAGCCACCCTGGTTTCCCTTAGTAACTCATTATGCGTCTGGCACCTGTGCATTTATCTCAATGTGTTTGCTATTCTGCATTTTAAGCCCGTGTGCCCTGTAGGGATTGAGTGCTATAAGAGTGTTACCAGCATTGTGGCATCAGATGGACTGTGTTCTTTTTCACTTTATTTTCTAGGCACTGTCATCTCTCTTGTCCATGGTTTTGCAAGCAAGTGCATGTTCGCCATGCGTACAATTGAAAGTGCTTTTGCATGGCATCCGTTCAGCTCACATTTGTTGTGAGCATATTGTGTGCTAAGCCTGCATTAAGCGCTAAGGGTAATTTCTTCTCTATCTTTATTCAGAAGGATGCAGTCTTGTCTTTTTGGTTTCTCTACTGGAGGAGGTTTTAAAAATTTGTGTATTTTTAAATCACGTGGCCACTTGATTTTCATTTGGACACAGAATTTGGGCTCAGAGTTGCTAAAGTGACATTCTTAATTCTTTCTGTGGTTCTAGGGTTGTCCCTGCCTCCCTCACAGCCTCATCTCCCCTTCTGCCCACTCCCCTTCTCTGGACTGGTGCCCTTGGTATGTCCTGGGCCTGCTCTAGGCTCAGTCTCAGGCTTTTGTAGAGAAGAGTCCCTTTGCTTAGAAGATTCCTCACCAGTTCCTCGAGTATCTGGCTTTTTCTTATCATCAAGTCTTAATTCAAATGTCATTCAGTAAGCTCTCCCAGCCCATCCAGCTGAGTCAGTACCCTAGTCCTTCTCTACCCCATCTATCTGTTTTATTGTCGACATAGTACTTATTTGAAATCCTTGTGCCTTTATTTACTAGTTTATTCTCTTTCTGTCTCTGTTAGACTGAAAGCCCCATGCCAGCAAGGACTGTCCTGTTTTGTTCCCTGTTGTCCTGCCAGCACATTCTAAGTGCTCAATAAATATTTATTAACATGCATGGGTGGAAGAGTGGATGAATGAGTGAATGAGTTTCTTAACCCTGTGGAGGTCAGTGTCGTCTTACTTCACTTTTGCCCTGTGCATTGAAGAGTGTACATTCCCAGGTTCAGAAACGTCATTCATCTCTTAGATCAGCTCCCCTTTATAGAAGTGGGTTCTCTGGTGAACACTTGATTTCCTTATTGCCAAAGTCACCTGTGCTTTCTTGTAGAAAAATGTAGGAAGTATGTCTGAGTAGAAGAAGGAAAAAACTGCATACAATGAGATTTTATTTTCCATGATGCTAAAGCAGGGAGGAGTTACTTGCCTAAGTCTGTTTTTCAGACTTGCTGGTATCCACCAGACCCTCCCTGGATAACCATCCCTGAAGCACGAACCAGGCCTCCCCCGACAGAGCAGAGAGCAGTGCTTCTTCACTCTCGTTGCTGCTGGCAATTGTCTGCCCCGGCTTGTCAACACCAGGGGTCCCTGCTTGCCCAGAGCCCCCGGGGCCCTAGAAGGACCAGTAAATAGATGAGGAGGTCTGAACACAATGCTGAGAGCAGAAGCTCAGGGTGGAGGCTCTGCTTATATATCCAGGTGCTGAAATGTTCCAGAGAAGTGTAGTGATAAGATGCGAGGATGCAGACAGAGACCTAGGCTTTAAAGCCAGACAGCAAGAATTTAAATACTGTTGCTTCCACTTACCAGCTTTGGGCTCACTGCTTGAATCTGTTTGCAGCTCATTTTCTTTGTCTGGAAAATGAGAGGAGGAGGGGGAGGAGGAGGAAGAACAGTTGGGCTTAGTAACTGCGGAAGAGCTGTGATCTATAAAATATTACTCATTCTTGAACATTAGAGTAAAGATACTTGTATATAAAATCTGCTATGAGGAGATTTGTTTTCACAAATAGTGGGTGTCTCACACTGAGTCATGGGAAGCAGGGATTTACTGAACTGCAAGAGTTGTGTCTGAGGTTCCTTTTACATTCTGATGCGTGCAGGAAGAGAAAGGAGGTCACGGTTAGTTACTAAGCACTTGCTGTGTACCCTGGCCCCAAGCATGGCCCTCCAGGCCCATCGCTTCATTTACTCCACCCGCCCATGGGAGAGATGGTTAGGCATCACTGGACAGATTCTCATCTCAGGGGATTCTGAGGCAGGAAGAGGTTAAGGGGCTCATCCAGAGTGCCTTTCTTGGAGAGCAAGAGCTGGAGCTGGGCTGAGAGCCGGCCTCTCTGATCCCTGCTGTGTCCCTCCACCCTTCCTTGCATGTTCCTCTTGCCCGTGACTGAAACGCCATCGGCTGCCTGTTTTATCTCGGGGCAGAATCCCACTGGCCTGTCCCTCCGCTCTGCAGTCCTGAGGCACTGGGTTCTCAAAGGGAGAGTTTTGCGGCAGATCGTAGTTGTTCAGTCACTAAGTCGTGTTTGAGCCTTGGCGACCCCATGGACTGCAGCACGCCAGGCCTCCCTGTCCTTCATTATCTCCTGGAGTTTCCTCAGACTCATGTCCATTGATTCAGTGATGCCATCCAACCATCTCATCCTCTGTTGCCGGCTTCTCCTGCCCTCAATCTTTCCCAGCATCAGGGTCTTTTCCAACGAGTTGGCTCTTCACATCAGGTGGCCAAAGTATTGGAGCTTCAGCATGAGCATCAGTCCTTCCAATGAAATCTTCAGGGTTGATTTCCTTTAGGATTGGCTGGTTTGATCTCCTTGCATTCCATGGGACTCTCAAGAGACTTCTCCAGCCCCACAGCTCTATGTAATTGATGGAGGGAGGGAGGGATGAATGAGGAGGGACTTAAGTCTCCAGCGCCCAGTACAACAAAAACACAGAAAACCAGTTGGCTTATGTCTTCTTGGATTTCAAGAGGCACCTTTAGGAAATGACTTGAACCTTGCTTTTAGCAGAACACTGGTTTCCAGCTGAGCCAGATGTTGTGTGTGAGGCGAGCAGGCTCTGATCTGCTGTGATGACAGATGGAGATTGAGGCTGGCCCCCCAGTGTGTATTGTGGCCCCGCAGCTGGTGGCACAAGGGGTTCATGAGTGGCTTTAATTCAGGCTCAGGCAGAGAGTCACACAGAAGGGCCTGCTCCCAAATTTTAGTGCATTATCTCAATTCCATATTCTGATAAAGCCAAGAGAAAGTGTTTGAAACTCTCCAGATTTTACATACACACACACACACACACACACACACACACACATACACTCTCAGCTCCATGCTTTCCCTGGAAGACCTGGAAGATTAGGAAGAAGCCCCAGAGCTGGAACCTGACTCTCCTGCTCACTCATGGGGACCCTGGCGTGCAATTCTGAACTTGAGCTTCCTCCCTGGAGAAACAGGTGTGCCCCGCCACCCTTCCAGGTGCAGGCGCAGTCAGCATACAGCGACGGAGGTGGGGCGGGGGCCAGTGGTCCATCAACAGTCGTAGCTCCTCTCACCCCTGTGTCTTACCCATCCTCAGCCTGTCCCCGCTTCCACCCCACAGCTCAGGTGGTTCAGGTGACATTTAAAGAATGGAGGCCTCCAGGTGGGATACTCTGGACCAGCGGGTGTGGGGGGAGGACGGGGGGGAAGACGCCCCATACACACACACTCCCATGCCGGATCTCTCATCCAGGACTTTTCCCATGTCATGTGTGTTTCCTGCCCACCGCCCCCTCTGAAGCAGACAGTGAGTCTCTGCCAACCTTAACACAGAATGTGATGTCAGACCCTCTCTGAGCCTTTGACCACTTGTAATACAGAGCTGCTATACTCGGGGAGGTGTGGAAGGCTTGGCAAGCACTTTGGAGCTATGCTGAGTCCTGCCAAGGGGGAGAAGGGCAGGAACCCCAGGGCGCTGGGACCCCAGCCTCGGGGCAGTGAGACCCTTTCCGTTGCATGGGATCCCTGCGTATAGATGCCTCTTCTTATTGCCTCCTGTGTTGCTGATCTTACCCTTCAGCCATGCGGGACTAGAATAGGTGTTGAGCTTGGGGTCAGGAGATGGGGGTGCAAGGCCAGGCTCTGCCACTCACTGCCTGTGGTCCGTGGCAAGGTCCACACCTTCCTGGAGCCTGAGTCTGCTCTGGGCAGTGGGTGTGACACAGGATAACCTGCACACTGTTATCTCTGCCAGAGCGTGTTCTGCACACTCTGGACGTATTGCTTTGGAAAGGCAGAAGCATGGTGGGGCACTGCCTTTAAATGACTTGGTGGTGTATTTACATACCGTAAACTGTGCCCCTTTTAGGTGTATAACTTGAGTAAACTTGCCAAACGTGAAGTTGTCACCACAAGACTGTTTTGGACTGTGTTCATCATCCTAACAAGATCTCTCATGCCCATTTATAGTTCATCTCAGCCCCACTGCCAGGCAACTGCTCACCTGCTGTCTGTTTCTTTAATTCATGTAGTCTGGATATCACATACTCAGTGGAGTCATACAATGTGAGGTCCTTGCTCAATGCCCTCTTTCACTTAGCAAAATGTTTCCAGGCTTCATTCATGTTCCAGCATGTGTCACCGCTTTATTCTTTTTTGTGGCTAATATTCCATTTAATTAATTAATTAATTTAGTTTCGTTTGTCTGACTGTGAGTTGATGGACATTTGGGTAGTTTTCAGTTTGGGGCTATTTTTGAATAACCTAGTTTACTTCAGTCACTCAGTCGTGTCTGGCTCTTTGCAACCCCATGGACTGCAGCACGCCAGGCTCCCCTGTCCACCACCAACTCCCAGAGGTTGCTCAAACTAATGTCCTTAGAGTCAGTGATGCCATCTGACCATCTCATCCTCTGTCATCCCCTTCTCCTCCTGCCTTCAGTCTTTCCCAGCATCAGGGTCTTTTCCAATGAGTCAGTTCTTCGCAACAGGTGGCCAGATTATTGGAGCTTCAGCTTCAGCATCAGTCCTTTCAATGAATATTCAGGACTGATTTCCTTTAGGATTGACTGTTTTGATCTCCTTGCGGTCCAAGGGACTCTCAACACCACAGTTCAAAAGCATCAATTCTTTGGCACTCAGCTCTCTTTATAGTCCAACTCTCACAGTCATTCATCACTGCTGGAAAAACCATAGCTTTGACTAGATGGACCTTTGTCAGCAAAGTACTATCTCTGCTTTTTAATATGCTGTCTAGGTTGGGCATGGTTTTCTTTCATGGCTGCAGTCACCATCTTCAGTGATTTTGGAGCCCAAGAAAATAAAGTTTGTTACTCTTTTCATTATTTCCCCAGCTATTTGCCATGAAGTGGTGGGACTGGATGCCATGATCTTAGGTTTTTGAATGTTGAGTTTTAAGCCAGCTTTTTCACTCTCCTCTTTCACTTTCATCAAGAGGCTCTTTAGTTCCTCTTCACCTTCTGCCATAAAGTGTGGTTTCATCTGCGTATCTGAGGTTATTGCTGTTTCTCCTGGCAATCTTGATTCCAGCTTGTGCTTCATCCAGCATGGCATTTTGCATGAGTACTCTGTATGTAAGTTAAATAAGCAGGGTGACAATATATAGCTTTGACATACTCCTTTCCCAATTTGGAACCAGTCTGTTGTTCCTTGTTTGGTTCTAACTGTTGCTTCTTGAACTGCATACAGATTTCTCAAGAGGCAGGAAAGGTGGTCTGGTATTTCTATTTCTTGAAGAATTTTCCACAGTATGTTGTGATCCTCACAGTCAAAGGCTTTGGTGTAATCAATAAAGCAGAAATTTATGTTTTTCTGGAGCTCTTGCTTTTTCAATGATCCAGTGGATGTTGGCAATTTGATCTCTGGTTCCTCTGCCTTTTCTAAAACCAGCTTGAACATCTGGAAGTTCATGGTTCAGGTACTATTAAAGCTTGGCTTGGAGAATTTTGAGCATTACTTTGCTGGAGTGTGAGATGAGTGCAATTGTTTGGTAGTTTGAACATTCTTTGGCATTGTCTTTCTTTGGGATTGGGATGGAAACTGATATTTTCCAGTCCTGTGGCCACTGCTGAGTTTTCTAATTTTGCTGGCATATTGAGTGCAGCACTTTAACAGCAACATCTTTTAGGATTTGAAATAGCTCAACTGGAATTCCATCACCTCCACTAGCTTTGTTCGTAGAGATGCTTCCTAAGGCCCACTTGCCTTCACATTCCAGGATGTCTGGCTCTAGGTGAGTGATCACACCATCATGATTATCTGGGTCATGAAGATCTTTTTTGTATAGTTCTTCTGTGTATTCTTGCCACCTCTTCTTAATATCTTCTGCTTCTGTTAGGTCCATACCGTTTCTGTCCTTTATTGTGCCCATCTTTGCATGAAATGTTCCCTTGGTATCTCTGATTTTCTTGAGGAGATCTCTAGTCTTCCGCATTCTGTTGTTTCCCTCTATTTCTTTGCACTGATTGCTGAGGAAGGCTCTCTCATCTCTCCTTGCTATTGGAACTCTGCATTCAGATGGGGTTTGAAGAACCTAGGGGTTTTGCAAAGGCTGAGTTTTATGTTCACCTTTTTAACAAACTGTCAGACTTTCCCAATGTGGCTGAACTATTTTACACTCCTGCCAGAAATATATGAGTTCCATTTGTCCGTATTCCTTTTTTTTTTTTCTTTTTTAGCAGATGCTCTTGATTTATTCAGATTGGCTAGGAATATACTTTTTATGGGTCTATCTTAAGGAGTTACTCCAAATATTATTTTTTATACTAATTAACAAGAAAGTGACGAGATAGAAAAAATTATACTCAAAGAATAGTACATTTTTAGAAGTCAAAGTTCAACAAAAATTCTTGGATATGTATGAGTGATATTATGATTTCAATATGTTGACAGAAAAGACTGTACATTTTTGGTGGGACGAGTACACATTTTGATTTCTCTGGTCCCAGTGTGATTGCTTGCCTTGGTGTAATTTTTTTTTAATTTATTCATTTTAATTGGAGGCTAATTACTTTAAAATATTGTGGTGGTTTTTGCCATACATCGACATGAATGAACCACGGTGTACCTGTGTCCCCCCCCCCGCCCCCGTCCTGAATCCCCCCTCCCACCTCCTCCCTATCCCATCCCTCTGGGTTGTCCCAGTACACTGACTTTGAGTGCCCTGTTTCATGCATCGAACTTGGACTGGTCATCTATTTCACATATGTTCTTGAAGATACTTATTATTGTCTATCTTTTTGATTAAGCCATTCTCGTTGGTGCACCCTTGTGGGCATGAAGTAGCATCTCATTTTGGTCTTAATTTGCACTTTAATGAAGAATAGTTCTAAGTAAGTTTGGGAAACAATGGGTTAGACAGAGCTATTGTTAGTTGCTCAGTCACATACAACTTTTTTTGACCCCATGGACTATACCCTGCCAAGCTCCTCTGTCCATGGAATTCTCCAGGCAAGAATACAGGACTGGGTAGCCATTCCCTTCTCCAGAGGATCTTCCTGACCCAGGGATTGAACACTGTCTCCTGCATTGCAGGCAAATTCCTTACCATCTGAGCCACCAGGGAAGCCCAGACAGACAGAGCTATAGAGATGCCTTTATTGCAGGACTTCTCAGAGCCTTTAATATTCTAATGAGCACTGGGACTCTCTAAAGAGGGCCATTCCTCATTGAGGTCCCTGTATGACCTCAGGGTACCATACAGGATTAGTGTTCTTTGGGAAGCGTTAGCCTAGGACAGAGGTCAGAAAACCATGGACCAAACCCATCTGCTGCCTGTTTTTGTAAATAAAGTTTTATTGGAAGACAGCCACAGCATTTGTTTACAAATTGTCTCTGGCTGCTTTCACACAGCAAGGGTAGAGTTGAATAGTTGGAACAGAGACCATGCACCTTGTGAAGCCTAAATCTGTACTGTCTGGCATTTGATATAGAAACAGTTTGTGCATCAGGCATTTCTAGGTCAGAGGTCAACATAGATGGTCACTGCATCTTCAGGGTTAAGGAGGTTCTCGGTTTGGTTCAGGTACAGACCAAGGAAGCACTTGGTAAGGTTTTGTATTATTTGAGCTGGTGCTTGAAGGACAGGCACAATTGTGAAGGCACGTAAGAACTAAGAGAGACATTCCTGGCAGAAAGAACTGTGGGATGGATCCTGGGCAATGGAGAAGTGTAGGATGTGTTCAGGACTGGAGGGGACTTCCACACGATCTGGGAGGATTTCTGCAGCCACAGAAGAAATTGGTGCGGGAACTCCACACGTTACAGACCAGCTTCATTGCCTTGTTGTCGACCCTGAGTGACACATTTCTGGTCCATCTTCCCAAGACAGGGCTGTGGGTCCGAGCTCTGTCTCTCAAGTTGAGCACTTGTGGCTTCAGCCTCTGCCTTTCTGGGCACATTGCTTCCCTAAGCCACGGTTTTCCCATCTGTAAACTGGGAATCGTGGTTGCACTGACCTCAGTGAGCAGGAAGGAAATGCCAACTGTCCCTGTCCTTGTCTTCACCTGTCTCCTCCCAGAGGGCAAGTCATCTGCCTTCCTCATCACCGCAGCCCCTGTTCTTAGGGCACTGAGCAGCCCGCAGGTAACACTCGGTCATTCTCCCGAGGGAATGCGTGATGCGGAGGCCTGAGTTTCCTGCCAGGAGGGTCCTTGCTCTGAGTCCCCAGCTCAGTTTGGTGCCTCCACCGAGGGCCCTGCAGGAGCAGACCCCTGACACGGGGAGAGTTGATGGCCCGCACTGGGCCAGGGAGGTGAGAGCAGGACCCCGAGGGGGCAGGGAAGACGCCTTTGTTTGGGTGATCAGCTGTTTTTTTGTTTGTTTGTTGCTTTGGGAGACTGGAGAGGAGGCCCGAGCAAGGCTATTTATAGCTCGGCCCCTCAGGGCCAGTATTTAGGGCGGTCTCCACATCCCCGGCAGCGCTCCCATCCATGACAGGTTAAAGAAAGGTGATGTGTATACCGGCTACATGCTGGACATTAGGATGAGGCCCCCCCCCACCAGCTGGGGGCCTATTCCCACACCGCCTGCCCCCGAGCTCTCTGCCGTGGTGGGAGAGGGACCTGCTCCACCTCTGCTTCCTCAGGTCAAACCGCTCTCGGGTCTGGAAGCTGGTGTTTGGAAGGGAAGTGCCGGGGGTGGGACTCCCCTCCAGACTCAGCCCCTCTGTGTGTAAGGGGCGGGGAGGGGGGCATGGAGAGGGCAATGAGGGTGTTGCAGGATCAGATCTAGATACTTCCTTGAGACCATGGAGGACAGAGGAGAAGCCTTGAGCAGAAGGCCTCCTCTTTCTGGGGCCAGCTTCTGCCAAGGCTGTGGGCATCATCATCTGAACCCTGTTTTGGGTCCCAATCTGGGTCAGTTGCTTGGCCTTTCTGGACCTCAGTTGCCCCACTTGTAGAATGGGTATAAGAATGTCCTCAGGGTGGTTATGTTGCCGTGAGGACTGAATGTGTGAGATATGAGGACTCTCGTGTGGCACCCGCCACAGTCACCTCTGCCACCAGCTCCTTCTTGTTCCTTCCTCCGAGAATCTCTTAACAAGGATGGTTTGCTTTTAAGCTCACCTGTTGGATTCCCCAACTCTTTCCCTCCTCTTCCCACAGAAATGATGTCTCCACCTGTGGACTTTGCTCCTGTTGCCCATCTCAGAGACTTCTACCCACTCTTTCCTCCCTTGTCCCCCATTCCATCCTGTATTTGAGACTTTTCCCTCCCTCCTGACTCTTTCCCAGTCGTGCCAACCTGAAAATAAAACAAATGTAAGACAGCCCTGGTACCCTGTGGCCAAGAACTACCAGCCTCCGACCCCATCAGAGCAGCTTCCCCAAAGAGCCGTCTCAGCAGGTCTCACCTCCCCACATGCACCGCTATCTGAAGCCTGCCCCACCAGGGCTGAGCAGCTCTCCTTGCTTCCCCTACCTCCCAGGCTCCGAACCCCACAGCGCTGTCCCTCTCACCAGGCTGTCGGAAAGCCCTTTCCTTCTGCCTGCAGACACCGCCTTCTCCAGGGATGCCCAGCCCTTCTCTGTCCTCTGAAAGGGCTCCTCCGTCGTCTTCTCTGCCTGTAAATGATGGGGCTCTGGGTGCCCCTCCTGCTCATTTCTCCACCTCTGCCCAGTTGACCTCATGCTCTCCCCGAACACTTGATGGCCAAGGGCTCAGGTCTGACCTCCTCCCTGCATCTCTGTTGTGAGCTTTTACAGCCAGAGACTCAGCTGCCTCCGGCCCTTGCAGCCTCCTGGGGGTTCCACGGGCATCTCAAAATCGCCTTAACTAAAAGACTGACTGACTCTCCACCTCCTCCTCTTCTACCCTACTTAATGGTTCACTCCTGCTCAGCTAACGACTCCCCCTGCCACCCCCGTGTATCCATTCAGGTACACACCTGGTGTCAGCCTGGACCTCCCACTTCCCTGCTACCTGCCACTCCCAGGGAGCCACCTGGTGTCCCTGCTGCTCCTCAGCCCGCCTTTTCCCCTCCAGGGTCATTTCCCTACCTTAGTCCAGCCCTTCCTTCTTTATTGTCCTAGTTAATGCAAAAGTTTCCACACTGGGCACCTTGCTCCATTCCACACCTACCGTCCAATCTTCCCACTGCAACCAAAGAGAGCTTTCCAAAACATGCACCTGACGGAGCCTTGCCCCTTTGTGAGGTTCTCCCAGGCTTCCATCACCCTCAGGAGGAGGCGCCTGCCCCTCAGCAAGGCTCACCTGCTCATCACTCCAGCCTTGTCCTCGCCCTTGCTTCTCACCCCGCTGCCTGCTGCACACTGAGCCCTTCTTTGGCCTCCGGGAGCCCTGGTTCCAGCCTCCCGGCTTTTGCCTTTGGTGGCCTTTCTGCCCCCAATGCCTCCCTCTTCTTTGTTAACTGTCCTCCTGCCCCCTGGGACCTCCCCACCCCACCCCCACATCCTGACACTGGCTGGACTTGCAGTGAGGGTCCCCTGCTGCTCCCTGTCCTCACCCTCTCCACACTCTGCTCTGTTCACCAGGCTGTCTTCCCCAGTGGACCGTGAGCCCCTGAAGGGCACCAAGTGTAGCACAGTACCCAACACTGAAGACACCTTCATAAGCGTCACTTGAATAAATTGATAAATTCATGAAGGACGCGTGCCGGGTACTGCTTTTCCCCAGCACATGAAGACACGTGAAGTAGCTTTGGGGTACATGCCTTTGATTTGTAAAGACAGGAAGGGTGATTTTCGTGTCATGGGGGAGTCTAAGGAGCAGGCACCACAGGTGAATGTCTGGGCCCTGGAGCCAGGATCCCTGGGTTCAGATCCCGACCCTGTCACTTGCTCTCAGTGACTTTGGGCAAGTTACCTGATCGCCTGGCACGCCAGTTTCCCCATCTTTGAAATGATGATAACAACTGTACCTTCATCAAGGATTGTTAGGAGGGTAAGATGAGTTCCTGCTTGAAAACCAAGAGAGACACAGACCTAGGGAGCAGACTTGTGGATATGGCGGTGGGGAGGAGGAGACGGTGGGACAAATGGAGAGATTAGCATTGAAACAGAGACATTACTGTGTGTAAACGTAGATGACGGTGGAAATTTGCTACATGATGCAGGAAGCTCAAATCCCACCTAGAGGGGTGGGATGGGGTGGGAGGTGGGTGGGAGCTTCAGGAGGGAGGGAACACGTGTATACCTATGGCTGATTCATGTTGATGTATGGCAGGAGCCAACGCAATATTGTAAGGCAATTATCCTCCGATTGAAAATAAATAAATGTTAAAAAAAAAGACTAAGAAAAAAATACAACAACAAAGAGAAAACCTATGGAGAGGGGTGATGTCCCTTCCCCAGGGTCACACAGCTGGTCGGGAGCAGAGCTCGGTTTCAAGCCCAGGCATTTCTGTATGTGATGAGGGCTGAAGAAGCAGAGACATTACACCTCCAAGTGCTGGGTTAGGGTTAGGAAATCTCCAGGCATAGTCTTAATGGCCTGAAAAAAAATGCCACATGAAGAACCTGCTTTCCTGCCTGTCTCACAGTAGGTGCACAGTATAACCCAGGTCAATGAATGCCTCCAAAGGGCCCCATGCAGTCTGCAGCATCTCCTGCTCCCCAAACGGTGTCGGGAGGTCTGTTCCCGGGTCCTTTTTGGCCAGGGTGTTGGCAGCAGACTCTTCTTTATTCAGACCGTTCTTCTGTCCCAGCACTTCATGGGGGAGGGTCATTAAGAAAGTTTTTTTTTTTCTTTCCCCAGGAAGAGCTGTGCCTTCTCCAAGTCTCCGGAGTTGAGTGTCCCAGCCCCCAGGCTCTCAAAGGCTGCCCTTGTGGGTTTGAAAACAACCCCACAGCCCTGCAGGCTGAGAACCTGGCCCCCCGAGCCTCCTTTCTTTAGAAACTCAAGGTCCAATGCTAGTTAGAGTCAGCGCTGGTAAAACCTAAAGAAAATAGTTTGAGGATGTTTTCAAATAGTGTCTGGTGGAACAAAAGAGCCATTCATCCTGCGTAGCTTTTAGTAATGTGCTTCCCATTCTGGAAACTAGATTGTTCAATTAAGCGAGAGGGCGCTGAAGCCGGCTGCATGACTCGAAAGTGTGCAGCCTCCAAAATGTGGCTGAGGGGGCCTGCGCCAGCTCGCTCCTGGCAGGTCTAACCCCTACTTTGTCCCCGGGTCCCCGCGCTGTTTCCAGTTTCAGATGCTCCGTTCAGAAAAACCACGACATCAGTCAGAGGGCGTGTGTGTGCGTGCGGCCCTGCTAGATCTGAGTCCTCGGCACCCCGGACATCTCCCTCTGCCTCGGCCACTTTCTCTTATGCTCCGGGTTGTCCTTTCCCATTCACCGGCTGATGGATGTTCTGGAAGCTTTCAGGGGCCGGGGATGGGGAGATCGTATGCAGTATGTCAGGTGGGAGTATGCATCCTCGGCTACGAGGCTCTCAGTCTGGAGACAAGGAAGTCGGTGAGCACCCTGAAGTTCCTGCAGAATTTTGGGGGTGAGCGGGCACAGCAGTGTATTGCTGTGTTCTGGGGAGACAGTGCATCCCTTCAGTAACTTCTCAGAGGACCCCAGCTCCCTCTTCAAATAGTGATAGTGGTAGTGAAAGTCGCCCAGTCATGTCCGACTCTTCGCGACCTCGTGGATTGTAGCCCGTCATTCTCCTCTGTCCATGGGATTCTCCAGGCAAGAATACTGGAGTGGGTTGCCATTTCCTTCTCCAGGGGATCTTCCCGACCCAGGGATCAAACCTGGGTCTCCTGCATTACAGGCGGATTCTTTACTGTCTAAGGCATTAGAGAAGCCCCCCTCCCTTCATGTTCTCTCTCTCTCAAAAAAAAAAAGCCTTGTTGTTTCTAAGTTATTCCTTCATTACCAGAAAATTCTACTTCTGCAGTGATACCCAAGCCTTGCCCTGCACTAGCAATCCTTGGGAAAATGTAGCAAAATGCAAGCTTCCTCAGAACCATTCCATAAGGATTCAGACCTGATGGGTCCAGGATGGGACCCAGGAATTTTTCCATTTTCAGCAGGCATCCCACAAGGATCATGCTCTGGATCTTGCTGCTCGGTTATAAGAATGTGCTCTGTTGCTCAGTTGTATCTGACTTTTTGTGACCCCATGGACCATAGCCCGCCAGGCTCCTCGGTCCATAGGATTTCCCAGGCAAGAATACTAGAGTGGGTTGCCATTTCTTTATCCAGGATGTTATAAGAATAGAAGTTTCACTTAATACAGCCCTTCACTTTAAAGTGAATTAAAGCCAAAGACTGCTAAGACATGAGAAACAAATAAAGTAACCTTTATAACAAAGCAGCTGTCTCCTTTCTTTCTCAAACAGGTGGTCCTTCTTTTTGCCCAACTCCTCCTAGTACAGGGCAAGAGCTGCACATGCATACTTCTTTGTCCTCAGGATAATTGTAGTGCCTGGCACCTAGTATGTGCTCAATAAATGTGTATTTAAGTAGATATTCCCCTTTCTGGCTATCAGTCTAGTGAGAGCTGGTTTTCTTCAGAGTAAATCCCCGACTGCACGCAGCCCAATTTTGTCTGGGGGCCTGCCTGATTTCTCCAGCAGGGTTTGGGGCTGGAGGGAGCCTGCAGACCAGGGCTAATTGTTGTCATTGAGTAATTAATGCAGAATCAGGCCCCGAGTGGATTCCCAGGGAGATAGACACTGAGGGAGGCTTTCATGCTTGGTGGGATGGGAGCTGCTTTTCTCAGAGGACGTTCCCAGAGTGCCCAGGCGACTGGCGTGGTCCGGTGGGGGTGGCTTGGCAGCTGAAATGGGGTTCGTGGAGCAAGTGTGGAGGGGGCTGGTGTTGATGCCATGGTTCTGGACAATATGGAGCGTGGAGAGTCTGACTCTGGAGAAACACAAGCCCCAGGATCTGCTGTGAAAGACAGGCCCGTGTCAGCTCTGAAGGATGGGTGGGTTCCAAGCGAGGCTGTGGCTGGATGCATCCTGTGGCCTGGGCCCCCTGGACACCCCTGCCCCTTGGCCCGCTGTTCCGGGCTCCCAGTGGTGCTTCCTCTGTATATCTGTCTGCCCTGCTTTTCCCTTCTGCTCTCTGGGCCCCCACGTTCCCTGAGTACTCCATGCTCTGTTTTCTGGCCATTGCTCGTGCTTGTCCCTGGACCTGAAGCTATCTCTACCCACTCCCTCTTCTGGCTAAACTCGATCATCCTTCAAATTCTAGCTCAAATGTCACTTCTTCCACAAAGCTTTCTCTGAGCCCCGTGGCAGTCAGGATAGTCTGGGTTGTGCTGCAGTAATGAAGATCTTAGTAGCCTGAAGAAATTGAGTTCTGGTTTTTTTGAATGAATGATTATTTAAATTCCACAGTGCTTTACAACTTAGAAAAGTTTCACACACACGACTTTATATATTCCCGTGTGTGTTAGTCGCTCAGTCATATCTGACTCTTTTGCAATCCCAGGGACTGTGTATCCCTCCAGGCTCCTCTGTCCTGAGTTTCCCAGGTAAGAGTCCTGGAGTGGGTAGCCAATCCCTTCTGCAAGGGATCTTCTCAACCCAGGGATCGAACCTGTGTCTCCTGCATTGCAGGAAGACTCTTTACCATCTGAGCCACCAAGGAAGTCCTGTAATAACCCTGTAATAATTTTTTTAAAGAAGCTCCTATCCTATATTTCCTCTTGCCCTACCTTCCTTCTCCCCACTGGTAACCACTAGTTTGTTCTCTGTATCTGTGAGTCTGCTGCTCTTTGGTTTTATTTACTAGTTTGCTGTATTTTTAGATTCCTCGTACAAGTAACATCATCCAGCACTTGTCTTTCAGCAGAATTTCTTGCTCACATAGTGGCTCTGACCTAGGGTGGCCGGAAGGCTCACGTATCCTTTCATGAACTTGAGCTTCTAGAGGGCCGCTTGGAAACATGCTTCTGTTAGGACAGCAACACTCGTGTGAAGGAACAGGGCAGACCACACCGCCTGGCTCTGAATGCCGCTGTCTGAAGGGCCTTGTGTGCCACTGGCCACAGCAGGTCCTCTGGCCAGAGCTGAGCTCAGCAGGAACATGTCGTCACCCCTCGCCCCTCAGGGAGGGACCTGGAGTGTTTATGGATGGTCCTGCCATCTCCCGGGATCCCTGAAGTAGGTTCAGTGCTTCCCCTGGATGTCCTCCACATAGCTCTTACTGTACTGTCCCATATGCCATCTCCGAACCCCCAGCCGGTCCCCTTCCCCCCTCAGGGTGAATCCAGGATGGCTGGGGCTGGGTCTCATTCCTTTCTGAGACCCCCACACCGGCCCTGGGATGACCCAGAGAAGACGCTTGGTGAACGGTGGGCGCATGGCTGAGTGACCTGCCCCTGCCGCTTCTACAGCACTAGCCCCTGCCCACGGTGGGGTCCATGTGGGCCATCTCCAGCCCCCATGACTCTGGGCCCTCCGTTCTGCAGGCGCCGGGTCCTGGCCATCTCGGATGGGATCGAGCACATTGGGGACCTTCGCTGGGAGCTGGCCTTGTGTCTGCTGGCGGCCTGGACCATCTGTTACTTCTGCATCTGGAAGGGCACCAAGTCCACGGGAAAGGTAAGAGATGGATCTTCAGCTCGCTGCAGGAGGGGAGGGGGCGAGTGGTCCTCGTACAAGCTCACAGGTGACCCAGAGAGCGCCAGGGGCATCACAGTACGAAGGCCAGCTCCTGAATTGGGAGCTAGGAGGAGCACTGTGCAGTGCTCTGGAGTCTAGAGTTGAAATCCCCTGTCCACCAGCTGTTTGCCACACACCTCGAGGTTGCTCACGTCCCCCTTCTGTGCCTTGGTTTGCTCACCTGTGAAATAGCAGAGCCTCATCCTGCTTTCTTCCTGGGTTGAGAGTCATATACAGAAAGGAAAGTTGAAGTGCTCTGGACACCAGGGAGTGCTGAACTACGACCATGGGGGATTCTGTGATGAGGACCTGGGCTCCAGGCGTGTGCTCGGCAGGCGGCACGGGCCGTCTCCACCGATGGACCTGGAGATCTCACCCGCCTGCGGTCCGTGAGGGCCAGGGCAGCCGCCTCCACCCGTCGGTGCTGTCTGTACCATGTGGCCTCCAGTGCCTCGTTGTTGTTTGTTTGTTTTCTAGTCGATCAGTCGTACCTGACCCTTTGCGACTCCATGGATGTAGCCCACCAGGCTCCTCTGTCCGTAGGATTTCCCAGGCAAGAATACTGGAGTAGGTTACTATTCCCTTTTCCAGGGCATCTTCCTGACCCAGGGATCAAACCCGCATCTCCTGCATTGCAGGTGGTTTCTTTACGGCTGAGCCACCCGGGACCATAGGAGAAGAAAGATGGGAGCAGACAGCAAGCTCTGAGCTGCCCTGGCCCGAAAGTCACAGTGGCTCTTCCACTCCCAACCCGCTGGCCAGAGCCTGAGACACGGCCTCACCAGCTGCCAGGGAGGCTTAGACGCGAGGGGAGCAGAGGGATGTCTGATGACTGCAGCCGTGTGTGCCACCAGGGTCACAGGTGCAGCTCATGGCCAAGTCCAGCCCACTCGTGTATGTTATTAAAAAAAAAAAAAGAAGAAGGGGAGGAGAAATCGTTACCAAGATGTAGAAACCAGGTAATTTCATTTGAAATATATGAAAACAGGATTCCATTGTCCCTTGGAAAGTTGGAAGACTGAGCACCACTGGGCTTGTGTATCTGCCTGGCAGCCTTGGGCTGAGCTGAGCAGCAGCCACCTGCTTCTATGGGTACTCGGTTGGCCACAGTCCACAGTCCTGTGGCTGAGTGTCAATGCCATGAACAGCATTAGTTGCTCACTCATGTCTGACTCTGTGTGAACCCATAGGTTATAGTCCACGAGGCTCTTCTGTCCATAGAATTCTCCAGGCAAGAATACTGGAGTAGGTAGTCATTCCCTTCTCCAGAGGATCTTCCCGACCCAGGGATCAAACCCAGGTGTCCCATACTGCAGGCAGATTCTTTACCGTCTGAGCCACCATTGGCTTCCTCATTTGTGGGAAAAAGGAAGATAGGGCTTTTTTTAAATGCCTGTGTCACCCTGACTGTGTCATAGTCCCTGACTGCCGGCTTCTGGTAGGCAGTTGCTCGTAAGCTTTACTCTTAAGTCATTGGTGGAGGCAATGCATGGAGACAAAACCTCTGAGGAAGTAAGAATGACTCTGGGATCTTTTGCAAAAGATGGTCCCCTCAGCTCCCAGGGTGGTAGGTGGGATGAAGAACCCACTGCTAAAATGTGGGAGGTGGGCAGACCTGAGTGAGAGGACTTAGAAGAAAACAGAAGAGACGTCAACAAGCCTCATGTTATGAGCTATCAGGAGGCTGAGAACATACTAGAAAGTAATCATGAATGTGCCTCAGGGACCAGAAAGTAGGACAGAGACTCTCGTGTCCCTTCAGACGAGATGATTTTGCCGATCTTTGCTTCCTCTGGTTTGTGTCTTAAAGACAATAAGATTTTTTTCTGTTTTTCCAAAATATAAAAATCATTGTATTATCAGTCTACTATTTTAGACTACATGCATCCTGCTCCCATGCACCACTCCCTTCCCCCCCACCCCCAGCCACTGCCTTTTTTGGCTAAAAAAGAGGAGACAGACTGCAGGAGGTGAGAACCAGGGTCTAAAACCAGGGTCCACATCCTAGGTCTGTCTCTCACTGACTGAGACCTGGGGTGAATCACTTACCTTCTCTGAGCCTGTTTCCTCTTTGGCCAAACAGGGATTGATAAGTGAGCTCGTCTCACGGGGTGGTTGCAAGACTGAAATGCATGGCTGCACATTTTAATGCTTAGCAGAATGGAGACCTGATCGTAGTGTGAGAAGCAGATGGTGATTTTTAAAAATCTTGTTGTCAAACTTATTCATCCAAGAAATAGTTTCCGAGTATCTGCTTGATACCTGGCATTATTCAATGGGTATCTAAGATGAAAAAAAACAGCCTCTACCCTCTGCAAATGACCTGTGTGACAGTGCTTCGTGAACCATCTGAAACAGGGAGGAGAGCTGTCATGCTTGGTGCTCTTGTTGCTTCTACTACGATGACCAGCTTTTCGGGTGTTTGTGCGGGGCCAGTGGGGCCTGGCTGGGTGGCGGTTGTTCAAGGCTGTGGGGAGGACAGTGCAGATGAGGTTTTGATGTGTGCACATGTGTGGGCTTGTGTGGCTTTGGGCTCTTGGGCCTGGGCATGGGCCATGGTGGGAGGAAGCTCAGTCCCAAGACAGGACCGCTTACCACTGGCGGAACCATCAAGCCTGTGTGTCGGAGAATCCTAAGGCAGGGACCCAGTATCAAGGAAGGACCAGCAGGCTACATGCTGAGAGACTTCAGAAGAGGTTTGGGGGAGGCAGGATGATGGTTACTGAGTGCTTCACAAGCCCATTCCATTCAGAGCTTGAAACAACTTTATTAGACAGAGGGGCCGGCATTATCTCCACTGTACAGACGAGGAAACTGAGGATTTGTGGGGTTATATAAGCCCACAAGGACACTCAAGTGGGGAAGGGAGAGGGGCTGGGATTGACCCTGCGCCTTGGTGACTGCATAGCCCAGGCCTCTGGATGAGTGTACCATCAATCCTATCACGTGTGACCTGAGGACAGTGACAGTTTCCTTACAGGTGGCTTATGAAGAGGCTGTTAAGAGCACATAGTAGGTGCTCCGTGACTGTTGGATGCAGCTAAATGGTTCTATTAAGGGAAATGTTGAAGTCACATGAGCAACTGTTAAGTCCTTTCCTTAAGACTGGGCTTCATGGGCTCTTCTCCATGTCCCATGCCCAAGACCAGGGTGAGTGTCCAGGATGAGATGTGGGTTTCAGGACCTGCAAAGCTCCTTGGAGACTATCTGGTCCATCCACACCCATATTTTATGGATGAGGAAACTGAGGTTCAGAGAGCAGAAGGGACTTGTTCACAGTCACATGGTGAGTAAGTGTCAGGTTAGGACCTGCTCTGGTGGCCCAGCTCCATTTTTGTTCAGTTGCTGAGTCGTGTCCGACTCTTTGTGACCCCATGGACTGCAGCATGCCAGGCTTCCCTGTCCATCACCATCTCCCACAGCTTACTCACACTCATGTCCATCAAGTCGGTGATGCCATCCAACCATCTCATCCTCTGTCACCCACTTCTCCTCCTGCCCTTTGTCTTTCCTTCCCAGCATGAGGGACTTCCCTGGCTGCTTATCAATGACAGGATTCTGGAGGTCACATCTGACAGTTTGAGACTAGGAGACCCAGATCAGCATGTGGGCTCTAGGGTCTGATGCTTTTATTTATTTATTTATTTTAGTGTTTATTATTCACCTCACCTTGGATGTGAGCCCAGTGTCCAAAGGCTTTTCAGATTTTATATAAAAGCAGTTAAAAATAAACGCAGGTCATTTGAATCTTCATGAGTGGGCAGAGGTTGCCCCTGCCACCTGCCTGCAGGACTCTGGCCAGAGTCATCCTCAGGGGTCAGTTCAAGGAAGCGGAAGGGACTCCATCTTCCTGCTATTGTCCAGGCCATGCCCGAGCTGGCATTTCCTCTTCACCCCAAGTTCCAGCCCTCTGTCCATACCTGGGCCTCAGGAGAAATTTCATCAAGTTGAGGAAAAGTTCCTGGCTTCATCCCATCTCCAAGGCAAAAACTGTAACCCCAACTTTAACTCAGTTGAGACCACAACCCTTGCTCAGGAGTGGATGCAGACACTGTAGGCTCAGCCTCTTGGCAGGTGCTTCTGTAAGTGTGGATTTGGGATCAGAGTTTCCCTGGTGGCCCAGATGGTAAAGAATCTGCCTGCAATGCAGGAGACCCGGGTTCAATCCCTGGATCAGGAAGATCCCCTGGTGGAGGGCATGGCAACCCACTCCAGTATTCTTCCCTGGAGAACCCCATGCACAGAGGAGCCTAGTGGGCTACAGTCCATGGGGTCACAAAGAGTCAGACACAGCTGATAGACTAACACTTTGTCTTTTCACTTCACAAATAAGTAGATCCCAGATGAGGCTGTGGCAAGGCTGCAGGTGGAGGTGTGACAGTGCTCTCCGTTGGTCTGCGGGGCGGTATGTGGGCCCCGAGGCTGTGTTGGCATCGGTGTCCCCCACCCCACGAAGGATAATCGCTGCATGTGACCTTCAGCTCCATCTTCTGTACCTTCCTCAGCACTTTCCATCCTTCTGACATCACAGACCCACATTCAGGGTCTCCCAGGGTCTGAGTGAGCAACCTGGACACTCAGAAGAGGCTGCTGTGGCTGGAGAGATGGTCTCCGAGTTCCAGCTTCAGTGCAGAGCCAGTGGTACACGACTGCTGCTTGGTAGACTTTTGTGGAAAGGGTGAATCCTGCCTGTGCGGGGGCTCCCTGCGAGGTGCCAGGATGCACCCGGGGGGATGGTGGACAGTCTTGCCCCCGCAGAGTGTGCAGTCCACACTGGGTGCAGGGGGCAGCGACAGAGGAGCAGTTAGGATTCTGTGTAGTAGTGCTCACATTAAGCAGTAGAGCTAGAGAATCAGGTCCTGTGAACAAGGGGATTCTAATGGCAGAGACCCAGCTCTGGAATGTCAGAATACAGCTTGTCTGAGCTGGGAGGGTTTAAGTCCAAACCCTACTGTACATATAAGGACGTGGAGACCCCAAGAGGTCGCGAAATTTGCCTGAGGCCATCCCGCTTGGAAGGAGCAGAGCTGGAATTCAGTTTTGGGTCTCTGCTTTCCCTAAGCCTGATCCTCGTCTGTTCTGATACCTCCAGCTGGGGGCTCATGTCCAGCTTCAAAGACAACATGTAGATCTGATTTCTGAGCGTGTGGCAAGAGCTTAGGAAGCCATTTATTTTCTTGTCCTGGTTTTAGTTCCACATGGTTATTCATCCCGTCTCTCTAGACGGTATTGAAAATTCCCAGAAGTCTGGATTAACAAAATAAATAAGAACACTTCTCAATTGTAAATTAGTAAATATAGGATTCTGAAACACTTGGTTTCTTTAGGAAAAAACTTCCAAGCTGTTAATAAGTTGTCATCTTCTGGATGATAAACATTTTCAGTCTGGATAATTGAAATCAAGTGGCTAAGACACGGAGACAGCTTTGTGATTTTCCTGTGTTCTTGATTTTTTGTTTTGCTTTTGGAGATTTTCTCTTTTTAGAGCAGTTTTATGTTCACAGCAGAGTGAAGCAGAAAGTACAGGGATTTCTCATCTACTCCCTGCCCCCACACTGTGTTACCTCCCCCATTATCAACAACCCCCACCAGAGTGGTACATTGGTTAAAACTGATGAGCCTACATAGACATATCATATCCTCCCAAAGTCTATAATTTATATTAGGTCTCACTTTTGGTGTTGTACAGTCTGTGAATTTGGGCAAATGTGTGATCCTGGTGGGCTACAGTCCATGGGGTCGTGAAATGTCGCACACGACTGAGCAACCAAGCACACACATAACGCTTAATGCCTAAATCACTCGTGGGCCAGACAGTAAAGAATCTACGCAGTGAAGGAGGCCCTGGTTTGATCCCTGGGTGGGGAAGATCCCCTGGAGAAGGGAATGGCTACCAACTCCAGTATTCTTGCCTGGAGAATTCCATGGACAGAGGAGCCTAGCAGGATACAGTCCGTGGGATTGCAAAGAGTTGTACACGACTGAGCGATTAACACTTTCACTTTCATAATGTATAATGACATGGATCCAATATTAAAGTCTCATATAAAGTAGTTCTACCACCCTAAAAATCTGTGCACTTCCTGTACATCTCCTCCCACTTTCCCCATCCCTGGCAACCACCAAAACCCAATCTTTTAGCTGTCTCCATACTTCTGACTTTTCCAGAATGCCATATCATTGGAATGATACTGTTTGTAGCTTTTTTTAAGATTGACTTCTTTCACTTAGCAAGGTACGTTTAAGTTTCCTCCATGTCTTTTTGTGTCTTGGTAGCTCATGTCTTTTTATCACTGACTAATAATGTCCCGTTGTCTGGATGTGTACCACATTCACCTGTGGATGGACGTCTTGGGTACTTCCACGTTTGACAACTAGGAATAAAGCTGCTATGAACATTTGTGTGTAAGCATTTGTATGGGCTTAGGTTTTCAACTCTTTGGATAAATACCAAGGAGCTTGACTGCTGGTTCTTATGGTAAGAGTATGTTTAATTTTATATGAAACTATGGGACTATCTTCCACAGTGGCTGTACCATCTTACATTCCCACCTTCAGTGTAAGAGAGTCCCTGTTGCTCTGCATCCTTGCCAGCATTTGGTATCATCAGTGTTTTGGATTTGAGCTGTCCTACATCCTGACTGGTATGTGGGGCCTCCCTGGTGGCTCTGTGGTAAAGAATCCACCTGCCAAGCAGGACACTCGGGTTTGATCCCTGATTC